>NC_067127.1:797481-1484981 GCF_021347895.1 Acanthochromis polyacanthus | reverse complement strand
AGGAAATCTGTCAGTGTTTACTGCCACTTTCAAAATAGATGTAACCTCAGAGCAGAGCGGTGCCGATCCACCCAATCATTTTAGGGGTTTTTTTTTGTTCCTGGAAGCTACGGCTGTTCTCTGCCGACCCTCCTGTGTTAGCATTTAAAAATCCTAGCTTAGCATTAGCCTCGGGTGCTAACTGAACCAGACAACTTTATACTGCAGAATTTATCAACCAGACTGCCACTGTTAAACAGCAGGGAAGTGTGTTTTACTAACGCTTACAGGTGGTCAGCAAACACACCTGTAACTCCATCTGCTACAACAGTCAAAGGCTCCACCTGGTGGCGCACCTAGGTACTACAACAAAGCTACACTACAGTCTGATGTGCATGAGTCTTGTATTCTGCCTTATTGGTTAAAATTTTCATAATCAATTGTATTTTTTCCTTAATCATTAACATCCCTAAAAGTGTTTGGGAGGTTTTTTTTTCTAAATTCCACCTCTCTATCGGACGTCCTTATTTGATCACGGAGGTCAGAGGTCAGGGATGTTCTCGGTTCAAGCAGCCAACCTGAGGATTGATTATGTGACCTTCCAGTTCAGGGACAGCCTAATTATCCATTCAGTAATTTAGTGCATCCATCAAAGCCAGCAGTGTGTGTCTGAGTGAGACGCAACACATGCCTTCATTCATCAGACTATACGCTATAATATTATTAAAAGTCCAATTGTTCCGTCGCTGTGTCTCACACTGTTGGACTATTTAGGACTAGACTGCTCTCCTTCAGTGCTTTATTGATGAGCAAACACACAGAAACTGAGTGCATAGATCATTTTTTCATTTTTCTCATGTTCAAACACTGAGATGTATGTGTCTTTAAACAATAACTTTGCTTTTAAAAGTCACATGCTTCAGACCAGGTGAACACATTGCTCCTGTGGTGGATGATGTTTCGAGGGTGAAACAGAAGGAGTTTAACTGATTACATTTTATATTTAGATCACCGCGTGGGAAAGGTTTTTAAGAATCAGAGAAAACAAGATCCGAATCCACATTTCTGTGTTCGTACATTCAGAGTTTCTGATTAATTCCAAATAAAATACATATTTGTGTTCGCCTTCTGTGAAAAGTGTGTAGAACATTTGGCTCTACACAAAATCAAAAACGTCTCAGCACCCTTTTATCTCATCTGCTGACACTTCTGATTTGCAAGACAAAGCCCAAATGATAAATCGGATTAGGTCTGGCAGCGTGAGTGTGAAATCAGGATCACTCAGCCTCAGATGAAGAGTTTTTCTCCCTTCGTGCATCAGACTCTGTAACAATGTGATGACCTTTCACTGCCATTTGCGCACATTAGCATTACTGTAAAGTGTCTCTGCAGGCAGATTATGGAGGGTGACGCATGTAGGATAGGGGATGGAAAGAGCTGACGGGACAGACGCGAACTCAGACAGGAAAAAAAGGACATGAAATATGAATCATGTCTCTGTCAGAGTTTCATGGAAAAGATGTCGACAGGAGGGACAAAGATATCAGCAACAGAGACATGCACACACTCTGCAAACGCGTGATATTGGTTCATATAATTAGATGCTTGGAAAAATGTCCGTCAGCAGCAACCTTTATATTTCTCTCTTTACACAAACAGATACTCTACAGGGTCATATTAAATGCATGCATGATGGAATATATGACGCAGCAGATCTCTTGAAAGTCAACAGGTGCACTTGAACACATGCAGCAGTTAGGTTTTACTAGGGCTGGAACTGTCATGTTAATTTCCATTAATGAATTACAGAAAAAATAACGTAAACTCAACTTTCTCATTTCCCTAATTTGTGGCACACCTGTAACACTGATGCACACTCCGGTCCAGTAGGTGGCGCTAAGGCACCTAAAGTCTGCACAAGAAAGTTTGATGAAAAGTGAAGGAAGACGAGACGCAGTGAGCTTGTTGGGTGGAAAGTTTTCTTTTAACATCTTCCAGATGACAGCTTGGATAAAACACATTGCTGTTAGCATCAGAGCTAGCGTTAGCTACAACAGTCCTGCTACCAGCTAACGGTCTGGCCATCCTATAATAGACCACTTTTCAAAACATTGAAAGTGCTTTAGTTTACAAAAAGTCTCAAAATGTTGAATATAATCACTATATTTGCACTGTGCATTAATCTGTGAATGTAGCAGACAGATGAATAGAAATAAAACAAACATTTTTGTTGTTTAAGTTCATGTATAAGTCTATTCATCTGTTCAGTCATCAACTAAAATTCATCTGAATGAAAAACTTTGCTTATTCTGTCAATATTGCTATTTGACAAAAATGGGATTCATTACAAAACTTCAAATTAATTACATTAATTTCATTAATCACGTCCCACCACTGGTTTTTACCCATTTCCCTTGTATTTATCTCACATTTTGGTCAGAATACAATCTAATTTCTTAGGATGTTTACTCTCAGAACATTATTCCATAATTATTTTACAATAATTAACCTGTGCTCCAAATCAATATCTAAGAAAAGCTAATTTATAAGAATAACAGCAGCAGTACTTCAGCCCGTACTTCTTCTGCGTGTTCCCACAGTTAGATGTCACAGATTCTGTAGATCCAATACCTTCACATTTCAGTTGTTGGAGGCAGAGATGAAGACTTGATTCATCCTCTTTTCCCACCAAAACTTTACAATATTGAAAATGACGTCTCCTAAGGTGACACGTCTCACCAGACTGACTGCAGTTTCAGAAATCAATTGCTGGTTGCCCTTCGTTGGAGACCCCGTTGTCTCTACGAGCCCCCAAGTCTCAGTCCTACACATTCATTGTACTGCTTCTTCATTCCAGCACACACTGGCAGAGTTGTTCTCGCTGATGTTGTGTGTTTTAGGGCGCTCAATTGCCTTTGACACCATTGATGGATAAACCAAAGAGAGACACAGAACTGAGGGGAGGTTGGAGGGAAATCCAATTTCTGAGGACACGGGACATTGCCTGTCACCATCTGTCAGTGTTTTATACGTTTGGCCTCGGAGACCGCAGCAATGAGAATGTAGGTCCTCAGAGGCGGCGCCGGTGGAGCTTTTATTTCTACTAAATAAAAGGGAGTAAAAAGACAAAGAGACGCCGTGCATCGACATGTGACAGGAGGTTAGGACTGTTTGTGGAGGAGTTGGAAAGCAGAGAGTGAGGCTCATCTATCCGTCTGCCTCTCCTCATATCTAGAAGCTACGTTTTGATTGATTTATTTGATTTGAGGTTACATTTAGGGAGCAAGGCAGGAACTGTTTTTGAATGTAACTTTAACAAGCAAGGCTGCAAAATAAATGATCTGTTTTAATAAAAAGCCGCTAGCGATCATTAAGCGTTGGTTTGCTTTAGGGGAGCATCACGAGCTCATGTAGTGTTAAAACGTTAGATTGTTAAGATATGCATGCAAGATTAAATTCAGGAATCATTTACAGAATTAATGGCCAGATAATAAATAAGTCACACAGACAATTGGAATTAAAAACACGTTCAATCACGTGAATATGACCAACATTATTCTTCATCATGTTTTGGCAGGACTACATTGGTCTAAATCCAGAGATACAGACAGAAACAGCTGGAATATACTGATGCTGAATGTGGTGTAATTTAAACAAACTGCAGCAGTGAGTCTTTCTGAAGTCTGTATGAGATACCTGCAGCATTATCCACAGGCTAACAAACACCAACTTTTACAGCAGAAAAGTTTGGGCTTTTGAAGAGATTCTAATCTGGAATCCAGGGTGCCACATTTAGAATCAGCCTGTAACTTCACCAACCTGAAAAAGAATCACTACGTCATCTTTAAGGAGCAGATTTGTTAACGTGTAAATGTTGGTCAGGTTCATCTACGAGTTAAAACCAAACGACCAAAGGCAATGGCAGATCGCCCCGTTGAACCATTACAGGAATGATAGCATCTGTGTTCGATCAACTGGAAATACTGGAAGCAACAGAAAACACGATTTGGAGGAAGCAGGGAGATAGACAAAACGGCATCCGAAAAGATGCTGTGCTCTGGAAAACTGGTGGCTGGTGATGCGTGGATCCCTCCAACCTCAGAGGGATGTGGGTTCAGATTAGTGAAATAGAAAGTATGCTAGGTTCAGGTTGGGTCAAAAAATGGCAAAGCAGCTATCCCTTCCCCGTTATGGAAAAAGTAACAGAAACACTGCATGCAATGAGGTCGGCTGTGTCCACCTTCTGCTTTATTTTAGCCATTCTGTCACCGTTTTTCTCTCACCTAAATGCACACAAGCCTTCACCTGTCCTCTGCAGGTCTTCATATCCTCTGACTGTCAGTAATCTGCATTACTGAACTTCAAACGAACCTTCATCTATCACACATCTCTCTGCATCAAGACTATAATGTAGACGTGACAACTGGAAAAAATGCCCCTCTCAAAACAAGAAAAAAAAACTTGTTTCAAGGAACTTTTACTTTGAAATAAGTGAAAAATCTGCCAATAGAACAAGTGAAAAATGGCTTGGTAATATTTCTTGAAATAAGATGTGATATTTAGAATATTGAGATCTTAAAATTAGCTGGGAAAAATTATTCTAAGCTCTATTTTACCAGGATTGTCAAGCTTAGGCGTCTTAACCCTCCTGTTGTCTTCATTTACGGCACCAAAAAATATTGTTTCATTGCCTAAAAAAAATCCAAAAATTCTGCCAAAAAATTTCCCAAATTTATAAAAATTTGCAAAATCTTCAGGAAGAAAATTCCTTAAAAGTTTCCATTACAAGTTTAAAAATAAATTGGCAAGAAATATATATAAATTGTAAATATTTTCAAAAAATGAATAAAAATCTCCAAAAATCTCCTAAAAATATCTAAAGTGATTCCATATTTATCAGGAAAACTTCAAATATTTTCTTTAAGAACGTTCAGAAAAAAATCAACCAAAATCCAGTGAATTTTGCTGGATTTTGGTTGATTTTTTTCTGAGTGTTCTTTAGGAAACACTTTTTTTGAATATTTCTTTTTTTTTCTGTCAAAAAATGTTCAAAAATTTCCCCAAAATTTTGAAAATGAAAAAAACAGAAAAAAAGGTCAATTTGACCTGCAGGACAAAACGAGGGATAAAACAAGATAATTTCAAGATTTTTGACTTAACAAGATATTTAAGATGCATTGACTTAAAACAAATCCCTCCAGCTGCTGAAATGTCAATTGTTAAGTGAATTTATCTTAAATGAAGTGGGATGAGACATTTAGACTAAAAATAAGACAAGCAGACTTAGTAAGTCTTTGAGTTTTGCCGTGTAGCAACACACACCCAGGGAGAGGATCATAGAAACACATTGCTGGCTGTAGTATTCCGATAATATACTCCTTCAACAGGCTATTTGAATGATTGTTGATTTTGTGCCACTGAAAACACACCAAACCACAGCTAACAAAATATGTTTGAGACATGATGGCTACAGATTTAGATGATTGGAGTAGCCGGACACTCGCTTTGTCCTCCATAAAAAGTGTCACAGCATGGGTAAAAGTTATTTTGGGGGATGGATATCAAATATTTCTGTGACCTCTGCAGCACCTGCATACTGAACAGGAAGCTATGCATAGCCTCATAAATGGAAACAAGCACGTGCACACTTTGGAAATGAATCCAGCACTTTTTAAGTTACGGGAAACTGCCAAGAATCCGAACCTCAGAAAATTCACCAGCAAGTTTTTAGCATGTTATAAAAATAATTCAAGTGTGTACAAGATCAATGACATGTAGAATGACTAAATGATGAATTCCAAACTTGTTTTTTTTTTTATTCTTTAGTGGCAATGTTATTTAAATTTAGCTCTATGAAGCTCGGCGGGGTTGAAGGTGTTTGGGTGGAAATGTGGCATCGTCTAAAGCTCCTTCATTCTATCTTTAATTACAGTAATTATGAGGTAAATTGTAGACATACTGCATTTGTATTAGAGAGTTCTTGACCTGTTTGACTGGCCAATCATTATTCTTGGCAAAAACATGACCCTGGTTTAACTTGTTTGCTAAATAACACTGTATTTTTTTATTGTTGGCATTGACATCCCCATTTAAATTAACAAAGGGGCTACAACTGTTAGCATAACACAACCAAAATTGCCTTTGAGCTGCTTAATGGACAACAAATCAAGTTAAGGTTTGTTTTGGCAGACTGTAGCAGCACTTTTTTTGCTCCACAGCCAGATAAATCTGCATTTTTTTTATTTTTATTTTTTTATCACTATGATCAAGCATGTTTTCTGGTTCCTGGATGTCATGCTCTACTGATTTGTTCGTGGAGGCTTTCTGGACCTCAGACTTGGTGACGGCTCCTCAAGACTGACAAGTGTTGGTCCGTGACCAAGCAGCGGGGGGGCGAGGACATCCGACCAACGCACTTCCAGTCTGGGGGCCATGAAGCTGCACACGACTGCTCCCACGGTCAGAGTTTCTTCTGCTGCCCTTAATCAAAGCAGCCGTCACACTTTGATGACTCTCATTTCTAAATGTACACAGATAGCAGTCAGAGGAGAGTGATGACTGAAGTTGAAGAAAATGAGGATGTGGTGCGATGTGAAGCCCCCGCATGGCTTTAGCTACAGTGAGATGGTTAGTAATGCAGGCTGGAAATGACAAATTGAGGCTGCTTTTAAATTCCACCAAAGCATCAGCATCTCCGACTCGGTGGAAATAGGCCTGTCACACTGGCCTGATAGATTAAAGTCGTCTCTATATACATGTATGTATTTACTGAGATACACTTGCCTGCATTTGATAGCTGACAGACAGCAAGGCTACTGCTCTGTGTGTGTGTGTGCGTGTACTCTGCAGCTGTTAATGTAGATGTGTGTGTGTTTGTGAGGAAGCACGCTTGACATGCAGGAGCTTAACACACAGCATTTTGATTTACTGCACACACACACACACACACACACACACACACACACACACACACACACACACACACACACACACACACACACACACACACACACACACACACACGAAAAGGGAGGTTTTGGGGGAACTGGCTGGCCTGAGGACTGAACGTAAAGATGAACCACCGGCGGAGTGAGTGCAGAAGGTGCAAAAAGACCGCACAAATATGGAGATCGAGTCATTCAGCAGTGAGCGAGGAAACAGAGGAAGTAAAAGAAAGACGGAACGAAAATAGACGGTGGAAGATTGCGAAGGCGTCACCTGCACCTTCAAGCACAAAGCTGAGAGAATAAATTAGTGGTCTTGAACTCCACGGGGGACTGAGAGCATGCAGTTTATTCTTGTTACCGGAAACATGATTTAACTGAGAACATTTTCATTTACGGTTGATTTAAAATACCAAACATGTGCTTAAATTGCACAATTTATTCATTGCAAAGAGTCTCAATGGGGTGAAAGCACTTGCCTCCTCACATATGATTTGCACAAAAACATTCCTACTCCTCGTGTGTTTTTAGGAAAATCAGCAGATTCTCATCGTCCTGGGATAATAAGGATAATAGGGAGGACTGTCTGAGTTTGCTTCTGTTTACAGCAGATTTTTCAGAGTGGTAAGTGTACCTGAATGTGGCTAAAATCGAACCTTGCTGCCGTGGCAAGCAAGCAAATGATGTTCAGAGGAGGATGTTGATTATTTACAGAAAAAGACTCAGTAAACTACATTAGAAATATGAAAGAGTTCATGAGGAAGAGGTGAAAGTAGGTGAAGAGAGAGGGAATGAGAAGCCGGCGAAGGAAAACCGGTGAATGACAGAGAGCCGATGCCAAAGATCAAGAGCAACAAAGAAAATCAATATCTAATTTTGCAGGCAAACATCCTCACAAACAGCGCCGAACCTCGAGAGGCGATTCGTTTCGTCGCTTCATTCCGCATTCGAGGGAAAGCGTGATTACTTTGCCCTGCACTTTTCTAATCTTCCCAGAGATGAGGACTGCATGATGGATTAATTTTTACATACCTAGACGCCTCTCTGAGCTTCGGACGTCGCTGTTAGTTGATTAAAATCTGTTGGTGATGAGTGGCAATCAAACAAAAACAAAATCAGCCGACAGGAATAATGAAACCAATCAATGTTCCATTACCTGTCTGTATCCACTGACAGCATGCATTATTATGTCTGGTTTTATGAAGGAAGAGATTAAGGAGTGATAAATGTGGTTTTACTGGATGAGTGAATGAATATGAAGATAAGAGTGGGAATTGGTGAGGAGTATTAAGTGTCTGATCATGGAAAATGTCATAATACATCACAATATCAATTTTTATCTTAAAACGCAACACTTTGGGGAAATTAAATTAAGGAATCATTTACAGAATTAATGGCCAGATAATAAATAAGTCATACAGACAGTGGAAATTAAAAACATGTTCAATCACATGAATATGACTAATGTTATTCTTCTTTTTCTTTTGGCAGCACTACACTGGTCTAAATCCAGAGAAAAAGACAGAAACAGCTGGAATATGTTGATTTCATGCTCTTACCATGGTACATTTATATTTTTACATACCAACCAGCCTTTGACAGATCAATACACAGTAAAATAGGGTAAAACTGTGATAATGAACAAAAAGAATGAAGAACAGATAGCAAATAAAAAGAGATAAATGATGTGTTTAAGAATCTACAGGGTGACATTAATCGTCATTTCTGCTGCCGTCTTTGTGAATAGTTGCAGGTGGGCATTTGCTATTTCAGCATTCACCTGGAAGTTTAGCAAAGCAAACATCAAATTCTGTGTCAGAGCTGGACAACTGACTACGGAGAACCTTGAAATGCTTTAGAAAACTTACGGCATTGAAGGAATAGACCAGGTGAGGTGTCAGAAGAGATGTCTAGATTGTCCGTGTAGGTTCTCATTCATCAAGGTCATGGTTATCCAAAGTAGTTTAAATCAATCCACTGGACTTTAAGAAAGTTCCTTGAAGACGTTTCACCTCTCATCCAAGAGGCTTCTTCAGTTCTGGTGGTGGTTGGTGTTGCCTCAGCTTTTAAACCTCTGTGAGGTGTGTCCAGGGCTGTTATTCCAACAACCGATACCAAAACTCATCTGACTACTCAACGATGGTTATTGTGAGTATCGGTGGGGGTCGTTGAAATGCACAGATGTCACTGAGCCCTCGTGTGCTAATGGTGGTCATTAGCATGAGTCTGCTGAGTAGTTCTTTTGGGGAGTTTTGAAAGGACCCGATTGTAAATTGGTGAAAGATGATGTCGCAGACCACCCCCCCTGTTCAGAGATGGCCTCTCTACTTTGACATGGATGGCTTCTTTCACTCCTCTCTCAACCCATCTGTCCTCCCTGTCCAAAATCTGAACATTGGTGTCCTGAAACGAGTGTCCTTCTTCCTTAAGGTGAAGGAAGACTGCTGAATCCTGTCCTGAGGAACTGGCTCTCCTGTGTTGAGCCATGCGCTTGTTAAGTGTCTGTTTGGTTTCCCCTATGTAGAGATGTAGAGATGTCTAGACTGTTCAGAAAGATTGAGAAGTCCCCCCCAAATTTCCCCATAGCTTTTCTTAACAGTTGTGTAGAAGCTCAGTGTGGCAGTAAATAGTCTTACATAGCCAGGCCATTCCCTGGTGCTACCACAGCACTGTGTAGAATGGTCTGGCTGCACCTCATTGTCATTCTGTTCCTTTGTATTTTTGTTTAAACCAATCTCAGCTGTCTTGACTGATGCTAAGCAATAGTTTCCCTGTAAAGTAGTGATGGGGAATTTGACTGGTGGAATATTTTACTGGAAGGAGATGAGCGGTGCCATACTTGCAAAGCTGCCTCATCGCAAAACGCCACATACATTTTTAGTGTCGCAGGTTGCTAGCCAGGAGGTTGTCGGACCGTAAGCTGAGGAGAAAGTCAGACGAAATGTGCGGCCGATTGCAGTTTTATACCTCCATCTACATCTGCCTAGTCAGTGCCTGCCTCCTCCCTACTCCAGATTCATTTTGGTGAAACCCAAAGTCTGCATTAACTACATTAAGGGGGAAGCGATGGTTATTTCTGTCAAATGCACTCCAGATGTTTCCAACTCATTTTTTTCTAAAAAGAAAAAAAAAAAACACCTAAATTGTTAGACCTATAAGTTGGCTGCTAGCTTAGCAAGAGGTGGTACAGAAAAACAGAAAACTGACTGGATAGACAGACACAAAGCTAAATTACTGGAGCATATGATTTTAAAGGGTCTTGCAGTAGAAATGGGGAAATATCAATTAAAAGAAAAGCTAAATATTAGATTATTTCCCTTCAGAGGAATTGATGTCCACTGACTGTGGTGATGCCAGAATCAAGCAGCAACAAATCTGAGCGGTACCCATCCAATCTCAGGTGGATTTATCCCTTTAAAGAGGCATTTAACTGGTGTTTCACGCCTCCAGCAAGAATTCCTGCAGTGATGAACATGCCCAAATTTGTCCACACTACGCTTGCTTTTCCATTTAAGACTGACAATTTGTGGCAACTTGTGTCTCATTCCAGACTGTAGTCCTAGCCTAGAAGACAGCTTTGGACAGCCATTTCTCAGCCATGATCCAACTGCTGGGCTCCTCTGGATCTGGATGATCGTTTTTCCAGTCACCGTTTGGTCAAAACTGGCCTCTGTTCTGTTCCACAGCGCAGAAAAAAATCTGCCAACTGAAGTCAGCAGAGCAGAGTCACTGCCTGAAAAATCACATTTTCACATCTTATCTCAACATTGCATCCCAGTATATATTTGTGCATTTAGCTGATAAAGCATCTTTGGGCATAAATGTTGCCCTTTTTTCCATCTTCTATAGTCTCTCAATTATCCTTCAGTGCACCCATTTTTTTGCCGTTTACTTGGATATAGTCCAGGTTGCGCACACAACTATGTTTTTGCATCATTTCAAAAGTAAAAAGAAAACACAGACTCCTGTACTTCAAAGCTGAATGTGTTTCTAGTTGTTTTTCTGGAGTAGGGAAGCTCTGCTAACATGACTGAGTGGCTCTGGGCCATAGCACTATATTCATACCCATCACAGTATCCTACTACAGCTTTGGTAAAGCCAGTTGTTTAAACAAAGACAAACCTGTTTAACTGAATCAGCTTTCAGTCTCAAATAATAACATAATTATCTGGAAAAGCGCTGGCAGCGAGCTTTCCAAAATGTCACTGAATTATTGGAGGTTTCGAATCGTATCATGAAGATGATATGTTTGCGGAGAGGCGGCGATGCTGCAGTCGAACACACACTCAGTCAATCAGAGCACTTAGCTGTGAAATGAGCTGATCCTAGTGTGACTGAAGCAAGCAGCAGAGAGCATCCCTGTTTCATTTCCTCTCTTACAAGTCACACAAGCTACCTGCAGCTCTGTGTGTGTGTGTGTGTGTGTGTGTGTGTGTGTGTGTGTGTGTGTGTGTGTGTGTGTGTGTGTGTGTGTGTGTGTGTGTGTGTGTGTGTGTGTGTGTGTGTGTGTGTGTGTGGAGGTCGGACTGGAGGGTTGGATTGTGTACGTCCTGGTGTGCGTGTTTGTGTGTTTATTCCACAGCTGTCTTCTGCCCTCTGCTGATTGCTACACACATCTCCAGTCCAAAGAGAAGACAGAAAACAGAGTCTGGGCTGCACAGAAGCAGCACAAGTAGATGCAACAGAGAAACAACAAGTTCATATACTACAGGAACTACATATGTGCTTTGTTTTTTTAGCTAAATGCATGCCCACTTTTTGAGGTTCATGGTTAGTTTAGGTTGCATCCAATTCCTTTAGCTTAAACTCATCTATTTGCTTTTCTCCCCATATTGCAGGTTTGTATTAATTGCAACTGCTGTCTCAATGTAGAGTTTTTTTGCTTAGTCCTCCTCTGTAATTCACTTGGCACAGAGTGCTTCCAATCTCATCTTGAGGATACTTTAAGAAGGTACAAAATCTTGGCTTGAAATCAAATTTCCTCCATATACTATAAAATAAGTGATGTGCTGCACAAAGAACTTAAAGTTAAAGAAAACACTAAATGGCAGCATAAAAATCACACCTTGCTCTTACTTCTCCCACGAGTTTAGATGTTGGCATAGCATAGACTTTTAATTAGATGCAGAAAAAGACAACAGATATGGTTTACAGTGTACTCTAGCATTAACACACAAAGTGAGTCAAAGTCAAGCTGTATTCCAGAACCAGATGAGTCCCTGACAAGCAGAAATGATGGAACAAATTCATCAACTTTAACTAAAGAATAATAATAAACTTTGCTCTGTGGAGACATGCGGTACGTCAGTTTGTCTCAACGTACAAAAAGTACCTGCTGTTACAATCTTGACAGTATCTCACTCTTTTCCTTGTGCTTTTACCTTTCTGTTTGTTTCTCGTCTGTTCTCTTTTTCACATCTCTCTATGCATGCTTGTTCATGACAACTACTCTCCTACTGCTAGCCATCATTGGACACACCCAAGCTCCATTCTTCAATCAGCCTCCTGCAGTACAACAACCCCCAGGTGGTCAGATCGATTTGTAAGTTCATGAGATAGAATCACCTCAGCCACCTCTTCTTCGAGTTGATGTTTCCTGCTGTGTTTTGTGCTTCAAGTCTAACCCTGCTACAAGGTTTTAAGTCTTCAGACTGTCAGTTTCACCAGACCTCTGCCTTCCCCAGTCAGCTGGGTTGCCACCTACTGCTGCAGACCTCCAGGCCCGGCTCCTCTCGCCTCAGCATGGCCAATCAAGCCACAATCTGGATCACGACACACGCTGCGACTTCGCCAACCAGCTGCTCGACTCAGCAGCCTTCCTCCCTGAGACTGTTTTCCCTTGTCAAGTCTTCATCTGACACATGCAGATGCCGCCTGCTTGGTAGGATTTCCCTCCAAGCCTCCCTTCGTTACAGAAAGCCATCCCATTAAATCCCTGCCTGTTGTGTTCTGAGTGCTGCATTTGAGTCAGGACTGAATTTTGCAGCTTATAACGCAGTGCAGATTTTAATGAAACTTTGTTAGGGGATGCAGGTTGGCCAAGAGGTGAACCCATTAAATTTTAGTCTGAATGTGTAAAATTGCCAGATAGGGCATTGGCCTTGATGGAGAACTACGCTCTTGGACTCCTCGTTTAGTTTTTTATACAGAAAAACACACCTGAGCAATGAGGCTGCCTATGCTCCACATTAAAGTAACTCAATTCCACAGCCTCGGGAACGACAAAACAGTGTTTTTATTCACTCTGTGCATCATATTGTTGCAGAAAGGGCAGACAGGTTAATTTAAGGATGCTGACAGGTCCTCCCATAGCCACAGCTGTGACGATAAAACCTCCACGCATCAAGTAGACGTCTCTGCCAATTCACATTTGATTTGGGAAAAGCTCACCCGCTGAAGCATAAATCTCAGCTACTCGGATGATTTGTGGAGGAGGTTTAAGTTAAACCTCAGACGCTGGAAACTCTAGTGGCAACTTGATTTAAAAAATAACACAGGTACACTTTAAAGTGCAGCTTCTGGAAACATAGCAAAGTGGTTTAAGAGACCGCATGGTGCTGTTCTAGATGAGATTTAAAGTCATGCTGAACCTTCAGGAGCTAATCTGACAGCAGAGCAGCGGGCACAAACAGCTTCTGACAATCTAAGCACCAAACAAAAAGGTTAACAGTGGACACTTATGGAAAACTAGTTTTCTTCACACCCAGTGCAACTTTTTGAAGTAACTTTCTTACAATACCACATCAAGAAAAATGGTTTCAGTTAAGTATTGATTGCCTTAAACAAACTACAATTTAACTAGGAAGGTCTCAGACTCACCCAGAAACAAGGGATGTACAGTAACTCCCATTTTAGGTCACAGCTGTTTAATATAAAGCGTTAGGTCACCGTCTATCACTATATGACAAAAAACAAATGATGGAAACACACCAGCTCTCCATCTCCATTAAAGCTGAAGCAAGTGCCAAAGGTCGGCATGGCGATGGCTTCTGTGTTTTTGGAACAGTGAGGGATTGCTCATGGTTAACCTCCTGCAAAAAGGTCAAACTATTACCATAGTGGGGACAAGTAGGCATCACAATTCTGACAACTGAATAAAGCAATCGAAGAAAAAGGAAGAGGAAAGCTTGGAGTTGCAAAGTGCACTGAAGTTCACTTCAATACATTTTATTTCTATCGTGTCAGTTATGAAGACATGTCATCTCACAGCACTTTAAATAGAGGACCCAACAAACCCAATGTTTAATTTGGATTCTATTTCAGCAAGCACTTGACAACAGTGGGAAGGAGTCAAAACCCTCCAACAGAACCAGGCTCAGGGAGGGTGGGCGTCTGCCTCGACCGGTTAGGGCGAGGATCGCGTTCTGCTGAAAGATAATGCAACCTTTCTGCTGTGACGTTTTTTGGTTTTAGGCAGAGAATGTCTTATTCCTGCTGTTATCCAACTAATACACCTGAGCCGGGTTTGAAAGGGTTGTGTTTGGGTTAAGTCAAAACTTTAATGTAAATTATAGTTCTGTGTTCAGACACAAACTCAGTTTTCCTGCTTTAAAGTCACAAAAGACACTTTTTCCAGCTTCACTAAAAGCTGGCATTCGACATAAATTGTGGAGAACATAATTGTCCAATAAGTAATTCTGTAAAGGATAATGGGCTGGATCAGAACCGTGAACTGTAGTTTACAAGCCATCTGTCACAATCCCTGTCTAAGCCCCGTTTCTGCCATTCTGCCCCTGACTTCATAAACTCTTTATTCACCCCAATCTGTTGACAGATCACTGCATCATTTAAATTCATCTTGTAATCTGTTTTCCTCCAATACCTGTAACTTTTACCAACCTGTCTGCCCTTAAAGCTTCACCATTTCTTCACAAAGTCGCTCATCTGTGCTCTGCTGTGGATTAGGGCCTCCTCTCTGCTGCCCCCCACAAACCGAGACACCATCTTTCATCAATCCTAACAGCAGCTTGTGCTTGTATAGTATGCACATTAACCACTATGTCTCAGCTGACAGACTGCCCGTAGCAGCTGTGATGGAATAAGATCAAGAGGTTTGGGAAGAAATTTACCAAGAAACTTGCATTGAAACTTTTGTAGGTGTTTTAATCACTTTATTGACTACGGCTCCACATAGTACAATGGTGCTGGAATATTGGCAGCCATTAGTTAAAAAAGTACCTGAAGATTAAAACACAATCATGTTTACTCAAATTCAAACTGCCAGTATTTGTTTGTGCTCTTCTCCTCATGCATATCTCATCTATGCTTCATGAATTATTCTGCTGTTTTTTTGTTGCTTTAGCTTTGGTGTCAGAGCTGCCCAAACCGAACAAGCAGGTACTTGAAACCATCGTCTCCTGACATGCAGATTAGACATATTAGGCTCGATGTCATTAGGCAAACAGCAGGTCTGTTTTCCAGCTGTCTGTCGAAGCTTTGTGGCTGAGCTGTCAACGGTGCAGACAAATGACGGCAAAAATACTGAGAGGGGAAATAAAATGCATAAAAAATGTTGAGCTCCAGATCCCCGCGTCCATATGCACCCAGGTAGGTGATAGATGGGTCTGTTTACTCGTTGTGGAGAGAGCTGTGGATGATTAGAGGAAAAAGCAAAAGAGAAGAAACCAGACGGAGAGATAATGAGACAGAAGGAAGCAAGGAGAGGAAGAGAAGGTAGAGAAACTGGATGGAGGAGGATGTTGACATGAGATGAAGCAAAAGGAAAGCAAGTCAATAAGAGAGTAAGGTGAGCGAAGAGGTGATGGGGTGTAGGAAATTAGCAAAAATGACTAAAGAGGGAGGCAGGAAGCCACAGAGATTGAGATAAAAGTGGTCTAAAGCTGGCCTGAGGCGACATGACAGAAAAAAAAGGGACAAAATGGGAAAAGAGAAAGAGAGAAGAAGGGATAAGCTCAGGTTTGGTGACAGATTCTTCCATTTTATTTCCACAGGATCAAAAAAAAAAAAAGTGCATTCTGAGTCATCAGTCAGCTTAAACATAAAGTTTTAAGGTGTGAAATGCCTTTCTGCTGGAGGCTCAACTCCCACAAGCTTTAAAACACTAAATCAAGTTCAGGGTCTCCGTGGTTCAGTTCTCTTTTATAGATGTGTTAAAAGTGATGTTTGAAGGCTCTGCTGAGGCTCCACAAACCGCCCAAAGTCTGCATTCAGCTTCTGTTTTTGAGCCAATAAATGCACATCCTAATTTCACTGCAGCACTAAAGTAAAGGTGATCAAAACTGTTTTTAGTAAATAGTAATTGTTTCTCTTGAAGATTTTATGAAAGGAATAGAAGAAGAGAACAGTGAAGTCAGTGAATATCCAGTTCAATAAATCTCCCTGTGCTGGGGTATTAAGCCCTGTGGCCGTGAAGAATGGTGGTCTCATCATAGACAGCTGCAATTATTCTGCTTTGTGAATCACACACAAAAAAAAAAAAAAAATCGCTGCAAGGACGACAACAAAATCACCTGTCACATCGGAAACTGGATGTTCCCAAAGTACTCAGAGGGTCGAGAATGAAAATAGACAGTATGGATCATTAGTTTAAGGCCGGGAAATAAAACCTGTTGTCATTCAGTGTGTCACATACTTTTGTAAAGGCTGCTGGTATCTAGAGATACTCACAATCTGTCCTTTTGTGTATGTGCAGAATGACTGGAGTAAAACTATCTAATTACAACGTTCTCTGATTGATAAAAATGTGTCACTAAAGAGTACAACGCTACTCCTAAGCTGCTTCTTGGCTACGTCTTCCTCACAACAGCTCACAACTTTTGGAAGATTTTTATTCATTTTTTTGGAAAAAATTTACAATTTTGATATTTTTTAAATTTGTATTTGTCAAATTTGGGGATTTTTTTAAGAAAATAAAACTTTTAAGGGAAATTTTTAAGGAATTTTCTTCCTGAAAATTTTGCAATTTTTTTTTTTTTTAAATTTGGGGAGTTTTTTGCTGAATTTTTGGATTTTTTTCAGAGAAGGAAACAATATTTTTTGGTGCCGTAAATGAGGACAACAGGAGGGTTAAGACACTTAAGCTTGACAATCCTGGTAAAATAGAGCTTAAAATAAGTTTTCCAGCTAATTTTAAGATCGCAGTATTCTAAATATCATATCTTATTTCAAGAAATCTTACCAAGACATTTTTCGCTTGTTCTACTGGCAGATTTTTTCACTTATTTCAAGGGAAAAGTTCCTTGAAATAAGTTATTTTCCCTTGTTTAGAGAGGGGCATTTTTTCCAGTGTAGATCCTTGCTTGTGTTGGACCTACTCTTAGATGTACGTGGCTTTGGATAAAAGCTTGTGCTGAATGAAACCGTAGAACTGTAGGAATGGTCCATTACCACAGAAGATTTTGTCAAAAGCTTGACTGACAAACAAGGAAGACAGCATGAATTTACATCCTCATATATCCTAAACTGCAGCCGGACTAACTGTTCAGCCCAATAATCAGTGCTTATAGACGTGTAGGGGTTTTCTCAGTTAAAGAGAGTCTCACAAGTTTGCTGGAGGGTTAGAAGCAGTCCAAGCGACTAAGATTCATGTTCAATGGCAGACCATTATCTTTTACCATAAGTTTCATTATATTTTAACAACTGAGTCCCGTTTTCACTCACAGTTTAGTTTGGTTGAGTTATGGCACAACTTCATGAAGTTTAGGAAAAGACCATAGCTTAGGTTGAAGGACGTCCTTGTAAAATCCACATGTTGGAAGGTAAACGTCTTGAAAAGAAGCCAAAGTGATGAAACCACCAGATAGTACTTGATTATTAACTCCTGGTGTTTGTTTCTGAAGGTCAGATTCTTACAGTTGTATTAAAACTAAAAATAACGGTAAAGGGTTTCCAGTGTGACACCAAGGGATCCTGACTAAGCAGCCATGTACAAAGAGTTGAGAGAAATCAAATGACTAATATGGTGATTATAGACTATAAAATGGTTGTATTTAGTCCTTTAAGTCTTCAGCCTTTAGTTAAATGCTAACGATACACATTCAACATGAACCATGTCCATTTATCTTGGCTTGGACCTTGGTTTGGCATGTTTCCTTTCAGCTAAAGTTGTCAAATTACCCAAGAGAAACTGGAGGATAGAAAGCTGAATAATTTGTTCTGTGATGGTTTATCAAAAACAAAGCTTTCAGTTAGTTTTTTTTTTTGGACAAGTCAAAGTCATTAGCTTTAAATCACAGAGGAAATTATGAGGCTTCACAGTTTCAGTAGGTGTGAGATGAGCACACCATGAGATCTGGCACCGCAAATATTCTTCTGCTTTCTGAAAAGAGTTTAACGGTTGCCAAGGATGGATTCAAAACCGGCCGATGATTTCTGGAGCTGAGCTGACTGCCTGGCTGGTAAAACAGTAGCTCCAACCTTGTTTTCTGTCCCTTTACTTTATACTCCTGTACAGCAGCCTAAAGCACTTAAATGTTTAGATCTTTATCCATCATGTCAATCCCCAATTCATCTATATACAGCCAGAGATTTTAAAAACCATCACCAGCACCAAGAAAAACAAGGAACCCTGCAACAGATGGAGTTTCCTCCACAGAGGCCTGAACTCAACATCATGGAGTCAATCTGGGATTAGATGGAGACACAGAAGCACTGAGACAAACTGAATCCACAGAAGAACAGGAGCATTTTCTCCAAGATGTTCCAAACAGTTTATTTGCCAAGAACCATGAAAAACTGTGTCACTGCTCATTGCTGACGGTCCTGCTGTACTTATTACTGGCTGTAGCTTTATTAAACATAATGAAATACGACTTTGTGTTGAGTGATTGTGTGTCTCTAAAGATAAACTCCTCAGTTTTCTGTTAAAGTGCGGATTAATGTTTGAATTAGGGATCGGCTGTTAATCGTTAAAAATATTAGCAATGCAGATATGTGACATGTAACCGAAAGAAAACAACACAGATAGCGACAGATAGCAATAACTAAGTAAAATCATCTCAAACAAAGATACTGGAGCAATGTGGGGATGAACGTGCCTGCTGATATTCAGTAAACAACCAGGAACTTTCAGTTTCAATTAGTATAAATGTATGTATTCTCTAATGCTGTATTTTAGCACTTGAGGCTAACTTATCATTCCTGTGTTGAATGCAGAGTATCAGAAGTGAAAACTTCCAGATCAAATGTGTCGCCAGTGGTCTAAAGTTTGACAGGAGTGTCTTTTGGAGGTGACCGTGTTAAACCCTCGGGAGATCTTGGAAACTGTGGATCGCCAACAACTATCGGTGAGGTGCCCTTTTTGCAATTAATCTCCCATATGGGGCTCCAGCGGTCAGCAGCATGTGGCTCCACATGTGGATTTACAGGAGTGGTCATTTTGGTTAATGTGGGGAAAATTAAACATGTCCTGCTTGTCTTTGAGAACACAAAGTTTAGAAATTCTCTCAAAAAGACCTGAAAGTTCGGCCAGTGTAATAAAACGATCTGTACAGACAACAGACACGTCATGAGTGGTTTTACTGAAATGCATCAGGTGCAAACGGCCATGATGGCACATAAAAAATAAAAAAATATGATTGCATGAACAAATCCCACGAGTGCTCCCTCTGTGGTTCAGAACAACGCATCATATCCCCTGATAATTGAGCCCCTTCACCCTCCATTGCTTTCCCTGTAACTTCCATGCAGGTCTCTTGAGGCACACTAGACATTTTTCAGCTTTAACTATTATATTCTACCCAGAACACAACTTTTATTGGTCTCATAGTTCAGAAATGCCCCCGTCTATTGACCCAGACAGAACATGAATTCCTTCAACCTTATTCAAATGTCAGCTGAGGAACATTTCTAATGAACTAACTGAAATCTCAAAGGCTTGTTATTACTATCCAATCCACTGAGAACTGACACCAAATAGAATCAACAGTCTGCAGAAAATTAAAGGCAGGAAACCTCACGGCACAGTCAGTGAACTTAAGGAAAACTAAACCTCTTTTCAATGAAAGCATGTAGCATTGAGATAGTTCTGTAACCGAGGACTGATGATGTTCAAGTCATTTCTGTCTTCAGGCTTCTGTCTGCTTATTTTTCTGACAGTAACAGACATGGAAATGAGGATATTTGTACCACTGACTTTCTAAGCTAGCCTAGCCGCGCTAGACAACCCACGGCAACGAATTTAATTCTCTGCCAGGGTGGGTCTAGTTACCCTCCATAAGGCTTGAGGTTGGATTCTCCTAAAACTGGCCGGACGAATCACCATGAAGTGTAGAGTCAGAAGGCGGGCGTAACTAAGTGACGACAGAGGCGCGACGATTCTGACAGAAACAACCGGAAACAACTAGCCTAGCCGCGCTAGACAACCCACGGCAACGAATTTAATTCTCTGCCAGGGTCGACAACAAAAACGACAACAGTCGTTGAGCTCCATTAGCAGCGACTCTGAATAATCTTTCTGTTAACATGTCTGTAATATACTTGAGCTTCACCCATTGACTGTATAAATAAGGCTTCACCGAACTACCGCATCCTCTGATTTCCGGCGCTCTAGGAGCCTATTCCTTGCGCTGATTAGTTGTATACCTACTCAATTGCTGCAGAGTGATTTGAAAGACAACCTTTTAGCCCGCCTCCCTCCCTGTCGAGAGTTCCTAGACCCTTGTGTCTTCAGAACATGGGTCTAGCAGGGCTAGGCTATTTCTAAGCAGAAGTGATAGTAAAGTTTTAAACAGTGCTAACCTGTTTGCTGTACTCTACAGGTGATTACAGGAGCCAAATGTGTCTTAAACCAATCAAGACTGAACTGTAATGTTACATAATACCAATAAAATGTTGGCTATATGAGAATTAAACAGAAGAGAAAGAATATGGGGTTGTGCTATTGAGCCACAAATGACAATTACATGGTAAATGGTTGTATTTATATAGCGCTTTTATCCAAAGCGCTTTACATGATATGTCACATTCACCCATTCACACACTGATGGCGGGAGCTGCCATGCATGGCGCTAACCACGACCCATCAGGAGCAATTAGGGATTAGGTGTCTTGCTCAGGGACACCTTGACATGAGCACAACGGGCCGAGGATCGAACCGGCAACCTTCTAGTTACAAGACGGCCACTCTACCCACAGAGCCATGCCGCCCCATGATTTACAAGACACCAATGTTCTACGAGATGAAGTATTGTTTTTTTCCTTCTCATATTGTCTTTTCTTGAATTCGTCTTTCTCATTGACCTGGTTGCTCGTTGGCAGATGGAACTGATGAAAGCTCGGAGCGATTTTGCTGCTCTGTCACCTTGTTCATTACAGCATGATAATGACAAGATGTCCCGTACTGTAAACTTACAACGCTCACAGATATAAATAGAAGCACACGAGTGCACATTATGATCAGGGCAAGATGTCAAATTTCAGTGGATGTCAACGCTGAACTACACTGAAATAGAAGTTAAACGAGGTTATGTTTCGGAAAGTTAGACTCAGAGGCCTCTAATTTTATGGTGCGCTGCCAGAAACATCAACAGCAGCTATGGATGTCATGAATCTTATTAACATTTAACAGAAAATTATGTGGAAATTTTCGCTTGAAATGGAAGGAAATGTTTTTTCTGTGTCCATAAAAACAATGATGTGAAATGTGTTTTCATAAGGTATTACATGAAAGCAGCCCAACTGGATGGAAGATTAAAGCAGTATTAAGAAGTACAGAAATAAAGAACATCTGGTTACCTCTGTGAGAAAACCTGAGACGTACAAAGTTGTGTCATCAGCAAATCGATGGTAACTTGAAACTAAATAGAAGGTGATGCTCTGGAGGACTTTCTGTCCAAAGTTTGGGGTTTCAAGATGACTAAAATGCACCACAAATTCACCCAATTTTTCCCAGATACTATTCTCTCTTGGCAGAAAAGATTCTCAGCTCAGGAAATATGTTCTCTCTGTATGCCTGTTGAATCGTACGCTGGTAATCCCACCAGATTAAGCTGAGCAGTTACAGTAGCACAAACTGTAAGTGTCTTGCAACAGGAGTGCATTCAGTTGATTGTGTAGAAAATTCTTAAACTTGTTTTTCTGTTTAGTCCTGATTGGTTGCTCAGTCCATCTTACACTGATGGCACTGCAGCCAATAGAACACAGATTAGACTTTACTACTTTACCTTTGATTTATTCATCTAAAGTGATTTCCATGTATCTTCCTTATGGGACAGTCAGACCTAAATGCACTTCTTGAGCATCATGTTTAAATGTATGAACTTTCAGAGCTCTAATGTACAGCTGTCATGTTAGAAACATGCACTGAGAGCACACTTAATGGTCAAATCAATCAATATATTCAAAACTCCCCAAAAGAACGACTCAGCAGACTCATGCTAATGACCACCATTAGCACACGAGGGCTCAGTGACATCTGTGCATTTCAACGACCCCCACCGATACTCACAACGACCATTGTTGAGTAGTCAGATGAGTTTTGGTATCGGTCGTTGGAATAACAGCCCTGGACACACCTCACAGATGTTTAAAAGCTGAGGCAACACCAACCACCACCAGAACTGAAGAAGCCTCTTGGATGAGAGGTGAAACGTCTTCAAGGAACTTTCTTAAAGTCCAGTGGATTGATTTAAACTACTTTGGACAACCATGACCTGGATATATGAGAACCTACACAGACATTAAACAACAAGATTAACTATTTTCTACCTGCATTTCTGCATCATCATTTGCAGTAGCAGCGATTTATTATGATAAAACAAATTTACAATCTCTATTATGATAACCTGTTTTTCATGACTGAAGCCATCGCCTCATTTTGGGCAGAAGAGTTAGCCTAGTCGCGCTAGACAACCCACGGCAACGAATTTAATTCTCTGCCAGGGTGGGTCTAGTTACCCTCCATCAGGCTCGAGGCTGGATTCTCCTAAGTGTAGAGTCAGAAGGCGGGCGTAACGAAGTGAGGACAGAGGCGTGACGATTCTGACAGAAACAACCGGCACACAAAAAACAGTTATCTTTCGACTCGGCTTTGGCCACAGCCCTTAAAGATTTGAAGCTAAAATTCAACTTGAAAGATAAACAAAGGACGACACTGAAGTGTTTCATTGAGAAGAAAGAAGTATTTGGACTTATGCCGACGGGATATGGCAAATCCTTAATACACCAGTTGGCTCCGCTGGTTAGCTAATGGGACTTAGCCACAATCCGGCGCTCTAGGAACTACGTCAGCCTATTCGTTGCGCTGATTGGTTGTATACCTACCCAGTTGCTGCAGAGTGATTTGATAGACAACCTTTTAGCCCGCCTCCCTCCCTGTTGAGCGTGCCTAGACCCTTGCGTCTTCGGAACATGGGTCTAGCGCGGCTAGGCTACAGAAGAGTCACATTAAGAATCAAATTCCTCACTTTTTTATATATATAAAGAAAATGTGTTTGTTTATGGTTGGTGTTTTAGGTTTTGTTAAGCCGGCTTAAACTAAGAAAGCCTGACTTTGTCAAACTTGTTCCGTACTTCACCTCTCTAGCTCTTTAGCTAACCAAAAGTCCAACTTTCCTCTCCATCTACTGAGGAAAAAAAAATGCAAAATGCCCATTTAGTGCATCCTGCAAACATATTTTCTAATATATATAAATAATGAATGCCATTGTCATATCCCTGTCAACACTTTGCAGCATCGTTTCAGGCAAATCTTGTCCTGGCAGCGTTTCAGATTTCTCCTGCCAGTGAACTTCTGGCTGAGCACAAAGGAAACAGCAGGTTATGTAATGGATGGGTCAAAAGAATGTCAATGAAAAAAATCACATTATGCTAATTGCCCTTATGCTAATTAACTTTATGCTAATCCCCTGAAAGCACAGCGGCTTAACCTCCACCCCAGATCAGCTGCAGATGTTCGTTTCCAGGTGTGCCTCTGGATGTGTGTGTGTGTGTGTGTGTGTGTGTGTGTGTGTGTGTGTGTGTGTGTGTGTGTGTGTGTGTGTGTGTGTGTGTGTGTGTGTTCGACAGCCTGCTTTCTCAGCTCTGTGACTGTGTCTAAGTACGTTATTGTGGTTCTGCAAGCACTGATCTGGATTCTGCTCACTCTGCATGAAACCTGTGTGTCCCCGGTTAATCCGGAGTCCATTCACGGAGCCAACATCGGACCTAATCCTAATCCTCAGGTCTGAGTTTTATGCCGGTTTCACTGAGCGGGACATAGTGAGGGTTTATTGCTCATTTTGTGGGGACATAAATCTGTTTATATGGTCATATTGTGAGGACCCGGTTTCATTTTTGGGATAATACGTAAGCCACATAACAAATTATCACATTAAACTCTGGAAACTTGCGGTTAAAGTGGAGGTAAAGTCAGGGTAAAAAAAAAAAAAGTCTCCAGCAAATAAATGCATTCCACTGTAATTTCTACCAAACTAATGTGACTCCAGACATTTTTCACACCAAATACACCTAAACAGTTCTTTTTAACCACCTGATGAAGGAATTCTGTGTTATGCTTCAGTAGGTCATGAGAAGAATTACATGCAGTTCCCTGATAAACTGCATTAACTTCCTGCAGTAAACTCCCTCCATTCACACATTAGCTGCTGTGGCCTGCAGCATCTTTCACGTGCTGATTCAGTCATCCTCCTTATGGTTTATATTTATGGTTGTTTTTCATTAATTAAAGCTGCGGCCATCATAAACTGCAGCATGGTGTCCATTGAATTTATAGCTTTAACGAGCTGTAAACCGCAAACCTTGTAAAAGAGGAAAAAGACGGCTTCACCTGGAACATGCAGCGTATTATTCTGAAGAGAAAACGCTATAAAGCCCTGGAGAGGCTGACTTTCAGAGCTCAGTCCTGCCTCCATGTCTCCCTCTGCATCAAATCTGTGAAGCAATAATGTGGAAGCAGAAGATGAATATTTCACAGCTTGTCTGTCTACAATATATCAAGATTAAATTTTGCTTCCTGCACCCCTACAGGCATAACTGTTGGACGTGGAACAGCAGCGACACAACAGCAATAAGAAAACAGGAAAAGAAAATACATTTCTATAGAAAACCGAGGCAGTAAAAGTGATAAGTTCTATTGTGCTGGACATACCTGAGTGAGCTTCTATGAATCACACCGTGAGGACTAATTTGTTCAAACAGTTGCAATGTGGAGAATTATCCGAGGACAGAGACCCAGTAGGAGTGTCTGAATTTGCAACAATACCACCTAAAAATGTCTGCTTTTTCTATGTGGTTGATTCATTATCCCGATAGACGTGCAACTAATTCACAAATTTGAGTACAGCTGATCCTGGCAGGAATGTAATTAGTTTTGCAGGTAGTTGGTGATAAACCAAAGTTGTTCACAAACTGAAATTGTGATGATGCTGCTCAGTGAGAAGTGGAGAAATCAGAGCTGTTACAGCCTAAAGGGGGATGTGGATGTCAAAACAGATTTCATGGAAATCCATCCAGCCACAGGTGAAGTGAAAAACATTGATTTTCTTGTTACAATGCAATGTTCTGCTGGGAAACCTTGGATCCTAGCATTCATGAGGGTGATACTGTGGCGCACCATCCATCTAAATTGCCCTGTCTTATTTATCCAGCCTGCTGAATCTGTATGTCCCCGCTCGGGCTCTCCGTTCCCAGGGGACTGGACTTTTGAATATCTCGAAGGTCTGTAAAAAGATGTGGGGGAACGAGCTTTTTCTTTCCGGGCACCTACATTGTGGAACAGTCTGCCTGCTGAAATCAGGCAGGCATCGTCCATTAATGTATTTAAAACTAAGCTGAAGACCAACCTCTTTTCTTTTATATATATGAATCTTAAATTGTTTGTTACCGCCCGGCAAAACTGCGTTTTCCGGAAGGTATTGTTTTCAGCTGCATGGTCTTGCTTGCTTGTTTGTCTGTAACAATTTGGTTTCCATGCGATAACTCCATAAAATATTGATGTAGCCTCACCATATTTGGTACACAGGTGTACCATAATAACACACAGGTCAAGTTCGAATTTGGTGACCGTGACCTCATTTTCAAGGTCACAGGGGTCATCTTTGTTGCCGGGCGGTCCAAGTTTGGTAAAACTTCTTGTTTAATGTCTTTTTTATTTTTCTGTTTTTATTTTTATTTATCCGTTTTTATTTCTGTGTACAGCACTTTGACGGAAAGTGCTTTATAAATAAAGCTATTATTAACAAGAAGTTTTACCAAACTTGGACCGCCCGGCGACAAAGATGACCCCTGTGACCTTGAAAATGAGGTCACGGTCACCAAATGCGAACTTGACCTGTGTGTTATTATGGTACACCTGTGTACCAAATATGGTGAGGCTACATCAATATTTTATCGAGTTATTGTGCGGAAACCAAAGTGTTACAGACAAGCAAGCAAGCAAGACATCGGTCCGGCGGTAAAAATAGTTGCACCAACAGCACTCTAACATGGCAGTAGACTCCACCAAAAGGACAACGGACCCAACGATGGAGCAAAAACTGCTCAAGAATGTCTCGAGGAACATGACCAAGAGCCCAACACGATGACCTGGTCCTCAAACTCCAGACACCACACGATCCCCCAGAGGTGATAAATGAATCAGAGCTGTTGTGGTGACATGTACACAACACTAGGTAGCTGGTTTTAATGTTGTGGCTGATCAGTGTGTCAGATGTGGATCGAATGGAATCACCAAAAGTCAAAACAAGTCATCCTCTAACATCATGGATATCTGCACCCAATTTCCACCTCAGTCTTCTCAAAGATGTTTTTCTATTGAATTAAATTGCACCCTGGTAAACTAGAAAGTGGTGGAGAAGCTTCAAAAATGTTATGAGACAGTTGTATTATTCCCCCAACCATGATATTTTCCTCAACCTAACAAAGTCTGAACCAAGCTTCTAACAAGTAGTTACTGTTATGAACGTATCGACCAAACTGGGACATTTTCCTAAACCTCAACATGTAGGATTGATGCCTAAATCCAACCAAACGGGGAGTGAAAACTAAAAGTAAACAAGTGAAATCGGACCAGTCTCCCCTCAAATGAAGTCCTGTATGAAGTTATGCCTCCATCCTCCCTGCTTACTTCTTTACACTGACTTTGAGGCTGTTTCAAACTGAGGGCCTTTCCTTCAACATCATAGTGAGAAAACGTTTGCTTTTCCATGAAATTACTTTTTAAAACATAAATGAGACGGCAGTTCAGCTGCATAGGAATGTAGATTTATGCAAACATGGTGACAAATTTCATCTCAATCCACCAGCTGTTTATACATTTCACAAAAAGTTAAAATGTCAACACAGGAGACCGTGAATGTCAGCACAAAGCTTCAGGAAAATCCATCTTATAGTTCTTCAATAAAGAGTTAAAGTCAGAGTGTGGTACTTCTACACAAAGCTGCACCAAGTAACATCTGGATTTCAGAGTATACCAAAGATTAAAACCCCGTTTGCATGCCAACATTCTCAAAGTGGCATTTCATGTCAAACAGCAATGACTGCCAGAGCTGAAGAGATCAGCAAGTGTAGTGACAGAGATGGAAAAGTAACTAAAGCAACTACAAGTACTGCAGAAATGTCAGATAAAGCAGGCACACCTCATAAACATGCATTTGTCTAATTACTCGTACTACCAGAAGCACGCAGAAGTTCTGCACATTGCAGGTTTGAGATATTCCAGTGGAGAACTCTTCTTCTTCCTGCACTGCTCATTTGATTATCATGTGTTGTCATCCTCACCACCCATCAGAGAAGCGTCAGGATTCATGTATGATTATAACGAACATCTTTTCTGACCACAATATGCTCCTTAGCAACAGCAAGTTTTTTACATATCACCATTTAAGCTCACACATGCACACAGGTTCATATAAGCAAAAGACTTCATCTATCAGAATAAGAGTGTTTCAATAATAACCACTCCAGCTGTCCTGGTCTCACCAAATGAGACGGCGACACTGAAATGGTGAAAAGCCCGTTCATATTATAAATTAGTCCGACTGACAACAGATTGACAGATTTTTCTGTTTTGCCACCATTCAGAGGCAGAATATCAAATCACAAAGCTCCATAAATGCTCAGAAGATGACACATTATTTGTCACTCGGCCGGCAGAAAGCGTATTTTTATGCAAATTGAGATCACTGAAAGTAGAATTGAATTTCAGGACATTTCAGTTTTCAAGTTATCCTAAAGCAGGAAGTTGAGAGGATAAACAAGATTACTGAATAAATAAGACAAACGTCCACCCAGAAACTGCACAGAGTACAAAAAGAAAAAGGCTGATGACTATTCAGGAACTCATTTCATTTGAAAAGCAGAGAGACGGATCGGCAAATCACAGATTAACTTCTTATCCTATAGAAAATCAGTGACTGATGCAATGAATACAATATTCAGTCCGACAATAAAAAGATCAGAATTTAACACGCAGTGCTCAAAAAATGTGATGTTCTGCATCTGCTCAAATAGTTCTGTATAAAAGCCACATATAGTGTGCAGTACTACCCACAGTAGCTCCACTTATCATGGAGGTGACAGGCACATAATAACATGGCTCTATGGCTAATGGCTCCCACACACTCAGGGCTTAAAATGCATTTCACTGCGACTGTAGAACTCCTGCCCTCCTCCTTCTCAAACTTGATGGGATAATACATCCAACAAAGGCAATGATTCAGGGCTAATGACACGCATCAGTGTGGATGGACTTGTTCTTAGGCTCCGGATAAAATGACTTTGATTCTCCTGTTTGCTTTTAAGCGTTGCTTCATCTGCACAGTCGTCGTCTTTAATCTCATCTATTAACATCTGTAATTTGAATCCAGATCGTCTGATGGTTGGGTTGAAACCTATTTCACAGGCAGATCTTCCTCGTGAGGCTTTTTTAAGTTATATTTCCATGCATGTGCACATGAATCGGTTGGTGATGAGTTAGATGGAGTTCACTGATGTGTTTTTCTGAATAATCATGAAACTTACGTGACCTTGTGATCATCAGAATGTAAAACTCCTGCTTGTTCTTACTCCATGCATTTGGAGACCAGCTGATGCTCAACACAGTTCACTATTTAGACAGAACCAAGGCCATGTGGCAGATTTATGTGATTTGCCATCTCAGGAGTGAGTGGTAATGAATGATCAAGATTACCGCTTCTTTGCTTTAGTCTGGAGAAATGTAACTAGATTTTCAGCATTTCTTAAGCATGTAAAGTATTCCAAAGATACAGAGGTAGATATTCCAAATTCCCCCTAGGTTTCACCATCTTACTAGGACAGAAATCAGGTATATATCCAGATGGATGAAATAAAATGCATCCATTGCAGCACATCACCCTACAACAACCAATGAACTTTTCCTTAAAGTAACAGACAGGTTTTCAGCTTTTTCACAGTGAGAGAGGCTTTTGACCAAATGATGTCTATACTGATGGTCTATATTTCATACTACTTGTATTGTGCAACCAACATTTACCTCACAATGATAAGTTAAAGTAGAAAACATTGCCTTTATCCACTAAATACTCCTGACTAGCTTCTATACCGATGACAACCTAGAATAACGCCTTTAAAATCCTCACATTTATGTTCCAGAATACCAGAAATTCTGCAAAAAGCCTACATATTTTTTCATAAAACTGAAATGTAAACAGTGTTGTAACCTTTGCAATATTTTGCTAGGACAGAAAAAGAGAGAGAGACTGAAACCGACTTCAAAAGGCGCCGCATAAAGTAATCGGAAAGTTTTTGCCAAAAAAATTTGTGCTATGCCAGAAATTTAAGCTTCACAGTTTAACTGTGACAGAAGGAGGAAAAAGAAAAGACAAACTGGAGGGAAATTACAGAACGAAATGGAGTTTCTGTCAGAGGCTGAGGTGAGCACAAACACTTCCAGGCCTGTTAGCTTACAGCTGCTCTGTTTGGAGGAAATGGTGCAGCATTTCAATTTGAAACTCACTTTCCTTTCGAGTGAATAAACCTCTAGTCGTTCAGTTCTACAACGGTGGAAATTTGCTGCTACAGAACAGAAGACGACTGTGTTTATTGCACCGATACATTCAAGCACAAATGGAGAGTAGCCAAGAAAGAAACGTCTCACAACTACACCAACGATCTGCTGCAGCACAATGAGAGGACGTATGGATGGAGGGAAGCCTGCAGCACAGCTCCTCTCACATGGCACCATCCTCCCACTGCAGCACGACCAGCTCACCCTTTTAATCACGGAGGTGCACTTAAGCTGTCAGCTCTCTGCTTGTTCCTCTGCTGCACAGCTCCGACCTGAACTCACTTCTGTGGGAAGTTGGAATCGTCTCTGGCGGTTCTTTGATGATCAATGAGGTCAGAACCCAAACTGCAAACATTAATGCTCTACATTATTGTCATAATCTACTGCACGTGAGCCGGCTGACTGAACCAGAGCTGTGAAGGATCTGAGGAAACTCTGACCTTAGAATAAAGACATAAGTATGCGATTGAATGAAGCACTCCACCCAAACTGTCTGCTCGTACATTGTAGGCAAAACGGGAGACAACATTTCAGTGTGCAGCATTTAAAAGTTGTGAAAAGGTAAGTGCATTCCCAGCTCTAACGAATGAATAAAAAAGATATTTTGCGGTGCATGTAGTCGGTGTGGTTTCTGTTCATTCTGGAAACTCACCCCAGTCGTCTGTTGTTCCTCTGATTCTCTGCCTTTGCCAGGTAGTAAATTGCGATCACCTGTTGTCCCAGACGGAGAATCAGCCTCTGATTAGTCTGAACGGCCACATCGTTCTCCACACTGCAGCTTCACGCCAGCACCATTTTACGAGCCAGAAAGCAGCTCAGTTATCAGACAGCACACTAGAAAAAACGCCCTTCTCAAAACAAAATATATATATATATTTCAAAGAACTTCTACTTTGAAATAAGTGAAAAAAAATCTGCCAATAGAACAAGTGAAAAATGGCTCGGTGAGATTTCTTGAAATAAGAGACGATATTTAGAATAATGAGATCTTAAAATTAGCTGAGGAAACTTGCTTTATACTTTATTTTACCAGGATTGTCACGTTCAGGTGTCTTAATCCTCCTCTTTTTCTCATTTACGGCACCAAAAAATATTGTTTCCTTGTCTGAAAAAAATCCAAAAACTCAGCAAAAAATTCACCAAGTTTATTTTAAAAAAATTGCAAAATCTTCAGGAAGAAAATTCCTTAGAAGTTTCCCTCAAAAGTTAGATTTTTTTAAAACAATCTCAAATTTAGCAAGAAATAAAAATTCAAAAAAACAAAAAAATTGTAAATATTTTCGAAAAATGAATAAAAAATCTTCCAAAAAATCCTAAAAAAAATCTAAAGTTATTCCATATATATCAGTAAAACCTCTAATATTTTCTTTCAGAACATTCAGAAAAAAAATCAACCAAAATCCAGCGAAATTTGCTGGATTTTGGTTGATTTTTTTTCTGAATGTTCTGAAAGAAACATTTTTTTAACATTTCTTTTTTTCCATTAAAAATGTTCAAAAAAATTTCCAAAAAATTTTGAAAATGTGGAAGTTTTCAGTGTGAAATATATATTTTTCCCCACATTTTTAAACTTTAAAACACATCAATTTCACCTGCAGGACGACACGAGGGTTAAAACAAGACAATTTCAAGATTGTTTGACTTAACAAAATATGTCAGATGCATCGTCTTAAAGCAAGTCCCTCCATCTGCTGAAATGTCACTTGTTTGTTTTCATTCGTGAATTTATCTTAAATCAAGTGGGATGAGGCATTTTGACTAAAAATAAGACAAACAGACTTGGTGAGATTTTGAGTTTTTGCCGTGCAGAGACAGAATCATAGGTGGCTCTGAAGCTGACAGATTACGAACACAGTCTGGATTTTAATTGACATTTCCTGCACAAACCTCCCTCTGCTGCTGCTGCTGGGAGTCCAAACTTATTTTAGCTTTAATCCCAAAGCTGCCATGACACTGAACTCTGCAATAGTTCGATGGACAAACTGAAATATTAACACAATCATGTACAGTAATCTATATGGCATTTGTGCAGTATTTTATTATTGGGTGCAGAACCTGAATACTTTTCCTTTTGATAAGAGTTTCTATCATGCTATTTTATTCATGCCGATATACATTTTACATGGTTTTGTTCTCTATAAATACATTATTTCTTTATTGTGAATACGTTCTTTGCTCTGCATCCAATTTCACTGCACAGCAACGAAGGCATTTTGTTGTTTATATGACAGTTTGTAGTTCCACTTTCACCATTTTGTCATGTTCTACAGGAGAAACACACAGGCGTAAACAGTGATATACAGAAAGTGTCCAATTAGCAGGCTGATCCTGGTATTTTCATGGTTTCTTTGAAGGCTTTAAAAGCAAGACTGAATTAAAAATAACTACTATTTCCTCATTCCCAACATAAAAAATAGAGTCCTGTATTGCAAAGCAGGATATGTAGGAAGGTAAGTTCAGTTTTAACCCTAGTTTCAGCGTTATAAAAGTTGTTTTTCCCTGAATCCTGTGGTGCAAAGATAATGAGAGGGTCTCTGGAGGGCAGAAGTTTGCAGCTTCTAAAAAGCATCCAGCTGTTTTGTTTCCTGAGAGAGATGAGAGGTCCAGCTTCCCAGTGTCCTCTTCGCTTTATTTTAAGAAATCTCAAAGTAATTACACCGTTTGTGTTGCAGTTTAATCCTGAAACACAGACTAATAAAGCACCAGAGCCTTAAACTTGTTGAACTCCTGAAGTTTGCTGCTAGCCTACTTACCACTTTAAATTATGTTTTTAGATTTGGTCTTTACTCGCTCCCAAACTGTTTATCACTGCAGCTGAAAGAATAAGGCTGAAACTATCCGTATGAATCCGCTACATAAGCTGCACATTTAATAAGGTCCACAAATCACAATCAGCTGTGCTTGTGCCTTAATGACGATACTGAACATATGAAGTTACACATTCACTCTTTCCTGCTTTGACTGCAGCAGCTGTGTTGCTTTTTTTAAGTCTGTATTTTACTTTAAATCCCTCATACTGGCTCAGGATTATAGTTTCCTCTTGAGAGAAGAACACAACTTTAAATCTGTGTTTGTAAGTGGTCATGTGCTGCCAACACTGTCCATTTTATGTGAATGCACTCATAGCTAAAGTCAGAAACCCTGCACTGACCTACTGAGTTGATACGCTTCAGCTTTGTGTGACTGCAGTTTGTGATTTAAGATATCCAGATTTGTCAAACTTGCCTCACAGTACAGCTCTCTGGAGTTTAAGACCGCAGGAATATCTTTTGAAATGGGAAAAACAATGGACAAGGTCTACAAACTAAAGTATTATACACACCATGCGTCTTGCTCATAAACTAGCAAAAACTATACCTCTGTCTCCAGTAAATATTGGAAAACGAACATGCTAAAAACTTGCAGATGAACAATGCAATCCATTACTTTGCTCAGTATTTGCTGTACAAAGTTAAATGTTACTGTTATCACCTGTGGTTCTCCTCAAAAGGTAATGCATGATGTCAAAAGAAAAACAGGGATTTGAAGGGTCAGGTTGTTGTTAACTTTCCCGCAGTTTGAAGAATTGACATCAGCTTCTTTCTCTGAGCTTTCAGTGGAGACACTTTCCTGACCAGAGCACACTTCAGGAGCTGGAGGTGGAAGAAGGCCGCTGGTCTCAACTCAAAGAGGGGAAATAGTTTCTGTGTAACACAAAAATGGCATTAAGTTAGAGTCAGACATTTGAATTTTTGTTTTTCTATCCAGGTGAGATATTTGGACTTGCAGTTTTTGGTCAGTTTATCATAAGAATTCCTGCTTTGAAATATGCTGAGACATTTTCAGAGATTGGAGACACGTCAGGTGAGCTAACAGCACAGTTCCTGCAATGACAGACCAATCAATAGTCTGGTTCGAGATAAACGGCACCTAAATCAAAAAAGGGCCGAGAGCAGAAAGTAGCAGCAGCAGCAGGAAGTGGTGTTAAAAGTCAGGCAGAGAAGAAGAACAGTTTCTGTACAGGAAGCTACTGACACATTGCATAATGTTGTGCAGTTTAAAAGTAAATGTCTCATATGAAGATACTCAAAAAAGTTCTCAGCCTCACCAGAAAACATCACAGGACAAAGATTGTTCATCTTCGTTTCCTTAAACTTCAATTCACTCAGCCCACAGATGTTCAAGCTTCGCTATTTGTTCATGGAAGGAGGTCACATCTGGAGCCTCCAGATTCTCCTCAACACCATAGATGACTTCAGAAGCCATCACCTTGCCAAAAGATCCCACTTCCTTGAACTTTTTGGAAGGCAGAGAATCATGTTTCCATTGTTTGCTTTGATTCTGTGAAACCAGGTCTCATCCTGGGCCACTAATCTGCTGAGAAATTGGCTGGATCATCCTGAAAATGGGGCTGCACAGCGGCATAGTGGTTAGCACGTTCGCCTCTCAGTAAGAAGATCCACGGTTCAAATCCCAGCCTGGGATCTTTCTGCATGGAGTTTGCATGTTCTCCCTGTGCATGTGTGGGTTTTCTCCGGGTACTCCGGCTTCCTCCCACAGTCCAAAAACATGCTGAGGTTAATTGGTTACTCTAAATTGTCCGTAGGTGTGAATGTGAGTGTGATTGTGTGTCTGTATATGTAGCCCTGTGACAGACTGGTGACCTGTCCAGGGTGTCCCCTGCCTTCACCAAGTCAGCTGGGATAGACTCCAGCACCCCCCATGACCCTAGTGAGGGTAAAGCGGTACAAAGAGAATGGATGGATGGATCCTGAAAATGACCCAAACTGACTGTGGAAGCTATTCAGTAGTTTATTTTGTATAATGTTTATTTGTTATGTTATTTTGTTTAGAATACTTTATTTAGTATGAGTTATATTTGTTATATTGGGTTATAGTTATATACTCTTATTTTGAAGGTCGTGGGTGATTTGGGCACACAGGTGTAGCTATTTAATCAATGGGCACTCACTCAGTGACAGAACGCACCGGGAGGACACACGGTTTTTTACCTGGGAGTTAGGCAGCAGCAGGCCAAGTTTGAACATCGTTTGTACCATCGTTTTAGAACTGAAAATAAAACCTGCCTTAAAATGCACTTTTTCTGGCTGGACAATGGACTCAGTACCTGCACGCACTTTAACTCTCCGAGTAAGATTCGCTATCCGGTGCCTTCAGTGGCTTTTTGATTTTATTGTTGTTGGTAGACATTTAGCCACTATATTAAGTAAAAAACCGTCCTTATTGAAGCGGACTTTTTTATGGATTTTTTTGGGAGTTTTTGCACTGTCGCACGTTTGCACAAGTCTCCACGCCAAAAAGATGTTCATGAAGAACAAAGGAAAAGACGGCATCGCCGAGTGCTTCCGTGTTTGATCTGGAGATCAGCGACCACGAACTTGTAAAGCCCTGAATTGTTTGTTCCGCCTTGGACACGATCGGAGAACGGATGACTGTCGGCTCGAAGGACGCCACACAAAGCTCCACAACAGCATTGGTATGTGAAGAATAATCTGTCAGCTTTATAGGAAAAAAGCAAACTTATTTGGAGTGACTGAATCGCTAAATACATGCTGATGAGTATTGGGAGTTGTTGAATTTGACGTTCGCGTTTGCTATTGCGCAACGCAGAGACATTATACACTGTGTGAATTCAGAAAATATGGAGGACGAATTGGAGACAGCCAAAACGCTGTCAGTGGGTCACTCAATTCCAAATGATAGAAGTGTGGAGGATGATGCTCTGCTCAAGCCCCCTGCAAAACGGCGCATAAAGTTGACATCAAAGGGATTGTCCTTCTTTATACAAACATGCCAGGAAAAGAGATCTGCAAAAATTAAACAGGCCAAAAAATGTCTGGAATCACTGCGTGGCTTGATGAAATCAAATGACAACGTGAAATCTGTGAAAACTCAATTGTGTCAATTCATTAATTGCTATGGAGAGGCAATGGAAATTCACCATACCCTCCTAGATGTGGATTTGCCAGAGGAAGAGGTATTAAGGCAAAATACCTATGTCAATGCAGTAATGACAAAATTCCTGCATTTCACTGAGGACGTCAAGGTCTGGTTATCTGAGGCTGGTTACCCTTATGTGGAAAATAAGGTTGAAGATGTGGTTCATGATGATGATGATGAAATGAATAACAATGAGGTTGACAATGAAAATGTTGATGTTGATGAAAATGATGATGGTGAGACTCAAACCAGACACAGTTCTGTCATTGATGATATAAATCCAGAGGACAGTGCTTCTAACATATTGTGTACTAATGGAAAGCCAAGCAAAGCACCTTCTAATATGTCAAAAACATCATCCACAGCATCTGCCAGGATAAAGGCAGAGGCGGATAAGGCTGCATTGATGGAGCGACTAAATGCCTTAAAAAGAAAACATGAATTGGAGGCACAGGAAGAGAAACTGAGGAAGGAAAAGGAACAGTTTGCACTGGAAACTGAACTGAATGCAGCCAATGCAAGAATTAATGCATTTGAAGTCAATTCAAAATGTGGCTCCAAAAGATCGAATGGCATGAACTCTTACCTGGAAAGGAGCAAGGCTCAGGGGAGGAGCCAGCTTAATCCTCGTGCTAACCTCTTTGTTCCACAGGGAAATGTCAAAGATAACATGCAAAATGAATGCCATGTGGCCCAAGTTGTCAGGCCAAAAACCACTTCACAGACCACCAGAGTAAATGAGATGTCACAGACTGTCAGGCCTAAACAAACAGCAGTATTGCGAAAGGACCTCAAACCACTATATACTCACCCACCAACACAGGGTGCTCAACAGACAACCAAGGCCTCCTCTGTGAATATGGTGTACAATAACAACCAAAATGACATTTTGAATATAATGCAAAGACAAACTGACATTACAGCCCTGTTGGTACAGCAAAATCTGGCATCTGCTCTACCTGTCAGAAAGATACCCATTTTTGATGGTGACCCTCTAATGTATCATTCCTTTATTAGATCATTTGAAAGCTGTGTTGAGATGAAAACTGACAATGTAAGTGACTGTTTGCATTTTTTTGGAGCAGTTCACCAGTGGGCAGCCAAGAGACCTCGTGAAGAGCTGCCAGTACCTTCCTCCTGTGCAAGGTTATCAAAGAGCAAAATCCTTACTTGCTGAACATTTTGGAGATGAATTCAAAATTGCTTCTGCCTACATGACCAAAATTGACAGCTGGCTTCCGATTAAAGCAGAAGATGTGAAAGCACTACAGTCGTTTTCTCTGTTCCTAAAAGAATGCTCCAATTTAACACAACAAATCACACACATGAATGAACTTGACATGCCATCCAACCTCAGAAACGTCATCATGAAGCTTCCTTATAAGCTGAGAGAAAAATGGAGGACTAAAGCATGTGACCTACAGGAGCAACATGGCTGCAGAGTACGTTTCATTGACCTTGTGAACTTTGTCGAAAAAGAAGTCCAAATTGCCTCAGATCCTCTGTTCGGCAATATTCAAGATTCAAAACTCACCAGCTCCAATAACAAATCCCCTACTGTCAGCCAACCAAGGCACAGAAAACAGGGTAGTTTTGCCACCAATGTCACTGAAGTTAAAGATGGAAACAAGAATGTCAACCCAAAGTCCCAAAGCTACAGCAAGAGTTGTTTGTTTTGCCAGCAAACTAACCATGCACTTGATAAATGCTCACAGTTCAAGCTCAAGACTCAAAAGGACAAGATATGTTTCATAAAGGAAAATGGAATATGCTTTGGATGCTTAAAGGTGGGACACACCAGCAAAGACTGCAGGAGTCGACTTGATTGCAGTGTGTGTCAGCAGAGGCATCCTTCAGTTCTTCACATTGAGAAGGGTATAGGCATACCTTTCAAAGCAGCACAATCTGTGAGCCCTCCAAGTGTAACATCCACTCAGTCTCAAACATGTGGCCATATAGGGGCCGGGGATGAAGACAATGCTGTGTTTTCTATTGTTGCAGTACAAGTGAAAAGTCAATTGAGTGACAGAATTGTGCAGACATATGCTTTTTTAGATCCGGGGAGCTCTGGTACCTTTTGCACTCAAAGCTTGGCTAAGAAACTGGGGTTAAGTGGCAAGCCAACCAGTATTCTACTACGAACAATGGGGCAAAAGAAAGTTGTCAGTACCAATGTGTTATCTCACCTGGAAGTGTCTGGCATGGAAACTGATGAGTTTATTGAACTGCCAAATGTCTTGACTCAAAAAGCTATGCCTGTGTCACGGGTGAACATTCCCCGACAGGAGGATGTGGAAAAATGGGCCTATTTGAGGAACATAAAGCTGCACAACTTGGATGCTGACGTGGACTTGCTCATCGGCACAGATGCAGCAAAAGTGATGGAGCCCTGGGAGCTGATCAACAGCCAAGATGATGGACCGTATGCCGTCAGAACCAGAGTCGGCTGGGTCATCAATGGACCACTAAGGAGTGGAAATGACAGCAGAGTTAAGACTGGCTGCTCTGTTGTCATCAGTAATCGCATATCTGTTGAACATCTGGAAGAGATGCTCATTAAGCAATATAATCATGACTTTAATGAAAAAACACCAGAGAGGCAATTGGAAATGTCAAGAGAGGACATTAAGTTCATGAAAATAATGAGAAGCTCAACAGAATTGAAAAACAGACATTATTATCTTGACTTACCTTTCAGAGAGGAGGATCCGGTTTTGCCAAATAATCGCTGTGTTGCAGAGCAGCGACTTAAAGGCCTGAAAAGGAAATTTGAAAAGGATGCAAAGTTTAAGGAGGAGTACACCTCATTCATCAACAATATGCTGGTTCAAGGTTATGCGGAGGTTGTACCCACTGAACAGCTGGAACAAGAGGAGGGAAAAGTGTGGTACATTCCCCACCATGGAGCACATCACCCCACAAAAGGAAAGCTGAGGGTTGTATATGACTGTGGAGCCTCATACAAAGGAACATCTCTGAACTGCCAGCGCTTGCAGGGCCCCAATCTCACCAACACTCTTATGGGGGTCCTTATCCGCTTCAGAAAAGAGCCTGTCGCAGTCATGGCTGACATCCAGGCCATGTTTCATCAAGTACGGGTTCCTGATAAACGTGAACTTTCTGCGCTTCCTGTGGTGGCTGCAGGGCAACACTGACCAAGAACCAGCTGAATATCGAATGAGGGTACACTTGTTTGGAGCTGTTTCATCCCCCAGCTGCGCCAATTATGCCTTGAGGCGAACTGCGGAGGACTTTGCAGCCCACTTTCCTCCTGAGGTGATTGAAACAGTCAAATGCAACTTTTATGTAGACGACTGCCTGAAGTCTACAGCGTCAGAAGGAGATGCAATTAAACTTGTAAAGGATTTGACTCTGCTCTGTAGTAAGGGGGGATTCAACCTCCAGAAATGGGTGACAACCAGTCGTGCTGTCCTGACGTCAATCCCAGGTGAAATCAGAGCAACAGCTATGAAAGAGTTGGATTTGGACACAGATCATCTGCCCATGGATTGGTCCGCTGTGTGTGTATCCAAACCAAAACCAGCGTTTTGGAGAGACCTGTGACGAAGATCTGCCTGCTGGTGGAGGCCACAGAATAAGCCCATGGACAATTTCTATTTATTTCTCTTTCTATCCTGTCTTCCTACTCTCTGTTTGTTTTTCAGTGACTACAGAGAAGACATTGCATGGATGGAGAATAGCTTCCTTACATGAATTTATTAGTAATTGTGAGGTCCACAATTAGGGGCCGGAATGTGGAAGCTATTCAGTAGTTTATTTTGTATAATGTTTATTTGTTATGTTATTTTGTTTAGAATACTTTATTTAGTATGAGTTATATTTGTTATATTGGGTTATAGTTATATACTCTTATTTTGAAGGTCATGGGTGATTTGGGCACACAGGTGTAGCTATTTAATCAATGGGCACTCACTCAGTGACAGAACGCACCGGGAGGACACACGGTTTTTTACCTGGGAGTTAGGCAGCAGCAGGCCAAGTTTGAACATCGTTTGTACCATCGTTTTAGAACTGAAAATAAAACCTGCCTTAAAATGCACTTTTTCTGGCTGGACAATGGACTCAGTACCTGCACGCACTTTAACTCTCCAAGTAAGATTCGCTATCCGGTGCCTTCAGTGGCTTTTTGATTTTATTGTTGTTGGTAGACATTTAGCCACTATACTGACCTCGAAATTTCAGTTGATCAGGTGTCAACATTCAAAGTTAATAAAGACAAATATTTGAGTTGCTTTTTTTGCCAGTGACATAAGACTTTATAGTACACAGTCATGTCCCAAAATGTGAGCTAAGCCCCTAGCTAAGCATGTGAGATTCGTCATATTACCATTTGTAGGATTCACAGTCAAACACAAATGTGTCTGCTCAGCTTTCTGCTCATTTGTCTCTGAGCTCAGAGGTTTATGCTGAGATGATTACAAATATGTCCAAATCTGGTTATATTAAGCTCAAACTTTGCCTGCAGTGGCTGCAGTATCATTATTGTTTGTCTTGAAAAAAATCAACTTTCAGCTCAACTTCAAGGCCTCTTTCAACAGGTGGGGTAGAAGGTTGTGCAATCTCACTGTTCTTTAGTAAAAATATTTGGTGCTGATTAAGATCAAGGGTCTCAATATAGCAAACATCACAGTTATCCAGTGAGCAGGTAGCACGTATCCTTGATTAAAACATCATAAATAAGTTGGTATGTAGGAACATTTTTACTTTGAATTAAGAGAAACTTTAACTGAAAACAACACAGAACAGGAGAAGAGTTGATGATGAATAGATGGATGGATCAGTCACTTAATGATAGAATTAACAGAACAACTGGGGTGATTATTAGATCCAATAAGTGATACATATTGGAGGGTTTTGTTTTTTTTCTCGATCTTACAGCATCACGTCTCTGTTTTTCCTGCAGACCTTCTCCACTCAGCTGATGCGTCTGTTTCCATCTTATTTTTCATGTGTCATTACTCTCCCTTCACCTGCTCAGGTTTGTCCCTGAAGACACGGCGACTGTGCGCCTTCGTTCGTGTGTCTTTATTTGTGCATCCCGCCCAGCGATGGACCCGGAAAATCACTGCCCCAGTTGATCATCTGGATGTGTCTGATTGCTCAGGGGAGCTGCTGAGAGCCCCAGAGGCCACAAAACCAGCGAATGACACCGTATACGCCACGCAACGGACAAGGTTTTACAATCTGAAATGAACTGTGTGTGTATGACTGCGTTTTCTAGATTTTACCGAACATTTGGGTGAATAAAGGAGGAGAATGTTTCAGCGTCATCCCTGTATTATCCAGAATCTGTAGTGGTTACGGTTTGGTACGTTACCTTCACATATGTGGATCTTTCTTCATGTTCGCACATCCAGCGAATGTGTTACGGCCCACTAAATCTTCCATTATTATGGCGTGATGAATTTGTAGGTCCTGTCATTGTGTGTGTGTGTGTGTGTGTGTGTGTGTGTTAAGCAAAGGACATCTTGCCATTATCATGCTGCACTGAACTGTGGCAGAGCTCAAAATGGCTCAAAGGTCAAATTAGTTCCATTTGAAAATAATAAGAAATGGAAAAGGCTGTCCGTGTGTGTGTGTGTGTGTGTGTCTGAAAGGCTACCGAGTGGGTTTATCACCTTCATGTTGGTTCAAGATGTTTGATTTGGTCCGCAGAGCCTCGGCAGATGGCCCGATGGCCGCCTCCCTGCAGCGTGCTGTTTGCTGTCCTGTCGGTTAGAATGACTCAGATCATAAATGACTAATGGTGACGGCTGCATATCTGTGTGTGTGTATGTGGATATATTTGTTTAGCTAAGTGAATGAGCTGCTGGGCAGAGTTTCAGCATCATGACATCATTCGCCCTGAGATTGCAGAGAAGATCCAAATCTGCCGAGTCCAGATTTGTGAGCCTTAAACAGAACTACTCCGACTGATGCAGCATTTATTTCAATGTGTGTGTTTATTAGAGAGTGAAGTATAAACTGTTGCTGCTGAGGCCGAACGCTCCTCAGAATAAAAGATGTTTTTCAGGCTTTGTGCCGGAGCCGAAACCGTCATTAAAGCTGCTTTTCACCGTCTCCTTGGCTCAGATGGACAAAAAGCTTTGCAGGAAACGTTCAGTAAATTCGACACAGAATGTTTCCTTGACAACAAAGACCACAGTTCAGAACCTGTGGGAGCACAGTTTGGACGGGGTTATGCAAAGCTGGCAGGTTTAATTCAGACGCAAATGCAGGAAGACAGTGAATTCAGCAGGGAGGAGACGTCACGCTTCGGTTTGGGACGGATGAAGAAGAAATTATGAGCTTATTTCCCTCAAAAAGAGACCTGAGCTTCCCCAAAAACAGAATATTTTGGGTTCAATGGGGTCTCGTTGCACTGAATGATGGCGACCATCAATAATGGAAAACCTAATAACAGCTGACTTTATATTCTAATCATAATAACTTTATTCATGTGGCACCTTTTAAAGCAGAATTTACAAAGTGCTCTGGAAGCAGGGGAAAAAAATAGAGAGAGAATACTCAGGGAGACCATTGAACTGCAAAAAGGCAGCCAGTCCAAACAGAAGGAGGGCAAAAGTGGAACAATACAGCTAAACATGGTAAAATATTTTCAAAATAAATCAATACAACACCAGATGAACACCAGAAAATAACCAAAAATGCCACGTCTGAATAAGAAAAACAGACAGAATAAACGAAAATGGATTGTAAATCTATAAACACAGGCTTAAAAATAAAAAACATTAATAGTAAATAAATAAAATAAATGTATAATGTAATATTATATAATGTCACTTGTTGTAGATGTTGTAAATCAAACCAGGTTATTGTCAGTGGAGTTAAACACAGTAAAAGATTTTCAAAATAAATCAGAACACCAGATAAAAGTCATAAAATGCCAAAATTAATTAAGGCGAAGACAAAGTGACATAGAAGAAAACAGAAAGCAAAACTTTTAACAGAACACTAAAAACAACCTCAATAATAGGAAATAAACTAAATAATTATGTAAATAAACTAATAAAGGGCAAAAGAGAATAAAATCAATCATTACATAAATAAACTTTTCTTAAAGGCATAAAAATACATGATAAACATTGTACAAATAATAAAACTATAACTAGCTCACATAGGTTATGTATAATGGCTGAGCTGAACACCTCGTGCTGCTTTCATGCGTCGTTTCTTCACTTCTTTGAAATTATTCTGTAAATTCGGCGTTGGATCAACAGCTGGTCGGTACAGGGTTCATATTTAATGAGCCTTTTCTGTGTGTTTTATGCTTTTTGTGTCTAATTCTTGCACTTCCTGACAGCAAATTCTCTTCAGCAGCTTCTGTCTCAGCGTTTCTGTTCCTCATAAAGCTGAATTTTGTTGCTGAATGTTGTTTTTAAAGCGCTTTAGAAATAAAGTTGGATTGGAATTTCCTCACTTTGGAGAATTTATCGCTCCTGATCACCCTCCTTCACAAAGCAGCAGCTAAAACAACATTTCTGAATACAGTGAACGTTGAAAACAACCTCTCTTTTTGATTTTCTCACCCCCTACAAAATTAGCTACGAAACAACTTGGCTACCAGAAATTCACTCCAGTAATCTCTTTATTTGGATTTGTTTTATTTAGTTTTATAAAGTGTGACAGCTGGATAAACTCTAGAAGTGACTGATGCAAATGAAATGCTGTATTTCATTTGTTTTTTGGCCCCCTGAGAGCCACAGCTTGATTCAACACTGAACATCTGTAACCATAGAAATTAATTAGGACCTGTGAATAATGAGGAATGATTCAGCCTCAGTCTGACTTCAGGTTGAAGGAGATAAATATTTCATTTAGCTAATAAAGTTGTGATTACTCCTGAGGTTTGATAATTATTCTGTCACATAATCCTAATGAGATGAATTCATTTCTTTAATAAGACTGAATTGCTGTCTAAATTCATATTATTTCATTCAGATTGTGATTGTGAGAAGGGAAAGGAAGCATTTTGTTTTGTTGTAGTGATGAGTTGGAGGTTGGAGTTGAGTTTTTACAATTAAAGGATGCTTGCTTTTCATTTCTCCAAGTCCTTCGTCAGTATCAACACTTTCTGATGGCAACAATTTATTTAGCTTGCTGATGGTGTGAAGGGTTCATGTAGCAGGTTGAGACGGCTGATAAATGATAGAAATCCTTCATTCTGAATCCTCTAACAGCCGCCGTGCTGCAGGCACACGTCACTGTAGAAACTGTTCTGCTGACTCTCCCATGCACAAATATAGTTTTGCAGTCGAAGCACCACTACGAGGCAAATTCAGAATCACAATGTGAGGAGTTACGCGACACGTGCTGCCGGCTGCTCGGTGCCTCCCTGGAGTCTGTTTTAATGATAGGCTGTGAAGCTTTAGCGCTGAGGGAGTGTCAGAGCGATGCATGGAGACGGAACATGACTAATTCCAGGACTTATTTAGGAAAAACCAGGACGAGAGACGGAGATAGACAAAGAGAAGGGAATGGCCTGTAGGGGCTTATTGTCGACATGCATTCAGGCGTTCAGTGAGTTGTTTCCATGTAGAATGTGCCACAGTTGTCTTCAATGAGAGGTCATTATTTTGTATGATTACTTCCAGTTTTACCTCCTCATGAAGCGGCTCATGTAATCTGGATATAAACTGCAGGGCTGATTACCACCATTCTCCTCGTCACGCTTCAATCCCTCCTCACCTGCAGCTTCTGTCTTTCTGCTGCTGGTTACGTTCTGAACTGCATATTCAGATGGTTGTGTTTCTGCAGTTGCCCTCAGTAAGCACATGCTGTTTCATGCAGTCTGCATACAACTGGGACACCCCACATTAGGCATCTTAATCCGTGACTTGCAGTGTGTCTGTGCACTCTTAGCAACCTGTTTGTACTCAGGATGTAGCTGTGCAAAAGGACTGTCAGATTGGCCAAAAAAGCATTATGATTTATATCCTGCAAAACCCAATGGGACCGAGTAGAACATCAATAGACAATAAGCATGAGAAGAAAAATTAAAAAGATCGTACTCAACATTTAAAAAAGTACCTCTGTGCAAACTGTTCAATGTAAAATTCATTTTAAAAGAGCCTTTCCTGTTTCAGTGGCAGAAGTTTTGCACAAATATCGACCAAACTGTCAAAACAAACACTGTTTAAGGAGCTTATCTCCAGATCCTTCCTCGTCTGGCTCACAGAAAACCCACCCAGGAATTAGTCTGATCCTTAGACACTGTGAGCGTTTACAGCCCCGTCTTCATTTCAGATCTGGACCAGATACAGCAGCTAACCTCTGTTCTAAACCTGCACAATGCAAGAACATAAAAATACAGTCAGGTACATTCAATAATATTCAATTTAGAACACTGAATTTATTTAAAATACCTATGCTGTACAGTATATATTCTGGCATACTACATTCAACATACTAAGGTTTGGGACGTACTAATAATAATTCTGCTATATTCTACTCTTAAAAAGTGCTCCTCAAACCACCGCTTAATTAAAGGTTTATCTAAACCAGCACATTTCAGTTTTTATCTTGCATTCATGCATTTAAGTTGCAAACATTGTCTTTGGTTGATGAGTTGTGTTGAAATAACGCTGCGATTACACCAACTTATGTGTTTTCTAAACTTAATGATTTCAGACCAAATTGAAGTTAAAGTAAATTAATAAAATTGACTTGATAACTGATCTTTGAGTTGAATTCTAGATTTCGACTCGTTAGGAGTTTGTGTCTACTGGACCATAAATATCTGGTACTTTAGATTGGACTGACTGATTCTCCTAAAGCAGCATAGTTGGTTGGTTAAACAGAATTTCATTTTAAATTGTCACAACTCCAAAATACTGATGCAAACTGTTATTTTTTGTAGAGCCTAAACATTTTACATTTTTAGAGTGAATACAGTATTGGAGTGTTAGCAGTGACTTTACATTGAGAAAATATCACAACAAATGGGATTGACAGCAGAAACTACAATAATTATACGTTACATAAAGATGTAGATCTTAGGTTTCTGCAACAACCTGCTGCTCCTGCTAGCAGCTGAATTTAGCTGCTCTTAGCATAGACTGTACATAAAGATGGACGTAGCATCTGGCTCCAGAATTGAACCCCACCCGGAATGTCAAAAACTTGCAATATCCCGCCGTCCACTAGGGTTGGCTCCAAAAAGCTTTTGCTCCATAGACCCCAATTCATTTTTGGAAAAAAATTAAATTTGATAGACTGATGTTCTACAGCTCAGGATTTTTTTCCCGTTAGTTTTCATGGTCAAAATGAGAGATCAGGTGGCCGATCTTAAAATAAATCAATACTGAATTTTAAATAAATCGTTAAATTTGGCGGAGCCAGGGGGCGTGGCTATACTTGATAGACAGCAACAGAAGCCTCTGCGGTAAAATGTGGGCGGGATAAGAGAGTCCTCAGCCAATCCTGCCCCTAGTTGCTCTCCGGTCCAGTCTGTTTGATGACGCTTTTTACGTCACTGGCTCCAAAAAATCCAAAACGGCGACCAGGAAGTAGCAAAATCCGGGCTTCATTTTCATGTCGTTGAAACCAACGGGTGACGTCACGGTTAGTTTACACCTGGCTCTTAGATTGTGGACTTCACAGAATTTGGCATTTTCTGACCATTTCTGTGTATCTTTGCACACACCAGAAGTCAATGCTGATTCACTGATTGGTCGATCGACAGCTTTTTGTCCAGACTGAAGTTTGAAATCGGTGAAATTTTGGAGTTTCTCAGAGACTGAAGTCTTAAAACGTGGCTATACTCCTTTTGGATGCTAATCAATTTGTTGTCAACTAATCGCCCACCGTTTTGGTAGTCTATTAGGCAATCTGAGTAATGTTTTAACCCTTTAAGCTTCAGTCAATTCCAGCCGTTTTCAGTACAAAAAAATCGCTAATATTCTATTTTTAAATTTAAAAAATGACGAGAAATACAGGCAATATTGGACGCACATCGCGAGGTGCATTTCCTTGAAAACGACCGATTCGGGGATTTTATACCGACTTCAGGACATGTTTTGGACAAAATAGTTTACTGGCTTGTGTCATCTGATGTAAAAGGTTGGATTGTGGCCGTTTTTTGTGGAATATTTTCTTCTGTGTGTAATAATGAACCCGGAAATGTGAGTCGCGCTGTGTGCGTTGAAGCCGTGTATAGAGAACGGATGGATGGATATTCGTTTTTGTCGGACAAATGTGTTTTTCTCACCCACTGTGGTAATCACATCTGAAAGTGGTTTATACCGGCGGATTCCTGAGAATCTAAGCTTTCCATCGGTGTATAGTGTTTGTATAATTGTGTTTGCAGCCGTCGGACATTCCTGAAATTCCTATGCAAATTAGTAGGTGTACCGCCGGCGGTAACCTACGACGCACTGAAGCGTAAAGGGTTAAAGAAAAAATAGACTTCATTTGAAAAATGTCCGGTTTCTTCACTCTTTTATGACAGTAAACTGAAACAAGACATTTGAGCTCGTCATCTTGGGCTTTTCCAATTTTTCAACATTTTAAAGACCAAATAATCAGTTAATCGAGAAAATAACAGAGTGATTAATCGACAACGGAAATAATCATTAGTTGCAGTGGACACAAAAACGGACATCACGGATGTGTAGTTGTTGTTTTATTGCTTACATGAAAAGAACCCCAGCGTCTACATGTTCAGTTCCAGTTTCAGTGTTTTTTAGGCAGACTTGGTTCTCTTGTAGCATTTTAGCCACATAGACTGTCTGTGCACTCACAAAAACTTGCGTCAGTTGTACCCGATAGCAGACTCGTGTGTTATCCATAGATGCAGAAACCCTTTAGTGAGATCATTGTTTTACATGTAGTGACGCCCTAGAGTCAAAGTTTTCACTCATCCAGTTAAACATGTCAGTATAAAGTCACAGATATGTCTGTGTAACACTTTCAGAGACATCCTTTTCACAACATGATAAAACACTCTGACACAGATCACCAGAAACACTTTTTTCTGTACACCAACATATAGATGCTGGAGCGGTTGTACACTTCTGAGTTTGCCTTTTTTCTTTCCAGTACAGATGTTCTGCTGTAACAGTCTGTGCATGAGTTGTGTTTCTAATGTGTTGTTTCCATTCATAAGTGATAAAAACCTACAATGAGTGGTGCTAAGTGGATGAAAAGCTGAGGTAATCAGTGAATATGACACAGGTTGCTGCAGAAACAGATGCCCACTCAGCGTTTCCAGAGGCTTTCCCACATAAAGCACAAATCAGGTTCAAACTTAGAAGAAAAAGTGATATAAGCTCAGTGTTCTTTTAAAATTTGGCAACAATTCTGGAGGTAATTCTGGCAAAGACACGCAGCTTTTCATCATTCAGCTTTTGTACCTCAAAAACAAATTCACACTCCATTCGTGCAGCCCTTGGTCTCGGTTAGAGCACATCAGTGGAGTCTGTAGTCTGAAAGCGTTGCTGGTCGGTGACCCTTCGCTGTCCCTGACCCTCAGCGGGGGGAATCCGCTGCTCCCAGCCAGGCTAACAGACAGACAGACGGACAGAGAGGCAGCGGAACAGGATTATTTTACGGCGGTTCACTGATCTTAATTGTGTTGTACATGGTGTGGCTCACAGCTACATCTCTCCATGTCAATGAGAATTAAAGTTACAGGAGTTCAAAGTAACTTTAATGTCGGGCTGCGATGCCTTCAGCTCCGCGTGGTCCCACTTTTATCGGCCTGCTGACTCTCCTCTGCAGGCCACACATTACTCATTATGCTGTTTACTGTGAGCGGGCCAAACACATTTAGAGAATGTTTCCTTATTCGCAGGTGCCTCTAAGCAAAGCACTGACCTCCCACCTGTTTTATTGGAGAAGCTCAGCAGAGGAATAAACACATAAATATTAATATGCAACAGGAACACGGAAGACCTGCAGTTTTATTGAACACAAATATGTAAACAGACCTCAAGAGAAGTGAAAATAATATTGAAACAAATGAATGTATGAGTATAATACCGGATTAATTAGAAATATAGCAATAAAAAACACAACACAGCAGCAGTACGATGCTCATAGATACCCTAAAATATATGGAATAAATTTCCTATCATAATTCAAAAGCATTTTAAATTGATTTGAGGGCAGCATTTATCGATTTCATCCTCAGATTTCGTGATATTGTCTCTCAGAACTCTGCTCTCGTGCTCAAATTTGCTCTGCGTGCTCAAACTCTGTCCTCGCACTCGGTTACGATGCTGCTCACGCAGATTTCCTGCGCTCAAACTCAAACTCAAACTCTTGCTCTCACAGAACTTCTGCTCACGGATCCCTGCTCTGCTCTCAGATTTTTTGTGTATCAACGCTGTCAACCAATAGCAGGCCGGCGAGCTTTGACCAATCAGATTATCCCTGTTTGTATACGGGTGCGTTCGCTGTTTTTCCGAGGAGCGTCGTATACGGCGGGCACTCTTTCAACAGGTTTTATCCACTCCCTATCTCCGGGGCTGTAATAAATGTGATTTCTTTTATTTTTTTGACCACTGTTGGAATAAAATATTCAATACATACAACAGCGTCCGAGCTTCTCATTAAAACGGCTATATTGTATAATAATAGCGTGCTGTCTTTTATTCCATAAAAGACAGCACAGAACCAAACAATCTATAGCTCTATTTGGAACACTGCGGTTAAAGCGACGGAGTTATGTGACAATCGGCGTACGTTAGTCTGTTAATCTGTCTGTCAGCAACATTACTCAAAAACGGACTAATGGATTTGGATGAAATTTTCAGGGAACGTTGTTACCACTGGAAGCAGATTTTTACAGCATAAAAAGCTCAGAAAAACACACTTTTAGCTGCCATTCAAGCCTCAAACTACTGACATAGACAGGCAATTTGCACACATTTTATACAGCTTCATCGACCTGTTAAAGCATTCTGTCATTCAAATAGTGATCAAGTTTATGTAAAATCTGACAGAACTTCAAGTAACAATATTGAAGAACGCACGAACAAACAACAGATTAAATCTAAACTGGCTTTTCCATTTCTCCTTCCTTCTCCCTAAAGTCCTCCGAGTATTATCACGACCTCTACATTCTGCTGGAAGGCTTTCACGCGGGATAATTAAATTCACAGAAATCACCGGTGACCCTGTCACACCGGTGTGCAGCGAGGTCAAGGCTTTTACAGTCCTTCAAACACACCTAGACGTAGCTGCCACAAAGAAAAAGGTTTAAAAGCTTCCTCTGTAGCTGCATGTGCTTCTCATGTAGGTGCATTTATACGAAAGAAAAAAACGAGAACAGCAGTATATTACATCTGGCCTGTACATATTTCCATCTATACAGTGAAGACCGAGTTATACGTCTAAGACTGCAGATTCAGAATCCCTTGGAACTTTTTTTTTTGCGGCAGGCTGGGATGTTCTGTCAGAGCTGAGTGTTGTGGGATTGCTTCAGGGTTAAAAGCAGTCAAGCTGCAGAGGAGAGAGAATGGAGGGAGAGTTTATGAAACGTGACATCACAAGTGGAGCGTTGGCCATAAAGTCGGCCCGGCGGCTTTGCTAGAGGTGTGTGTGTGTGTGTGTGTGTGTGTGTGTGTGTGTGTGTGTGTGTGTGTGTGTGTGTGTGTGTGTGTGCACTTTTGAGGATCAGCCTTCTGCTGCAGAGAGAGAAGATTATTTTGTCAGACGAAGCGTTGCTCCATTCTTATCCTATCATTCAGATGCTGAGAGTTTGGGTGAAGTCGATACAGATTTGTGTTCAGTCGGTTCCCACTGCTGTCATTTTACCTGAACAATTTGCTGCTAACAATTGAGGTTTTTTGTGCTTTTATTCCTGCAGAGGTCCACTGTTGCTAAATGTTTGCTCATAAAGAATTATTGGGTTTCTTTCTATATTCTAATACTGTAAAACCCTCATCTTACCATTAGAAAAAAAAAATAACAGAACTGAGAGGGTTTAAAAAATAGTCCAGACTCCTGTGCTTTTAGATGTGTAAAATGCACAAGTTTGCAATTTACATTTTAGTGTTAATTCATTCAGTTCATTTACTAAAAATCTGGCTTGAATATCTACATTAACTAACTGAACTATGCAATGCAGTTTCATTTGTGTGTGCCATCCAAAAGTAGCACAAGTCCATTTTATGACTGTATTATTTTGTAATGTGGTTAAATTTTGGGCACAAAAACAACTTGGTTTCCCAGAAGATTAAGATTCAAGTAAAATGCAGAATGCTTGAGTTCGGCTGGGCTTTGTTGCCATGGTTACAACAACAATATCCCTGTGGTTAGTCGAGGAAACATGCGTGGGCTTTGGTAACATGCTTAAACGTCAACTAAAGTTGTTCAGAAACAGCAATTTCCCATGTGACAGCCTGACACTTAAAGAAACAGAACAAAACAACGACCACAGCTGTCAAACATGTTACTAAAAGTTACACTGTTTCCGTTATTAGCTTCACTTTGCTAGCGTTAGCATGCCATGGTAGAACCTTGAAGAACACCCATAACTCACCGGAATATCGATTTCTGTGTGGTTCAAAGACGTCTAGCGATTCTTGCCTACTTCTGTAACTTCTGTGGGTAACTTCAGCGTCAAAATACCTCATTTATGGTTTGGCTCTTAAGCAAATCCAGCTCTAGCTCTAGCGTAGCATCCACACAGGACTGGGTGCGGCAAGAGAAGAAAAGATGGCGTATTTCGGTAAGATGGCCACCCCAAGCACTTTTTCGCGCACTACACAAACCTATCAATTTCAATCTTACGGACAATAATGGCCTTCTACTACCACCTTGTGACCAATTTCAGGTGCTAATTCTCCTCAGGGAAAAGGCAAATTAAGGAACAACTCAAATACTGGCTAAAACATATAATTAATAACCTGTGGTTATCCACCCAGGTTACAGTGGCAAAATGTGAAACTGTATTAATTGACTCATATATGTTTAATATCTAAATTTCTGCAGTCTTAAGGTGGAAATATTTTTCTTATTTTGATCATGCTAGTGTATAAAAAAAACAGCAAATGGACACGTTAAGAAGGAACAAAAAAACTTCATTTTGACTTGACCAGCATGTAGCTTTTAGTGGTATCTAGCGGTGCAGTCAGGTAGTGCAGTGAACTAAATTTCATTTTCTACTCCCTCCTTAAACAAGCCATGGTTCTTGCCAACGCGATATAAAAACACAAACCGTTGTTGTAGCTCCTGGACTCCTGTTGAGACACAATGAAGTCCATGGATGAGGTTCTGCTCACTCTTTAGACACAAAGGGCTCATTCTAGGCCAACGAAAACACCACAATAGGCCTTTATTAATCCCACAGTGGGAAAATTTGCATTCATAATTACAGGTGATGATGCTATGAATGAAAACATTGTGGACACTTTATTCCATTTCTGCAACTAGATCATCCTAAATCCTGCACATTTATCCCTTCAAAGAGCACGGTTTTCCTCATTCTTAGCTGTCAAAGACTCAATCTTCCTCCTGTGAGGATAAACGGCAGCACTGGGATCCATAGAGACGTTTTTTAATACGGTTTCAAGACATCAGGGCAGGAGAAATGACTCAATCTCCACTTTATACTAATGTAACAGGAGCACAGAATTTCATTATCCATCCTGAAATGGAAAAGGTTGGTGAGAAATGCCAACCTAAATGGCTTTTATAAAACAAAGGCTTTATGGTGTTTTTCCATTTTCCATGACTGTAATGAATTAAAACAAGCAGCCAAACTTTCAAATTACAGATGAGATTGTTGCATTTTAATATAAATTTTCAAACTATGATCCTTCGGAGGACTATTCTTCCATGTTTCTACTTTCAGAAAGCTCAAAATGGCCTGTTGAGATTCAAGGAAAAGATAATATCTTATCTGAGGAGATGGTGTAAGGACACCGTACATCTTCAGAGGACAAAGCACTTCCGTTGGACTGTGTTTCTGCTAAAGGGAAATTATGACTGCGGTAAAACATTCCCAGCCATTAACTGCTGGGTTTAAGCCACAAACAGGACGCTTATAAATGTGATGCTGCGTGAGTCATTGTGGATTCATAGAGCAACATGTCCTCTCTGACTTCAGTATCGATCTGCTTCGGCCATGACCAGATTAAAATGTTGCCTGGATGCAGGGCTGATGTGTGCTATGAGCGTTTGCAGAATAATTTATTAAAGTGTGCATTTATGCGTGTGTAGTTTGCATTTGGTGGTGTCCACTGCAAGGAATCTAATGTTCTTCTGTGGGATTTTTAAATGTTGTTATCATTTTGCCAACCGCTAAACTAGAGATTATTCTACAAATACACTGCCTGTCCAAAAAAATAAAAAAAATCATCACTTATTGGACAAGTAGATCAAATAATCTCAGAATTTGGGTGAGTTGAAATGAAAAGTCCCATCCTTAAGCAAGGGCGTCAGTTTGTTTTTAAAAGTGTGTGTGTGTGTGTGTGGGGGGGGGGATGGAGACCACAGCACTTTGAGAAAATGTCGAAGAACAGCGGCAGAATGCTACAAGCTGGGCTTGAACTCACAACCACCGCACCAAAGGCAGAGGCTCAAGCTGTTGAGCTATCCGTACATGTGGCTGGAGGGGTCTGTGGGCCGCTATAGTACTAATTCTCCCGGGCCGAAATTTTGCCCCTGCACGCCTCTGGTCGGAGCTTCCACTTGGCACAGGCGCAAATTTAGCATCTGCGCGTTTTTTTTTGTTTTTGTTTTTTAACCTCACGAAGGTGTGCTGCATGTCTGTGCAACTCTCGGCCGAGTGCGGATGGTGCGTTCAGGAGCGTCGGAATTTTCTATACTACTGAAAATAACTGGGTTTACAACGGCTTATATGTGAAGAATTTGAATGTGTTGGAGACAAAATGACCCCTGACAAAAAGTGGGGGGGACACGTCCCCACCGTCCCCCCCTAAACTGACGCCTATGTCCTTAAGCATATATTAACTAAAACAAATCATAATGTAGAAGTTAAAGAGGGATGTTTTCTGAACCATGTGTAGTTGCATTTCACAATAAAAGATGCAGTGATAATTCTCAAAGAAATTACACAGAACTACATGGCAAGTCTCCTCTAAACCAAGGCTTATTCTTGCAAAATATTAAATAATATTAAATAATTGATAAAAAATATAGATTTTCTTAGTTATATTTTGAGAGCCAGTCTGTGACACAGATTAGACTGTCCTGCAATGTTTCAAGGTTCAAGGTTCAAGGAATCTTTATTATCCCCGTGGGGCAAATTACTATACAGCCAGCAGAGCAAGTCAACAACAATCACATTCACATCTCATGTTTTTGTGCTGCCACTTGTCATACCTGCTCAATTAGTTATGAAAGCCAGTGAAAAGAGATTTATTTTCATTTTTGCAACCAAATATTTCATATTAAAGGGTATTCTGTATGTTTTGTGTTGCATTATTGTGGCATGCAGCTGCATATGGTTCAGAAAATACCACTCATCGCCGTCTGCATCACCAGTTTTTCTGTTTACATGTGCTCATGACGACTTCAGGTATTTTCATATTTCAACTCACCCATAGTCAGAGCCTACTTGATCTACTTTCATGATGAGAAACGACAGTGAAAATTTCAGGTTTTTATCTTTAATACAACCTGAAATAATTCTCATTCAAACAGCCTCAAATTTCAAAGTGCTAAAATGTGGGGAAAGTGGGTTAAGAGGCAGTTTTTAAAAGCATGTAATCCAAGAAAGAATTGGATTTATCAACCAAAAATTTCACAGACACCATTTTGAATATCCACAGTTTGATTAGTTTGTTTATTTAAGCAAATCAGAGGTTGAGCAGAAGGCTCCTGATGATTTTGATCTTTTTCCTCACAACCCTGTCGCTGCAACATCCAGCAAAAAAGCATAAAAGCCAACGAGTCCATGTGTATTTAAAGCAGTTAAAGCCACTTTCACCGGCTCATTTTCCAGTTAATCTCTCTCCTTTTGCTCTCTCTTCTCTTACTCTCGGCTAATTGTGAGACTGCTGTTAAAACAGGAGCCATTTTTATCTCGCACTAAATTATTTATCGTCTTACATTATTCAACAAGTGTAATAAGTGCAAACTTCTGGTTCAATGAATAATGGAATGGCAATCATTTAAAACTCACACTGCGTCTAACTGGGATCCACTTTTGCATGACTGCAGGCTTTTCAGGCTGTGATAGTGGATGCTGTAGCTCTGCAATGCTCACAAACTACGATGATACTTTTTGGATTCAAACTTTGTTTCGTGTTTTTGTGGCCATTTTTAAAAATGTATTTCATACTTTTGTAATTTACAAAAAGGATAAAATACAAAATTTCTGCCTCTTCTTGCTAGAACGTCCAGGACAGTCCTCCTGGATGTCTAGTAGTTGAAGCTTGCATTTTCATTTCTTTTTTGTGTAGTATTTTGTCAGTATTGTCAAAAAAATTATGCTTGGTTGGCAAAATCCATCCGTCCGTCCGTCCGTCCATCTTCTTCCTCTTATCCAAGGTCAGGTCGTGGAGGCAGCAGATGAAGCAGTTCATTCCAAATGTTCCTCTTCCCACCAACACTTTCCAGCTCTTCCTGGATGATCCCGAGGCGTTCCCAGGCCAGATGAGATCTATAATTCCTCCAGAGGGTTCTGATTCTACCTCCTCCTCCTACCTTCTCCTCCGACACAGACGTGTTCAGAAAACCTCCAAAGGAAGTCTCCCTGGAGGATCCTAATCAGATGTCCAAACCACCTCCACTGGTTCCTTCAGAGGTGAAGGATCAGCAGCTCTACTCTGAGCTCCCTTCAGATGTCTGATCTTCTCCACCCTACAGAGGAAGCCCATTTCAGACTCTTGAATCCACGATCTCATTCTTTGGGTCACTACCCAGAGCTCACGACCATAGGTGAGGGTTGGAACGTAGATGGATGGAAAACTGAGAGCTTCACTGCCCTCTTTCACCACGACGGTTTGATACAACACTGCTCTTGCTTCATTTTCCCATCACTCCTGAACAAGATCTCGAGATGCTTGAACTCCTTCGCTTGGGGAAGCAATGCCATGTCCACCGGGCAGTAGGCAGGAGCAGACGCCTGGGCACCTCACTAGTAGGCCAAAAGGAAGATGAAAAATAATGATGAATGTTGAAGAAACCAAGCTTGTACGGGTTTGTCCAACTAGCTTTTAGTAGAAACAACTCAAAGGGGCATGACAGAAACACTCCTGGACAGATGCACTTTACTGACTACACATCCTTCCTGGACGTCTGCACAATGTTTGATTTAAAAACTGTTTCTAAGCCATAATGGGACATCTCAGTTGCTGAAACACTGATGATTCAACATAAACGTGTCTGCAGCAGCCTTTAACTTTCACATTTACATAATACCAATGCAATAAGGAATCTCTATCATTAGTATTACTGTGTCAACATGCAATTAATGTCTTAAAATGTACAGCAGCTATAGTCATGTTTCTGTCTGTGAAAAGGACTTGAGAAAGAATCATCTTCATGTGGAATCATGTGAAAATAAAGTCAGCAGAGTGTGATATAGCTGCAGTAAGTGAGACCTTTCAGACGAGCCCAAACAGAGTCTCAGTGTGTCATGGCGGTGTCAGACTCTGTGAGTAATAATGAATAATCCTGCTCATGTCCAGCTCATCGTCACTGCAGGTGAAACTGTGATTCTGTCTCCAGATTGGGCAGCTTGGCTCTGCTTCTCTGATGACACAGTGGATCTGACATTCAGAGAAGCTGGCATGAAGACAAACTGCAGATGATGAACATTTGTCCAGAGGGAAGTGAGCAGAGTGAGGTTCAGGTGAGGGTAAATGTTGGATTTATTTCAAAGTCAAGCTGGACTCTGAGTTAGGCTAGAAAAGAATTTTGCATATCTGAAGTGGAGGACAACCGGTAACACAAGGTAAGCCAAGAAAAGATGTCAGGACATTTCAAAATGTTAACTACCATCTAAGAACTGAAAGTATAGCAGCAAAGGTGCCAGAAAAAAACGTTAAAAATGGTGGAGTACCTTCTTCTCTTTTTCTCTCTTTCACAAACCTCTCACTTTTATTTCTAATTTAACTTCTCCTTTTCCTCCCTTCCTTTACTATGTGCTCATTTTGCCATCTTTTGTCTTTCCACTGAAAATAATCTAGTTTCATTTGCAACATCTACAACAAATCACATTATATAATATTCCATTATGTATTTATTTTATTTATTTACTATTATTATTTTTATTTTTAGTCTTGTGTTAATAGTTTACAATCCATTTTCTTCATTTCCTTACTCAAACATGGCCTTTTTGGTGCTTTTATTATTTGATCTGATGTTGTATTGATTCATTTTAAAACTCTTTTATCATGTGGAACTTTATTTTTCCACTTTTGCCTCCCTGGTCTTTCTCTTTCTGTTTAGACTGACCATTTTTTGTTGTTCAGTGTTCTTTCTGAATATCCTCTGGCTGCATAATTCATCATCCATGAGAGAAATTGTGGCACTTTTTCTATGTTTTTTTATGATAAAGAGGAGAAAAAGACAACAAATCAGCATTTCTGAGGAGGAGCTGGGTTAATTATAATTACTGCACTTATCGTTAGTGCTCTGAGTAACCAAAATGCCAGGCTAGAAAATGTTAAAAGTAACAGAAAATAAACTCAAGCAACAGTCTAAACAGGTGAGCGAGTTCAGAGACTGAAGATAAAACTGTGCCTGTAAGTGAATGAAACCGCAGTAATTCTGCTCACGACTCCATCAGAACCTGAAAACTGCTTTTTTCTGTGCTTTCCTGTAGAGATCACCTTGATGACAGGCCACCATATTACTGCCAAATTTGTATTCAGAGCTCAATTAGACCAAATGACTGGATGGAGAACAAAAGGGACCACCTGCCTTCTCTGCAAAAATCAACTTCAGTCACAAATGAAATGCTAATTATTTTATAAGCTCAAACAGAGGAGGAAAACACTTCACAAGATGAGTTTATATAACTGATCTAGAGAAGTTTTACCACCTTCATGCTGTTTACTTGCAGAATTTTCCTTCTTAAAGTTGAGTTTGTTTGTCTGAGTGAAACAGAAAGGCTTTAAAAAAGACAGTTGGGTTTGTTCCATGTGGAGTTGATGTTGTCCTGGAGGTGTGTCCCAAAAGCAGCTCTTTGATTGGTTACATGAGTAGGTGATGTCTGAGATGTAATTGGATAATAGACGTGTTCTGATTGGCCAGTTTGAAGTGAAAAGCGGCCTTTGCTCTAATTTACATAGGTATGGAAGCCCGTTTCTGCCCCTTGAAAAAAAAATCAAATGCTATCTCATAATTATGAGATAGTATGTCATAATTATGACTTTCTAACTCATAATTATGACTTTGTATCTCATAATTATGACTTACGATCCCATAATTATGACTTTCTATCTCACAATTATGACCTTGTATCTCATAATTATAGATAAAAAGTCATAATTATGACATACAAGGTCATAATTATGAGATAGCATTTGATTCCCCCCCCCCCCCCCCCCCCCCCAAGTGGCGGAAACAGGCTTCGATACGTATGAGTGTACAGGAAGAGAAACAGGAATGATCTGTTCAGAAAGCAGCAAAATGCAGTGTTGAAAAGTTTCCTTTAAGTTTTTTCTTTTTTTGGAGACGCCTGTTTGTTTAGAAATCTGTTTGTCCTCCACATGTGTCTCCAGGTCTCCTTACAAGAACAGATATTACACCAGCAGTCTGTCTGTTTTACCATTATTAGAGTTCAGGTGAAAGCGGTGAAATGAACTCACATATTAACAATTAGACAGATTTTAATACCATAAAAATAGTGTTTTATGGTCGAACATTGTGAGAAAAATGCTTTTTTTAAAAACTAAAAATTGTTTAACATTTTTACAGTTAACGTGTTTTTTTCAGATTTTACCAGAAATTACCTGCAATTTATTTATTTAATTTAGTTTAATTTAATTTGAAAAATAATATTATTTGCAGATTTAAATACAGTAAAACAAAATAATAATGTTTCATGGTCAAACATCAAGAGAGAAATGTTTGATTTTTTTTTTAAAGAATCAGAGATTTGACTCCCACTTTTGGCCTGTTTTTCATGGTTAATATGTAAATTAATACTTTTTCTGTGATTTTATTTATTATCTCCAATTTAACAAAACATGGAAAATCTGTAAAATAACATAGTAATAATAATAATAGCTTTAAAAGGCACTTTAGAGCGTAGAACAACAAGATGCATGATAAAAAGTACTTTTTAAAAGATGTATCGTTAAAGTTATGAGGTGCTGAGAAAAGCTGAGGCTGGTTTTCAATCTTTGCTGGAATATTTCCTGCACTAATAAGGAGGTTTGAACAAAGCTGGATGGATCTGCTGTCAGCATCAGTTAGAGCGAGCTGTGGAGTCACCTCCCTCACCTTCCTCCCTGTAAGGATGAGGAGATGTCGGAGTATCGATCCACGTCAGGTTCAGACGACCTGCAGACGAGTCCTCTGGGAGAAACCTTCAGCTCTGTCTGTTTCCTGAGGGTTTGCTCAGTCTGCTGCTCTGTCACTGCTGGTTTTAGGACATTTACAGAAGCATATTCCAGCTACAAACTGGTCAGTTTACTCATTTATTCAGTTAGTTTTCAAGATAGCTGCTGTTTGAAACACTCTTTCCCATTTTTCTTTACATTCCCACATAATATATAATATTTAGGGTGTGTTTGAATCCACTCCAGTGAGTCCTGCAAAAGTACAAAAACTACAATTAGGCAAGAAGTGAGTGAACAAGTGGGAAGCAGACATTACACAAAAAGTAAATGTACAAACAGAAAGAGATAAAAGGTAAGCAAACAGGCATTTAACCCAGAAGTAACAACAGGGTAGCTACAAGTTTGTTTTACATTTGAAGTGAAATATTGGCTCCTAAACTTTAGAACTCTCTCACTCGTCTGTTGTAGACATTTTATACAGTAAATAGTAGATAAAGTAAACTTACATCCTACTTTCAGTCATTTCTGGTCACTTGAGGAGTATATTAAGCAGATTTTTTCTCCATCTCAGTTTACTACAATTGTAGTTTTTAGATGTGCAAAAAGTAAAATCAATCTCTACATGAAGAATAATCTTTACAACATCTGTGTGAAAACACACACTGAGACACATATTCCAGCAGACAAACACTGAAAATATATAACTTTTAAACTGAAATCTGTGATTTTATTCCCCTCTTTTTACTCCTTTTGTTGTTGTTTTTAAAGCTTCCCCAGGTAAGAACCAGTTGTTTTCTTATATGTGCATTTTTCCATGTCCAGAGGAATTTATGTAATATCTGAATTTACACATATGGAAGAATCTCTACAGTATGAACAATACTTCTGCATATATTCTTTCTTTTTCATTTTCTAATTGTGTTGCGTTTGGCTGCTAAATTCTCCACCAAACCAACCAGAGCTGCTCAGTTTTCCTGTGTGGACCTGATTCCGGGTAGGAGGCAAACTGTGGGTTTGTTGGAGCTTTTTGTTGCTGAAGATTTCCTGTCTGAGGGGGACGATGGACAGACAGCAGAAAGGCTGAACTTCTACTTTGACAGACATCACCTCTGAGAATGTGCAGCAGAACAAAGATGGATAGAAGATTAAAATGAACGACTTCAGAACGATGACTGATCCTGGTCGTCTCTTCATTCTAAATATTCTCCCACCGCCTTCCATGCGTTTGTGATCTTTAAACTCCAGCAGCGTTCAGATGTGCAGGTCAGCAGCTGCTAAATGTTCAGCGGTCAGGGTTTAAAGCAGCGCTGGTTTTCACTGTTTTACCTCCTCCTCAGGTCGCCTGAGTCACTGCTTCACTTTAAGAAGCTTTTAAAACCATTTAAACACAGATAATGTGCTGCTTGGCCTCCGCTGGGCTCTGCTTTGTTTCAGGATTTCACTCTGATCAGCTGCAGCGGTTTTAAAGGTGGACTATAAATAAAGTTTATCTGGTCTTTCTTTCCCTCTCTCACTCTAACAGGCTAAAGTCTCTGTCCAGCCTGGAGAGCGACGGCGGTTTTTGTCAGCCGCTGTGATTATCTAAAGCCACCTGGAGAAGATGGATGGCGGCAGGATTTTCTTCTGTGTCTCCGTCCTCCTCTGTCTGTCTGTCTGTCTCTGTTGTGGTGCTCCTTTATTTTATATTGTAGAAGGATGTGTCAGTGAGTTGAGAAGGATTTTATGTGTGCACTTAAAAAAATCATTCGGCAAAGAAACTGTGAAAAACTGGCAGCAAATGTGCCACAAATAATATGTTAAGATACGGTATGATTCAAAAGATAAATGAATAAATAAAAATAATTTTAAAACCCCCCCAAAAATAACAACAAATCAATCAGTACAAGACATGTTTTAGGTGATTTAAATACAGTAAAAAAATTACAGTATATTTTTTCAAGGAACAGATTTTACAGATTTTTGATGTGGACATTTGTTGTGATTTTACTAATTTTTATCTGTAATCTAACGAAATGAGTAATATCTGTACAATAACACAAAAAATACAATGAAAAACAGTTAAAGCATAAGAAAAATGTGTGTGAATTTGTCTTAATTACATGATTAAAGCTGATATTGATCTGTTCACTACTGTTTTAAATATTTTAAACGTTAAATGATCTCACTGGATGGAGGAACTTAGTTTATGATGCCATTCAGACAGAAGTTGATGCTCTCCAGAGGATAAACCTTGTGACTTGGTTGATCTTCTGACTTTTACTGCTTCATGTTTGTAGTTTAGAGTGAAATAAGTGAACGACCTTCAGGGACAGCAGCAGCAGCTCAAACCGTGGAGTCAACGGTCGGAGCTGCAGTTTAAACGTCATCATCAGATCCAGTGAAGCTAAAACGCTGCTGTGAGAAAAGCAATAAAAGCCCAGCAGACGGACGGAGGTGATGTTAAAGATCCAGATAAGAGGAGAGGAGACAGATTAGGATGCAGCAGGTGGAGGTGGGAGCAGGTCTGCTGAGGAGTTAAAGTTTGAGGACACCGAGGACTCGTCAGTCATTCACAATCTCTCCTCACTGCCAGGATTGTTTTTTGCCAGAGTGGGATTAGAAGTTTTTAGCAGATTTTTTCCCAAAAGAAACACTCAAGAAGTAAATATGCAGGACTGATGGGATTCAGACTGACAATAAGGGAGCATTTAAGGCCTCTGGATTATTTGTTCTTGAAGGGTTTTCTTTTAGATCCAAACACAGCCACAGTTCAGCAGTTTTATCTGGATTAGGCCTCATTCAGAGACGATGTGAGTAATTTGTATCAAATATTACTACTACTTCAGTAATAATAAATAAGAAGACAGCAGGTAAAGTTTGGATGACTTTTTGTCGTCGATAAAAGAGGCAAAAACAGCAAATCTGAGGATAAAATCTTGTTTTTTATTTGACATTTACTTATAGTAGATATTTAAAATGGAAAAAAATAGAAACTAATCCAATACTGCATTTAACAGACACACAGCTGACTGTGGGCTGCACAGTGGAATAGTGGTTAGCACTTTTGCCTTGCAGCAAGAAGATCCCCGGTTCTTTCTGCATGGAGTCTGCATGTTCTCCCTGTGCATGCGTGGGTTTTCTCCGGGTACTCCGGCTTCCTCCCACAGTCCAAAAACATGCTGAGGTTAATTGGTTATTCTAAATTGTCCGTAGGTGTGAATGTGAATGTGATTGTGTGTCTGTATATGTAGCCCTGTGACAGACTGGTGACCTGTCCAGGGTGTCCCCTGCCTTCACCCGAGTCAGCTGGGATAGACTCCAGCACCCCCCATGACCCGAGTGAGGATAAAGCGGTGTATAGAGGATGGATGGATGGACAGCTGACTGTTCTGGTGTTACACAACAAAGTCAATGCAAAACAATACAGAAAACCAAACTGCACCGCCACCGTTTTCTTCGTTAGCAACACTTGTGTATTTTAAGACAAACTTACTTTGACTGTGAACTCCAGCAGCACTCTGTTTACCTCTAAAAAATGTTTTCCCACTCTTTACTCCTCCGCTCCATGCTGTACAAAGCCGAGAAAAGTGACTCAGCCTTTTACATAAAACCCTGGATGAAGCTGTCATTATGGGGAAATTATTTTGGAGGAAAGCAGCTTCATGAAAGGCTCTGATTCTGTTACAGAACCTCCCACCTCCTGCCGTCACACAGCTGGGCGGCTGTCCTTTCCTCACAACTCCTTTGATTGCAGAGTCCCACAGCAGCGCGAAAAATGGGCTCTGAGATTGAGGAAATTATCCTGAATAAGGTGAAATTGAGACGCATACACTGGGATAATTAGCAGTCACTCTGCTGTGAGCTGATCCTGTCCAGAGGCTGGAGGTCCTGACTGGTGGGACGCTGCACTCACACAGCTGTTTCTGTCTGTTTACACGCATGTGTGAACATACAAATGGCATGTTTAAACGGAGCAGAGGTTTGTGGGTATTCCTGGTAAGCAGTGGTTAGTAGCTGCCGACAGTGATGGAGTGAAAACTACCATGTGTGATCCAGTCCCAGGGGAATCTACTGAAACATTTGATAAAAACTGAATGCTGAACATCACAGAGTGTGGAGCTGCAGACCCATCAGACCACCACATGCTCCTACAGAGAGCATGGAAGCATCTAAACCAGACCATGCTCACTACAAAAAGTCTTACCAAGTCTGTTTGTCTTATTTTTAGTCTAAATGTCTCATCCCACTTGATTTCAGGGAAATTCTCTTAAAAAGTGACATTTCAGCAGATGGAGGGACTTGTTTTAAGACAATGCATCTTAAATATCTTGTTAAATCAAACAATCTTGAAATTATCTTGTTTTGACCTTTGTGTTGTCCTGTGGGTCAAATTAACCTGTTTGAAAGTTTGAAAATGTGGGGAAAAAAAATAAAAATTCACAGTGAAAACTTCCACATTTTTAAAAATGGTTTGAGAATTTTTTTAAAACATTTTTTGATGGAAAAAAAGAAATGTTAAAAAATATTTCTTTAAGAACATTCAGGAAAAAAATCAAACAAAATCCAGTGAAATTTGCTGGATTTTGGTAGATTTTTTTCCTGAATGTTCTTAAAGAAAATATTAGAAGTTTTACTGATAAATTTGGAATCACTTTAGATATTTTTAGGATTTTTTTTGGAAGATTTTTATTTATTTTTTGAAAATATTTGTAATTTTTAGATTTTTTTTAGTTTTTTTATATTTAGCTAAATTTGGGGATTTAAAAAACTTTTAAGGGAAACTTTTAAGGAATTTTCTTCCTGAAGGTTTTGCAAATTTTTTATAAATTTGGGGAATTTTTTTACTGAATTTTTGTTGTTTTTTTCAGACAAGGGAACAATAGTTTTTTAGTGCCGTAAATGATGACAACAGGAGGGTTAAGACACCTAAGCTTTACAATCCTGGTAAAATAAAGCTTAAAATAAGTTTTTCCAGCTAATTTTAAGATCTTGATATCATATCTTATTTCAAGAAATCTTACCAAGCCATTTTTCACTTGTTCCTTGAAAGTTTTTTTTTCTTGCTTTGAGAGGGGCATTATTTCCAGTGCACTGTCAAAAAAAGAAAAAAAAAAGTCATTTTACTGAATGTTTTAAATTTAACAGAATCTTTATTTACAGATTTTTCTGTAAAAGTAAAAAATACATAAATAAAAGATATATTTTTTAAATAATACACTCAATAAAAATCATTTCTGCAGCCAGATTCTTATTTTCTCTTCACTCTTTCCTCCCATCTCTTCCTCCTGTCGATCTTTGCTCGTCTGCTCCACCTTCCTCCTACATCTTCTCCACTTTATAATTGCCTTGTTTGCTCTCCGCTCAATGGGATAATTAATGTCTGGGGGAAAAAAGAGGGATAGGGGGATTTCTATGAGCAGCCAATCAGGACAGCCTCCTGGAAGAAAACACATCTGGGTTTGTGTGTTGTGGTTATTTTCCTTTCAGAACTGAGAGCTCATCAGAAAGCCACAAACACATCATTCACGTTGGAGCTATTCACAGAGAGTCTTTCATCCGGTGATGCCTCTCATCATGCCCACAAACGGTTTGAAAAACAGCAAAGATGGCTCAGGTTTTGGTAAATTAACACGATCGAGTCTAACCGAGAGAATGTCTCTGAAATGAATAAACAGAAGTGGAAGATTCAGACGTGGAAATGTGAGTTTGTGTGCCTCACATTCTGACAGCAACAGCATTTTAGTCCTACCTGAAGCTCAGGTTTTATCCACATTTGCCATATTTTATGCAGTTTTCTCTTTTACTTTTTTGCTTGTGTTTTTCTACCTCTAGTGTGCTTTACTTTGGCTCTCCCATTTATATGGCTGCTGGTTTGGAATCTTTGGATTTGTCGGTTTTCTGTGTCTGATGTTGTTTTTAAACTCCTCAGGTAATGTGTTAGAGTGGAAAATTTAGCATGTTTTTAACACCAATAGTTATTTTAGTTTGATAAATCTAAGATTTATGCATATAATCTTGTTGAGTCTAAACCTTATTTGCTTTTGTTGGGTAAATTCACAATGCCAGTCTTGTTTTCTCTACTGGAAAGCATTTTGGCCCAACGGCTGTTGTTTTAAATGTGCTATACAAGTTTTGACTTTTTTTTTTGCTTTGTTTTGTTTTTTATTCAGCCTGCTTATATTTATATTACAGCCATGGCCATAAGTTTGGACACAAGTACCATGACGCTTGTGAATCTTAGAAAATACCACAAAATTGTCACTTACAATATACTTGTGTTCAGTAATAGACATCAAAACAGACATAAGTCATGCTGTGTCCAAACTTATGGCCATGGCTGTATACTAAATGTAGCCATTTTAAAGCCTAAGCTGGTGAAAATTCCTTTCCTTCCACTATTTTAAATAATAGACTACTACTACCACTACTACTACCACTACTACTACTACTACTACTACTAATAATAATAATAATAATGTACTGTACAAAAAAATCGCGGTTTATTTCTATTTTTCAACAGGCATGGTTCGGACGCCTTGTTGTCCTCGGAAGGACCTTTATTCCAACATGGCGGCGTCCGTAGGGGTGTGCGGTGTCCTCCGCATCACCATCGGAGGTGAATTTATTCCTTATCTCTCTGTTTTTATCTCCCACGGCTTGATTTTACAGGTTTATTGTGTTGATGGGAGCGTGTTTGTTGCGTGTCTGTTGTGTAAATGTGGATAAATGTTCGGTTCTCTTCGGTTCTGTGTCTCGATCTGACACGTCTGTAAAATAACCCTAATTTCATTACAGTCACAAAAACGCATAACGAGCTGCTCAGAATAACATTTAGCTGCTTAAATGTCATACTTTTACAACAATGTTAATAAAAGTCGCTGCTCTGTGTGTGTTTTAGAGGTCCAAGCTTCATCACGTGTGTCGGCTGTTGTCTGATGGTGATTTATGCAGAATAAATATGAACAGAATTAAAGAAATGTTCGTGTTAATGATTAATACTGAAATCCTGCTTACTGGAAATAGAAACAGTCTCCTTAACCCTCAGATGCTCCAGTTATTGGACCCTACATTTCTCCATAAGTGGGTCAAAAATGACACGTTAGAATCAATGTGGGGATTTTGGCTCAAAAAGAGATTTGTGTTGTTGTTTGTGTTGTACTTTTGTCCACATAAGAATGATTTCATGTTTGAAATATGTTTGTTTCACTTTGTACCAGATTTTGATGTTTGAAAAAGAAGAATGTTACACAGAACAGCAATAGAAAAATGTCAACATCCGTTTTGTTGAAACTTTTCCGCTCTTTTTCTCCATGTTTGTGCATCACCTCTTATATGATTTTATCAGTGGTATGGGTAGTAATGCAAATATCACAATTACTTTAAAAGCATAAGAGGTAACTTACAAATGTAAATGTGTTATTGAAAACATGCTTTATGAGGAATAGCTGGAATATGAAATGGTAAAAACCTTTTCACATCGATAAAAGATATCTATATCTGAGGGTTAAATAATGGTTTTTCTTCCCTACCAAACTCCATTCAGATTTGCTTCATTTTGAGGTTGCCTTGGTTAAAAATGAATCAAGCCACATGATTTATTACAGAACAACAGTGGCCCAATAGTTTTATAAACAGCTCTTTTTAAATTTTAATAAAAATGTGTGTTTTTTAAAGCAGAATGTGGGACTGGAAGAGGTGTAGTGAATGGGATGGTCTTATTTTGCCTGGAGCACAGCGTCTCACATTTTATGTTGGTTTTATTTTCTGTAAATTGAAAAATCCACAGATGTCTGCTCTGGTCTGAAACCCGAATGTTTAAAGGTTGAACAGCAACTTTTATCAGGCTTTACTGTGCATGAATGAGTGGAAAGTTGTAGGAAGTGGTCAGAGAAACGTTGGTGTCTTCTGTGTTTTTACTGAAACGTTCATAGTAGTTTGTTGGTGTGAGCCTGGCGTTGGCTGTTGTTTATTTTATTTACTGAATATTTATTGCATCTCTTTTTATTTGCTTTACCCCGTATGTTCGTCATTACTGTTTATTTATCTATTACACAGTACTTTGACGACTGAATGCACTTTATGGGTTTTTGCCTGATTAGCGTTTGGCATTCTGTGGCTTAAGTGTCGTCCTTTTTCACTTGCGCTCGGGATTTTCCCCATTTCCCCCATTTTTTTTAAATGTCTGTATGTATTATGACTTATGTTTTATGGTTTATCTTGTACTGCCTGCTGCTGAAAAACAAATTTCCCACGGGGTAAAAATAATAATGAAGTTGAAGTTCACAGTTTTGTGTTTGTATGTCAGACCTGCTTGGTGTCACAAAGCTCTTCTGATACATCTGTCTTTCTTTATTTTTAACGTCTGTTCAGGAGCAGCGCCGCTTCGTACCGTCTGGGGAGCCGTTCAGGTGTCTCACTTCATGACTAGAGCCTCAGCCGCCTCTCTCCACAGACGTCCTGCACCTCCACTCTTCCCTCCAACAGCATGGCAGCAAACCAGACACGGCAGCTTCTTCAACAAGTGTAAGTTTAAGGAAATACTGTTTTCCTTTTCCCCGCTGCAGCACAAAGTGGACAGACAACAAAAATGATGCAGCTGCCCTTATGGTTGTTTTTTTTTTTATTATTTGTTGTTTATTTGATCAAGTTGGTGTGGTTTTAAAAAAAGGCTTTTTGTGTGACTTGAATGTTACAAAGGCAGTCTAGTAACACCAGTTCTTCAGTCAGTAAGACGTTTCCTGCCTGAATACAGATTAAAGAATGAGAAGAAAAGAAAAACGTTTCGTGTTTAATGTTTTAATAAAGTCGACATGAGAAAAATACCTCGACTTTACATTTCAACAGAATCATTACATTAAAAACAACGACCTAGAGGTGCCAATTACAACAACAAAACCTAAAACATGGTAATAAATTATAAAACTCAATATTCCTAAAAGCGGAAAAAAAATGCAAACATTTCACATTAAAAAAATACAGAAATGGAACAACAAAATGGAAAAAACGATTAAATAACAAACAAAACACATTTCACATTAAAAAAAATACAGAAATGGAACAATAAAATGGAAAAACAATTAAATAACAAACAAAAAAACACATTTCAAGAAACCAAGCTGCAAAACAAAAGACATAAGATTAAAAAGACAAACATAATATTTTAAAATGTGTTTTTTGATGCTGTGTTTTTACTTTTGTTGTGTCTTGCTCTATGTTGTCATGTTTGGGGAAATGTTCTTGTTTCTGTCCTGTTTTGTGTTTTACTGCATTTTGTGAAGCGTTGCAGTAGACGCCAACGTGTTCGGGTTAAATGATTTATGATTAAAATGCTGCTTTAAATAGTAGAAACTAATGGGAGCAGATTCCTGCAGCCCAGTTTGAAAATACTCTGGAGAGCTTTGTGACAGCAGCAGATGAACGCCTCCTGGTTGGAAATGACACAATAAAACGCTGAATACTCGTTCAGTCTTCAGGTGTCCTCTTACTTCTGTCCATGTAGCCCAGGGGTCGGCAGCCCGCGGCTCTTTTGTCCCTCTGTTGCGGCTCCCTGCTAGCCTAGCCGCGCTAGACCCATGTTCTGAAGGCACAAGGGTCTGGGGACACTGGACAGGGAGGGAGGCGGGCTAAAAGGTTGTCTATCAAATCACTCTGCAGCAACTGGGTAGGTATACGACCAATCAGTGCAAGGAATAGGCTGACGTAGTTCCTCGAGCGCCAGATTGTGGCTAAGTCCCATTAGCTTCCCAACCAGCGCAGCCAACTGGTATATTAAGGATTTGCCATATCCCATCGGCATAAGTCCAAATACGTCTTTCTTCTCAATGAAACACTTCAGTGCCGTCCTTTGTTTATCTTTCAAGTTGAATTTTAGCTTCAAATCTTTAAGGGCTGTGGCCAAAGCCGAGTTGAAAGATAACTGTTTATTGTGCGCAGGTTGTTTCTGTCATCACTTCGTTACGCCCGCCTTCTGACTCTACACTTCATGGTGATTGGTCCGGCCAGTTTTAGGAGAATCCAGCCTCGAGCCTTATGGAGGGTAACTAGACCCACCCTGGCAGAGAATTAAATTCATTGCCGTGGGTTATCTAGCGCAGCTAGGCTAGCTCCCTGTAACTTTGGAAAATAAATAATAGGCAGACTTATTTAATTAAAATTTAATTTATTTTAAGTTGTTAGTTTTTAAAATTTAATTCTAAATTTGAAGATTACGGTGATCTCCTAACATCTCAAAATAAAACATCTTATTTTCTGTCTGTCAAAAATATGCGTCCCAGCCGTCACTCTCCGACACTCGCCGGCCTGTGTGTATTCATCTGGAGTCCTGTTGATCTTTGGATCCCAGTGTTTGCTCTGCATTCATTCAGCAGCAGCGGGCCACCATTCCTAAATCCTAGCCGTTGCTCCTTCAAATTTCTTTCTTTTTTTATTGTCACAAATACACCACCGCTGCACGTCTCCACCTTCACAGCAGAGTCCTGCACTATGTCGGGTACTCATGAGTACTAAGGTAAACTACAGATAGTTGTCTTGCTCAGTATCTACTCTTTGATATGTCAGGTTAATACGACGTTACTGGCCAGAGCACGGCTCGATGTGACGTCCAGCATCCAGGCAGCAGGTCAGAGAGTCAGAGGAGTGTCGTCTTGGAAAATAGGGCAGCGACTTACCGGAGAAAAGTGACCGTTAAGCTTCAGTGTCCCGCCGGCGGTACACCTACTAATTTGCATAGGAATTTAAAGAATGTCCGAAGGCTGCAAATGCGATTACATAAACACTATACGCCGATGGAAAGCTTAGAGTCTCATGAATCCGCCGGTATAAACCACTTTCAGATGTGATTACCACAGCGGGTGAGAAAAACACATTTGTCGACAAAAACGAATATCCATCCATCCGTTCTCTGTACACGGCTTCAACGCACACAGCGCGACTCACATTTCCGGGTTCATTATTACACACAGAAAAAAATATTCCACAAAAAACGGCCATAATCCAACCTTTTACATCCAGATGACACAAGCCAGTAAACTATTTTATCCAAAACATGTCCTGAAGTCGGTATAAAATCCGCGAATCGGTCGTTTTCAAGGAAATGCACCTGGCGATGCCCGTCCAATATTCCCTGTATTTCTCATTATATTTTTTATTTACAAATAGAATATTAGCGATTTTTTGTACTGAAAATGGCTGGAATTGACTGCAGCTTAAAGGGTTAAGATAAATAGATGTTACAAGTTAAATAGACATTCGCAAATTATTGATTTCCAGCTAACATTATGTAACATATGAGGTCCAGGAGCAAAAATGACATTAACCAGGTAAGATAAATATTAGTGGAAGGACACAATTAAAAAAATGAATCTATCTAATTAGAGGCTTTGTAATTAATTAATTAAGCACAACTGATTAACAAGGGCATAGAGGTAAAAAAGCGATATATGCAGTGTTGTCTTCATGTTAAATGCCAAAAGGATTTTGCGGCTCCCGGTGTTTTCTTTTCTGTGGGAAACGGGTGGAAATGGCTCTTTGAGTGTTAAAGGTTGCCGACCCCTGATGTAGGGTTTTCTCCTGGTTAGAAATAACACAATAAAACGCTGAATACATCTGCAGTCTTCAGGTGTCCTCTTACTTCTGTCCACGTTGGGTTTCTCCAGGTGGACGCCAGCAGAGCCTGTTTGGACGACGTGTCAGACTGATGACAGCGTTGTAAACACGAGGCTGTCAAAACGTCTCTCTTTTTATGTCTCATTCCAGTCGCAGTCATTTACAGCCGCTGCCTTTGCGTTTCTCACACAATTAAATGCTTTCTGCCTGTCGACGCGTTTCGCTCACAGTTTGCTTCGTGATCACAGGAAACACAATCAAACACCAGCAACCTGTCACACTGCACCGACTCTCTTTGTCATAAATCCTCCTTAAATATTTGGTTCTTATTTTACTTTTATTGTGCAGTTTTCTCTCACGTTTTACGACCGGTCTTAATCTGCGGATGGACTGTGTTAAACTGGACTTTTTTTTAAATTGTAAATCCTCCTCAGGTGCAGCACGATGACTTTATTGTGTTTTAATTACACTCCCGAGGCGCTTCCATTTATCACTGGTTGGCCGTCTTTATTTGCGGCCCTCGCAGGCCTCGGTGTCCGTTCATCGTAACACTGCATTAGTGGGACCCCTGAATTGTGAAATTAGTGATAAATAATTTTGCAAGTAAACAGTTTGCAGACTTGGAGAAAACTGGACTCACTGGTTTGAAGGTGAAACAGGATTTTTTATCATGTTCTGTTGGCAAAACAAGATGAATTTTATCCACATTTTAAAGCAGATTTCCATTGCAGTGGCTGCTGCTCAAGTTGACTCTTAGCTGCAGCTACTAATTATTGCATCTTCATCTTGTTTTGTGTGACAAATGATCAAAAATCCTGCAATAGCACAATTATTTTAAAGTATGAAAAGTGTCACATTGTCACATTTGAGAATGTGGGGCCATTAAATGTTTGTTTTTCCTTTTTTTGTTCATCTACTCTATTTCTTGTTGCAGCTCTGCGGTTATCAGACTAATGAGCTGTGATTTACACGGCAAAAACTCAAAATCTCACCAAGTCTGTTTGTCTTACTTTTAGTCAAAATGCCTCATCCCACCTGATTTAAGATAAATTCACTAAATAAAACAAACAAGAGACATTTCAGCAGATGGAGGGACTTGTTTTAAGACGATGCATCTTAAATATCTTAAGTCAAACTATCTTGAAATTGTCTTGTTTTAACCCTCGTGTCGTCCTGCAGGTGAAATTGATGTGTTTTAAAGTTTAAAATGTGGGGAAAATATATATTTCACACTGAAAACTTCCACATTTTCAAAATTTTTTGGAAAATTTTTGAACATTTTTTAATGTAAAAAAAAGAAATGTTAAAAATGTTTCTTTCAGAACATTCAGAAAAAAAAATCAACCAAAATCCAGCGAAATTCGCTGGATTTTGGTTGATTTTTTTCTGAATGTTCTGAAAGAAAATATTAGAAATTTTACTGATATATATGGAATCACTTTAGATATTTTTAGGATTTTTTGGAAGATTTTTATTCATTTTTTGAAAATATTTACAAATTTTTTTTAGTTTTTTGAATTTTTATTTCTTGACAAATTTGAGGATTTTTTTTTTAATAAAACTTTTGAGGGAATTTTCTTCCTGAAGATTTTGCAAATTTATTATAAATTTGGGGAATTTTTTGCTGAGGTTTTGGTTTTTTTTTTCAGACTAGGAAACAATATTTTTTGGTGCCGTAAATGAGAACAAGAGGAAGATTAAGACACCTGAATGTGACAATCCTGGTAAAATAAAGTATAAAATAAGTTTCCTCAGCTAAGTTTAAGATCTCATTATTCTAAAATCATATTTCAAGAAATCTTACCGAGCCATTTTTCACTTATTGGCAAATTTTTTTCACTTATTTCAAGGTAAAATTTCTTTGAAATAAGCTTTTTTTTTTCTTGTTTTGAGAAGGTTTTTTTCCCCAGTGTATTAACCTAGATCACTAATTCTGTTTGTTAAATGGCCGTCCCAAGAAGCTAGTTTCTTTGTTTACTGACAGTTAGACTCCAAAAGAAATATTTCCAATGGTTCCTGTAGTATAATTTTTAATTTTTTTTGAAAACCTGCATGGGTTTTTGTTTTGTGTGACTCTCTTTTTCGCCAGTAGAATTAAAGAACGCAAAGTTGGTCAAACCAAAACGTCACCAAGCCACAATAACAGGAATGTGCCAGGTTCCAAAGAATAAACTGGATTCATCCTAAATGGAAGCTAAAAGCAAGAAAAAGTTAAACACCTCTGCCTATTCTGGACCGATGACACAGAGTGACTTCATAAAGGAGGTTTACTTTTCAGAGATGCTTTATTGATCCCAGAGGAGAAGCTTCTTACATTACAGTTGCTCCCATGCCAAGTCTAAGAAATTAATACATAAGATAAACAGGTAGAAAAGTAGAGGTACAAAATGTAAAAATGTGCATAAAATAAAAGTTAAGTCTCTAAACTGAACTCCATCTGTTGTGTGTTCAGCAGTGAGTCGGTCCCTGTTTGTTTTCTGTTTTTGGAGCTGTAACAAAATGAAAAAATATTAGTTTGACACATCTTTAGGGCTGTTTGTTCATGTTTTTTTTAAATTTATGTGTGATGTTCACAGTGACGGCAGAGGAGCTGTGGAAAGGTGTGCTGGCCGAGTCCGGTGCCGGAGGCAGAAAAGGTCGAGGGAAACGAACCAAACGTAAAATCAAAAGAGACCTGAACCGAGGACAGATCATCGGAGAAGGTGTGTGGGATCCGGAAACTCCTAAAATATTCTGTGTGCCTTTTTCCGTTCCTTCCAAACGGGAAAATTTCTCCTCCTCTCACAGTTTGCTGCTAACAAGCCGAGGAAAGACTGGACTCGCTGGAATATTCACTGCTTTGTGTTGATGAATTTTTCATGCTCTCTGCTGGGAGGAGGAGGGGAATTTCCCTTCATTCACTCTGTCCGTCCTGTCTTTGGCTTGTTTTAATCACTTTTGTGTCTCGTCGGCCTTCCTCTTTGCTTTTCCCTTTAAATAAATGTCACTCGTTCACCTCATCCGTCTGCGTTGGTGGAAAGTCTTTAATCTTTGGAGAACAGCTTTAAAATGCCTGTAATGTATTTGTTAGAGGGCTGCAAATCAACCATGCAGCTCAATTCAAGTAATTAATAGGAGGCCGTTTGTGCACAAACCACTTCCAGCTCTGCCCATTTTCAATCACAGTGTTTAAGACGAGTACTTTAGCTGTTAGCAAAACCCATGGATTACTGATAGACTGTCTGCATGCCTCACTTCATTTCTCATTGTTTCATTTAAAGTTGAAGCACGTTTTTTGTTAAAAAAAAAAAACAGCTCTCAGCATCAGTACGTAAAAATAAAACCGTTCAGTGTGTTTCTTCTCCTCTCCTTTCTCTTGTCTGTTCCTATAACTGAGGTCTTCTTCTTTTTTCTTCCGTCTGGCAGGTCGTGGTGGTTTTCTGTGGCCTGGTCTGAACAGTCCCGTGGTGAAGGACGGCACTGTGCAGAATATGAGTCGAAGAGGCGACGCCGAGCAGCAGGAGATCCAAGCTGAGCAAGGTATACACCGACAAGCGCACTTAACGTTCATCTGGACCGGCACCGCAACAAAACGAGCTTAAGTTACACAACTAGTGGTGATATAGTGCTGCTGTAGCGGCAGAAACATGCACGACTGCTCAGACATCACACCTGGCAGTCGGTCTGCAGCAGCACTGGGGAAAAAAAGCTTATTTCAAGGAACTTGTACCTTGAAGTAAGTGAAAAAATCTGCCAATAGAACACGTGAAGAATGTCTTGGTAAGATTTCTTGAAATAAGTTCTGATATTTAGAATATTGAGATCTTAAAATTAGCAGGGAAACTTATTTGAAGCTCTATTTTACCAGGATTGTCAAGCTTAGATGTCCTAATCCTCCTGTTGTCCTCATTTACAGCACCAAAAAATATTGTTTCCTTGTCTAAAAAAATACAAAAATTCAGCAAAAAAAATCCACGAATTTATAAAAATTTGCAAAATCTTCAGCAAAAAATTCTCCAGTTTCCCGTACAAGTTTTATTTTTTAAAAAACCCACCAAATTTAACGTGAAACATTTTCAAAAAATGAATAAAAACCTTCCAAAAAAACCCTGAAAATAGGTAAAGTGATTACATGTTTATCAGTAAAACTTCTAATGTTTTCTTTAAGAACATTCAGAAAAAAATCAATCAAAATCCAGCGAATTTTGGTAGATTTTTTTCTGAATGTTCCTGAACAAACATTTTTTGAACATTTCTTTTATTCCATCAAAACATGTTAAAAAAATTCCCAAAACATGTTGAAAATGTGGAACTTCTCACTGTGAATTTTTTTTTCTACATTTTCAAACTTTAAAACGGGTCAGTTTGACCCGCAGGACGAGGCGAGGGTTAAAACAAGATAATTTCAACAAGATATTAAGGTTTTGATGGCCGTTTCTTTCTTTTTTTTTGAAGTTCATTGGATTTTGGTTGATTTTTTTCGTTTCTTTGTGAATGTTCTTAAGAAACATTTTTAACATTTGTTTTTTTCCTCTAAAAAAAATGTTCAGAGATTTCCCAAAAATGCTAAAAATGTGAACATCAGAAGTTTCACTGTGAAAATAAATATTTTAATCACATTTCCAAACCTTAAAACGGGTCAATTTGACCCGCAGGACGACACGAGGGTTAAACTTATTTTGAGTTTTCTTGTTAAATTCAACTCAAAACAAGATAATTTCAATATTGTTTGACTGAACAAGATATTTAAGATGCATTGTCTTAAAACAAGTCCCTCCTCCTGCCGAAATGTCTCTTGTTCAGTGAATTTATCTTAAATCCAGTGGGATGAGACATTTAGACTAAGACAAACAGACTTGGTCAGATTTTGAGTTTTTGCAGTGTAAGCTGAGGAGGAATTATCACACAGCAAAAGAAGCTGTCTTTTCATGAGCCACCAGGAAGAAAGCGGCAGGAGAAATGAGGTCTTAATTTTGAGAAACAGAGCCGCCGCTGGTGTGAGACCGAAGCTGCCAATTTGTCTCCACTGTGATCCCCTCTGTTGGCAGTAACTGCTCAGATAATGTGACGATGACTAATGGCACCTTTGAGGTTCGTCACGTCGCGCTCCTCCCAGTCGTCGGCTGTAAAAGTTTTGCCGGTTGTGTCTCTCTGCAGTGCGTAAGAGGGATGAGTGGGAGATGAGGATGAAGAAGAGGGTGAAGAGGGAGAGAGGCTGGACGGGAAACTCCTGGGGAGGCATCAGTCTGGGGTCGCCCGACCCCGGACCCAACGGAGGTAAAGCAAACCCCCCACATGATGCAGAAAACCTTTGAAACGGGTGACTGAAGCGTCCAGTCTTTTCAAAGATTGAAACAAGTGAAAAGACCTTTAAAACAACCCGAGAGCTTTGAAAAATTCATGACACCAATCTAAGGCAGTGACCCTCAGCCGTGTTTTTACCCCCTCTGAACTCCAATCAGTTTCAGGGCATTTGCTTGGTTCCTGTTGTGTTTTTACTCACTGTGGGCTCTTTTTGTACTGCGATATAAAATCCTGCACCTCTATGGAAGCAACACATCCATGACTGCACTGGAAAAAATGCCCCTCTCAAAATAAGAAAAAAAAACTCATTTCAAGGAACTTTTACCTTGAAATAAGTGAAAAAAATCTGCCAATAGAACAAGTGAAAATGACTTGGTAAGATTTCTTGAAATAAGAGGTGATATTTAGAATATTGAGATCTTAACATTAGCTGGGAAACTTATTTTAAGCTCTATTTTACCAGGATTGTCAAACTTAGGTGTCTTAAAATGAGCCAGACATGCTAAAAAAAAGCAGCAGTCTTTCACTCAAAAATAGATGTTTGCTTTCATGTAACCTCCTGCTGTCTTCATTTACAGGCACCAAAAGATATTGTTTCCTTGTGTGAAAAAAATCCAAAAACTCAGCAAAAAAAATTCCCCAAATGTCTGAAAATTTGCAAAACCTTTAGGAAGAAAATTCCAAGTAAAAGTTTCCCTTAAAAGTTTTATTTAAAAAAAAAATCTCCCAAATTTGGCAAGAAAATTCTTGTAAATATGTTTTTAAAAATTTGGAAAAAATCTTTTAAAAAATCCTAAAAATATCTAAGGTGATTCCATGTATATCAGTAAAACTTCTAATATTTTCTTTAAGAACATTCACAAAAAATCAACCAAAATCCAGCGAAATTCGCTGGATTTTGGTTGATTTTTTGTGAATGTTCTTAAAGAATCATTTTTAACATTTCTTTTTTCCACTAAGAAATGTTCAAAGATTTCCCAACAAATGTTGAAAATGTGGACATCAGAAGTTTCAGTGTGGAAATATCTATTTTGTCCACATTTTCAAACTTTAAAACGGGTCAATTTGACCCGCAGGATGAGACGAGGGTTAAACTTATTTTGAGTTTTCTTGTAAAATTCAACTCAAAACAAGATAATTTAAAGATTATTTGACTGAACAACATATTTAAGATTCGTTATCTCATAAAAAGTCCCTCCATCTTGCTGAAATGTCTGTTGCTAGGTGAATTTACCTTAAATCCAGTGGGATGAGACATTTAGACTAAAAATAGGACAAACAGACTTGGTAAGCTTTTGAGCTTTTGCAGTGTACATACAGAAACAACTCACAGTCATCTTCAGTGCTGTATGATGAAGTTTTATTGCCATAAATCATGAAAAAACAGAAAGTATTCTTTGGTTATTTATTTTACAAAAGTTCAGAAACACCCATAATTAGCTCGCATAACATTTTTTCAAGTTTACACAGGTGTTTGCAGTACCTACCTACTATATTACACTAATACTGCACACATTTCCATTTTGCATTTGTGTGAACACAGCTGTCAGTTTAGCCTGATTTGCCTAAAAAGGCCCAGAATTTTTGTCAAATGACTAAAGGTCGCAGCTGAATCGTTAATGGCTTCATGTTTGTGTCGGGGATTGCAGAATTTTTTGTTTTTTGCAGAATCTTGTCACTGCAAACTGTTTATTTTTTTGGCAAATTTTTAAGCAGGCGTACGGAATAAAGCGATTTTGATGAAATATGACATAAGATCGCTGATGATGAGTTCAAGGAACAGCAGAAAGTTGAAAATCAAATCCTTCTTTCTGTTTTTGATAAATGGTGTAATTCCTGCGTGTTTCAAACCTCCCTGTGAGTCTGGTGGTTCAGAGTTTTAATAACAGAAGATTCAATAAGCTTTACTTTACCTGCGTCTTTTCGTTTCTGCGGTCAACAATTCAGAACACAAGCAGCCAGGACCGACCTTCACGGATGCAGAGCTGTAAGTCTGTGTTCGGTGCGGCCCGGAAAAGCAACGCTGAGTGTAGATCATGACACAGCAGGCCTCAGAGGGACGGTGCACTCACAGACCTCCACACTGAGTGGCATGGAGAGACATAATGATGAGTGTAGAGCTGGATGAGGCAGTGGAGGAGTGATGTGGACGTGCTGCTGTGTGAGAGAGTGACAGGTGGAGGCCCGTTAGGACTGATGAAGACGAGGATTTACTGAAGCCTCAAGTGGGACGCTTTCCTAATTTAGAAAGACATCTCTCTGTCTCTCTTCTCTTTTTGCTTTCTCTACTCCCTCCCTGTTCACACTTTGTCCTCCTTCTCTTCAGATTCTTTTCCCTTTCTCTTCCTTTCTGTGTCTTTTCTACTAACAACTCTTTATCTTCCACTTCCTCGTCCATTCTTGTCCTCAGTCTTTCTCTTCTTCCTTCTCTTAACCCATTTTTCTCTCTTTTATTCCTTTTCACTTCGCCTCCTCTGTTTCTCAGTCCTCGGCCTCGCTGTCTGTCGTCATCTCTGTTCTTGGAAACGAAGACAAAGAAGCTTAAATGAGCGTGTTATTTGGACACCATACTGTACAGAAACACAGGGCTCCAGGTTCAGCAGAATAAAATGTCTCGTACCGACTGGATGGAGAGCTGAACGTGAACAATAACTTCAGCCTCATGGCTTTTCTCCTAACTCCATTATGTAAATTTTCCCTTTTTTTTCAGCAAATAGCTGTAAAATGATTGTAATTACAAATGCACTTTTCTTCCCAGCTAATTGCACAGAACAAGAAGTGTCTCCTGCAGAGGAATTAACATTATTATGCCTGCAGACATAAAGTAAACAATAATATTCAAAATGTGCACTCTGACTGAACAAAAAAAGAAAACTACTTCAGCTTAATAACATGCAGTTTTTATTGAAATGTATTATTTTACAGTGACATGGTGTGCTTTGTCTGGTTAGCCTAAACAAGCTAACATTCGCCTCTGTGAAGGTTGTTTGAGCAGCAAGTTCTGAAACAAAAAGGAATATTTCAGTGCCGTAGGCATTTTAACACAAAGTTATTTAAATTTTTCACCATGAATTCTGTATAGAATCCAGATCCCCGTGCACTCTTGTTGTGTTGTTTTTTTTTTTGTTTAACTCTTGCAGCTGGAGTTTTGAAGTAAAGCTTCTGAAACCTGCATCTGGCACCCAGAACTAGCTCTGCTCTGAAGGAACGTGTCCACTAGATCTGGAAATGTCTCACATCCCGTTCATTGATGCTGGTCCGCTGCGTCTCCCTGTAGCTCATTTGCATAAAACACTCCTAAATTATGTAAATTTGACGCGGTGTGTGGAGGTCCAACACGTCGCAAAACTTTGGTCGGACGTCTAAACTAGCCGTCAGTGAACTAAAACGAGGACAGATTCAGCTGCTGCAGATTTGGTCGGAGTTCCGCATACTGCATCGAATTTGCATAAAGTAGAAGTCGAGTCTACTTTATGCAAATGAGCTGCAGGGAGACGCACCGGCTCGCAGCTCCAAATGCACCGCAACCGGACCAGCATGCAACAGGGCACGTTTCACAGAGACAATGAACGGGATGTGCGATCTAGTGGACATGTACCTACACAGTAACATACCGCACACAGACGAGGGCACGTTATGGGATTCCATTTTTCTGACACAGTTCATCACGTGATCATTCAGTGACATGATCTGAACTCCATCTAACCCCAGCTCTCTGTCTGAAGTCACTTTAATATGACGGGGAGCTTATCTCTATCTCCCGCCTTCTTGCTGTCGCTTTATTAATCCATTACATGCCCTTTTTTTGCTGATCAGAGTGTGGGGTGTTCATGCTTCCTGTTATCACATGTCAGTGTATCTGCGTCGTCTTCTTCCTGTTCTTCTGCTTCTTAAAAGTCCGACGCCTTCACAACACGCCGCCCTTCAGGGACGGTAAAGAGCTGCTGCGGTGTAATTGTGAGACTTTCAGTGTCGGCATATAAAATGTCACGTTTGAGTGGAAGTTAAAAGAACTTTTCCTCTCATGCGTTGCCTCCTGTAACAGCAGAGCTCACATGAGGGCTCTGGGCTGAAGGTTGGATTTAGTATTTTATTGTAAACAGCCTCTGAAGCTCACGGTGGCGCGACTCCTGCCTAATCAGCTCTTTATTACAAACCCAGAGGACCGCTGCCGGCTAATTCCAGCTGATTCACCGATGCAGCTGCTGGCCTCCAGTCTCATTACCTGTTTAAACCTCGGTCTTTGCTGGGACTGAGTCGAGCTTGTTTACCTCAAACGAGGCGCTGTAGTTACTCCTTGCTCCGTCTTCTTGTGCTTCTTCTCTTTCATTTCCTCTTGATATTTCCTCTCTTTTCCTCAACGCTAACAAGCTCCCTCACACCATGAATTGCGCTCCTGCACTGCCTCCTCCATGCTCCAACGACTGGATTCATGTGTTCGCTCGCACATGAATCCACTCGGGGCCCGGTGAGTGTGATGTGCACAGAGCTGTAACTGGGGCCGCTCGTCTCTGATCAGGTTTGCTTTCTTACAGATGGCGGGCTAATGTCCCGGGTGAGAGATGTGGATGAGTGTGTTTCTGCGCCTTCTCCTTGGAGCCGGCTCTCCTTTGTTTGTTGTTAATTGGTTAGAAGTGAACAGGCTGCTGCTGGGACGGTAGCATCCTTCAGAGGTCACTGACAACACAAAGTGCAGGCTCGTTACGCTGCTGCAAGGCCTTCTGGGTATTTGTTACGCTAGCAGGAGCCTGGTTTAATCTGTTTACAGTGTGTGTGTGTGTGTGTGCCTCCATGTATTAATATGTTCAAGCCTTTTTATCTGAATTATTCTTCTCTTATCCACAGAAACCTATAAGGACTTTGACTGTCGTGTCATTGAGGTAAGCGTCCTTTGTCTCCTTATTTAGAGAGTCTGATCAAATGTAAATGCACAGTTAGCAATCAGAAAGTTGTCAGACTGAAACATGTAGCTGTCATGAATCAGGAGACCATGTGCCTCCACAATAACAACAACAGAACCCGTGTTAGAGAAGGTTTTCTTACCACTGCCCGTTTCTCCACGGACTGTAAAGTAAAGCAGAAAATCAACATCGGTGTCTGTGTGAGGCAGGATGAGCCAGTTTTTATGTAGAGTCATCACTAGAGGGTCTGCAGCTTCCATAAAGTGAAGAAATGGCCATTTTCACACCGCAAGAGTTTCCATGACTAGACGTGATCCATCGGGTCACTTGATGCGTGCGTGCTGTTTTATTCAACACTCATGTAGGTGTTCATTCAGGTTCAGACAAGTCGAGGCAGAGTTCTGTTGAAATTTTCCAGAGAATCGTCCTGAACCGTGGCACCGTGACTCGTGTGTTTGCTCCACTGAGCTGGAATCTGGTCACAGCCTGCTGATTCTGCTCAGGTTTTATGGTGACAGCAACACAATCTCTGCTCCCACCCTGATATGGCTCCCTGTGATGTCGTCCTTCAGGTTGATGGGTCGCTTTTTTTGTCACAGATCAGAATATTTAGTAGGTGGGACTCGACGTGTTTACATGACGGGACTTCCATGTGGCGTTACAAACACTGCAGAAGGGCTGGGAGTTCTGACTGCATGAAGACTCTGCTTTAACAGTGATGGTGGTCAAATTTAAATCTGTTCTAGAATGGAATAGAATCACTTTATTCATCCCTGAAGGGAAATTCAGTTGTCAGGGTTCTTATCTGTTTAATTTTGAATTGAATAGCCTGACTGCTGATGGCAAGAAAGATTTCCTAAATCTTTCGGTCTTGCAGCGCAGGGATAGGAGCCGTCCACTGATGTTTCCTTGTTCATTCAGACAGATGTGAAGTGGATGATCCATGTTGGTCAGAATGGCCTCCATCTTGCTCAGTGCCCGTCTCTCCACCTCATCCTCCACTCTGTTCAATGTGATTCCAATCACAGAGCCAGTTTGGTTTATGGTTTTCGATTCTTACAGGCTCACTCTCTGAACGTTCTGATGTCATGTTGTACACGCATTCATAAATGTTCGTCAACAGCGACACTAAAAACAGCTCAGATATTTAAAAAAGCCTTAAATCTTTACTAAACAATATCATGCTTTGCACAAACATGATACAGTGTCATCAAATTGTCATATTCGTTTAGTTTTATTGTTTTTAATTTAGATAATGATGTTTCTCTTTACCTCGTCATGGAGTTAATTGTTTTGCTGCTTTATTACTACATAGTGGAACAGTTTGCAACTCTCTACATCCAAACCTTTGCTCTTCATCGTGTTGCTTTTTGAACGGTGCAGAGTTCTCGCCAGGATTTTTTTTTCAGCGTAACGGCAGGTCCTCCTGCACGTGCGCGCGCAATAGACGGGAACGTGCATGTGCGCATGCGCAATAGACGGGAACTGGTCAATCGACAGCAAAGTACGGCTGAGGTGGGGAGACATAAATTAACCTAGATAGGCACCCAGTCGATAAAAACAAACGCACATGGCGTTATCCGTCAAAATAACTGCGCAGCGGCCCTAATCACAGCGTTAACCCTTCCTGTTCGGCCCCCGACCGTGGTCAGGAAGCCCGGGGTAAACCCCCTTCACTTCATCAGCAGCCGTAGAGGCAAAGACACAGGAGCCCAGCCGCATCGAAGAACACTGCAGCCTTTATTGTCTATAAACAGTGGCTGAACCGCACAGTAAGACCAACCCAGCAACTACACACCTTCTCTCCTCCTCCGACTGCACCGACTGCCCGTCTCTCTCACTAGCTCTCCCCCTCTCTCCCACACACGCACGCTGCTCTCTCTCCCACTCTCATGACGGAGCCACACACTCTCATAACAACAGCGTAATCTTTGAAATGCGCTGGCGTAGCGGCACTAATCACAGCGTAATCTTTTAAACTGAGTGTAACGGGCCGTTAAGACAGTGTAACGGGTCGTTATGACAGCGTAACGGGCCGTTATGCTGAAATGCGCTGGCGAGAACCCTGCAGTAATGTACAGCTGATGGTTTCTTGCTTGAAAATTGGCTCTGTAGACGCTAAGAGATGCCAGCTAGCTCCAGACCATCCTGCTCCGTGTTTCCTAACCTGCAGGTCAGCTTGTGGTTCTTAAAACCTTTCTGGTGAATCTCTCGTCACATGGGTCGACTCCATCGTCTTGGGCTGCTGCTGGTGATGTCGGTCTTTGTTCTGCTCTCTGTAAGATGTGAGCTTCTAGTTGCAGCAGGTGGAGAACTCAAGCTGAAAAACGACTTTGTAAACTCCTCCTGCACCATCGCCAACTGCAGTCTTTTCCTGGGACTTTAAACTCACTGGAGAAGCAGCTGCATGCGACTCATTCAGCCTCTACTGTACTGAGAGTACAAAAAATGTTCGGGGAAGTCTAGGAAAGTCTTTTGTGCCTCCTCTGACTCAGTCTGACTGTACAGAATACTGCTGCAGAGCGGCTCGCAGCGAGGAAACTGTTTCCAGGAATCTCAGAATAGTTGAAGATCCAGCGTGGCGTGTGCACATGGATGCAGTTTAGATGAGTAAGGATAGCTGCCCTGAAGCACTGAATGTCAGCCTCACTGCTTTAGCACCCCCCGAGGCCAAACAGTGTAAAGTCAAGCTGGTGTTTGACGTAAATAAATCACGAGTCCTGAAGCGGTGTGTATAGAAGAGAGAGAGATGAGAAGCTTTGAATGGACAGTTCATTTAGATTTTCTGTCTGTCATGTTGGATCTTCCCTTCATTCAATTAGCACTAATGGACCGGAGCCACAAGGTCACACACACATTATCTCATAAGGAGATCGGTGCATGCATCATTCCTGCACGGTAGAGGTCCAGTTTTCATTTATGTCCAGTTCATCTGAGCCTCATCCAGAGACGGAACGTATATGTGCGTCTTTTCTTTCTTTTTTATTGTCTAAATCTGCCAGCTTGTACAACGTTTGTGTATTTATACGTCTCTCTCTCTCTCTCTCTCACACACACACACACACACACACACACACACACACACACACACACACACACACACACACACACACACACACACACACACACACACACAATTAGGTGGTGTGTGTGTCACATTGGTAGTCTTCCCCAGCACTCCTGCCTGCATGAATAAAAGTGGTGTCACAGACATTAGACTTCCCCCTGGAAACCGACGGACGCTTTTATGGTGCCATCGCTTTCTGTGTGTGTGTGTGTGTGTGTGTGTGTGTGTGTGAGAGAGAGAGAGAGAGAGAGAGAGAGAGTAATAGAGTGTGTGTGTACACCACTATAAATTCAGGCCTAATGAAATGAAAGAGGCTTACTGGAATAAAAGGCTTGTCTCCCAAGGACGATGATGCTGGCATGCCATTAGTGAGCACATCTAGTAGGAGGAGGAGGAGGAAGAGGAGGGGAGGAGGAAGAGTGGAAGAGAAAGAGGAGTGAGGGGGAGGAAAAGTTGTGAAAGTGAGTTAGGAAGTCGGAAGGTGAGAAGAAAGTAGAGAGAAGACTGTAAACATGAAGGCAACTCCTCCTCCTGTGTGCTGTTGACAGGAAAGTTAGTGCTGTTATTAGAATATTTAATGCAATAAGGGTTGATCTGGGAAATTATCTGCAGAAATTAGCAGCTAATAACCCTCCCGTTATCCTCATTTACAGGCACCAAAAAATATTGTTCCCTTGTTTGAAAAAAAATCCAAAAATTCAACAAAAAAATTCTCCAAATTTATAAAAATTTGCAAAATCTTCAGGAAAAAAAATCCTAAGAAGTTTCCCTTAAAATATATATTTTTTTAAAGTCCCCAAATTTTTCAAGAAATAAAAATGTTTTAAATAAAATTGTAAATATTTTTTAAAAAATGAGTAAAAATTTTCAAAAAAAATCCTAAAAATATCTAAAGTGATTCCATGTATATCAGTGGATATGAGCGAATGTTGCTGGATTTTGGATGATTATTTTCTGAATGTTCTTAAGGAAACATTTTTTTTAACATTTTTTTTTTCACCAAAAAAGGTTCAAAAATTTCCCAAAAAATGTTAAATCTGGAACTTTTCACTGTGAAAATATGTATTTTTTCCCACATTTTCAAACTTTAAAAAGGGGCAATTTGACCTGCAGGACGAGGCGAGGGTTAATACTCTTCTAAACTCTTTTATTCCTCAAAAAGTCAGAATATTCTGTGCAACTTTATGATACAATTGCCAATAAGATCATTAAATTTTGGAAGTGGTTGTAAAACTAAACTTTCTTTGATGCTTTATTTTGTGGTATAAAAGCGTTTTTGTTGCCTTAAATACAATAATTTCCATTTCCTGTAAGCACCACAGAAGAACTTACCATGCAGCTTTTCTGTTCAGTTTTCCTTTAAGTAGCTTTAAAAATGATCTTATTTCTCATTGACAGACAGGTCCTTCATTAAATCTATATGATGTTTACACTGACAGAAAATATTCACATCTTTTGCAGAATCATCACATGAAAAAGCACAACTAAACACAAAAGCATCACAGGATGCAGCCTCACAGATTCCCATCAGGTTAAATAACATGTCTGTGGCAAAATAAAAAGAAGAAGAGAGGATGACGGAGAGCCGAGGTAACAGCAAAGAGAAGTGATGTTCATGGCCTCCCTCCAGATACAGCAGCCGCTTGGACAGGACTCAGTGATTTCATTAACAGAGATGGAGCGCTGTCAGTGTCAGAGCACGGTTTTCAGCCTTTTTTTTTTCTTCCTTTCTCCTCTCTGAAGTCAACAACCTTGAAAGTTTTGTTGAAAGTAAACAGACTGGATGGGAGGAACTTTCAGTCGGATTGGATGCGTTTAAACAGCCAAGTGGAGGCAAATAGATGCGGTTTAATATCTGAAGTAGGATTACATAAAAGGAAATAATGCAGTTTTATTTGTGATTTCTTAGAGGCCTTCCTCATATTTGTTATACAGGCTGCTACAGGTTCACATCCTCTGTCATCGACGTGTGAAAGCTGAATAAATAGAATCCTCCTGCTGGAAAAGTGAAAGAAATAAGGTTTTTCTCGGTCTTCAGTTTCTATTAAATTAAAAAAAAGAATAAGATTTTGCAGCCATGTGCCACATAATAACCTTAAAAGTTAATTAAGAGGCGCCGGATGCTTGTTAAAATAGATTTGAGAACAGGGTGTCCATAAATGTTGACCCTGGAACACACTGTTCATTAAAACTCATCCATTTGGTTTGAAGATTCTGTGAAGGAATACGATGTTTATCAACGTTAGATGAGATTATGGTGATTTGTAAATGTATAAGTTGTGTGCAAATAGTACATATTTTACTGTTTATAATGAAGGAAATGGCTAGAAGTGCTCATTTAGGTGCTTAAACTCATTAAAACCCCCCTCAAAATAAAGAGAAATTTAAATTTGTTGCAGTGTATTGCCTTGTTGACTCACAGAATAACAGAAACATGCATTTCTGAGTCATTTAAGTGACTCATACACGACTCCTGGAGGCGACATGACCATTGTTTTCCTGCTAATAAACCTCGTTTAGACGGCAGCTTGTCGTGTCATTTAAAGCGAATCATATTGGCTCAGACTGTTTTTGAGTTCTGCTCTTTTTTCTGATCAAATGTGATGGCAGCAGGTTAGAAATCTCTGTAAGGTGATTGAAATGATGCTGTAGCTGTGAAGGAAAATGTGTTTTTAATATAAGAGTTCATTTCTGAAGTGAACAGACGGGTTGATGTGATAGCAGAGTGGTTTTAGCACAGACAACATGGAGACAAACGAACCATCAGCATTCATCCTCAGTTTATCATTTCCACATTACAACTTCCAGATCACAGAGTGTCTACAAAGAAACACAACATTTAGTCACCTGGAACTGAACCATGGAGGATTTTACTTTATGATCAATACGACAAAAGTCAAACAAAAAAACCTAACGAAAACATTGCAAAAATAACACGCAAAATGACAAAAACGAGACACGACAAAAACGAGACACGGAATGACAAAAACGAGACACGGAATGACAAAAACGAGACACAAATGACCAAAACGAGACACAAAATGACCAAAACGAGACACAAAATGACCAAAACCAGACACAAAATGACCAAAACCAGACACAAAGCGACACAAACGAGACACAAAACGACACAAACGAGACACAAAATGACACAAACGAGACACAAAATGACACAAACGAGACACAAAAGACCAAAACGAGACACAAAATGACACAAACGAGACACAAAATGACACAAACGAGACACAAAATGACAAAACGAGACACAAAATGACCAAAAGGAGACACAAAATGACCAAAAGGAGACACAAAATGACACAAACGAGACACAAAAGGACAAAACGAGACACAAAGTTACAAAAACGAGACACAAAATGACAAAACTGAGACACAAAATGACAAAAAGGAGACACAAAATGACAAAACTGAAACAAAAAATGAGACAAACCACACAAAAACAAAAAAAAGAGACTCAAACCAAACGGATGAGTTTTAAACAAAAACGAGACAAAGAGTGACAAAAGCAAGAAACAACGAACCAAAAAAGTCGACAAACACAAGCAAGACAAAAACAAAACATAAAAGACACACAAAACAACGAATAAAGCAAAACACAAAACGACAAAAATAAGACGAAAACACAAGCGAGACAAAATGGAAGGAAAATGACAAAAACGAGCAACAAAGTGACAAAATATATATGTAGGCAGTCTGATGATCTCTAGTAGTTCAACATTCACTTGACTTTTTTCTGCATACTTTTGCTTAAATATCATTTTCAATAGTCTGTGATTGCTTTTAGACTGTTTCTACAATGTGCATTTCGTATTTTTCCTTAATTATAAGAGCTCACCACCTTTTCTACCAGTTTTGCAAAGTGAATGCTGCATTATCAACCCATCAGAGGTGCCAGAAAAAAGTACAAATGCAACCCATTAGGACAAATTATAGTATTTTAAAGCTCAAAGGAAAAGTTTTTGAAAGTTTGACTAGCAAATTGCTCACCATTAAGAGCAGGAATGTATGAGGAGAACTTTTGGTACCAAGAGCTAGACAAACACAGGAATCAGATCCACGTTTACATTATTTCCACACAGACACACAATAAGTAGATGTAGCAGTCTGACACAAAGCTGCAGATTGAATAGCTTTAATGCAGGTAGTCGGGTATTAATTCTGCTGAAGCTGCTGTAGTCTTTGAGCCGTGTGTTTGCAGAGTGAAGTGTAAGAGCTGCTGTGTAGCTGTGCGTCGTAGTGTTGGTGGAGGTCGGTGCTCTCATGCTGCCTTCTGCTTCCATGCGGTGAAAAGTCGTCCCCTGCACTGCAGCACATAGACGGATCCAGGTGGGCGAGGCATGCAGCAACAGATTGAGAAAATAAGAGCTGAAGGTGGAAGCGTCCTCCCACCGGCGTGCTGTCGCTCATCCGGCGGAAAGAAAAACCCACCCATCTGCTCCACCCGAACTGCTGCTTCTTCACCTGCGACGACAAACAAGGCCCAAAATGCTCCCCTCAATACAAGAAAAGAGACTTATTAAAAGGAGCTTTTACCCTGAAATCAGTAGAAAAAAATTGCCAATAGAACAAGTGAAAAATGGTTTGGGAAGATTTCTAGAAATAAGATATATTTAGAATATTGAGATCTTAGAATTAGCTGGAAAACTTATTTTAAGCTCTATTTTACCAGAATTGTCAACCTTAGGTGTCTTAAAATAAGCCAGACATGCTATAAAAAAAAAAAAGGCAGTTTTTCACTCAAAAATTGATTTTCGCTTTCATGTAACCTCCTGATTTGACATGTATTAACCCACCTGTTGTTCTCATTTACAGGCACTGAAAAATATTGTTTCCTTGTCTGAAAAAAATCAAAAAATTCAGTATAAACATTCCCCAGATTTCTGAAAAATTGCAAAACTTTCATGAAGAAAATTCCAATAATTCCTTAAAAGTTTCGCTTAAAAAATTTATTTTAGAAAAATCCCCCAAATTTGGCAAGAAATTTTTTGTAAACATTTTTTTTTAAAAAATGAGTAAAAATCATGAAAAAAATCCTAAAAATATCTAATATTTTCTTTAAGAACATTCACAAAGAAACAAAAAAAAAATCTACCAAAATCCAGTGAATGTTGCTGGATTTTGGTAGATTTTTTTTTTGTTTCTTTGTGAATGTTCTTAAGAAACATTTTTAACATTTGTTTTTTTCCTCCAAAAAAATGTTCAAAGATTTCCCAAAAATGTAAAAATGTGAACATCAGAAGTTTCACTGTGAAAATAAATATTTTAATCACATTTTCACACTTTAAAACGGGTCAAACACGAGGGTTAAACCTATTTTGAGTTTTCTTGTAAAATTCAACTCAAAACAAGATTATTTCAAGATTGTTCAGCCGGATGCACCTTCGCGTTGCCAAGAGAAGCCACATCGGGTCATGTCGGGGCTCCTCTGCCTTGTAACTTTGTGATTAACGAGATATTTAAGATGCGTTGTCTTAAAACAAGTCCCTCCATCTGCTGAAATGTCTCTTGTTCAGTGAATTTATCTTAAATCAAGTGGGATGACACATTTAGACTAAGAAGACGACAAACAGACTTGCAGATTTGGAGTTTTTGCAGTGCAGAGCTCGACATCGAGACGACGCCTGAAATCTGCATTTTGATTTGCAAAAACAGCAATCGAGATGTCCTCTGGTTGCAATATTTACAGAAGCAGAGAGTTTCCTACACATTTCAGCAGAACAAAGGGTTTGTTGTTGCCCCTTTAGCAGCGTGTGTTTGCATGTTTAATGTAGCGAAAGGCCGGAAAACGAGTCAAACATGTGGCGGTGTGTGGCAGTGTTAGGAAGCCGTCGCTGTCTGTGTGTGTTGTGCGTCCTGCAGGGTTGTGTTTGCAGTGTTTTGGTGTTTACCCTGACCTCAATCCTTCCTCCATGGCCCTGCAGTGGAGTTATAAACCCTTTACTGAAGTGTGTGTTACATAAGTGGGGAGGCTGGGGGCACATCTTCACTTTGAAGTTCCGTCAGCCCAAATCCAGCACTGCTCTGTCACTTGCTCTGTCTGCTGGGGATGAAGGGGCAGAGGTGAACTGCGCTTTTCTCTTTTATTTTAGCCCAGAAAGGGCGCCGATGGTGAGCAAGTGTATGAGCTGCTCGTAGGAAGACACAGACAGACGCTTGGATCAGATTCCTTTGTGTCTATGGTGTTTCGGGTCACGTTTGAAGATTGTTTTATGCTTTATAGCCTCAGAAAAAAAGAATCTGCATTTTCTACTACATTTCCTTTCTAAAAATGAGAATATTTTCTGTGACGGTGCCTCATTATGGATGAGTTTTGCCTACTTTCAGACTCAGTGGAGGTTTAGATTTGCCTTTTTCTCATCGTTTTGCCTTTCAGTGGGGGTTTCTTGGGTAAAACAAGCTTGAAATTGAAGTTTAAGCACCTTATGTTGTAGTACCACTAATAACCACTAGGTGCTTGCGCCAAAAACATCTGGCTCCAGTAGACTCCTATTAAAATTCATCAACTTCTCTCATGAAATACTAAGACAGTGCATTTTATTCCACAAGTCATCATGATGTCCTCGGTTAGATGTGGTCCGTCTGATTAATGTGCTGCTGGTCATTTTGAAAACAATGAAGAAATTAAGTAGATGTTCAGCTTCAAAGAGAAGCGTGTTTTGAGGTAATGCTGTCTTAATTGACGAGCTGTTTGGATGAGGCAGGAGCGTCGTTTGCTGTTGAACTCAAGTCCTGTGCATATTATTTTGATTCCGTTGCGATACAATAACTGTTATTAATGTTAAACAGCACAAGTATGGCTAGAAGCAGAGAGAAGTAAAACATCTCTTTTGTGCAATATGATAAAGTTCTAGTCTCATAAATCATAAAAAAAAGGAGAAAATAAGTTGAAATAAACTTATAATCCATTTCTACAATGTTTTTCTAGGTTCCCACAGGTGTTACTAATTCCGGTAAATAGTGGCTCTACACACGACAGACGGTTTACTACTATGGATATTTTTCTACATACATTTTTAGTTTGTGCAGCTGGAAAATTCCTGAATTTTTGTCACATGACCATTGGTCACAAATGAGTCTGTTATCATGTCATAGTTGCACCAAGGAACACGGAATTTAATTTTTTTTTTTACAGAATGTGGTTACTGTAAATGGTCTGTTTTTTGGTGAATATTTGAGACATGTGGAATAAAGTGATTTTGATTTAAAAACTCTGAATTTTAGCTTAGATTTGGGGTTTTTTCCCAATGAAACTGACAAAAGGGACACATGATTAGCTCAAGGAGCATCAGAAAGTTGGAAGTCCAATAATTCTTCCTGTTTATACATTTTTTTTACTGTAATAAATAGAGCAAAATTTGGCATTTTTAAAAAATAACATGCCTTTTCAACCTGCTGGTGAGTTTGGAATAAATCTTGAGCTTCCAGCGACCAGGTCTCAGGAGAGCTGACTCCATATTTGTTCAACCTGCAAACAGACAGTAGTTTAGACTTTCTGTATTTAGTTTTTTGATCATAATGCATTCAGAAGTGTGTATTTTATCTTGTCGTGGATGGCCGTGGTAAAAGCTAATTAATGCAGCTTTAAAGATAGAATTTGTAGTAACCCTGAATGTTGAAAACTGTAAAATTAGAGTTTTTATGAATAATGTAGCAAACGGTCCCAGGACATAAAAGTATTTTCTAATCAGCGCTCTAATTAACTTAATTAACTGGGCTTAATGAAGTCATCGGTACAACAGGCTGTGTTTTATACATCATTGTGACATTTAGCGGCTCCGCTGCCTCTCGTTGTCGTGGTGAATTTAGATCTTAGCAACAGGAACCTGTGTTTGTGTTCATGAAGGTTTTTTTGGGGGGGGAGTCAGCAGTTTGCTCATCTGTTATCAGAACACCACAAACACTTTGACACTTCACGCTACGACACACCGTCTCTTTCTGATCGTGTTTACACAGCAGCATCTATTCCTATATCTCTATTTCACACACACACACACACACACACACACACACTACAAACACACACACTGTACACTGCACACTAACCACTGCATCCTCTCACACACACACACACTTTCTTTTGAAGCTAACTTTTCTTGCCTCCCAGACATTCCTTTCACTTTCTTCTCTTTGCTTTTCCTCTGATTTCCTGCTACACCTTGTTCCTCCTCTTAATCAGATTAATCTCTTCTCCTAATATTGTTTCATGTTTACAGGCAGTCAGTCCTCTTTTCTTTCCCTTCTTCTTCTTTGCTTTTCTCGTCTCTCTTCCTCTCCACCTCTTTCCTTAGTTCTTCTCATCTGTTTTTCATCCTCCATCGCTCCTCTTTCCTGCTTTTGTCCTCCTCTGCTCCTCCCTGCTCTCTGTGGTGTGTCCATGCTGCCCCCTGCTGGTTCACAGGGTTTTTGCATTAAAGGAGGAGGATAAGATGCTGCATGTTTGGTGTGCTTTAACCGTCAGTTGTAGTGAACGAAAGCTGACATTTTAAGAGATAAGTTGGAAAAAAATGTGCTTTAAAGAATAATACCATATTCCACATTGAAATCTTTAATTATGACGTTTTCACTCACTTCAGAGTGATTACTGCTACTACAAACCCGTTTTAACCCTCCTGTTGTCTTCATTTACAGGCGCTGAAAAATTTTGTGTCCTTGTCTGAAAAAAATCCAAAAATTCTGCAAAAAATTCCCCAAATTTCGGAAAATTTGCAAAACCTTCAGGAAGAAAACTCCAATAATTCCTTAAAAGTTTTATTTAAAAAAGAAATCCCCCAAATTTGGCAAGAAAACACTGATGTCCACATTTTCAACATTTTTGGGAAATTTTTGAACAGTTTTTGGTGGAAAAAAAGAAATGTTAAAAAAAATGTTTAAGAACATTTCACTCGATTTTGGTTCTTTTTTTTGTGAATGTTTTTCAAGAAAATATTAGAAGTTTTACTGATATATATGTACGGTAATCACTTTAGATATTTTTAGGATTTTTTTGGAAGATTTTTACTCATTTTTACTCATCAAGGATTTTCTTGCCAAATTTGGGGGATTTTTTAAAATAAAACTTTTCAGGAATTATTGGAATTTTCTTCCTGAAGGTTTTACAAATTTCCAAAAATTTGGGGGATTTTTTTGCTGAATTTCTGGATTTTTTTTTCAGACAAGGAAACAATATTTTTTGGTGTAAATAAATCAAGGCAACAGGAGAGTTAACTGCCACAAATACCTGAAATCATAAACAATCTTGTAAATATAAATGGAGCTGTTACATAATATTTAGATCAATTAAGAGGGGTTTTTAAATATACAAATTTCCTGATATGCTGACTTGGTAACGTGACCTCTGTCTGTGAATAAAAGAGCACATAATGGATCATATCAGTAATAACGGCATTATCCACCACAGCTGATGTGGAGTTGGGTAGTAGAGGTGCAAAGTGTCCTGAAATCTGGCCAGTTTCATCAGATCAGAGCAGATTTACAGTCCTTCCAGTGTAATAATCCATCTCTACCTCCTGGCTTCCTTTTGGTTGGATGCACCCAGAATAAAACAGAGTCTTGGTTCAAAGCCTAAACCTCCTCAGCAGCAGTGATGCTGCTCTAATCTCCTTCTTAGTACCTGAGCTCCACAGACCCACCAGAGGAAACTCCTTATCTGCAGTCTTTGGGTCACTACCTACAGCTCATGGCCACATGTGAGGATTGGGACGTAGATGAGCTGATAAACTCAGGTCCTTGCTTTGGGGCTTTCCACCTCGACAGCATCACTGTAGACGAACCTTCCTGTCCATCTCTCTCTCTGTGAACAGGACGTAGAAATATTCAGACTAGAATCTTTCCTTTTCCGTTGAAGCTCTGTTGATCTTCCTCTCAGTCCTTCACACTCTGCTGCAGACTGCTTCACTCCACGCTGAGCAGCGACAGCATCATCTTTTAGAAGCTGCAGTAGAACGCAGCAGAGGTTACGTTCAGGACGTCCAGAGATGAATGTGGTCGGTGTCGTCTGTCAGACTTCCAGTACTGTGTTCATATGGCTGCTGAACGGGAGCGTCCAGGTGTCAGATGGTGTTATTTATCTGTGATTGTTGTTTTGTAGGTTAAGAGTGTGTTCAACATGACGGCCAAGGAGGGCAGGAAGAGGTCCATCAGCTGTTTGGTCGCCGTGGGAAACGGAAACGGAGCCGCAGGTTTGAATCTCTAGAAATTCTAAGCAACTTTAACCCTCTAAAAACCAAATTACACCATTTATCAGAGTGAGAAGCTGTAAAAACCTACAGAATTATCTGTTTTTTCATCTTTAATGTGCTGTGTGATTGGGAAACTTAACCAAATCAAAGATTAGAATTGTGATATCCCATTAAAATCACTTTATTCTGTGTCGAGTTTAAATATTCACCCCCAAAAATAATTTTTAATATAATTTATAACTGTGAGGTCATTCAGGTCTGCCCAACAATCCCAGTTTTTATGATTTGACACCATGACAGTTTCCATATCGCAGTGAGAACTGAACTCTAATAACATGTGACTGGAGCAGGAAACATCTGAGGGGTCAAAACATGGGTGTTTTATTACAAAGAATAAACATGGAAAGTCATTTTACCTACTATTTGAATTTGGTTAACATGCAACAAAAGTGGAAAAGCCTTTGAAGCGTCAGTGTGTTTGTTGCTTTTTTCTAAAATACTTCAGTATCTCTAGATTTGCTAAAGTGCAGGAGATGGTTTTGACAGAGGTGAGCAGGAAAAGCTGCTCTTCTCACTCTTCCCTGAGTGTTTCAGAGCCGCTCTATTTAAAACTTCATCCCTGCTCGTTACCTTAAAGGCTCACAGTCACTGCAAACTTTACAGGACTTTGGTTTCTGCTCCAGTTGTTACAGTCTGGGAGTAAACGTTGTTTAAATATCGTCAAATAAAACTGTTAACTTTACATTTTCTCTGATCCACTGATCTTACTGTTTTTAAGCTGAATCTTTTCCTTGCAGGCTTTGCGTTGGGTAAAGCACCAGATAGATACACAGCTATGAGGAAGGTGAGACCACAAAGTTCTGCTTTATTCCAAAGAAATCATTCATGTTTAGCTCTGCTTTGTGTAAAATAATCAGTGAATAGTTTGTTGTGTTGACCCCCAGTAATTTGCTTGATTTAAACTGCATTACAATGAATTTGTTCGCGCTTATCTTTTTATATATGAAATCCAAAGAGCAAAGCAGTAGTAGCTGAGTACTTCTGGAAATTATTTAACTAATGTTTCTGTCATTAAAAAGGCACATTTGGATTTGGATCCTCAGGAGCTCAGTCCTCCTCCAAGGCTGCTCAGACGTTCATTTCTGACAGATGGGATCTTGAAGGAATTCCTGTCAGAAGCTAAAGCCTTTGATGTAGATGTACCCACAGATAGAATGCGTGTGTTCTGCATGTGTGCGTTATGTACGGATACCGGATCACGTGACCTAAACTTGTAGCGGGCGGCTCAGAAACACCCCCACAGTTTAATCAGCTGTTCCTTGGATCATTTCTGACGGATAAGTCCTGATAAGTCCTCAGAGGTGGATTTGTAGTAGGATCACAATCAGCTGATGTAGTGTTCACTGGTTGTCATGGTTACTGTGACGCCGTGCCGCTATCTCACAACGATACAGAAATCTTTAACTAATTCGTGGATCCAGACTATAAGCTGCTTTACTGCCAGAATCTGATCACTTGGTCCTTGAGTCATTTCTGAGCTTCCCTGAAAATTTCATCCAAATCCGTTTGTCTGCTTTAGAGTGATGTGACAGACAGACAGACAGACAGGCAGACAGACAGACAGACAGACAGACAGACAGACAGACAGACAGACAGACAGACAGGCAGACAGACAGACAGACAGACAGACAGGCAGACAGACAGGCAAGCAGACAGGCAGACAGACAGGCAGACAGACAGGCAGACAGACAGGCAGACAGACAGGCAGACAGACAGGCAAGCAGACAGGCAGACAGACAGGCAGACAGGCAGACAGACAGACAGACAGACAGACAGGCAGACAGACAGGCAGACAGACAGGCAGACAGACAGGCAAGCAGACAGGCAGACAGACAGGCAGACAGGCAGACAGACAGGCAGACAGACAGACAGACAGACAGGCAGACAGACAGGCAGGCAGACAGACAGACAGACAGGCAGACAGACAGACAGGCAGACAGACAGGCAGACAGACAGGCAGACAGGCAGGCAGACAGGCAGGCAGACAGGCAGACAGACAGGCAGACAGACAGACAGGCAGACAGACAGGCAGACAGGCAGACAGACAGGCAGACAGGCAGACAGGCAGGCAGACAGACAGGCAGACAGACAGACAGGCAGACAGGCAGACAGACAGGCAGACAGACAGACAGACAGACAGACAGACAGACAGGCAGACATACAGGCAGACAGACAGGCAAGCAGACAGGCAGACAGACAGGCAGACAGACAGGCAGGCAGACAGGCAGACAGACAGGCAGACAGACAGACAGACAGGCAGACAGGCAGACAGACAGGCAGACAGACAGGCAGACAGACAGGCAGACAGACAGGCAGACAGACAGACAGACAGACAGGCAGACAGACAGACAGGCAAGCAGACAGGCAGACAGACAGGCAAGCAGACAGGCAGACAGGCAGACAGACAGGCAAGCAGACAGGCAGACAGACAGACAGACAGACAGGCAGACAGACAGGCAGGCAGACAGACAGACAGACAGACAGACAGGCAGACAGACAGGCAAGCAGACAGGCAGACAGGCAGGCAGACAGACAGGCAGACAGGCAGACAGGCAGACAGACAGACAGGCAGACAGACAGACAGGCAGGCAGACAGACAGGCAGACAGACAGACAGGCAGACAGGCAGACAGACAGACAGACAGGCAGACAGACAGGCAGACAGACAGACAGACAGGCAGACAGACAGACAGACAGGCAGACAGACAGACAGACAGACAGACAGGCAGACAGACAGACAGGCAGACAGACAGGCAGACAGACAGACAGACAGGCAGACAGACAGGCAGACAGACAGACAGACAGACAGGCAGACAGACAGGCAGACAGACAGACAGACAGGCAAGCAGACAGGCAGACAGACAGGCAGACAGACAGGCAGACAGACAGACAGGCAGACAGACAGACAGGCAGACAGACAGACAGACAGACAGGCAGACAGACAGGCAGACAGACAGGCAGACAGACAGGCAAGCAGACAGGCAGACAGGCAGACAGACAGGCAGACAGGCAGACAGACAGGCAGACAGACAGACAGACAGGCAGACAGAGAGGCAGACAGACAGACAGGCAGACAGACAGGCAGACAGACAGGCAAGCAGACAGGCAGACAGACAGGCAGACAGACAGGCAGACAGACAGACAGACAGACAGACAGACAGGCAGGCAGGCAGACAGGCAGGCAGACAGACAGACAGGCAGACAGACAGACAGACAGACAGACAGACAGACAGACAGACAGACAGACAGACACCGATCATCACATAACCCATCTTGACAGATGTAATGAACTTAACCGAGAGTGATTTAAGAAGCAAATTCTTACTTAGATTTTTCTTCTAAATACTGTATTACATAGTTTTAAGCTAATAATTATATAGTAATAATAATGCTTTCACCTGTTAATGCCAAAGTGAATCTTCTCTGGCTACTGCAGTCACCAGTCTTTTTCATTAGAATTCTTACAGCAGAATGCCCACATTCAGTCTGTGTGTTTGTTGTTACTCTGCAGGCCAAGAACAGAGCCATCCACTACCTGTACTACATAGAACGATACAACAACCACACCAGTAAGTCCTTTTCTCCGTTCACTAGCATCATTTCTTTCTCGGGCTCCTCATTTCATTTGTTTTAATTTCACTTTCGGTTCCCGTTTAAATTCTTCCCTGCAGGACGTCATGTGGTCTGTGACTCTGTAGAAACATCTGATGAATAAAATCCAGAATAACTCCAGCTTCATAGAGCAGATGATCTGAATAAACTGCTGTGATTCGTTTGAATCTGTCCCAGACAAACTACACGCCTATTCAGCAACAGTTTTTAATCAGAGGACTGCAGTTAAAGGGTTAAACTGGAGAAGAAACATGTTCAATGAAAGTTAGAATCCTAAAGTGAAAGTATTAGGCATTTAGTGGGCATTTTCTTGAATAATTTAGCATTTTATTTGCCATATTCAGGGTTTCTTGCTGCATTTCATTAAATTAAATGGTTTTTAGGAGATACTTTGATTAATTACAAAACAAAGTGAAGCTTAAAAGCTGCTCATCAGTTTTAACAACCGCACATGTGTGATATAGGACTTGTTTAGGTTCAGTAGCATGTTGATTTATTGAGGAAAAAATGATTTTTCTGTTAAACATGAATTCAAGAGCACTGCTTCACCTCATACAGAGCGGAGCATCTGATCAGACTGTGGTTTCCTCGCTGCATACATTTACATATGAATGAGGTAAAACTGACACAGGTGAGCATAGGCAGAGTTTTTTTGGTTTGTTTTCAACCTAATCTAAGTGACTCTTTCTTTGCAGGAAATCCTCATAGTTTTTGTTGTTATTTAATATGTTTTATCTTTCAGTTTTGTCTCTAAATACTACGACGTCCGTGAGCCTCAGCTGCTGTTGTCTGGGGCAGATTCAGAGCTCTTCTTTATCCAAACACGATGCCAAAGTTCATCCAAAGTCCTTTATTGTCATTGCACAGTGTACAACAAAATTAAGCAGCAATCCTGTCCGTGCAGTCACAAAATCAGACAACACTTTTAAAGGTACTTCTCTGAAATGTGCAAAGATAAAATCTGAAAAGTCCAGTCGAGGAATCCGATGTAGACGAGAATCAGTGAATCTCCTTATAGGTGTATAAGCAACTACATGAAATAATAGTGAGTTTGTAGAACATAGAAGATAAAGTAATGGCTTAAAGTCGGGTGAAAACCAAGAAATCCATACAAGCTGCTCAAAATTGACCCCAAATCCAAAAAGGAATTGATTAAAGCTGCTTCTACAGCATCATTTTTCTGTAATCTTTAGCATTAACTGGCTGTTAGCAGCTCAATTTCAGGTGTTATCGGATGTTCAAATGCAAATTTGGGTTCATATTTTAGTTTCAGCAGGACATTTTCTGGCTGTAAAAGTGCTTCTAAAGCGACTCACTCAGTATTTTCTATGAGGAAAAATGAACGGGACTGAAATGTCCTCTTCACATCTCCTCTACTTCCACTCCTGTTTGAAAACCTCTCTCCGTCTCTTTCACTCCTCTGGTCCGACACCATCCCGTCGTTTTCCTGCTTGTACTCTCAGAAGTGACATAATCTTAAAAATGGATTTGTGAAGAAAAGGTACAAGAGTTAAAATGCACCGCTTGTACTTTTTTTTTCTAAAACTCCACTTGGCTTCCTGTGCTGCTGCTGGAGGGCAGAGCCAGAAAGATTAATGTGAGTGAGTCATCGGCCTCCAACGCGCCACCGGAGGAGAAACTTAGCTTCATTCTTTGGCCTAAAACCAGACGAGGTGTGTGTGTGTGTGTGTGTGTGTGTGTGTGTGTGTGTGTGTGTGTGTGTGTGTGTGTGTGTGTGTGTGTGTGTGTGTGTGTGTGTGTGTGTGTGTGTGTGTGTGTGTGTGTGTGTGTGTGTGTGTGTGTGTGTGGTTCTGCGGTTCTGCATTTCCACCCAGCTTGACATCCAAACTGTGTTACATTGAATTTTTGCAGGTTCACAGAAATGAAGCGCCACATGCCGGCTCTCTCTGCGCCGCCATCTGCAGCCTGTCTGTTTGATTGGTTGTTTGTTTACTTCCCTGTCTGTATGTCATAGTCTGAAAGCTTCCGCATCATTTTTAAAACCACCTTTATTGATCCCTGAGTCGACTCTTTATTTACTTTTATCTGCAACTTTTGCACAGTTTGACCCTGTTTGATGCTTCGTGAGCTAACTGTAGTAGCATGTTAGGAGGTTTTGGTGCCAGTCTAGTTGTGAGATTTTTCTCCATATTTGGTCTCAAAGTGTTGTTCAGGAGATCACTCATCTGCATGTGAGGAACTCCACTGTTTAACGTGCTGTTTTGCTCAATAATTAAACCCCATAAACAAATTGAACACAGCAGAGAGGCTGAAAGTCTGGCTAAAGTACGCAAAGATCCACGTTATGTGATTCCATCTTCTCCCCAAATCCAGAAGACGGATGTTCACAACAGTTTTGCAAAAATGCGCATTAGGGATGGACTGATATGTTTTGTTTTAGGGCCGATACCAATGCTGATTATTGAAGAGACGCTGATAATTGCAGCCAAAATACATTTCATGTAAAGTTTTAACAGCGTGCGACGGCAGAGAACCTGTCATTCATAACTTTTGTTCCTCATTAATAAGGGGTACTATAACTGAATATGTAAAATATAAATTATGGGATGGACTGAGTTTTCATTAGTTTGTCTCCTGCAGTTACATCTGCTGTTCTTCTCTGTTTTCTCAATATTTCACTGTTCTATCACTTTTATTGCCCACTAATGTTCAGATCTTAAATCATTATTAATTACTCTGTTTAAGTTTAATCTGTGGATGTGTTCTAACTTAGCCGCTAGCCGTTAGCATAGCTTTAGCCACTGTGAGAGAAGCTAATTTCCTGGTTTGTGTTTAATTTTTGTTGCTTCAGAGACGTTTCTGAGACCTCAGAGAGTAGAGGCTGCTTTAGACCTGGCAGAGTGCATTTCATTGATCAACAACTGGTCAGTAAAAATACCAATAATCTGAAAAATGCCAAATATTGGCCATGAAAATTGGCCATTAATGGTCTGTCCCTAGTGTGCATGCATGGATCTGCTGAACATGAACGTAACAGAAAGGAGAATAATAACTAAACCTGTGTGTCTGCAGCTGTTTGTGTCCACCAGGGAGAATAATCAGGCCTCGTTTGCAGAATCCAGCAGATGCTCACAGGTCTGAGGCTGTCCTTACAATGCCAGAGTTTTGTTTTCAGTTGGGTAGATCACCGTGGTAACTGATGCTGCAGAGCTAACCCGCTCCAGAGGAGGTTACGTTCAGAGTTTGGGATTTAAATCAGCTGCAGGAAGTGTCTGCATTTCACCACTTCTTTCCTGATAATATTCTCTCAGGTTCTCAGTTTAGTGAAAAAAAAGCCTTGTAGTTACAGTCGTGCAAACTGTACACGTCACGTTGCCATGGGAACCTACATGCATCCAGCTGGTGATGCAGAAAATGCATAAATATGTGTGTGTAATATTCAGTCAGTAACTTCTGATCTGGTATTCTTTGTTTTGGGACAGTTTCAGGCCTAAATGCACTTGTTGAGCATCATATCTAAATGAGCTCTAATGTGCAGCTGTCATGTCACAAAAAAGCACCAAGTGGTATTTAAAATCAACATTTTTCTACCAGCATTCCCTTCCTGCATCATCGGCAGAAAAAGTCATTTTCGCTGCAATACAGTTTCATATTCTTTCTTTCTTTCTGTTCTAACAGCCTGTTGCTGTTGGCTGAAGCAGGCGACACACCGTCTGTTCATTTTGCGTAGAAGAACAGTCAAATAAAGCGTCAAACTGGGCTTTTATTGGGAGGAACCACAGATTCCGATGAAGAAAACATGTTAAAGAAATAAAGTTCATAGTGATATCGATTGTCTTTTATCAGGATTTTAGGATTTGTCAAGCCAGCTAGCATGAAGAAAGTGTGACTGTGTTTATGAATATTTATGTGACTTCAGTGGAGATTGGAAGAAATGTTCAAGTGAATTTAAAATCATTTCAGTGTCTTTGGCTGTTTTTGTTTTTGGGGGTTTTCTGCATCTCAACCTGCAGATTCGTCACAAGTGATTTCCAAACTGATGTCCTTCTGGTTTAAGTCAAACTTTCATTTGAATCTTCTCTTTGGTTAGATGTGAACGAGCGTTTTTCAAAGAGAAATCTGCCTCTTTTCTGTCTGCACCGGCTTCATCTCTTGAAGCTGGACCTCCTGCAGCCACAGCAAACGCTGCCTCTGACTGTGCTGCTGCTCGTGTGTGTTTTTGACATTTAGTTTTACATTTTCGATTCCTTCACCCAGCAGGAAGCTTCCCCTGAGATCCAAATATGCAAATGTTCTCTTCTCATCACTCCCCTTCATTCATTCCGATTCTCCAAAAGCATCTTCCTCTGTTTTTCTGCAGCATCTCAGCAGTGAACCAAAGCTAATAAGTGTGTTAAATTAAAGCTGGATGTGTAGAGGACAGCAGCTACTGCCTTAAGAGCAGGATTTGAAGCTGTGGAGGCTGTGAGTGTGTGAATAAGGAATGAGCCACAGATGCTGCCATGTGGAGGACATCTGGTGGGCAGGAACCAGAGACCTGAGGGAGAAGATGCAGAACAAAACACGAGCGCTTCCACTTGGAAACGATCACCATTTCTGGGATCATTTTGTGTGCTTGAACGTTTGTTCTGTTTCTTTCTGCTGAGTCTTAATGCTGATGCTGTTTTCTCCACCTGACAGTTTATCACGACATTCAGTCCAAATACAAGAGGACGACGCTGTGCATAAAGAAACAAAACCAAGGTAGTGGTTGCAGAAATGCTTCGTACGCTCTCCTGTGTCCTTCAGACAGACACCTGTATGACTGGAGCTGGATTCTCTGTGCAGGTTACGGTCTGCGCTGCCACCGAGCCGTCATCACTCTGTGCAAACTGATCGGCATCAAAGACATGTACTGCAAGGTGGAGGGGTCCGTCAACCTGCTCAACGTCACCAGAGCCCTCTTCACCGGACTAGCCAATCAGGTGAGAGCTTGTTGGCGTGGAAGGAGGGAGTCTTCAGATCTTTGGAAAAGCAGCATTCTCCTTTAAATGGCCTGAGTGAAAATCCTGAGCTCTGCCATTACATAAAGAGAGGTCCAAAACAAAACCAGAGCATCTTCATTTTTTTGCAATTTACTAAAAAAAAGACATTCAAACTCTGTTAAAGAAAAAAAATCAGTATAATCCGTACCTTCTTCTCTCTTTCATCTTATCTTTTTGTCTTCACTCACTAAAGTCCTACTGAGTTGTGGATCTTCTCTACCATCTGCCTTTTCTCCTCCTGCAGGAAACCCACCAGACGCTGGCCGACAGGAAGCAGCTCCACGTCGTGGAGTTTCAGTCTCAGCGAGGTCCGCTGCCGATGGTGGTGGCGAGCCCCAAAGACGGAGCTCGACCCGACCCAGAGACCAAAGACGAGATCCCAAACACCCAGCTGCAGTGGGACGACGTTAAAGCCCTACAGGGAAGCAAACGCTCGATATGGGCCAACGTCAAACGCACCGTCTGGTAGAAGTGGGTCAGTGTTTGGATGAGAAAACAGAGCAGGTGATTGGACCGACACAAACCAGGAGAATCGGTGCAGATCTGACTTTAGAGCAAAACATTCTGTTTTCTTAAGAATCTCCAGTCTCGTAGATTCAGTTTGTAAATGTCAGTTTCGTCAACAGAGGGCTAAAGATGAAAATGTTTCTGAATACGATGAGAACAGAACATCTCCAGATTCATCCTGTAGAGGCCCAGAGCGCTACGAGTGTCCAAAACGTCCTGATCCATGTTGCTAAATACTGTATGTACTGAAGAAATAAAGTATAAACCCTTAAAGCCGTTCCCTTTGTTCACTTTCTGATTCCTTAAATAGTGCTCGTTATATCTGTGGAGTAATGACCTCTGGCAGCAAACAACAAACTTAAGCTTCTAGGGCTTCTAATGATTTGCACCTTATTTTATTTAAAGATCATTTCATTGAAGGAGGACCAGACTCTTCATCCTCGTGAGAAATTAATGACAGTCGAGGAGAAAAAGACTTTTCCAGCAGCTGAAGTTTTCCCTCTTCAGCTGTGAAAAAGTTTGACAAAATATGTAGATTCTTCCAGTTTTTTGAGCCTGTTTGAAGAAGTTGTTCACAATAATATCACTGATAACTCTTAAATGTTAGCCACCATCTATGGAACAACTGAACATAAATACGGTTCATACCTGAAGATGTCTTTATTATACACCTTATTTTAAACTAAGTTTTTCGCTGTCGCCTTTCTCAGGACTTCAGGTGGTGAATTGTGTATGTTGCTGACTTTCTTGTTTGATCATAAACTACATAAAGATGAACAGCGCATCGCCACTTCCTCCCACTGTGTAAAAGTGAAGCCAAAGCATTGCAGAACTGGACGCTGACATCTTCTGCTGGATGCTTTAAGTGCAAATTCTGGCACACTGCAAACACTTCTATTATTTTTTATAGCTTCTAAGCCCTTTTTATTTGCCTCACTTGCTGTTCATTTGTCTTGATTTTCTTTTTTTAATTTGTCTTTTTCTGTCTATAAACTTTCTTTAAATCTTTCTGTCCTGCTTTAAAAATGTTTTCCTTGTCAGTGTTTAGTAACTGTGCACCAAAACGTGACATCAGATTCCTCAAATGTGAAAATCTACTGAGCCAATAACCTGATTCTGATCCTGATCTGCAGCTAAAGTCCTCAGACTAGTTTCTGGGGGTGAAGATGTGGTAATAAGGAGACTTGAATGCAAGTAGTCCAACCACCTGACTGTCTGACTGGACATGGGCGCGTGCTTATAATTATCTACATAAAGATGATTATTACCTTCTAGTTGTGTGGTTGCAGCTGGTTTTTCCACATAGCTTGGTTGTGTTGTTAGCCAGCTGTGAAGAGCCAGGAAGGTGGCCATAACTCCATGTCGAGTCTCCACTAACTGGTCAGATTTTGATTGCAAATGAAATCTCTGCCAGATGGAAGAAACCGTTTCTGTGACGCTTGTGGACAGTTGTCTGGTTGTACATGTGGGTATAAAGTCTGATAGGGTTAGCTGAGCTGACAGATTACAGGATAATTCTGTCCATAGTGCAGAAATGATTCAGGGTTCTGGTTCATAAGTACCTCAAACTGAACCTGTGATCACTTTCTGTGTGTTTGTGATGTTGTTGCTGAATAAGAAACTAAAAAATGTTCCTTCCACTGCTTCTCTGATTCCAATCTGAAATGTGGAGGCTTCCAGCGTCTTTAAATTTGCTCATTAAAACCCCATTAAAACGCAGAAAAGCTGAAGCCGAGGGGGTTTAAACGATCGAACCACGGTGGCCTCGGGCTCCAAACACAACAACACAACATCAACACGACGCTAATGAGAAAAACAAAACGGGCAGAACTAGTTAATGAGTTTAAACATGGTCACTAATGATGGTTTTTTACTGTTTAACAGTAAAAAGTGATGTTTAATTACTACAAAAGCTGAAGTTTGAAGCATCTAGTTATCAGGTATAAATGACTTTAGAGTAAATGAGTGTGAGTTTAGTTTATCATAAAAAAACTTCATCTGTTAAACTCTAACCTGCTGCTGTTCTGCAAATTTGTTTTCCAAATTCTAGCTCTGATTTTGAACATAGATAACTGAAATACCTCCAGTAATCCGTTTATCAGCTTTAGCTGGAGAAAAGAATGAAGTAAATATTTGCTCACACTGTAGGTTTTTAAAAAAAAAAAAAGTCTAAATCAAAGTTCTAATGGAGGAAATAAAAGAATTAGACGGACAAGTGTGCATCTGTTTCTTGTTTTAATCTTGAGAATAAAAAAAAAGACAAAACTATACAAACTGAGCATTAACTCTCATCATCTGGTTTTATTTTGTTGCTTTATTGGTTTGTTTTCTGGAATACATATAAAATATATTGCAACAAACATCTTTAGCAACTTTTTATGTTAACAGTATAAATTCAGTGAGAATATTCAAACATTTTCTACAGCTAATAATGCTAGTTTCTAATTTTGCATGTTTTAAATATCAGTCTGCTGTGATAGACTCTAAAAGATTTTTTAATATAAAGTGATTCAATCTCTCATAAAAGAAATGATCAGTAGGTGAAAAAGATTTAATTGATCATTTGCTCCTTGAATTGTGAATTACATATTGTTGTTTTACGTACAGTGTGACATTTCAGGAATAAAAATCTGCATTTATTTGCATTTTTCCTGCTTGATTTAAATGTTTAAAAAAGAGTTTACAGTTAACGTGACCACATTCATTTACACACACACATTCACATGGACACACAAATGCGCAGAAGATGCACAACATTCAGGCAGATCTGTGGTTCATTGCTCAGAAGTTTTTCCATCGGATGGCAGAGAGGATGGTGTGGATGAAGTAGAGCAGCGTGGCGACGAAACAGAACACCTGAGACACAAACACACATTTAATGTCATTAACTTCAGTCGATCCATTAGTTGTGTTGTTAAAGTGTGAAACTAACGGAGTTAAATGAACTGAACCTGAGAAAAAAAGCTTAGTTTATTAAATTGAATCAATGAGTCACACATATGGCTGGGCGATATGGGCAAAAATTAAAATCTCGATTTTTTTTTTTAGTCATCTTGGACGATTTTAATGGATTTTTGTAGTTTCTTTGCGGTCTGTTTGCTATGGCTAGTGCTAGCCATGCCGCACTCCCGTAGCTGCAGCACTTTTCCCATTCTTTAGGATGCCTCTGTCCGAGGTGCTGAAAAAGGTTAGTTGTGCTGCTACTCTTCGTTTTCACTAGCCTAGCCATGCTATTCCCATGTTTCTGACGGCACAAGGGTCTAGGGAAGCTCGACAGGGAGGGAGGCGGGCTAAAAGGTTGTCTATCAAATCCCTCTGTAGCAATTGGGTAGGTATACACCAATCAGCGCAACGAATAGGCTGACGTAGATCCGAGAGTTCCGAGCACCGGCGGATTGTGGCTAAGTCCTATTAGCTTCCCAACCAGCGGAGCCGCGGAGCCAACTGGTATATTAAGGATTTGCCATATCCCGTCGGCATAAGTCCAAATACGTCTTTCTTCTCAATGAAACACTTCAGTGCCGTCCTTTGTTTATCTTTCAAGTTGAATTTTAGCTTCAAATCTTTAAGGGCTGTGGCCAAAACCGAGTCGAAAGATAACTGTTTATTGTGCGCCGGTTGTTTCTGTCAGAATCGTCAGGCCTCTGTCGTCACTTCGTTACGCCCGCCTTCTGACTCTACAATTCATGGTGATTCGTCCGGCCAGTTTTAGGAGAATCCAGCCTCCAGCCTTATGGAGGGTAACTAGACCCACCCTGGCAGAGAATTAAATTCGTTGCCGTGGGTTGTCTAGCTAGGCTACGTTTTCACAGTACTTTTGCAAACCTTGCACATGACTGTAGTTTGCTCTGTGTCAGTCTTGTCAAAGCCGAACCACTTCCATATAATCGATGTAACATGAGGCCCTTTTGTCGCCACCAACCCTTCGTCTGCTGTTCTGTCCGCCATGACGGGGGTGTGAGTGTTTTGGTGGAAGGAGATGAGAGGCGGAAGCAAACACCAGTGCAGAAGAAGAATCTGTATTGTTATATATTTAAGCTCACCTCGATTTTATGATTTGGCAAATTTTCAAATCGTCAGGTTTTAAAAAGGCGAATTAATCGCATTAATTCGATTTATCGCCCAGCCCTAGTCACACAGAAAGCAGTTACAGGTGGGGTTTTCTTTTACATTTTCTAAGCTAAGAAAGCTTCTTTTTACTTTTTTTAATTTGGCATATTTTTTTGGTTTATTAATTAAACACAGCAATGTGTCCATTTCCTGAAACTGCAAAAAATAAAAACAGAACGAGTCTGTGTGAAGCTTTAACTCGCTAACAGGCAGATTTGAATCTTTTAAACTGAGTTTACTGAGTTGAGTGAACCCCCAGTTATTCATTCATTCAACTTAAATTTTAAAAACAAAATGTTTGAAGATTTTAAGTTAAAAGAATTACTTTTTAAAGTTCTGAAATTTGTCTTAAAACAAAAAATAGTTGACTATCTTTATTTTTTCATTTTTCTGCACAAAGATACAAAAAAACACCGTCTTTCAGCATTTATGTTGGAAAAATGTCTGTAAATAAACAGCATAGTTGATCTCTCATTCACCAAACACATCTAAGTTAAATTACAACTAATACTTCTCTTTCTGGTAACTTCCGCTGATTGTTTGTAATCTTAGAAATGCTGTTGCAATGTTAAATGCAAATATAGTTAAAAATGTAAGAATTGATATTAGTATTAATATTAAACAAATACATTAAATAAGTGAAATAAATCACAAATAAACTTTAATCTGTGAAGTGAAATGAGAAAAAAATAATTAAAATTGCATGTTAAAAATTATTGTAATTTAAATTTTTTACAGTGTAGCATCAACAGAAGCTTCATTTTCTCTTTTGATTCTGGTCCAGAGATCAAACTGTTTTTTTCCTGCTGTAAATAGTACGTAACACTGCGCTCCTTTAATGATCAACATCACAAACCAAGAAAATAAGAGAAACTAATCAAACATGCTGTAATTAAAGTACCGTTTTAACCTTTCAGAACTCACCACAGCAGCAATGTCGGTTCGGTAGATTTTCAGGTCTGCGTCTCCTTTCTTCAAGAGGGTTATATAAGCCAAATCCACTCCTGCACTGAGGTAGAAGAACGCTGCCAGGCCGTGGTACACAAAGTCCTGCAAACAGACGTTAAACGAACATTAAATTACGTCACAGCATGGCCACAGATCGTCACTTCAGCTCCCACTTTTATTTCTGTCTTACAGCAACAGCCCAGCCGGCGCTGCTCCTGTGACCTCCAGCAGCGAAGATGATCGTCCAGAGGAAGGTCATGATGAAGCAGAAGACGGAGACGAACATCACCCACCCCAGAGGGTTTGGAGGGTCCACATGAGTGGAGGCTACCAGGATCCAAACCAAACCACCAAACACCTGCAGAAGGACAGATGGTAGGTTGAGGTTTAAGTCTGTTTGTGCCAGAAGGCTCTTAAACTCATCATTATAGCTCCAAAACATTTGACTTTACACATGTTAGAATAGTGCTTCAACACAATCACACTTTTTTTGGGTGTTTACACAAAGAAATGTGTGAAAATGACTGTGATTTAAAGAGTAAAGAGTTTTGGAAACGAGGTCATAAGATGCATGAACAAAGCATCATTCCAGTTTCTGGCACAAAAAAGCAAAAGGTTTGACATTATAGAAAGCATTTTTAATCATTAAACACTCCTTTCTTCATGGTTTTTGTTCAAAGTCTCTATTTTCTCTCTTCTTTGTTGATATTTAGTTTGTAAACTGTGAATCTGAAGCAGAAATCTGTTTGTTTTCTGCTCTTCAGGTGGATTATTTCCCCCAAAATAGACAACATGCATACATGTTTTTCTTTCAGTTTCACTGAACAGATGGCACCTTTGCTCTTCTGTGGTAATACCTGGTAAAAAGATTTATGTCAGCAGCTTGGGTGCCATTATTTAATCTGTTATTGCTCAAACATTAGCAGGATGCAGGCTGATTCCTGCAGCTGCACATGCATCAAATGCTGTCAGTCTGTTCTGACATTTCTCTGTGTAATCCAATTAAAATCTGAATCAGCAATAAAAGCTTCAAAAAACAGGCAACGGTGCATCAACAGAACTGTTAAATATAAAAGAAAAAGCAAAAACGTGGCATGAAAAGTGGTCAAACCCAGCCGACAAAGCAGGACTCAGCAGCTCAGAGGCCGTATCTCCCCACATGTTGACTAAACAAACAGCTCTCCTCCCTGCTATGTGGGCGCTGTTTCATTTGTCAGGTTTCTCGGGTGTTAACCACATATTCTCAACTCTCTGGAATCCACGGCGATACGTTATCGATGCGTTGTGTACCTGAATGACTGACAGGAAGCAAACATAGCGAACACGTGAGCACAGCTCTGCCTGACAAAGCGTCTGTGGCATTTAAAAGTGATGAGTCACGCTGGATTTAAACCTCCAGAATTAACCCTAAAGCCAGAATGAACCTCATTTATTCATATTCATGTCAGGTCTAATACCTGAAATACCTTAAATCTGCCTTAAGCTCAATAAAATGATTCGTTTTCTGCTGACACAATGAAGAAACGTCACAGAAAAGTCACAAAAATGCTGATATTGAACATATCAGTGACATCATGTTTGTTTTCCAAGAAAGTACAAGATCCTACAGCAGAGTGCAGTAAATATAGACTTACTGAGCTCTTTTTTAGATGGATTTTAATGTTTTAAATCCTTTTTAAAAGCACCGTTCTCATGTTTTGGCACTGGTAGCACTCTTTATATTCACCCTTTTTGAAGAAAGACTCAGAGCTTGGAAGCATTGTGTTTAGTGTTCAGAATTTGTGAAGAATTCTGACTAGATGATGAATGTTCAGGAGTTTTTTGGTCGAAAAATGATGGTAATCTGATGTAATACAGAAAACCGTCTTAGTAAAAGTGACAGCATGCAGGACAACTAGTTTACACTCTAATGGACACAAACATAATAAACTAGTATTATGTTGGGTGTGTACTCTCATTTCAAAGGAAGGAAATATCGGTGCAGTACCATTTGTGTCTTAAAATGCCTTATACCATTTGAAATGTGACTGTTTTATGCTGGATAGTTTGTCAGATCTGACTGAAACTTGACTATGGTTGCAGAGTTTTGGCTTTGTGTGTTTAATCAGGATGGTGAATTTTAAGGAGCTCATGGCTGTAAAGTCTGTGGTGACTGATTCTGTCCGAATGTTCACCCAACTGGGTAATTTTTGTGTAAACAAAACTCTGGAAGCCAACACTGGACTTTAATGTGTGCTTTACACGCCCACCATCCACCCCAACCTCCTCCTAGAAAACTATTCAGTGCATTTGGAGACAAAGTTGTCAAAATGACACAGTAAAAGCTCTTTAAATCACTTTAAAGCAGCAGAAACTTTCATTACAGAACCACAAATCAGCCAGAATCCACCTCACAGCGTCTGCAGAAGCTCTTCTCTCTTCACCTGTGAAACAATTCTAGAAGGAATTAAGGCCCAGAAAAGCTGGATCTGCTCACATACGTGACTTTTTGGTCCGCTGTGATGCATCAACTCTGTCTGCAGGTTTCTGTGACTCAACCCTTGAGATAAATTGGATATTTATTTTAAATAGAAACACAAGACGTGCATGGGATTAAATTTAGTGTATCACAAAGCAGCACACATCCCAGTAAGCTTTTAGATGGTAATGCACAGAACAAAAGCTACCTACACACGTTTACTAAACATTTTGGATTCATCTTCCTGAGTTAAATCAGTGATATTATAGGTTTGATCATGTTTAAACCTTGAATACCCAGAATTCTGCTGCCTTGTTTCCAGTGGCATCAGCCCATAGAATAAAATAAAGCTCAGAACCTCATCTTTCAAAAGAAGCAAACTAATTTTAAACACCAAAACGCACTACGACAACAGTACTTTCTTACTCTTACTAGGGAACGTAATTGGTTTTTTGTATTACTTTTCCTGTAAGACTCAAATTATCCAAATGATTTAAAGCTTTTAGTGACAACAGGTGGATGTTCAAGTTCAAGAGTTCAGTGAATGAGCTTCAAATGGACAGAAAACTAAGGAATAAGAGATTAAAACAGAGAAAAAAAAACGTGAAATGAAATAGAAAGCATCTGATTGGCTGAAAGAAAGACAACAAATGCTATTTTGAGTGCAGGAGCTCTTTTAATCACCATAAAAATGTGGTTTACATGTGAAATACTGTGTGATAAAAGTCTGGAAACATGTTAAAAATGCAGGAAAATACTTACACCTGAATTATCCAACATAAAGTCAGTGCAGCTGAAGGTTGTAAAATAAATCTCAGTCGTTATTTTAAATCCTTCAGCCTCCTTAGGTTTACTTAAAACACTGATGTGGGAGAATTTCACTCTTTCCCACTGCATTTTCTCTAAAGGAAACGTACACACGTGGACAAAATTGTTGGTACCCCTCAGTTAAAGAAGGAAAAACCCACAATTCTCACTGAAATCACTTGAAACTCACAAAAGTAACAGTAAATAAAAATTTATTGAAAATTAAATAATCAAAATCAGCCATCACTTTTGAATTGTTAACATAATTATTTAAAAAAAACAAACTAATGAAATAGGGCTGGACAAAAATGATGGTACCCATAACTTAATATTTTGTTGCACAACCTTTTGAGGCAATCACTGCAATTAAACGATTTCTGTATTTGTCAATGAGCGTTCTGCAGCTGTCAACAGGTATTTTGGCCCACTCCTCATGAGCAAACAGCTCCAGTTGTCTCAGGTTTGATGGGGGTCTTCTCCAAATGGCATGTTTCAGCTCCTTCCACATATGTTCAATGGGATTCAGATCTGGGCTCATAGAAGGCCACTTTAGAATAGTCCAACGCTTTTCTCTCAGCCATTCTTGGGTGTTTTTGGCTGTGTGTTTTGGATCGTTGTCCTGTTGGAAGACCCATGACCTGCGACTGAGACCAAGCTTTCTGACACTAGGCAGCACATTTCTCTCCAGAATGCCTTGATAGTCTTCAGATTTCATCGTACCTTGCACACTTTCAAGACACCCTGTGCCAGATGCAGCAAAGCAGCCCCAAAACATTACTGAGCCTCCTCCATGTTTCACCGTAGGGACAGTGTTCTTTTCTTCGTATGCTTGGTTTTTGAGTCTATGAACATAGAGTTGATGTGCCTTACCAAAAAGCTCCAGTTTGGTCTCATCTGTCCAAAGGACATTCTCCCAGAAGCTTTGTGGCTTGTCAACATGCATTTTTGCAAATTCCAGTCTGGCTTTTTTATGAGTTTTTTTCAGCAGTGGTGTCCTCCTTGGTCGTCTCCCATGAAGTCCACTTTGGCTCAAACAACGACGAATGGTGCGATCTGACACTGATGTACCTTGGCCTTGGAGTTCACCTTTAATTTCTTTGGAGGTTGCTCTGGGCTCTTTGGATACAATTCCAACGATCCGTCTCTTCAATTTGTCATCAATTTTCCTCTTACGGCCACGTCCAGGGAGGTTGGCTACTGTCCCGTGGGTCTTGAACTTCTGAATAATATGAGCCACTGTTGTCACAGGAACTTCAAGCTGTTTAGAGATGGTCTTATAGCCTTTACCTTTAAGATGTTTGTCTATCATTTTTTTTCGGATGTCCTGGGACAATTCTCTCCTTCGCTTTCTGTTGTCCATGTTCAGTGTGGTACACACCTTTTCACCAAACAGCAGGGTGACTACTTGTCTCCCTTTAAATAGGCAGACTGACTGATTATGAGTTTGGAAACACCTGTGATGTCAATTAAATGACACACCTGAGTTAATCATGTCACTCTGGTCAAATAGTTTTCAATCTTTTATAGAGGTACCATCATTTTTGTCCAGGCCTGTTTCATTAGTTTGTTTTTTTAAATAATTATGTTAATCAACAATTCAAAAGTGATGGCTGTTTTTGATTATTTAATTTTCAATAAATTTTTATTTATTGTTACTTTTGTGAGTTTCAAGTGATTTCAGTGAGAATTGTGGGTTTTTCCTTCTTTAACTGAGGGGTACCAACAATTTTGTCCACGTGTGTATTAAACTCCATTAAAATGACATAAATTTAAATGCAGGTTTTTATTTTAGCATAGAATCCTATTTTTAATAAACTTAAGGATCACAAACAGACTTGTTGATGCAGATTTTTTGCCATTTAGTTTCCAAACAAAGTAAGAAAACCACATTTCTCACATCTCTAACTGAAATAACTGAACTGCTGAAGCAGATTTAACTGAAACTGTAAAAATGTTCTCAACGAGCCACCAAACACCAGAAATCTGTTCACAAGTAAATATAAAAAAACTAAAAGAAGCATAAAAACCTGTCTTTTGTTGCAGCTGTTTTGCACCTTTTTGCAGGTTCTTCTTCCTGATTTTTCACTGATTTTCATGCAGCTTTTCTCGCTGCAAAGCGTCAAAAAAGCCAAAATAAAAACACCTAAAATAGCATTTAATTGTACATATTAAACAGACTAAATCATGTGTAATTTTTCCACATTTTCCCTCTATGAGCAGTTCTTTTGTCATCGTTCAGGGAGACTTGACCGCATTCTTTCTTTAGATGAGCAGAAGAGACACAATATGAGTGAAATGTGAGACCTGAGAGCTGCTCCTCCCACACGGGAAAATGTCTCATCGTCTCATCTTTACACCAAAACATGCACATTTCTGATTCAAACGTGTGTCAAAGTCCATTTAGATTCATTTGGAGATTTACCGGAACAAAATTAGAACAAATTTTAGTTGTTTTTCAGTGAAGTTTTGTTTCCTTTTTGACTACTAAATGCACCAGAGAGGCTCCAGCTGATTCAGGTGTGAATGTAGTGTCTACCAGTTGTCGAAAATAACTACAAATACTTTTGCTTTTTTGATTCAAATGTGTATTCAAATTGATTTATGTTCATCCTGAGGTTTAGCAGGACAACATATGCAAATTTCAATTGTTTTCTGGTGTGTAGACTTTCCTTTTTTGCTCTTTTTTTTTTTAACTACAAAGTGCACAGGTGAGCTCCGGTTGGTGAAAGTGTGAATATGGTGTCTAAATAACTAGAATTTCTTTGTTCTTTTGATTCAAACGTAAATTCAAAATCAACTTAGATTCATTTTACTGGCACAAAATGAAAACAAAATGTGATCGTTTTTGGCCTGCAGAAGTAAGTAAGAAGTCATTTTTGAACTACAAAGTGCACAGGTGAAGCTCCATTTGGTGACAATGTGGTGCCTAAGTAACTCTCATTACTTTGCTTTTTTGATTTAAACATGTATTCAGAACCAATTTACATTTATTTGGACAAGAAAAAAATAAGAAACTGTAATTGTTTTCTGGTGCGTAGAGGTTAAATTTTTGTTTTTGTTTTTTACTAGAGTGCACAAGTGAGCCTGCAGTTGGTAAAAATGTGAATAAGTTGTCTAGTTGTTACCATTTATCAGTTAAAAACAGTTAGAATTACTTTAAATATTATGCATTATATGCATCATTTTGTAAAAATGGATGATTGCTTTGCTTATGATGCTATACAGCTGATGTTTGCTTCAATATTTGTGTCATAAAAGTAACGAAAACCCTCCTAAAGATGAAATTCTAGCTCTAGATTTGCAGAAATCCATCCCAGGTTGTCCAGAATCTCCTCCTGAGAGGCTTCAAGGTCATTGTGTGTTCTGTGTCCACTCACCAGCTCCGGCAGGTAAAATATATCCGGCGCCGTGGTGCAGATCCCCAGTCCGCTGGGCAGCGTCCCCATAGGCTGAGCCGTGGTTGCAGCCATCTCTGCCTGATCCTTCTCCCAGAACGAGTCGACGACCTGCCCTCAGCTCCGACTAACGGAGCAGCAGCAGCTCCTCCAGGCCCTTATAGCCGGTGAGGTCAGCAGACAAACCCGTTCTGCTGCTGTGAGGAGGAGATCCTGACCAGACACACCCTTCATGTGAGCAGGACTCTGGTGGCCTCAGGTTGCAGAATGGCCTCACTGCTGCTGTTGGGTTAAAACAAAAAAAGCTTTTCAGGTTAAACCAACTTTATGATTCTTAACGGTATGTGAGCTGACGGCCTGCAGCTTCTGTTTGGACTGAACACAGGCGCCAGAACAGCAGCTTCTGGTCCAAACAGACGATCAGGATGCAGTTTCTGGGTGAAGATATTCTACAAAAGTTTATTTTAAAGCTGCAGTTATCAGGACTTTATGTGAACAGAGCACCAAATGCTTACACAGGAAAAAAGGAGTTTTTTAATGTACTTTTTTGAACAATTTACTGTAATTTTACAGTTTTTTTTTCCATTTTCTTACATTATAGATAATAACCTGTAAAATCACATAATTAAAATATTACTGTAAAAAAAGAAATCAGCTGTTTGTTCTTTTACAATGTCTGACTATAAAATTACACTTTTTTACTGAATTTAAATCAGCAAAAATGTCATTATTTTACACATATTTGTCATTATGTTAAAAAGTACGTATTAAAAATATTGTTAAAATGTTAATAATTTTACAACTATTATTTTGCAGATTTTCTCTGTTTAAATTACAGATGATATTTGGTAAAACCACAGAAAACTGTTTTTATATGTTGACTAAAAAAACAAAGACAAAAACTTCCAGAAACCATCCACGTTAAAAATCTAAATTTTTTCTGAATACTATTTAATTCTTTTATATTGTGTGACCATAAAATTACACAAATTTACTGTTTCATGAAGAATATGACATGATTTTACTGAATTTAAATCAGCAAAAATGTTATTATTTTACAAATATTTGTCGTTATGTAAAACACATATACTATTTAAAATTGCGAATAATTTTACAACTATTATTTTACAGATTTTCCATGTTTCAAATACAGATAATATTTGGTAAAATCACAGAAAAAAATTTCCATGTTGACTGAAAAAAAAAATCCCAAAGGAAAAAAACAGTAAATTAAGTTCACATCAAAAAGCTTTAATTTTTTGTTAATAATATTTAATTCTTTTATAATGTGTGATCATGTAGTTGCACAGTTTTACTATATTTCAAGGACTAAATAGTACTTTTTTTTAAACAGATATTTGCCGTTATCCTTACCATTTTTATTTTTTTTAATTTTCAGTATTCCATTGTTTTTTCCATGTTTTTTCTTTCACCCTCGCTGCAACATTTTCAGTTTTTCTATGAATTTTGCTTTTACAGCGTCACAGTTAGAGCACAATCAGCTTCTCTGCAGCTTCCATCAGCTTTATCAGCATCATGTTCTCAGGGTTTTTGTTTGGTTTTGACTTTATTCGGGGCCTTCATTGCAGACATGGTCAGGTTAACTTAATAATGTGATCAAATAGAATATCTATACTATATTTACAACTCATCAGACACAACTAAAGGACAAGCTATGTCTGTTTATGAGGCAGAACACAAACCAGCATGCAGTGTGTTCATGTTTCTGTGCAGTTAAAGTACAGCACAGACTTTTCCAGTGGTCAGTCTTTGTGGTTGTCGACAGGAATCCTGAAAGTCTTGCGTCCTGCGGCTGTGAAACAGTGATAGTGTGTTCTGCAGGGATGTAGGTGTGGCAGCAGAGAGGGAGAGAAAGCAACAAAGCAGCCTGCAGCTTTCTTATCTCTGTGCAAAGAATGGATGTAAAAGTCCTGAAAGTTCAACATTAATCAGTTTATAAATGACTGACTTCAACTCAGTGCTCATTTTTACACATTGAGTGTGATTTAAATGGTGCGACTGAACTTCTTAGAGGCACAAAATCACTGCAATCAGGAGTTTTTATGAGTTAATAATGCTGTCATATTTGCATATAAATATGAAATAATCATTATAATTCCATTTAATGTCGTGTTATTGGAGTATGATGTTCGTCAGCAAACAGAACACGTGTCTGAACGTCCGATTCATTTATTTCACATCATAGATTCCAAAAACAGCTGTAAAGTGAAATCATCAAAATATTTACAGTCTCAGATTCCAGACATTCATCCGTACGGTACAAAAAAACGGAAAGAAAAGACACGAAAGGTATTTAAATGGAAACTCAGTCAAAAAGTTGGCAAAGATTTCAAACATTTGTCTTCTGTTAAAACGTTAAAAAAAAAAAACAGGATGTCTTTAAATTTCCACGCCTTTTTAGCTGTACAATAAAAAATCATTTTTTCTTTTTCAGCTTGAGCCAATGTTTGAAAGTGATTCATATAAAACTTCTAATCAGAACGTTTCCTACCATTTTGGTTTTACGTGTCCAGTTTTTGGTTTATTCCCCTTCAAATTTTAACGCTCTGCCTCCTCAGCAAAACTATTCAAGTCTTTAATAATATTTTTGTGTTTTTTACATCACTGGAAATCTAAAGAAGAAAAACTTACCAGCATTGTTTGTGCAGCAAACTACATTCAGACGCAGAAATAATCCAAATACAAACTTCAGAAAGTGTAAAGTAAGAAAATTTAGGTGAACTGGCCCTTTAAGATCTTCTTTAGTTGGTGACAAAATCCAAAATTTAATTTAATCTTCAAATATTATCCCAGGCTAATTAGATTAATGGTTTAATTTCTGATTTACACTCATCGGCCTCCTCACAACCTTTAGGTTTGTGTCAATAACAGAATCAGTCGTTCATTCATTTAATGTTTGGTTCAGAAAACAAGTTATTGCTGCTGACATGAGAATGAAAAGCTAATAAAAAGGTGTTCAGTGGTTAACCCAGCTTCAGGTTATCTGGTTCTGTGGTTCCTTCTCTTGACAATCTTCTTCTTCTTCTTGTTTTTAGGAGTTCTTCCATCGAATGGCAGAGAAAATGGTGTGAAGGAAGTAGAGAAGAGTGGCGACGTAGGACATGACCTGAAAACAGACGGAGAGAAACCAGATGGATGATAATGAGCCTGAGGTACAAAGACAGAGGAGCTAAACGATGCGTTTTCACTTCAAAATCCACTCCAGAGCTGCAGCTAATGCTGATTTTATTACCGTTTATGTCTCTTTTTTTTGAATGAATCCATCAAATCTTTTGGTCAATAAATAGTAAAATGGTCCAAATTCTATGACTTTATAAATGTTTGTTATAAAAAACACACTTAAAAATATAGAACTACGTTTAAAACAGAGGACGAATTATTCATTTGAATCACACTACAGACAGATAATAATAATAATAATAATAATAATAACAATAATAATGAATTGGCCAAAAGTGTGACTGACACTGTCGTTAAAAATCTGAAATATTCACAAAAATTTTTTACTCTGTTTAAATGGTATAAAACTTGAACTATTTCACAGATTTTTTCTGTTATTCAAAGAAAAAAATATCAATATGAATTATTTATTTACAGATGTTCCCATATTTGTTGAATTTCAGATAATATCTAGTAAAATCAGAAGAAATACATAGAAATTTACATGTTTCTTAAAACAAATTATGATTAGCTTTGTTGTTTTTTTTAGTGTTTTAATGTTTATTATGCTTTTTTTTCTATTTTTAAATAGTCTAAACATGCACAGATACTGCTGTTATTTAAAAGACATAAAATATGAATTATTGTTTAGAGATGTTTCCTGGTAACCCTGTCCCTGTTAAATTACAGATAATATCTGGTAAAGTCACAACAAATATATTCATTTACATGTTACTTTAAATTAATTAAATTCAATCAAATAACAACTATTATAATAAAACATATCCTAAAGTGGAAATAACAAAAATTAAACTAAATTTGTTTTGTTTGTTTGTTTGTTTGCTTGCTTGTTTGTTTGTTAATTATACTATTTGACTGTATTTAAATAGCCTAAAAATATACAGATATTTGCTGTTATTTAAAAGAAAAAAATAGCTATTCTTTTAGAGATGTTCCTGATCTATTAAATGACAGATGATATCTGGTAAAATCACCAAATTAAAAAAAACGTGCGTTACTAGTACGTTACAGATAATAAAATAATAATAATGATACAAATTCAGTTCCTCCTCAGCATCATAATCAGAAACAATTCAACACCCAAAGTTTGTAAAGTTTCTTGTCGTAACATTTTCATGTCCAGAGCTGATCTTTTAGCTGGTTCTTAGACTTCATAAAACGTTTTTTAAAGAAGCTTTGATTGTTTTCGGTCTTTGTTGGAAACAGACTCTGACGTGAACATCACATGACGGCTCGGTCAGCGTGTGTTTGTCGTACCACTGCAGAGATGTCCAGTCGGTAGAGTTTGAGAAATTCACCAGTAGGTGAGAATAAACCCTTTAAATACGTGATGTAGGCCAGATCCACCGATGCACTGAGGAAGAAAACCACCGCCAGGAAATGGAAGCCAACATCCTGCAGAGGAGAGACGGAGGGAAAATGAGGACAAAACAAGTATTTCACTGATTCAGAATCTACAGTGTTGGACAAAGAGATTCTATCTATATTTACATAGATAAATATACCATGCATACCTGCCCATATGTACACCCCCTGTCAAAGGTTTTAGGACACTGTCTCATTCAAATAAAGTAGAACCTGTCCTACAACTTCTGACAGGGGGTGTATTTCATCATATGGATGTGATCAGGGCAGGACTCTGATCATACATGTAAAGTTTCAGGCAGATTGGAGCATGTTCAGGGCATTTACACAGCATTTGAAATTTCATGGAGAAGGATCAAAATTCCAGAGGCCGCCACGGACACGCCCTTTGACTTTGGAAAAAGATTTTAATAACTTTGGATCATTAAGGCCTCCTGTATGTACTGGCCCAATTTGAGGTGAATTGGAGTTTCCCCCTAGGAGGAGTTCACTCTCGAAAAAAAATGAAAAATGGGCAAAATCTGACATTCAACGCAAAATAGCTCACTTCCTGTTGGGTTTGGAATGTGACTGTCACTGACTTTTTGTTCAGCCTGATGTGCTGCATATGTGTACCAAATTTGGTAGATACACCCCCTGTCTAAAGTTGTAGGACAGGTTCTACTTTATTTGAATGAGACAGTGTCCTAAAACCTTTGACAGGAGGTGTATGTGTATCACAGTTTAAAAGCAGTAGTGGCTGCCTTTATTTTTGTCCAGTTCTGAAGATTCTCAATCAATGACATGACGAGAAATAACACTGAAAAGTTCATTTTGTCAACAGAAAGTTTTTCAGGCCCTTCCTGAGATTCATGTGCTAAAAGTGAGTCAGTGGGAGCTGTTTTTCTTTTTTTTAAAGATTATCTTGGACAATGTTAGTCTAAAAGTTCACAGATGTCATTTTAAACATCCATAGTTTATGATACAGAAGAATCAAGCAACAGAGAGATGATCGGCCTCTAACGATTAATGGGAAAAACGTTACTAATCAGTGGAAGACAACATGTAGATTTATCTATGGTTTTCTGTTGTCGGGAACATCTAAAGTCTTGTTGAAAGTCTCCCTAGAAGAGCGGAGGCAGCTCACTAATACAAGTCTAATGTTTGGACGTCCTCATATGTCCAACATCTGTCCATGTTTCTAACCAGGGACGGCCAGATGCTGCTCTGATTGGCTCCGCAGAGGAAGATGAAGAACCAGAGCGTCGTCCCCACGAAGCAGAAGATGGAGACGAACATCACCCAGCCCAGAGGGTTTTCAGGAATCACCCGACTGGAAGCCACCAGGATCCACACCAAACCTCCAAACACCTGCAGCAGAGAGCGACGGATGTAGAAGTACGTTTAGAGGATGAACACATTCCTAATCAGTAAACTGGAGATAAAAGCTGATCTGTTGTTGCTTCACTGTTTCCAACAAACAACAGCTAGAAAACATCAGTGAACACTGAGACATTTCTGAACCTGCAAAAGACAAATTAGAAATGAAACTATGGCTGAAACTGATGTAGTAGAATAAGACTAAGCAGACTATTATTATTATTATTATTATTATTATTGTTATTGTTATTATTATTTCTATAATTATTATTATTATTGTTATTATTGTTATTATAACTTATGCTAAAACTGTAAATAATATATTAATTATTGCCACACAGATTCTGTTAAATTGCAGATAAAATCTGGTAAAATCAACAAAAAATGGTTCATTTACATGTTTTTCATAAAAACAAAAAAATTGAAAATTGAAAAATGGTGAAAATTTTTCACTACAAGTTGATTTTAAAAATCTGAAATTTTCACAAAATGATTTGCAAATTTTACCGTATTTAAATAGTATAAAAATCTAATTATTTTCTGGGTGTTTACTGTTTGTAAAAAGAAAAAAATACCTCTATAAATTATTCTTTTACAGATGTTCCCTTAGCTGTTAAACTGCAGATAATATCTGGTACAACCACAAAAAAAAATCTATATTAATTTCCATGTTAATCATAAAAATAAAGGAACAACTCAATAATAATAATAAAAACTGGCCATAACTGTTGATCTTTTGGCTGATTTTCTGACTTCATGAAGCTTCTCAGAGCTTCAAACTGCTGCAGTTCTTCTTTTTTTTTTGTTTCGACACACTCAGAGTTTTCAGTCTTGGTTTTATTGTTTCGGTCTTTGAGTCGCCTCCTTTGACAAACATTGAGCTTGAAAGAGCTTTTGGCGTTTAAGACGGACCCTGAAACCTCCAGCGTTTGTTCCTGATAAGAGCCGCTCTCAAATAGTTCACTGGTGAAATTGCTCTGGCTTTATTGTCGTTTCATTTTCACGGTTAGAAAATTTACTGGAGTGGATTCTTTCACAGAGAACACGCCGAGGCTGCTGCTGCTTTTCTCATGAGGACAAGTGGAAATGTCTGCTGCAGAAAAGCCTGATTGTTCACTTAAATGCAAGGTTTCAGGTGTTTCAATCAGCCAATCAGCTTAAAGTCTTTAAACATCAGGTGTGCAGGAGGAGAGCTGGAGCAAAGTGTTCTGATCCCATGACTGCACCAACAAATAACCTCCTCTGCTTCCCAACTGAGAGATCAGTGCTCGTAAAGAACATGAGAGTTAGTCTGGAAGGGAAAACAAACACCCAGTTTTACTCTTAGAGGGGTCCCAGAGACAGAATAACGGAGCTACAAGTAGAAAAAAAACTGTTTTAGGCTCGAAACAAGTGCACCTTTATCACCTAAAAGACCTTTAAAGTGTCTTTTCTTCTCTTGCAGAAGCATTTTTACCTTTAGTGACTTTGAGAGCAGATTTCTGCAGACTTTCACCTGTCTGACTGAATTTACTGCAGATGTGAAACCTGATGCTGCATTTTCTAGATTTTCTGAAACATTTCCACTCAGAGTAAACATTTCCAACCAGTTATTTCAAGATGAATCATTATCAGTAGAGAAATATTCTTTACTGGAGTGAACCTGACCACTTCTGCTGCCTGAAAGTTAAATTTAATTTAATCCAGCTGATATCTGAGCTGGATTATAAATGAAAAGTAAAGAGATTTTTCCTACAAAATGTCCTCAAAACGCAGTGAAACTATGTTCCATCAGCTGTGTACACCCAATGAGCTGAAAGCCTGGATGTTTTATTCACAATGGAGCCACGAGGCGTTTAGTTTGAACCAGCATTCATTCAGACCATGAAGAATGTGCCCTGCCCTAAATTAAACAACACGCCTGCAAATATTACTCAGCCTTGATCCTTTCATTTAACCCCTAAAACACTCATTCCCACCTCAAAAACATCTTTGAAGCCTTCTCTGTCTCTATGACACATCAGGTTGAAACTTCCATCAAATATTCTGTCAAAGGAAAAGTTTCTAGATGTTTTAAAGCTTGTAAACTTTTTAATCTCGATTAGAATCTATGTGGACTTCAGCTGAGTTTATCCACATAAAATCTATATTCTTATGTGATCAGTACAAAATGTTGTGATTAAATGAACACTGAAAGTAATTTTTATCTAATAAATGCAGTAAAGTGTGCTTCTATCAGGAACAAATCAAAAACCACTTCTTTTGACTCACTTTTGACTCAATACTGGTTGATTTGTTTAAGTTCCCATGAGGTGATAAAACAGATTAATTAGTAAAATATCTGAAACAACTGAAGCAGCCTCACCAAGAAAAAAAAGAGCTATTATGAACTTTAAAAAATGACTCCTTTTAAGCAGCGTTTTTTTTCAAAACAAGATCACAGAAATTGCAGAAAAAATATGAAAAAAAAAAAAAGCCTAAAACTATATTTTTCTGAATGGCAATTTATATTTTTTACATTTCGGCAGCTTACCCTGAAATTAAACATTTTTTGCTGTATTTAAATTGCCTAAAAATAAAATTATTTTACAGTTATTTGCGGTTGTTTAAAATAAGATCCGGTAAAATCACAGAAAAAAAGCATTAATTTACATTTTTACTATAAAAAAAGAGGCTAAACAAAAGCAAAAAACATTATTTTTACATTGTGACAATAAATTTACACAGTTTGCTGTTATTTTCATTATTTATTTTTCAGTTTTTGAACGTTTTTAAAGTGTGAGCAACCAGCCGGAGCAACGGTCCACCGCTCTGCGACAACATGTCATTACTACGTCCAAACATTGCATTAATCACATGCAGTAATATCAGCAAACATTACACAAGCCTTATCGCTGCGGGTCCGTTTCACTCTTATCTCAACTATCTCCACGTAGGAGTGATAATAAATGATCATTATCGGTTCCAGTCCAGGTAAAAGGGCCTGCAGCTTCTTACACATCCACTGCACTGCAAAAACTCCAAATCTGACCAAGTCTATTTGTCTTATTTTTAGTCTAAATGTCTCCTCCCACTTGATTTAAGATTAATTTATTTAACACGAGACATCTCAGCAGATGGAGGGACTTGTTTTAAGACAACGCATCTTAAATATTTTTGCTAAATCAAACAATCTTGAAATGTTCCTGTTTTAACCCTCGCGTCGTCCTGCAGGTCAAATTGACCCGTTTTAAAGTTTAAAAATGTGGGAAAAATATTATATTTTCACAGTGAAACTTCCACATTTTCAAAAGTTTTTGGAGAAATTTTTGGACATTTTTTGATGGAAAAAAAAAGTTAAAAAAAGTTTCTTTAACAACATTCGGGAAAAAATTAACCAAGATCCAGCGAAATTTGCAGGATTTTGTTCTTAAGGAAAATATTGGAAGTTTTACTGATAAATATGTAATCACTTTAAATATTTTTAAGATTTTTAGGAAGATTTTTTACTCATTTTTTAAATTTTTTTACAATTTTTTTTTTTTTTTTTTTAAATTTATTTTTATTTCTTGCCAAATCATTATTTTTTTTTTTTAAATAAAAGTTTTAGGGGAAACTTTTAAGGAATTTTCTTCCTGAAGATTTTCAAATTTTTAAAAATTTGGGGAATTTTTTGCTGAATTTTTGGATTTTTTTCCAGAAAAGGCAACGTTATTTTTTGGTGCAGTAAATGAGGACAACAGGAGGGTTAAGACACCTAAGCTTGACAATCCTGGTAAAATACAGCTTAAAAAAAGTTTTCCAGCTAATTTTAAGATCTCAATATTCTAAATATTGAGATCAAGAAATCTTATCAAGCCATTTTTCATTTGTTCTATTGGCAGATTTTTTCACTTATTTCAAGGTAAAAGTTCTTTGAAATGAGTTTTTTTTTCTTGTTTTGAGAGGGACATTTTTTCCAGTGTGAAAATGGATCTCTGTGGTATCAAACACTCCCATCACAGCTAGAATGGACTCCAACAGTAAAACGCTGTGTCAGAATGCATCAGAACACCTTTTTAGTGCAGCAGAATCTACTTTAGTTATGAGTTATATGTATAAAACCAGCCCAGGATTTGAAGCATGTACAGAACTCGGACTGAGAAGTGCTTCTGGAGTGGTTGAAAAGGCTTCTGATAAATGGTTTGCTCTGACCCGAGGTCACCGTTGAAATCCACTGCTGCTGAATGCTGTTTCCATGTCAACAAGTGGAGGAAGATTTCAGTTGAGTGTTGCTTCAAATCAGTTGAATTCACCCCATTATTTCAGTAAAGTACATTCTGTTCCATCAGGGATGCATTTGTCTGATCTCCAGCGTTATATTTGACATTTAACAAGAGGTTTTAGAGTCACACTGGCTGCTTAATTTTATTTTATTTTAAATAAACATGTTTGTGTGTGAGTGGGGTCATTAAAATCAGTCCTAGTGATACAAGATAAAACTTTACTAATCCTGAGGGAAATTCTTTTATGAGATATTGCTCATAAAAAATAAATGTCATAGCATAAGAAGCAATGAGATGTAAGAGCATTACTGAAGTAAAATAAGTGAGCTGAAGTATAATAGAACTGAAAAAGGGAAAGCTGGCAAATCTACTGGAGTAATAAGTAAAATGACACAATAATGAAAAAATTAAAATGCTACTTTTTAAACTTCATAAGCAGCTTTAAGTGCAGTTTCAGTGACTTTTATGTGCCCGAAAGCCACAAAACACTTTCAAAAACATCAAATATCTGAACTAAAACTGCTAATTATCTCAGAGTTCTGATAATTTGTCGTTTTGAACTCTCCACCATTAAGCTGCATTCCAGGAAATCGATGGTGAAAAGTTGCCAGAGCCAGCTGCCAGCTCCATCCACCCTCCCTGCTTTAAATTTCCACCTCCAGCAGCACCACGGCAGTAAACATTGTCAGTGCATTTCCATTCACTGTTTTGTAGAAAAAAAGGTGAGAGGCAGCGAGCTGATGGCTGGTTTAGATTTCCACCTAGATTTCAGTCTGTCTAGGGGAAAATAAACTTTAGCTTTGTGAAAGTCGACTTCCTGGCAGAGGTTGCACAGTTTGACGTAAAAAAAGTCCCCATTTTGTGCATATACTGATATATTATTGCATCACAGGTGTCTTATGGATGAACAGAATGAATCTTTCATTGATATTCAGGTTTTGCTGCTAAAGTTGGTTGTGGTTGCTGTTTTCCTGTTGCCATAGGAACTGTTTGTCCCGTAGGCAGCAGGTTGCCAAGCTTTCTGAGTTACATATCCTGCATTTCTTTGCCACCAATCATTAATAAGAGAATAACTGCTGAGCAGATATGAGTTGCTGTGACTCCAGCTCCAGATCAACTCTCCTAATCTTCACGGCTGGTTAGCTGGTCCTTCTCTTGGCTCCGCTGATCAAACACTGATGCCTGCTGGCCAACAAAACCAGGCAAGACTGATTCTTATCTGAACAGAGTCTCGCCTCAGTGGAGCAAACGATGAGGAGGCAGATAGAGAAGAAAAGGAAGCGTAGCCTGACATGATGCTGACCGAATAGTGCGCTGGGAGGCAGATAGAAGATTGGAATAAGATCTTGTAGGTCACCAAAGTAAACATGATGAGACTAAAAACCAACATAAACAGAAAGGAGGAGGAAGAAACTCCAAAGATCCCCATAAAAATGTCAACTCACAAACTCAGGGATGAAGAAGACGTCTGGAACGGTGGTGAAAATCCGGCCGCCCGAAGGCAGAACGTCACCCGATGTGGTGGAGGCCATAGTCCAAAACACAGAGTGTGCTTGTGTGTGTGATTTCCTGCAGTGTGAGATGAGGAACTGGTTTTAATCTGCTTTTAAAAGGCCATCTTTCCTCTCTGATCCTCTCTCCTCCTACTCCACCCCCCCATCCATACCCAAACTACCAGTCTGACGGGTGCTTTTGGTTTGTTTGTGCAGCGGGAGGATTCTCTGCTCTCAGGTTTTATGTGTGTGCCCTCATGTGTTTATTGGCTTTTTGTGTGTGTTTACATGCACACAAAAAAGTGAGTGTTAGGCATCTTTAGCAGAGGTTTTGTGTGGGGTAAAAGAGGAGCTGAAGGTCGGTAACGTTCAGTAGGCTAAAGGATCTGGGATCAGGGCTGTTAGTCTGTATTTTCATGTGGCTTTCTCATTTGGTTTCATTCATCAGATGTGTCAGAAGCCCTTTAGTTTCCTTTCAGAATCAACATTTTCTCTGGGTTGCTAAACTACAAAATACTTGTACAAATGTGGACCATTGATTGCAAACAAGATCTGTTAATTTGCACAAACCAAAGAGACAGGAGCTGAACTGATGAGCTGAGGTGCTGCACAATTAGTGTGAGATCAAATATGTTTTAGCTGTAAATCACGCAAAGCTAATCTGCTGGAAAACAAGCACAATAGGTCTCCTTTAAGATATAAAACTCTGTAACCCCGCAGTAGTTGAAAAACTGGCCTGACCCAGTAGGATTTCTGTTATGGCTTGTATGAAAATGGTTCGAGAGCTTCTTCAGGCTTGAAACCAACACATAAAATCAAAAAACAAAAGTTTAAGACACGTTAGATGCTTAGATCTTCTCACAATACAATCAGAGACTCATCTGATCAGAGCAGACCAGAGTCTTGAAGAACTAACTTCAGCAGCAGATGGTCTGACTCCCACAGAGCCCTGAACTCAGCATCACAGAGTCAGACTGGGATTACACGAGGAGACGAATAAATCCACAGAAGAACTGTGGCGACTCCTCCAAGACGCTCAGAACAACCAGCCTGCCAAGTTTAGTGGAAAACTCTGAAGAATAAAACCATGAAAATACACAATCTTTAAAGGTGCCTAGTTTCATGACCGACCTTTAAACCCCTCTACGGCTAAATGGAAGTTTATGTTCATTTTTAGCTCTTATGTCTTCATGTGTTTGCATTGGAACCCACTGAGCTGCATTCCTGTCAAACTAAGAGGTTTTTATGGGTTTTGCAGAAAACTTGAGGCTGAAACACAAAGTGAGGAAGGTAGAGAGAGACGGTTTGTTTGGTTTGTTAACACGCGGCTGAACAGGAAGTAGAGGAGCATCAGGAGGGCTGGATGATGGGATGGGAAGGTTAAACTGGTCCTCAAAGGGAAATGAGGTGGTTTGGAATGAAACAAGAACAAACGCAGGGCAAACAGAAAGAAAAAAACAAGGAGGTTGGGAGTGGCTGGGCTTTTATTTATCACCTGTTCCACTGTAGTTTTCCACCTGGAAACACAGAACAAACTCATGTTTTAGTGTTTAAACCAAAGCACAATGTGAGAGTTTTGCACAGAATTGCCATTTTCAATCTAAAACTAAGTACAAAAGTAAACAGTATTCTAAAAATCTCAAACCAGACCTGCATTTTTTCATCTAAAATGGCAGATGCCAATCAGCTGTGACTCACAATATGTGTGAGAACAAATTATTCTGATTGCTGTCAAACTGCCAAACACAGCGTGATGGTTTCCAGGCTGACGGATTAAAAACTCTGCACAGTAAACAAAACCTTTTGTGTTTGACGAGGTCCTGAAACCTTTGGATTTCAGGTTTAGTTCTCTCAGCCTGTTTTGTTGTCAGTAAATGAATAAGAACACACACATGGTTGAATTCTTCCCTCTGTTGCTATACGCTGAAGTGTTTTTGTGAAGGAGGTTCCTGGCAGCACTTCGAAACATTAGACACATTTTTGGAGTTTCTGTTGGAGATTCACGTGGATGAAACATGATGTGTTACTTTATTTATTCAGGAAAAGCTTCTAAATTAACTAATTTTGTGCTTTTCATTAAGTTCTTACAAGTTGGGGTTCTAAAAACTCTCATGAGTTATTTTTGTTGTTGTCATTACATTTGTCCAAACAAATGTACCTTTAGTGGTACCAGGAATCAAAATGAACAAGAAATTGAGGAAAACAAGGGCGGTCTAACATTTATTTCTATGAGTGTATGTTCACATTTTAGAAGTAGGCAATGCCATACCTACAATTTTTTACTGATGAAGACTAATAGCTTGGAGTAAATACATCACAAAGATGATTGTCTATTTAGATTTATGCACAACTGTGGAAACATGACCTAAGACATCTATAGAAAGACATGCAAAGCAGCCTCTGCATGCAGCATTTGCATTGTGCCTTACAGCCCGTCTTAAATTTGCACATGACAAGATCTGTGCAAATTTAAGTCCTGTGCAAATCCTTTGAAATAGTGGCAGATGTAGTGTAGACAGGAGTTGCTGGAGAGCCTGGGGAACCCTGCTGCCATCCCCATAGAGACCGCAAAATTGTCACATGGTGTTGCACAAGTGCCTTGCCCCATACATGTCCACTCTAAAGAGAAACATGATTCATGATGCCAAGGAACTCCATTATTCTTAGCCATATTTATATCAGGGCTGCACAGTGTCGTAGTGGTTAGCACTTTTGCCTTGCAGCAAGAAGATCCCCGGTTCAAATCCCGGCCTGGGATCTTTCTGCATGGAGTTTGCATGTTCTCCCTGTGCATGCGTGGGTTTTCTCCGGGTACTCCGGCTTCCTCCCACAGTCCAAAAACATGCTGAGGTTAATTGGTTACTCTAAATTGTCCGTAGGTGTGAATGTGAGTGTGATTGTGTGTCTGTATATGTAGCCCTGTGACAGACTGGTGACCTGTCCAGGGTGTCCCCTGCCTTCACCAAGTCAGCTGGGATAGACTCCAGCACCCCCCATGACCCTAGTGAGGAGAAAGAAGCTTATAGAGAGAATGGATGGATGGATATTTACAGTATGTCCCTACACAATTTTTTCTTATCTGGTAAGCTACTTGAAGGAGGTGCTGATGGAGTGCATCACTACTTGGTGGAATGTGGTGAAAATCTTTTCCTTTGTGAAAGAAGAGGGAGAGTTGTGCAGCATCCACAGTTGTGATGTTGTCCTCAGATACACCACAGAGCATTGGGACAAATCTCTGGAGCATGGGTGTCTGACCTGGACTACTGTAGCTGATAGTTTGTCTGAGGACTTTCATTGCATGCTAAGCTATAGTGGGGCTGGTAGGCAACTCTGTGAACAGTGGCAACATGTATGATTTTGTGGGTGAAGCAGCCTCTGTGATGCTACAGCATTTCTGCAGCTTTTGTGCTCCACGGCAGGATTTTAACTCATCACCTGATGCTGAGGAAGAAACAGTACACGTCTATTCATCATGGTGTGATTGAGGTGGATGCAGCGGTGACACCTGGATCTTTTCTACAGCCTTTTTTTTTTTTTTTTTTTAAAAACATGATTGCAATCACTGTCATCTTCCCCCTGGACAGAGCTCTGTCCCATTTGGAGAAGCCTGCAAGTACTGTGAGAATCATGTTCTTTGATTTCTCCAGTGTATTTTAAACTTGAACCCCATTTTATTGGATTCCTTGACCCCAAAAATGTACACTTTGGCACCAAGGTTGTCATATCTATAACAGAAACAAAGATATGGGCTCTAGAGGATTTTCGGCGCATTGACGGCCATTTTGGAAAAAATGTGTTCATTTCCAATACAAAAGGTGATCTCACTTGTGTCTTAGGATAAATTTATTTGTATGACCCTAAGGTACTTCCATACCAAAGGGGACCTTTGCATCATGACTTGAAGTCAGAAGCCTATTTTTTGGGGTTTACCTCCCGACTAAAAGCATAAAAGTCCATCAATGTGGGACAAAAATAAAACCTGTATAATCACACATTTCACCCTAGCTTTGTAAAACATGAACTAATGTTTCCAGATGTACTTATATACAGAAGGAAATCTTCTTGAGAGTTTCGTGTTTTTAACCCTCCTGCCATCCTGATCTGTTTTAAAGTTTAAAAATGTGAAAAAAGTATTTTTACAATGAAAACTTCAACATGTGAATGTTCTTAAAGAAAATATCTGAACTTTCACTGATATACACAGAATCGCTTTAGCTTGTTTTTATTATTTTTGGAAGATTTTTATCCATTTTTTAAAAAATATTTACTTTTTATTTTTATTTTTTTTACATTTTTATTTATTTCCAAATTTGAAGATTTTTTAAAAAATAAAACTTTAAGGGGAAACCTTTAAGAAATTTTTGGAATTTTCTTCCTGAAGATTTCGCAAATTTTTACAAATTTGGGGAATTTTTTGCTGATTTTTTTGGATTTTTTTTAGACAAGGAAACAAATTTTTTTTGTGCCCGTAAATGAAGACTACAGGAGGGTTAAAGGCCCACTTCTACTACACTAACTCTCTGTAAACTACAGTAAACCTTCAGCAGTTTAAAAGCACATTTTAATGTCTGTATTGTTCAAAGTCCGCTAACAGTTCTGCTCTATTTAAAGCTTATAAATTCATCCAAGGAATGTTTAATGGTTTATTTTCTCATAATGAAACAGAAAACTGTCATCAGCTTAAGGTCTTTAGGTCTTAACTGCCAGACAAACACACAAACTCAACAAAACCAGCAGTGTTAACAGAGACACACCTTTGGACGAGCTGCTCGGTTATGGATCTGGTTACAGGCAACACACACTCACACACTAACATACAAACACTTCCATGGGAACCCCTGGCAGCTCTGTCAAAACACAATAGATTCCTGTCAGTGTCAGGTGCAGCTGCACACTGTAGCACACATACACCAACAATGATAAAGAATGCATTGTTTTGCATCCGAAACCACAACATTTTTTATTCATAAAAAGAGAAAAAAATGTCAATGCACTCTGACATCGAAATGAAAACTGTTTGTTTAATGTGTCTGAGCTGAATTCCTGCAAACTCCAGGGGATCTGGTCTGTATCTGACCTCCACCTCTGACCTCGAACACAAACACTAATGCCTTACCAGCATGTCTAAAATGTAATCCTGACTCCTGTTAATGGAGATACTCAAGTTTTATGAATGGACGCTGCATAATTTTGTCAGAACTGTATAATACAGAACAGACAATGATAAAGGAAGAGCCCAGAATATCACCAACCACTCACATATGGCACATTTTAGTGTCTTTCATCTCGTTGATATAGTTGCAGCTTTTCTTTGAGTCTCTCAAACTCTCTCCTGAGACACAGTTAACTACTAGCTTTGAACACAGTGGAGCTTTTAGCTGTGTAACGGTCATAAAAACATTAAAATGAGTGTAAATATTAGACTCATATTCACCTGGAGGACACAAACACGACCTCCAAATGAGTGCTGATGCTCCTCAGGGTGCATACATTGTCAGCTAAGGCCACTGTAAGGGGAAAATACTGCAATGTTTACATTAGCTTAGTAAAAAAATTTAGAAGTTTTTTTCAGTCAGCAATCATATGGAGTTTTATGGAGCCAAAGAACAAGGAATGTGGTCGTGGCAGCATCATGATGTGAAGCACGGTGGAGGCAGCGTCATGATGTGAAGCACGGTGGTGGCAGCGTCATGATGTGAAGCACGGTGGAGGCAGCATCATGGTGTGAAGCACGGTGGAGGCAGCATCATGATGTGAAGCACGGTGGAGGCAGCATCATGGTGTGAAGCACGGTGGAGGCAGCATCATGATGTGAAGCACGGTGGAGGCAGCATCATGGTGTGAAGCACGGTGGTGGCAGCATCATGATATGAAGCACGGTGGAGGCAGCATCATGGTGTGAAGCATGGTGGTGGCAGCGTCATAATGTGAAGCACGGTGGTGGCAGCGTCATAATGTGAAGCACGGTGGTGGCAGCATCATGGTGTGAAGCACGGTGGAGGCAGCATCATGATGTGAAGCACGGTGGAGGCAGCATCATGGTGTGAAGCACGGTGGTGGCAGCATCATGATATGAAGCACGGTGGAGGCAGCATCATGGTGTGAAGCACGGTGGAGGCAGCATCATGATGTGAAGCACGGTGGAGGCAGCATCATGGTGTGAAGCACGGTGGTGGCAGCATCATGATATGAAGCACGGTGGAGGCAGCGTCATGATGTGAAGCACGGTGGTGGCAGCATCATGATATGAAGCACGGTGGAGGCAGCATCATGGTGTGAAGCACGGTGGAGGCAGCATCATGATGTGAAGCACGGTGGTGGCAGCATCATGGTGTGAAGCACGGTGGAGGCAGCATCATGATGTGAAGCACGGTGGAGGCAGCATCATGATGTGAAGCACGGTGGAGGCATCATCATGATGTGAAGCACGGTGGAGGCAGCATCATGATGTGAAGCATGGTGGTGGCAGCGTCATAATGTGAAGCACGGTGGTGGCAGCGTCATAATGTGAAGCACGGTGGTGGCAGCATCATGGTGTGAAGCACGGTGGAGGCAGCATCATGATGTGAAGCATGGTGGTGACTAGTCTAAAACTCAATGAACCTTCACTAATTTGTTGTCTTTTTACTAATAATTTTTCTGACTCTGTGAGCTTTATGTTGAAAATTTGCACCTTTTTAAAAACTTTAGTCATTTCTTTTCACCTCCAGCTGTCTTCTGTCACTGATTTCCAGCTACGACACACCTTGAAATAGCTGCAAGTTTACGAGGAGAAACCACGCCTTTAGTTTCCTGGATCATCTTTCAAGTCTGTAACATTCTCTGGAAACTCCCATTTTCCTGCTCAACTTGCCTCACCACCTCTTCTCCTTCTCCTCCTTCCTCCTCAGACACAATAGTCCTCCCAGGGCACAAAGAGAACTGGGTGAGAACGTCTCATAGTTTCCTGGTGAGAATAGTCACGTCTACTATTAGATTCACCATCTGTGATGAAGGAGAATTCCTCCATGCACAATAATGGTCAATATTCAGAGGAATATTGTTTGAAAATCTGACTTTTGACTGTTACTGGTGCAGTTTATGACTGCAATATCATGTTTCCTGCATACTCTTCAAATCTTAAAGGAGCATCAAATACCTCTTCACACCTCACTGTACCTAATGCAGCAGATGAATGGTTTTCTAACCAACAAGTCAGTCATATGTCACGGTGATATCTCATCCATGTGGAGTGAAGTTCCACAGCCAGCACAGACAACAGAATCATGATTTAGACCGAAACTGCAATTATAAAGACACGCCTCCAACGGCAAACTGTTGAGCTGTCGACATAAAAAAAAAGACACAAAATGACAATCATGAGACTCATAGTGGCAAAAACTAGACACAAAATGACAAAAGCGAGATGCTTAATGGCAAAAATGAGACACAACATGCCAAAATTAGGACACAAAATGACAAGACTGAGACATAAAATGACAAAAATGAGACTCATAGTGAAAAAAACGAGAAGCTTAATGACAAAATTGAGACACAAAATGACAAAAAGGAGATGTTTAATGACAAAAACAACACATAAAATTATAAAAAAATGAGACACTTAATGACAAAAACAAGACACAAAGTTGCAATAATGAGACACAAAATGACAAAAATTAGATGTTTAATGACAAAAACAACACATAAAATGACAAAAAACGAGACATTTAATGGCAAAAACTAGACAAAAAATGACAAAGTTGAACACAAAATGACAAAAACTAGACACAAAATGGCAAAAACAAGATTCTTAATGGCAAAATCGAGACACAAATTAGCACATTTAAATGTCATAAATATGTCAACATATAAATTAATGCTAGCCTAGCCGCGCTAGACAACCCACGGCAACGAATTTAATTCTGCCAGGGTGGGTCTAGTTTCCTCGGTAAGCCTCGAGGTTGGATGCTCCTAAAAGTGGCCGACGAATCACCATGAAGTGTAGAGTCAGAAGGCGGGCGTAACTAAGTGACGACAAAGGGGCAATGATTCTGACAGAAACAACCGGAAACAACCATAGAAACAAGGATAGACAAGAAGATGGCTGCTCACAATAAACAGTTATCTTTCGACTCGGCTTTGGCCACAGCCCTTAAAGATTTGAATGATTTGTATAAATAAGGCTTCACCGAACTCCCGCATCCTCTGATTTCCGGCGCTCTAGGAACTATGGGCCTCATTCATGAACGCGTTCGTAGAAAAGCGTTCTTAAGAACGGCTTTAAGAACTCCCAAGAGAAAAGTACGTTGGATTCACGAAGCGTTCTTGACAAGCCAAATCTGTTCTTAGGAGGGAGATGCGCCGGATTCAAGAACAGTCTCTACGAACACCCTCCCCTCTCATTAATATGACATTTACATTGTATTGACTTGTAAATGTAAAAGGTACACCCTCTAAACTTCCTTATAAGGCAGCAGCAAGAGCGTGTTTGAGACACGTGAGCACTGGAGTGCAGGTGAAACTCCGCCCACCAGAGTGATGGTCATTTCTGCAGATGACAGAGCTTCAAACAGCCAATAAAGTCTGACCTGAGACAGCTAAATTTTTATACTCAGAAAGGGTGTGTGTCGTAATAAAACACCCTCTGCCTCTGCTGCAGTGACAGGTAAAACTGCCCAGGCCATGTCCGCCTTGTCTCCCCGGTCAGCGCGTGCGTGCACACCAGGGCGTGTGCACGTGGCCGCAGTCATCGCGCGTGCACGTCGTAGTGGTCATTGCGCTTGTACCTCCCACAGACCTCTAAACACATTAATGTGACCAAGTGCAGCTTCAGATCGAAAATCTGATTTTGAGTTTGGCACTGAACTATAAAACCACTGATCACTAAAATTCACTTGAATAAATCTAGTTTTAAATTAAATAATTTGTGGTAATATTTGAATCATTTTAAGAAAGAAATTCTAATTTTTGGATCACTTTTGACTGTAACAAAATTCTAAAAGAACAGATTTTTTGTGCGTAAGAGTCCTCCTGAGTGTTCTTAGAATTTGTTCTTACTTTTAAGAACAGGTCAGTTAAGAACACGTTCTTGAATGCCAAAAATCTTCTTAAGGCGGCTCTAAGAACAGATTTGTTCTTAAGAACGCTTCATGAATGAGGCCCTATGTTCTGAAGGCACAAGAGTCTAGGCACGCTGGACAGAGAGGGAGGCGGGCTAAAAGGTTGTCTATCAAATCACTCTGCAGCAGTTGGGTAGGTATACAACCAATCAGCGCAACGAATAGGCTGACGTAGTTCCTAGAGCGCCGGAAATCAGAGGATGTGGTAGTTTGGTGAAGCCTTATTTATACAGTCAATGGGTGAAGCTCAAGTATATTACAGACATGTTAACAGAAAGATTATTCAGAGTCGGTGCTAATGGAGCTCAAAGACTGTTGTCGTTTTTGTTGTCGACCCTGGCAGAGAATTAAATTCGTTGCCGTGGGTTGTCTAGCGCGGCTAGGCTAGTTGTTTCCGGTTGTTTCTGTCAGAATCGTCGCGCCTCTGTCATCACTTAGTTACGCCCGCCTTCTGACTCTACACTTCATGGTGATTGGTCCGGCCAGTTTTAGGAGAATCCAGCCTCGAGCCTTATGGAGGGTAACTAGACCCACCCTGGCAGAGAATTAAATTCGTTGCTGTGGGTTGTCTTGCGTGGCTAGGCTAGTGAATTGACACTTTTTCCTGTTATTTTACTAGTTATCTAAACGCAAAAAAAAGTTGTTTAAACAACAGTTACTGTAAAAATGTAATGCTGCAGCAGAATCATTATTTGTTGTTTCATTTATCAGAATTTAAACCTTTTTCTTACATTATATTTATTCACCTTTTAAACCATAACACAAATAAAATTTAGCACACTCTTTATCATTCATCATCATTAGCTGAAAGCCATAAATATTTCTTAAAATCACAAAACTAATCCGTGTTGTGTCGTAGCACAGAGTTTTTCCTCATCTTTATCTGTGATATCTGCCACATTTACTCCGATGATAATCCAGTTTTTCCAACGGTCGCCGCGGGGCTGCAAACAGTCGCCACGGCAACAGCGCTGGAATGTGGAAATACAGGATGTGGAATATGATTCACCTGCAAACACAACGGCAAAGAAAGACTCTGTGTGTTTGTGCGGGTGTCTCCGACCACTTCATGGAGGTTTGGAGAACATTTTGGTTGGTTTTCGTCTGAAGGAGAGGCCTTTTAAAGTTCAGAGGTTAAGATGAAGGATACTCAGGAATTACTGCTTTTACTGTGATCACAGAACAAATACAAACACGTGAATGGGTGTGTTTTTGTCCGCGAATAGTTTTAGACTTCTTGATAGGATGATAACATCTGTACACACAAGACTGGAAACATGAGAAACAGCCAGACCGGCTCTGTTCACATTAAACCACAAAACCTGAAAGCTCTCAACTCTAATCCTGTTGGTTTAATTCATACAAAAACCAATGAGTAAAATCAGGAAGCTTAAGAACATGTGTAAAGGTTTTAAATGAACATTTCTTGACATCTTTACATTATGAATTTGAATTATCTGTCAATTTCAATAATTTTTTTCTTTATCGCTTAAATAACACCTCAAAGTGTAAAAATTCTGAGCTATGATGCTAAATGTATAAGGAATTAAGCGCCTTTCAGACATTTTCATTCAAACACTAACATATATTCCAACACTGTGCTGTGTGTTGACCTGCAGTGTGCCCAGACTGATCCAACTTCCCGCTGCTGCTGTTCTTTTATACCCGGCTATAAAAAGACGTCGGCGGACTAATTATTAACCCTGAACGCTGCTGTGACGTCCTGTAACTCTACACTGCACACACTGACACACAAAGCCGCTGATGTTGAACTAATGGGTGGAGATGCCTGCAGTAACAGTCAAGATGACGGGGCTGAAAAAGCAGCAGCATCTGATCCCAAAGCAATATTCAGTACAAATTACACAAGCAAACAATGATGTTACCGTTTAGTGTCTTCCCTTTTTACTGTAGCAGGCTTTGTGTTTGCTTTAAGAGGAGGGAGCTGACTGAATGATTCAGCATTATAACCATTTAAAGCTTTTATTTCACAACTATTAAGGCAATTAGCAGTCCGCATCTCGTGAAAAACAAGTGATTTTTATTTGTTTTCTGTTGATTATTTGCAGCCACAATGCAAATAATAAGTCAGATTATATTCTATATTTGTTCTTTCTGTCAATAAATCCCATTAAAACCTGCAAGTAATCAGTCTAATGTATCAAAGTGTTGTCTTGGTGAGTCTAAAATGAGGTTGAATTTATTGTTGTGCACCACAGATCAACACTGTAGTCAGAAAACTATTAAAAACACATGAATGTGCCTCACGACTGCAGCGAGTGTCGAAGGTGTGCAGCGTCCAGCATTTAAAGCCGGCAGAACATTTTCATGATCTGTCATGCAGAAGAAGCCAGACTTGAACTTTGCATCAACGGTTTCTCATGGAATTGATTAACAATAAAAAAATATATAGATTATTATGCTTAATGACAAAAACTAGACACAAAATGATAAAAACGAGACATAAAATGACAGCAAAACTAGTTTTATTTTCCTGATGTACTAATGCACATGTGCAGTGTCACCACAGAGAGTGAACTGAACAATGTCTGTACAATAATGATTTATTTTTCTGATTTAAATAGAAACATTGTATTATTTAAGAGTCAAACGCGACAAAGGAACAAATTACTATTTGTATAAGTATAGATTGTTGTTGTGGACGTTATTTACATTTGTTTGTTTGTTTTTTAAGAAAAAATGTGAGCATGTAAATTGACACTAGTATCTGCTATTTTAATGATAAAAACACAGATTATTATCAGCCATATCAGATATATTTACAGCACACTGAACATTTTATTCTTCTTACGATCAAAATCAGTATTGATTTTTTGACATCATCATGATAATTATTCATTTAAAAGCAGTGACAGCTCTTCTGTGGGGGGCTCGGGGGGCAGTGGCCCCCCCTGTGATCTGATTGGCCACCCCCTGTGCTCCCCCAAAATTTTCGTTGGAAATTTACATTGCATTTTTTTGTTTCGTTTACCGAGCCACACGGAGCAGGTCGAAGCTCAGCTCTGAGATATCAAAGGCCAGATGTGAGTGTGTTTGGTCCACAAAGACCTCCGGACGTCCTGATTGGCCGGTGGAGCGCTGCAGGTGTTTCAGAGTTTCCAGGGTGGCGTAGACCACTCTGGCTCGCTGCTCCTCTGACGAAGGATCGGCCCAGCGGTGGCGGGGCAGCGACGGCGAGTGGAGGAGGAAGTAGACGGACGACATGTAGACTTTAATAAACTCCTGCTTCAGATAGGACAAGTCTCTCTGCAAACACACAGCAGGAGGAAACAGTTTACTGAATATTCACATCACAGTTTACAGAGAAGAGCCACCAGCGCCCTCTACAGGCCTGTCCTGCTATTACACTCCATCTCTTCAGGTGACCCTCGCCCTGACCTGATGTAAATATTTGATCTAAAATTGAATAATCTACATTATATTGACTTCTTTTGTTTCCAAAAGGGAGTCAGACTAACATGACTGAACAGATTTACCAATAAAAAGCAGTTTTCCCTTTTTATTGCTTTTCAACTGTGAATCATTTTTATGTTTTTAAGTCAAAAATTACAAAAGACTTTCATGTCAAAGATTTTTATAATGTTTTGACAATTAGCTAAAAATATATAATGTAAAATACTATAAATGTGTGCATTATTGCATCTGGAATCACTCTTAGGTCTTAAGTGTAATTTCTTTTAGTCCAGCCAAAATACTAAATAAATCCTAAAAAAAGGAACTAAAAACTTGGTTCTATAAAAATCAGAACTTTTGAGTATCGGGTCATTTTGGTAAAATCTAGTTTTGTTAGTTTTTCTTGTAAACAACAAACAAAAATCATTTATATTTGTACATGATGCAGCCACACCTTTAGAAACAGAAGAAGATTTTTCCACAAATATTTCAAGAATGATGCTCACTGATGCTAGAAGTCCTACAATGAGTGAACTAGAGATCAGCCAATGTGTCAAATGAGATTGTAGTATAAATACGCCTGTATGGAGGAGAATCAGTACTTCTGGCTAGAACTACACCATGAAGACACAAAAACTCTCTACACAACTCTGTGAAAAGATTATTAAAAAGCATAAGTCAGAAGAGTGATTTTTTTTAAACATCCAAGTCACTGAATATCCCTTGGAGTGAAGTTAAATCCATCATTTAGAAATGGAATTATTGCACACTTCTAAATCTGACTAGAGCAGGTCGTCCTAAAAAACTGAGTGACTGTAAGGAAGTGACTAGTGAGGGGGGGCACCAAGACTTCTATGACTCCTCTGAAGGAGTTCCAAGCTTCATACATCAGCTGCTGCCTGTTCTTCAGACACTCTTCAAATCTATTCTCGCCAAGGCTTTGTGGGAGACTCTAAAGGTTCTTTAGACTGAATTTGAGCTTCCTGGCATCAAACTCGATGCTATGTTCGGCTGCAGCATCCCCACTGTGAAGCACGGTGGCGGCAGCATCATGACCTGAGGACGCTCCTCAGCAGCAGGTCCTGGTAGAGGGTAATATGTCTGCAGCAAAGTGTGCCAGAGAACTGCTGCGTGGGAGAAGATTTCTTTTCCGGTGTGAAAATGGTTTAATCCTCCTGTTGTCTTCATTCACAGGCACCAAAAAATATATCGTTTCCTTGTCTAAAAAAATTTCAAAAATTCAGCAAAAAAATCCCCAAATTTCTGAAAAATATGACAAAAATTCCGATAATTCCTTAAAAGTTTCCCTTACAAGTTTTATTTCTGAAAATCCAATAAATTTGGCAAGAAAATTCTTGTATTTTCAAAAACGAGTAAAAATTTTCCAAAAAATCCTAAAAAATATCTAAAGTGATTACACACATATCAGTAAAACTTCAGATTTTTTTCTTTAAGAACATTCACAAAAAATCTACCAAAATCCAGAGAAATTCGTTGGATTTTGGTTGATTTTCATGTGAATGTTTTTTAAGAAACATTTTTAACATTTCTTTTTTTTCCCACCAAAAAATGTTTAAAAAATTTCCAAAAATGTTGAAAATGTGGACATCAGAAGTTTCGCTGTGAAAATATATTTATTTTCCACATTTTCAAACTATAAAAACGGGTCAACCCACAGGACAAGACGAAGGTGACAACAAAGTGAAAGTCGGAGAACGGACCTCAACTCTACTCAGAAATGTGTGGCTGTTCCTTTATGATCCCTGCACAGCCTGACAGAGCCTGAGAAGTTCTGTAAAACTGACTGAGGCGTTTCCACACAAGATCAATGCAGTAACTGTGGCCAAACGTGCATCTAATAATACTGACTTGCACAGTCACTTACTTTGCATTTTATATGCACTAAATCTGCTTCACATTGACATTAAGGAATCTTTTTTGGAAATTCTTGTTCAAAAAGTCAGATTAAATCAACAATGACTCAATGTTGAAAACCAATAAACGGGGAAAACTCGTTATAGATGCTGTATGTCCCCATAAATAAGTGATAGCGGCAAACACACCAACCTTCTGCGCTCTGCTCATGCTGGTCTCAGCCTCCAGCCAGGCGCTCTGAAAGATATTTGTTTAAAATTAAATTCAGTCCGGCACAATCATTGAGCTGTGTTGTTTCGTGAATCAGAAGTCTTTAAAATCATAAATGTATTCAGGCTTTCTGAAGACTATAAAACAGATGTGATGGATCAGAATTACATCCCTGTCAGTTAAAGTCCACATGACGTTTCACAAGCTGCTTACTTTTTGACACACACAAAAAAGCTTTTAACGAGCAGACTTCAACCATACTGGTAAAGCAATAAATTACACAAAGAAAATAGCTTGGATAATGCAATTTCAACGACAACTTGATGTTAATATGACTACGTTGTCATATTTTCTGACCCTGAGAGCATCCAGCAGGTCTGTCTGGTCCAACAGCACAGGGAAGGTTGAAAGTACAGGACTGCATATGAGATCTGAAACAGGAGATGAATAAAACAGGAAGAACACTGCAAAAACTCCAAATCTTACCAAGTCTATTTGTCTTATTTTTAGTCAAAATGTCTCATCCCACTTGATTTAAGATAAATTCACTGAACAACAGACATTTCAGCAGATGGAGGGACTTGTTTTAAGACAATGCATCTTAAATATCTTGTTCAGTCAATCTCGAAATTATCTTGTTTTGAGTTGAATTTCACAAGAAAACTCAAAATAAGTTTAAGCCTCCTGTTATCCTGTGGGTCAAACTGGCCCATTTTAAAGTTTAAAAATGTGGAGTAACATATATATTTTCACAGTGAAAACTTCCACATTTTCAAAATTTTGGGGAATTTTTTGGTGGAAAAAAATGCTTAAAAAATGTTTCTTTAAGAACATTCAGGAAAAACAACCAAAATCCTGCAAAATTCACTGGATTCCAGTTGATTTTTATGTGAACGTTTTTAAAGAAAATATTAAAAGTTTTACTGATATATATGGAATCACTTTAGATATTTTTAGAATTGTTTTGAAGATTTTTGTTCATTTTTTGAAAATATTTACAATTTTCATTTTTTTTAATTATTAAAATTTTTATTTCTTGCCAAATTTGGGGATTTTTTTTTCAAATAAAACTTTTAAGAAATTTTCTTCCTGAAGATTTTGCAAATTTTCATAAATTTGAGGAATTTTTTGCTGCATTTTTGGATTTTTTGTCAGACAAGGAAACTGTTTTTTTGGTGCCCTTAAATGAGGACAACAGGAGGGTTAAGACACCTAAGCTTGACAATCCTGGTAAAATACAGCTTCAAATAAGTTTTCCAGCTAATTTTAAGATCTCAATATTCTAAATATCACATCTTATTTCAAGAAATCTTACCAAGACATTTTTCACTTGTTCTATTGGCAGATTTTTTCACTTATGTCAAGGTAAAAGTTCTTTGAAATTTGAGGGGTTTTTTTTTCTTGTTTTGAGCGGGGCATTTTTTCCAGTGTATTTACTCTGTGAGTCTGTGTAGTTTTGGATCATTGTGAGCTACCTGCGTCCTGCATGGTGGGTCTGTCCATCAGCAGCGTGTCGGCCAGCAGCTGCCTGTGCAGAGCCAGCAGGTGGACGCAGCTCAGAGAGTGCAGCAGAGTGTCTGGAAGGACGCTGCAGAGGGAAAAACCGGCCGAGGCGAGCCAGGAATGAGTCCAAGAAAATCCAGTAATGATTCATTAACGCTGCATTAGCTGGCAGAATGCCGTCTGTGGAGCTCTGCTGTCACGGTTTTCTTGCTGAGCCTCCCACCTGAGCTGCGTTCTCGTCCGGCTGTTGGTCGATTTCAGCTTCACGATCAGTTTGGGCTGCCGTCTGGCCTGGAGCATCTGCTGGAAAACACCGCCTGGAGCTGACAGTAGAAATGTTTACCACAGATTTTAAAAGAGAAGTTCGCATGATCGTCTATGTCAGCAGAGTCAAGCTCAGTTCAGGTTCCACATTTAGCCCAGTTTGATCTCAAGTGGACCGACCAGTAAAACCACAGCAGAATAACCACAACTCTGAATGTTTCCTTTGTTTTAGTGTAAAAATGTTCACATTTAAGGAATTATTGTTTTGCAACACAGTATGAAGAACCTGAAATTTCTAAAGAAAAGTAACTTCCAGAACACAGAGTGTCTACAAAGGAACACAACATTTAGTTACAGCTATCTGCAATTAAACTACACAGGATTTTACCCTATGATCCAAATGACAAAAGGCAGACAAAAGACCAAAACAAGATAAATTATTACAAAAACGAGACACAAAATTAGACAAACGACATGAAACAAAACAAAAAGAGACAAAAAATTAGACAACAAAGTCAGAAAGCGACAAAAAAATGGACAAACAACAAAAACGATACAAAAACTGAATAAAGCAAAATTCAAAATGACAAAAAACATAAGTGAGACAAAAAGGAAACACAAAACAACAAAAAACGAGAACCAAAATTCATAAAAACACGAGACAAACGACAAATTCGGACAAAAAAAGACAAAAAAACAACAAAAACAAGAAAAAATATTCCAAAAACGCGAGACAAAACAACAAAAGAACAATGAGCAATCCAGTATTTTACTTAATGATGAAAACAACTTGTCACGGTCTGGAAATGATTTTAAATTTAGAGTTTTACTAATTTCCAGTTAACATCTTCTCTGTAATTTTCACACTTTGAGGGCCGGACTGAACTCTCTGGAGGACCACTTTTGGCCCGCGGGCCTCATGTTGGACACCTCTGGTCTATGTATTGAGTCTGCTGTGTGTTCTTACATCCTTTCTGGGCTGAGGCCTCCACGGCTACGTCCGTCTCATACGGAGTTCCACCGCTCACTGGCAGCTCATAGGTCCTGCACACATTATATTAGATAGTAAAGCATTAAAATGATTCACGTCAGTCTATTTTTGAGCTCATTATCCATAGAGAATGTATCTGTGGTAAGTTTCATTTGAAGTTCTTTATTCTTTATTTCACACTGGTCATGTGGAAAGGACAAAATGTGAGTGTCTTTAGTGTGGTTTCATATTTACATGTGAAAGTAAGTCTGTGTAGTTTTATAATCCTGATACACAGGTGTTTGTGTGGTACCTGTTAGGGAGTGGATTTCCAGCATCATCGGTCAGTTTGAGGAAAGCCCAGCCACAGCTCAGGTCTCCTCTCTCACCTGTAGACTAAGAAACAGATGCACACCCGCGTTTTTCCTGGCTTAGAATGGGTCTTTTATGCTCAATGGGAAGGCTGATCAGTAAACAGTGCACCTTACCTGACAGAGATCTAAGCTTTTTGACAACTTAATAAACAGAAATGTCTATTAACAATAAACAAAATCGATTAAAGCATTGTTGTTTTCATTATATTCTCTTAGCATTTTGGAAGTGGTGATTTTTCTTTGCCGGTCGCTGCACACGCTTCAGATCCGACATCAGGGCTGTTCAGACACTCTTTGCTTCATTGGTGTCACATGTGCATCTGTATGTACGTGTGTCCTTACATTTCGTATAAAAGTGACTCCGAGCTCGAAGAGGATGCCGAGGTTTGGAGCCGTAGAGTCGCAGCGCAGGAAACACTCTCCGTCCAGGAGCGTGGGCAGGATACCCGTCATCTGGAACAACCACACAAACAGAAACATGCTTCAGACTCTGGACAGGTTCAGCAGACAGGGTGGACACGGGTCTCTGAGGGTCTTGAAAAGTGTCTTAAACTGGGACTGGAATGGTCTTACATGATTTTAAGTCAGGTAATGGAATGCTCCAGACAGTTCGGTGTCGCTAGTTGTGGAAAACATCAAACCAAGCATAAAAACTTGGGCTGAACTGTTCATGAGGCAAAGTGAATCCAGTCACCCACTCCTGCTTTAATGGACGTTAAACTTGAAAATTCATCTTCAGCCTCATCAGCATCAGATCTCCAGATAAGTTCCAGCTCCACGCCTACACCTGTGACTGTGTTCAGCTGGAAGGAGTGCGTTTCCATCAGAAATGTGGTGTTAAATTTCAATGAAGTTCAAATAAGTGGTATTTAAAAGGGCCTTAAAAGTCATACATTTTACTTGTTTCTACCTGTAGACACCCTGCTCAGAGTTTGGCTGTAAAGAAAGTGTTTTCAGATTTCTTAATGCTGTACAGACAGCAGCCGGGGTCTCTTCATACCCTCGGAGAGAAGCTCCAGGTCTTGGGGCTCTTGGAGTTGTAGGCTGCCCTCACTGTGTGGATGTTACTCAACACCTGGAACACAAACACGGCTCATTTTCAGAAAGGAATTAAAAAACCTAAACCTGTTATCTGAGCTCCCAGAAAGGAAATCAGCAATGGAGAGAAATCTGCATACAACTCTCCTGGTGTACTTCAGGCTAGTTTTAGCGGATAACTAAAAGTTAAACGGTATTAATTAAACTGCTTCCACTGCCTCTACAGGCACAGGAGGAGCAGCAAGGCTTTGGGCTGTAAATGAAACAGATACCTGAGCTCCATCAAAGGCACAGAGGCGGATGTGTCTGCTGAGGACCTGAACTCCAACTCCAGGAGTAGGAATCATCCTGCAGCCCCACAGAGTGAAGCAAACACAAGTCCTGACCTGGCGAGAGCGAACCTGCACGACAGGAGACTCGGAGATCAAGAAAACATGTTCATGGCAACATTATGAAGTCTTAAAAACACCAACAAACAGAGAGACTCCCACCCTGCCGGTGTCTGGGTCCAGGAAGAGGTCTTTAAAGGAGAGCTGTGATTGGCTGAGCTCAGGCTGAATGTAGTGACTTCCTCTGTATGTTCCACCTAGAAAAGGACAGAAAGGGTTACAGACTTTTAATCTTTTAGTATGTTTTAGCTGAACAAAGATGAGTACTAACAGTTTTGTCTGGAAACAGTGATGGAGTTTAGCTTTAACCCTCGTGTCGTCCTGCAGGTCAAAACTGACCCGTTTTAAAGTTTGAAAATATAGAAAAAATATATATTTCCACAGTGAAACTTCTGATGTCCACATTTTCAACATTTTTAGGAAATTTTTTGAACATTTTTTGGTGGAAAAAAAAGAAATGTTACAAAAAATGTTTCTTCAAGAACATTCAGAAATAAAATCAACCAAAATCCAACGAATTTTACTGGATTTTGGTTTCCGAATGTTCGTAAAGAATCAAGTTTTATTCATATATATCTAAAGTGATGATCACTTTAGATATATATATATATCAATAAAACTTGATATATATGTAATCACTTTAGATATTTTTAGGATTTTTTGGAAGATTTTTACTTATTTTTAAAAAATATATTTACAAAAATTTTCTTGCCAAATTCGTTTTTTTTTAATATATCAAACTTTTAAGGGAAGCTTTTAAGGAATTATTGGAATTTTCTTCCTGAATGTTTTGCAAGTTTTCAGAAATTTGGGGAATTTTTTGCTGAATTTTTGAGTTTTTTTCAGACAAGGAAACAATTTTTTTAGTTCCTGTAAATAAAGACAACAGGTTAATCAGAAACAGTCAATAAGCCAATAAATGCACTCAACTCTACTGTTTCTGTTTCATAGTGAGCATGTGACACACACACACACACACACACACACACACACACACACACACACACACACATATGTTTGTTTTTCTATACCGGTGGGGACTTACCATTGACTCCCATTCATATCTAACTCCTAATCCTAACCCTTACCCTAACCCTAACCTTAACCATCACCAAATCAATGCCTAACCCTAAACAAACGTTTTTGCACTTTTACATTTTTTATTAACAACAATATGGCCAAGAAAACGGTGTTGCCACCCGTGGGGACCTCATTTTAGGTCCCCACCGTAAGACAAGTCCCCACCTTTATAGCAAATAGTCAGGTCAAAGTCCCCACCAGTATAGCAGAAACAAGTACACACACACACACACACACACACACACACACACACACACACACACACACACACACACACACACACACACCTGTATAATGACCTTCCTCCACCAGCAGTTTATTCAGAGTTGACGGTCTGAATCCTGCAGGAATCACCCCCATGGCGGACAGCACATCTGTTGCATCAATCTGTCACACAGACACAGAAAACACCATAAATATCTTTTACACACAGATCAAGCTGTAAGATTTGTTTAATCACCAGGGCCTCTCTGCTCCACCACCTATGCTACCATAAAATGTGGATATTTACAACGGCATCTGTACTCAGAGACTATATGATCCACATGTTCAGTACGGCAGATTCTGATCCAACTGCATGATGAGAAATAACAGCTAAAATTCCATGCTTATATCTTTAATAGTTCCTGAAATATTGTGATTTTAATGGGCAAAAAATGTGCTGAATGTGTGTCAGCAAACAAAACATTTCACATATCACTCTAAAATGTCACCGATATCTTTAAAAATTTCCATATCTTATACTATTAATTTTTTTTAAATGGTTGAGCAGAAATTGTTGTAAGAATGTGATGATTTGAGATGAAATAAACCTCGAAAATGATCAGTAGCATGAGTTCTAGTTGCTTTAATTGTAGAGTTTACCTCAGTCAGAGCCTTTCGGACCGTGGACCAGTTGGCGTGTGAGCTGCTTCTGTCAAAGAAAAGAGGAAAACATGAAGAATAAAGTTACCATCAAATGATGGATAGATATCATCTTGTGTAAGCTCAGAGCCAAAACCATAAAAGAGGAAAAGATCCACAAGCGTCTACAAGTTCAACACTGAACCTCTGTTTGTCTCGGTCTTCAGTTAGTTCTTCAACCTGCTCCTCTTCCTCCTCTGACTCCTCATTTTCATCATCGTCACCATCATCTTCATCCTCATCGTTGTCGTCATCGACACCAGAGCCAATCTAAGACATTACAGGTAGATTTAAATTGAACAACACAAGAAGGTTTAATGCATATGACTGTACATCCGTGATCAGTTTTTGGTTAAAATATCAAAATTGTTCAAAAGCTTAAAACATCTTCAATACACATAACAGCAGGTTGTACTTTAACGTCCACAGTTATGCTTAATAATAAGTTGTGTAGCTGATCTGTGACCTGCTAACCTTCAGGTAGGTCCGTGGAACCAGCCCTCTGCTGCCTTTAGTGTCCTGAGCCAGCCACCATCCATCTGCCGTCTTCCTGATAATCCTTAACACCTCCCCTCTCTGAAAGAGCAGCAAAATTAATGAAATACCTTCAAACTATTTATGTGATAGCGACCAACAGACTTAAATCACCTTTTAAGAGCCAAGCAGATAAAACTAAATTTATTGAGTTGGGATAAACACTCAGCATTTAAGTGTTTATTTAAAAATTAACACTTCTGATTTCATTTTCATCTGAGATTTGGGCTATTTCAATTATGGAACATTTGCACAGAGAAACATATTCTCATTTTATGTGATTCTAAGCTGTTGTAAATCGACTTAAATGATTCATTACTTTACATGATAATTAGAAAAGCCCTTATATGACACCAGAACGCATCGAATCAGGTAAGAAATCATCGTACACAACACACACCAAATTAGAACCTGAAATCAAATCAGCGTACACTTGGTGAGTTCGTCAGGAGCGTTTGGTTTCACGCTTCTTCCTGCTTACTTGTCCTTCAAATTCGCTTCGACCAGCTGGACGGTTGATTTGGGCGACTAGAGCGCCATCTTCTGTTTTAACCAAACATACAGTGCCATTTTTTAAAAGAGGGAGCAAGCTTTACCAGTCTTAATTAAATCAGCATGCTCATAAACAGTAAACAACAAATACAAATGTGCTAAATAACATCATATGACATTTTGGTAGCAGCAGGGCACCATGAAAAGGTCCTCAGCTCTCCCTGAACTTTAAGTTTCTCTTCGGTATTCAGGAAAATGCAACATTTAAATTGCCAAAGAGCTGTATGAGAAGCGTACCTCTGCTTCTACAGAGAACATACAGCCAGTCTGCGTTTTATTTGTTTCTGAAACAAGAAGAAGAAGTAATTCACCCGAACAGACAGGTCTCCTTCCTGCTCCCCTCTGAAGTCACTGAGGACCGTGTAGATGCGAGGGTCTGACTGAGAAGGCGGCTTCACTGCTCTGTCCTCATCCTCACCATCAGTACCACCATCATCGTCATCATCACTGTCTTCATCTTCATCAGAGCCATCATCACTGTCTTCCTTTGAGACATTACTGCGGATCGAAAGTTATTTTTAAGCTTTTGGTGAGATGTTGGGGAAAGGTTTTTATGTTTCTCCTACATCTGAAAACTACACAGAACTTAATTTTTAAGATGCACTGAATTTGACTGCTTCTGCTTCAGAAGTGATAATATAGACTGAACAGTTCTGGAGGAATTCAGCCACGGCACCAGGCAATATCCTGTTTATAATAGATTAAAAAAGGGACACATAAATTACACATATCATCTCTTTTCTTTGCTTTGCCACAAGCACAGAGGACACCGACCCTGCAGCAGAGCTGGGTCCGGGCGGTGAAAGCTCCAGAGACAGTGAGTTCAGACGCTCCAAGATGCTCTGAAGCCTTCTCTCCTCTTCTTGTTTTCTCTGATCGTAGTTCCCGACAGGAGCCAGTTCATCAGCCTGGAAAGATGTCAAAATATAGCACAACAATACACCGTACAAGAAGTTCAGAATGACGTAGCGGGGTCTATCAGCGATCTCTGACTTTTTAAGAATTCTTTTATTCCATTTAACCATAGAACTATGATATTATGATTGGAAGGCTGTTTCTGAGATTTTTTTCTTTCAGAAAACATGATAAGAAAAATCACTGATAATGGCCAAGCAACAGTACTGATTGCATGTTTTTTTATGTCACCAAGAAGGTAAACTGGATAACTGCACAACTCTGCTTATTACAAAGAAGTTTCTTAGACTTTTTACTAACAGTACAGCACTGACCTTTGTAAGTTTCTTCAGTTTCCTTAATGTCTCCTCTGATGACATCTGCAGTTCCTGACATCTGTTGGGAAGAGAGCATTTAGACCAAAATCAAACTTTGAGGTGTTAAAAAAAAGCTGATCAAACTAACTGAATTATAGCAGAAAAAAAGAAACAGGAAGAAAAGTAGAGTTTCAGTTCCAGCCCAGATGAAGGTCGTAGTCTTTTTGGAGCGTTTACCGTCGAAATGCTTCTTCAGTGGATCCAACCTGATTCTGCACATCCTTCACCAGACTCTCAGTCTGCGTTAGGAGAACAACGACAGGAAACCATTGTTGACAACAGCTGAGCTTGGATTGAAAAGCAGATTTAGCGCTACATGTTTTTAGGTGTCAAAAACGACACATTTCATGTCTGAGCTTTTCTTTTGAGTATCCTGTGCTGTTAAATGCCAAAGTTTCTATGCTGCAGCCAGACTTCACTCAAAATATGTAGTTTTAATATTTCCTGCCTCAATTTATCACTCAAGAAACTACAAGACCTACCTTCAGCTGTATAAGCGAACAGTGGTTTTATTAACCAGGGAGTCTCCTTTGATAACATCTTCAGCTTTCCTCAGTGAATGACTTGATACGTACAGATGTTTATGGACACTAATGCTAGAATGAACCAAGTCTGTAAAAGGTTTATATACTAAAACCGTGTAACAAATATGCTTAAGTTCAGACATTCATGTGTACAGTAAATCGGTTATTTGTTCAACTTGTGCTACGACTGAAACAACGTTCCTCTTCATTCAGCTCCAAATCATTCGCTTTTTGCTCAGTTTTGCCGTTTATCTTGAACAAACCTGTCTGTTTATTTCTTCCACTTCTCTCTGGACAAGCTGCAGAGCTCCTCTTCTTTTTGGTGCCATGTATGAGCTGTTTTGAGCCACATAACCCGTGTGTTAGCCGTCCTGCTAGCTGGCTAGCTGACGCTACACCTTCGTTGGTCGCTAGGCAACCGACTTCTTCTGCGGATTCTTTTAAACGTCCGCCACCTCGTTCTTTTCTTTATTGTGCATTTAGTTATCGTAAATATATTTTACTTTATTTTTGTGTAGTATGTATGTTTTGTGTGGTTACAATTTAGTTCATATCACGTGAATACACAGAGTATCCAACTTAAATGCTTTCCCGTAGCATTTATTGTCTGGTAGCATTTAGCTACCGCTATAGGCGTGGAGGAGGAACTGCGGAAAAATTGTTCATAGAAAAACAGAATCACATTTCTGGCCAAAATAGACGCGAATGCTGAATGAGAATCAAGTTTTATTCGTTTAACATAAGAAAAATAAACAAATAAATAAATGGAAAATCTGATGCCTTGGAGTGCAGATTCATTAATAATTTGCCAAAGAGGGGCTTGTGTTGATGACTCTAATAAGCTAATCATGCAAAATACTCAATTTGCCCAACATATAAATCTTAGTATTCATCTAAAATGCAAGACAAAAAGTTGCATTTTGGGTAGAATATATCTTTATAATCATACTCTGTTAATTAGAGAGCACTGCTGTGGTAGAACAAACCTTTAAAACTATTAAGACTTGTACAGAAAGTTGTATTTGGGTGGAATGTGGGTGCACTTTAGCAATCGCTTAATTCAGTAGGTGGGGCTGTCATGAAAAACAGGGGTAGTAGAGATGGAGTCTTGAAATGCAGCTACTCTGTCTTTATAACAGCCTTTGCTGCAGTCCTCGACCCACTTTCAAATCAATATTATGAATAAAAACCACGTGTCTTTCTGAAGTTGTGTAACTATCTTCAGAATGACCTACAGGGGACGCTGTTGGATTGTTTTGAAACGTGATACTTTAAGGTTCCCTCGTTAGCTTCACTTCCTTAGTTTGTAATTTATGACTTCGAAACACAGTTTGACATTTTCAACATTTATATATTTGGTTTTGTAAACTGCGCTGAATGAAACACAAAAAGTAAACTTTAGAGAATAATATTTGCTTGTTTGACCCTTTATATTTCGATATTCCGACCGTTCGTGTGAACCTGAAGGCAGCAGCCACCCCTGTTATGTCATTCGCTGCCATGGCGGCCCCCGTTGCGCTGATTCAAGGAGCCAGCAGAGGTCTGGGCTTTGAATTCTGCAAACACATTTTAAAAAACAAGAGCCTCGCTGCTGTTGTAGCGACATGTCGGAATCCGGACGGGGCGGCCGAGCTGTGGGGCCTGGCCGGTCAACACCCGGGCAGACTGACGGTCCTCAAGCTGGACGTGAACCGGGAGGAGGACGTCCGCGGAGCCGCCGAGCGGGTGAAGGAGAGCTTCGGTCGGCTGGATCTGATCGTCAACTCGTCGGCGATGCTTCACCCCTCCGGGAAAGGAGAGACCAGCCTGAGGGATGTTTCTGCACAGGTCGAGCTTGATTTTTTTATAATTAAAATGACTTTAAAGTTAGTTGTCGCATTTTGTCAGTGGAAAAACATGCTTAAAAAACAATTAATCTTGCTTTCTAAAGCACAAAGTGAGGAGGCGGTTTACTTGTTCAAAACTCCATTCACGTTTTGTGTAATTTTAGTTTTTTGACCAAACCTGACGGTGGATGTAAACACCTGGTAAGACATTAGTATCTTGAATGAACTGCTTGGGTTGGCTGATAAGATCGGCATATATTAAAAGTTTCTGTCTGTAATAATTCCGACAAAATGTACGTTTTTATGCGTTATTTTCATGCACAATATTTCATTATCATGTGTAAGATTACTAAGAGTCACTGCCAGTATCACCTCTTACTTTCCTGTTCTAGTCTTATGTTAGTCTATCTCAGGGGTGTCAAACTCATCTTAGTTCAGGTTCCAGTTGATCTGAAGTGATCCAAACCAGTAAAATCGCAGCATAATAATCTATGAAATGACCACAACTCCTAATATTTCTTTTGTTTTAGTGCAAAAAAAGTACATTCTGAAAATGTTCACATTTAAGGAGTTATCTTTTTACAAAACATCATGAACAACCTGAAATCTCTTAAGAAAAATGAATTCAGTTACAACAATATTATGCCTCAGTTTATCATTTTCACATTACAACTTCCAGATCAGAGTGTCTACAAAGGAACACAACATTTAGTAACAAGTATCTAGAACTGAACGATACAGTATTTTACTGAATGATCAAAACAACAAAAGTCTGGCAAAAAAATAACAAAAACAAGACAAAATATTACAAAAATGAGATAAATGACACAAAAAAAGAGACAAAAATTTAGCCAAGTTACAAATCAACAACAACAAAAAAAAACAGAAGCAAGACAAAAAGGAAACGCAATACGACAAAATAACACACAAAACGGCAAATAAAGCGAAACACAAAATGACAAAAAAAGGGAAAAAACACAAATGAGACAAAAAGGAAACACAAAACGACAAAAACATGAGACAAACGACAGAAGTCAGACAAAAAAACAACAAAAACTAGACAAAATATTGTAAAAATGAGACACAAAAGAACAATGAGCAATAGAGTGTTTTACTTCATGATTGTCATAGTCTATTTGTATATTTAATAATCTACTTGTATCTTATTGGTTTGTTTAGTTTTATTAATCAACTCCTGCATTTCTGCTAATGTATTGGATTTTTTTTGTCTGAGCAATATATGAGCAATATTTTTCTATTTCTTTACTATGGTTCTTTTTTATGATCCCCAGATGACTCACGAATGACTTCTTTACATATTCGTTCGTTCGTTCGTTCGTTCGTTCGTTCGTTCGTTCGTTCATTCCAACCCTCCATGTTACTGCTTTGGTTAAACCACAGACTGAGTGACTTGTTTTCCGTTTCAGGGCACCATTTCCACCTTAATGACCAACACGGTGGGTCCTCTGGTGATGGCCAAGTATTTTGCAGCTCTCCTTCAGAAGGGCAGCGGTGGTTTCGGTCAGCAGCCTGCAGAGAAAGCAAAGCAGCACAGCGGCATCATCGTCAACATCACGGCCAAAGTCGGGTCCATCGGAGACAACGGTACCTGTCCACAAACACTTCTGTGGTTTTAACCTGACCCTTAGCTACAGCTGTGCTACAGTCAAAGTCAGCTTTATTGTCAGTTCTTCAACATGTACTGAGGATCAAAGTTACGTTACTCTGTCTTTGTGCAACAGGAGACATCAAATAAACACTTAAAAGGTTCTGAGATAAAAACAAATATAGAACATCAATTTTTAAATATGTCCGAAATAAGATTTAAAAAGGCAAAAACTAAGTAAATTAAGAACTAGAAAGCAACAATCGGGTAAACTAAGAAGAAAGGAAGCAAAACTAGATCTAAGCAACAGCTAAGAACTAAGAAAAGCAGAACTGAGTGAAATGTAAAGATGACACTGAGATAAAGTGGCAGATATAGTGCAGTTAAGTTGTAATATTTCTTGTAAAATGGCCCACATGTGTGCCGCCCAAAAACCAGGAGCACTTTTCCCCAACTGAGTGGAAGCACTTCTAACTCTAGGCATAAACCAGTCACTTGAATGATTTGAATCGTAATTTTTGGACACGTTTAACCCCTTGACGCCTGTTGTGGCAAATTCGCAACATCCACTTTCATCCAGACTGCAGTTATCATATCCATTCCCCCGATGCCGGTTTGTGCAAATTCAATACGTACCTCAGTTTCTGGTAGGACTGGTCAGAGTGGGACCTGATTATTATATGTCTGTTCTGTTCTATGTGTAATAGACAATCCAACACTCTCCACTTATTTTAGCATCAGCTGGAAAGAAAAAACAGACAAAAAATGTTTTTTATTTAATTGTATATAAATTCAGGCTTCAAGGAGTTAACAGTGAAGTTATGTGTGGTGGCATTTTCCATTCAGTATCTTATAAATTAAAATAAACCAACATCTGCCAGGTCTTAGTGCCAGAGATGTTCAGCCAACATTTCTACGCTGTGAGCAGCGATTCATCTGTTGAGAGTCAACTGATGAGGTTTTCCAAATTATTGATAATAAATGAGAGTGTCCCAATGTACAGTTGAAATATATGCGAAAATATTTACAATGATGCAAACTCCAACTCTAGTGATTATTATTGAAATGCCTCCATTTATTTATGCTTCACATACATTTAATTAAAAGGTAATTTTAAGCCTTTATCATGCAGATTTGGTAGGCTATGAACTGCAATGTGTGACCAATCAGTGTTCAAAAATATATATATTTTTTTTAACAATGAAACTTCTGATGTCCAAATTTTCAACTCTTTGGGGAAATTTTTGAATATCTTTTGGTGGAAAAAAAGAAATGTTAACAAAAATGTTTCTTTAAGAACATTCTCAAAAAAATCAACCAAAATCCAGAGAAATTCACTGGATTTTTGGTTGATTTTCTTCTGAATGTTCTTAAAGAAATTATCACAACTTTGACTGATATATGAGGAATCACTTTAGATATTTTTAGGATTTTTTTTTTTTTGGAAGATTTTTACTCATTTAAAAAAATATTTACAAGAATTTTCTTGTGAAATTTGGGGGATTTTTTTTAAATAAAACTTTTAAGGGAAACTTTTATGGAATTATTTGGAATTTTCGTCCTGAAGGTTTTGCAGATTTTCTGAGTTTTGTAGAAATTTCTTTGCTGTGTTTTTGTATTTTTTCAGACAAGGAAACAATATTTTTTTGGTGCCCATAAATGAAGACAACAAGAGGATTAATCAGGCAGGCTTTTGTGAAAATAGAATAAGTCAACACAGATTCTGTAAGGAGGATCAATGGATGCTTGTCAAATAAGAGAATTATTATAAGCTAAATGAGAACTTCTGACCAGCAGCTTTAAGCACTCACCTCATCTGTGCTGCAGTGAAAGAACTTAAAACCAAAGCAAAACATTCCAGGTCTGAGCAGCACCCCGAAACCTGATGTTTAAACTTTTCCTTTAACCTGCAATTTAACAAAAGTGCTTACAACAAGTAAATCTTAGCCTGGCTCCAACCTCCAGTCAGAAATAGCATCTGATGCATGCAACAAGCGAGTCTTAGGTCAGCCCAGAACAATTTTCCAGAATCATAAGAGAGGGAAAGCAGGAACCAATCCAGAACAGATCTTAATTTACACACAAAACAGTTAATTGTTCTAAAAGGTAGAAATGAATTCAGTGACTCAGGGCAGTAACATCAGGAAACCTTTTTAAAAAAGCAATACTGATGGTCAGAAACTTGCTGAATGTCATCAGGTGTAATAGTATCATTAAGGCCACACACCAGCACTGCAACCGAAAGCACAAAACACGTGCTTCCATGTAAACACGTGACACTTAGCGGTCTGATCATCCTCTCCACCGTCATCTCTCAGGTCTGGGTGGTTGGTACAGCTACAGAATGTCTAAAGCAGCTCTCAACATGGCGACCAGGAACCTGTCCATAGAGCTGGGCCGCGGTCGACCGAAGGTAAGCGGTGTTACAGCTGTTTTAAAGTGTGAATTTATTGTTAACGTTGGAGATTAAATGGGTTTTATCAATAACCATAAACACAACCAATTTACCCAGTGCCATTTTTTCTAACTTTCTAGTTGATATTTGGAAATCTGAACACTTTCACACCAAGAAATTCTCTCTGTTGGAGATTTCTGAGCTGCTTCAAATTATTCAGTCAGTCAAGCCTGCAAACCAAACATTAAGGCTTTAATCACACTTTCAAATGTTCCATAGAACTTAAACTCTTATCTGGATGTTAAAATAAAGATTAAAATGAAGATTAACTCCACAAACCATTGCAGATCTTGACTAGATGTTGGACTGATTGGTTTAACAGATTCGCTGACGTTTCTGCTTTTTGGTTTACACTGATACTAACAGTGGAGATCATTTGTAGACTCAATCCCTCTTCAGAGAAAGTATGTTTGAACTCAGAAGGATGATGCCTTTGAATGTCCCTTTTAAACTCATGACCTTCATCTTTTCTGATTTTTCTCCAGGTTCTGTGCGTGTCCTTACATCCAGGAACAGTCAACACCGACCTGTCCCGGCCTTATCACAGGAACGTACCAAAAGACAAGTTATTCAGCACCGAGCACTCTGTCAGCTGTCTGATGGGCATCATAGAGTCTCTGAATATTGAGAAGACTGGAAAGGCGTACAACTGGGACGGGACTGAGCTTCCCTGGTAGAATCCATTCACGGACGATGGAGGAGATTAATGCTCAATCTGTGGGCGGTGTAGAGGCCGTGGCTTCACTCCATCCAGTGGTTCCTGGTGGAGTCTACACAGCTGGAAACACACCTTTACTACTACCTCAAAACCAGCCACAGTGCTTAATTCACTCCAAACATTTGTGTTGTTCATAGAAGCATCGCCTAAAGGGTGGATGTGACCTGAAGATTTGATGCAGAACGAGTCATTTTGATTGTGGAAATAATGTAATATCATACTAACCTTGACAGTTTTTTGCAGTATCAGTTCAGATCACTAAGTGGCTTTTATTAAAGGAGTATAAAGACATTATCTGACTTTTTAAACTTGTGGCTTCACTCAACACTCAAGGGCTCCTCTAAGCAGCTGACATGAGATGTAAAAACCAAGTATAGAACTAACTAAACATTGCCTTACATTTGACTAAATATTGGTATATTCTGGTGGTAAATGTCATGCAGTCAGTCCATAAAGTGAAAATGAAAAGAGGCTAGCTGCTTCAGTAGGACAGTGATCCACAGCAAACCTTTAAATCCACCGTAAACAACTTAACCCGGCCTCTATGTTTGACAGCACAGAAAACCCCCTAAATGACCTTTATTGGGTCTGAGCACCAACGGTGCTGAAGGACCCCATTGAAACCCGAGGGTTTCTTTTTCTTCTTCTTCACTCTTTTCCGTCTTTTCAGACTCCACTTAGGCGGCCTAAACATACCCCAAAATGCATCAAACTTTGCATGCACATCAGGACTGGTGAAAAATTTCATGTTTTATGGGAGTTGCGCACATGTGTGGCAAAATGGCTCCATATCGCCCCCTGTAAAATTGAAAAAGTGGTCATTAGGCCAACTGCCACGACGTTTCATCTACAGCCACAATATTTGGGAGGCATATGCAGCACATCAGGACTCACCAAAAAGTCAATTGTGGCTACGCCCTAAACCCAACAGGAAGTCGACCATCTTGAATTAGCTGTAAATTTTTTCTGATTAATAACTCATCAGGGGTAAGTCCAAGAAACCTCAAAGTTGGCCAGCATATGCACCAGACCTTCCTGATGAAAAGTTATCACAGTGCTCCACAAAAGTCTGAGGGTGTAGAAATGGCGACCCCTGGAAATTTACAATTCGCCATGGACCAGGAAATGCTGTGTAACTGCCCTGAACATGCTCTAATCTGTCTCAAACTGTACATGTGTGATCAATGTCCTGCCCTGATAACATTCACATGCTGATTTAAAGCCATAGTCATAATGCCGCCTATTGGATGGAAGGCAATGCTCTAAAATTAGCCTGTACATGCTCCAATCTGCCTGACATTTTACGTATGTGATCAGAGTCCAAAAATACACTCTCGATCACAGCGCCACCTGGTGGATGGATAGGAAAGCTCTATGACTAGCCTGTACATGCCCCAATCTGCCTGAAATTTTACATGTGTGATCAGAGTCCAACCTTCATCACGTTCACAGTTCGACATGCACTCTCAGTCTAAACGCCACCTGGTGGACATGCATGGACTCGCCGACCAGCAAGGATACGAGAACCCGTCCAACGCTGCTTGCAGCTTTAATTGCTTTTTCTTTTTCATTCCATTAAGAGGCTGCTATCTGTTTCAGGAGCCCGGCCAGATGGTTAATCGGCCCCGGCTCATGGCAGCAGTGTCGCTAATGGACCGGAGAGTAAAATACCAACAGCAAGCGTGAGAAAAAGCCCACAGCTGAGCAGCAAATGTGGAGGTACAGAACACCTGGTACAGTGTGGAAAGCACGAGTTCATAATGCAAACTGCTGTTTTTTAATTGCCTGTTGAAAATGGAGAAAAGGAATGACATAAAAATGAACCTCCAAACCTCACGTAGATCAGGTGTGTTTGTTTACAGTATTTCTAAGCTTCTGTTGAAGAGCAGCAACGGGACTTCATTCTAAATATTGGCAGCCATCGACTATGTGCTGAAAATAAGGCTGCTGAATTGAGCAACAAAGCCAAGAGCAGGGATTTTGGTTGATTTTTTTTGTGAATATTCTTAAAGGAAATATTAGAAGTTTTACTGATGTATATGGAATAACCTTAGAGATTTCTAGGATTTTTTGGGAATTTTTTTACTCATTTTTTTATATTTAGAAGAATTTTCATGCCAAATTTGTTTTTTTTTTTAAATAAAAATTTTAAGGAATTATTGGAATTTTCTTCCTGAAAATTTTGCAGATTTTCAGAAATTTGGGGAATTTTTTTGCCTATTTTTGGGATTTTTTTCAACCAAAGAAACAATATTTTTGGTGCCTGTAAATGAGGACAACAGGAGGGTTAATGACTTATGATTCATTATCCTCACATTTCTGCTTTGTGCTATGACACATTTAACCAGAAGATGGCAGCATTTAAAGACCCCACCAGTGTTTTTAAATCTCACATTTAAAGCTTTCACTTGAGTGAGTTGGTGAAATTTCTTCATTCGTTTCCTTATTGCAGCGTGTTGGCCTTTATTGTATTATATTTCCAGTAACTGACTGTGTTCCTTATTGTAGTAATCTTGATTATACAGAAAATAATACATCTCTAACTGAGTCTGCATTGCTCCATTTGTGACATTACAGTACGTTTTTACTCTTTACAGAGTGCTGATGAACTGCAGCTGAAAAGCATCACTTTTTTTCATCCGTGATTTTCTCAACTTTGCGATTAAATCGGTGGAATGATCAATTCCACACACTTTATGTACTTTATATGCTGTATTTTACCATGAAAGAAAGACAGAAACCCTCTCTTATTTGCAGTCTTGATCGTTTTCCTTCTTCATGCTCAGATTGTGGTTTGACCTTTGAATCTTCTCTGAACTCGGCTTGTTATCTGAGGCTCTGAAAGGTATCAGGACTTAAACACATCTTCTTAAACAGATGTTAAAAGGAAACAGGCGACAGAATGTAATGATGGAATTAATTAACGGATAGTAACAGAACACCTGAAAGTTTTCAACATGAGCAGGAATCCGTCTGAAACGCATACAAGCACAGGGAAAGAAACTTTAAAGCCAAGGAGTTTAGAATGAATTATTTGTGCCTCAGGGCCATTTAGAGAGATTACTTCACCAAACAGAAGACACAAAAGAGGACAGAAGAGTAAATAGTGTCAGTGTGTGTGTGTTTGTGTTTACTCAGCCACTAAACCTCAAAACCCTCCAGTACATGTTCAATAGATATGATATAAAGCATCATTTTATAATTGAAATGTAACTAAAATACAATAAGAAATAAAAATAATAAAATAAAAAATAATTCGTTACTATGAAATAGAATACTAAATATATTAATAACATTAATAACAATAAAATAAAATATTAATGAAATTAGTGAAATAAAGGGGAAAAAAGGTATCACCCCATTTAGAATCATTGCTTGTACTCCTTGTTTAATAAATCTACTATGAGGCATCATTTAATTATTGAAATATAACTGAAATATAATGATAAATAAAATGAATTAAACAAAAAACGTAATATTTAATTACATATATATAAATAATAATATCAATAATAATAAAATAAAAATAAAATCTAAATAAAATTTGTGAAATAAAAGGCGAAAAATGGTATCATTTCATTTTGGATAATTATTACTTGTATTCCATGTTTAATAAATGTACTATGAGACATCATGAAATATAAGACATAACAATAAATATAAATAATTTATATTTATATTCAATTAAATACACATTAATAATATTCATTATAATAAAATGTAAAAAAATCAAAGTATATTGGTAAAATCTATAAGATAAAAATAATTAATATCAATATTAAATTAAATATGTACAGAAGATGATATTTGATATTAATAATAATATAAAAAATAATACAAAAAATAAAATCTAAACGAAATTTGTGAAATAAAAGGAGAAAAGGTATCACCCCATTTTTTAATAGTTTTTACTTGTATTACACGTTTAATAAATATGTTATGAGGCATCATTTCATTTCATAAATATGCTCCAGCTTGCACGGAATTCATGCAACACTATGAGGGACATTCAGTCCCTCACAGTGTTGCATGAATTCCGTGTTTCTTTAATAAGAAAAACTGATGCAGAAAAAGCCCAGTCACAGTGAAGACGTTTGAACAGCTGCCTGTTCTTTTACATGCAGCCGCGGGGTTACTACAGTTCATTTTCCTGACTGATATATTGACTGGCAGCTTTGTGCGCACATCACGCGTGGACGGAGGACTGCGGGGAATGAGGATGACAGAGAGCAGCGACCGTTTATAAATAAAGCGAACCCAGCTGCACGGACAGACCGACAGACGGACCGTCCCGGCACCGCTGCCGTTCAACGATCCAGCGGTTATTGCACCGACCCGGGACGACTTCGCTCCTGCATGTCCTTTCGTGCGTTCCAGCGTTTGGGTGACGGTGTAGGTTTACCGCAGAAAACCGGTCGGAGGAGGTGAACGGGTTCGGGCCTCGGTGGAGGAGCTGCTGTGACGTAGCAGTCCACCGACACACACACACCGGCTGCCGCTGCCAGGACTCAATGTGGGGAAATGACCGCGAGTGACCTCAAAGGGAACGCCGTGTTTTAGCGACCGTTTTCATTCCCGTTTTAGCTCAACGCCACAGCGACAATGTACGCCAAAATCTAGCTCCGTATTCCAGCGTTAAATACGTTACACTGAAGGCGGCTCGCGCGGTTGTTTCGCCAGCTAGCAAGCGGACAACAGCTAATATTAGCCGGCTAAGCTAAAGCAGCCGGTTACACGTTGCGCTCCGCCGTCAGATGCTAAGCTAAGCTAGGCTAGGGGGCTGCCATGGATAAAGCCAAGTCGATGATGGACAAGAAGGGAGCGTCGGGACCGTTTCATGTCAACAACGGCCAGAGCCAGAGGGGCTTCCACGGACACGTCGTCGTGGCCGCTAACGGTAGCTGCTGCGGCGGCACCGCGTTCGGCTGTCCGAGCACCGGACCCAGCGGCAGCGGCACCTTTGACAACATGCACCACCTGCACCGCGGGGATGATGCCGAGTGCAACGGCTCCCCGGCCAAGAGGTGCCGGCTACGGAGGAGGACGGAGTCGGTGAGGCGGCACAGACCCCGTAAGTAGATTTTTTTTTTTAACTGTTTTCTTTCAGGTATTGCAGTGAGATGATTGTGTGACTGCAACTGTTCCGTGCAACAACGACCGATTTGCACAACCGTTGCAGTGTTGCGATGACAGACAGGCAGCCCGTGACACCCAGCGTGCACCCCTTTCCCATTCCCCCTTTTTTATTTTCCCATAGCTCCGTGTTTAATGATTATTTCGGGCCACAGAGTCGCCGCAGCTCCGCTCTTTTCGGTCAGATTGCGTCTCCGGCTGATCCGGCCGTCGTCAGGGAGACCCCCCTTTTGTGTTTATGAACCCTCAGGTTGCATCTGGAGCGCCGTGATTGGTCGGCGGCCGGTGGTGAAAAAGCTCCTGATAAGTGGGCCTGGCTTGCGTCAGCCAATCAGCGGCCGACTCCTGTCTGAAGGAGGAAGGGTGAATGAGCTGGAGCCCCGCCCCCTTATTTACCGACTATTCCGGTGATGTGAGGATCATCTGGGAAAGTTGGCAGTTTTAGCGCAGAATGTGTGAAAGTGGCGCTTTCTTCGTCGTGTGATAGTCTTCTAAACCTATTCCCGGCAGCCTTTTTTTTATAATATATCTGTATATTTTTTATTTCCCTGTACTTGAGTCTTCACCTTTGAGCTGTTAAGCTGATATTCTGCCTCAATATGAAGCTTATAACTGAGAAGAAACCTGGTAAGTTTGTAAATTTATTGTCTTGAGAATGCCTTAAAATAATGTTAATCTGTGTTTCAATAAGTGTGCTTAAATCACATGTCTTAACTTAATGTTTTATTGTGAAAACGTCTCTTATTTACCTACCTACCATTATCTATGCTTCACATTGTGCTGCACATTTGAGACATAATAAAAAGTCTAAGAGACACTGTGTTGAAACAGATGCTGATTGCTGTGCATGGTGGGAAACTGCAGCTCGACTGTTCATTCAGAGCTCAAGGGTTTCCTGTAGCTGTCATTGTGCAACTTGTTTGCAGAGGGACCAGTTACAGGTTTAGGAGCTTTGTTTCCTAAATGAGCCAAATTGCATTTCTTTCACTGATCACTTATTGTGTTAGACAAAGGTTTCTGCTTTCAAAGACATTTGTTTTACCTCTGCTTGTTCTAACACTGTGACATGATGTAATCAATACAGTTTATCCAATGCGACTTCTATTACTTTATCTAAAATCTGTGATAGTGCTGTGATTTTTATATCTATATCACATGTCGTATATCACCCATTCAAACTCTGAAGTACTTTACTGTTTTAGGGTAGGATTGCTTCATTGCTCTGTTAACTTTGTTGCATAGTAAATAGTTTACAAGTGTGTGCATGCTCTGCTCCAATAACCAAATGCTGCATTCACTTGATAAAGCACCATAAAGTCCCGATTCTATTCTTGTTTTCTTGATAAATGAAGACCTTTTGTAGTGTTAATGAAGAGCATTAAAGTCTGGTTTGCAGAGCCGATGCGTTCACTGTTAACTTGACCACCAGCTCTTTTCATTCACTGGGACCTAAAAGATGTTTGAATTTGGTATCTGTGGTTTATTCTTTTGATAAAACAGTCACTTCCTTTGATGACAAAAACATGTTGACAGACTGTTAGTCAAGTAGCTACACAGTATGTACCCTACACTGAGTTCTGTATCTGTCAGTGAGATGAGATTGTTCAGTTTTAAGTTGCACTGACTTACTTTACTACATACAAATAATTTTCTTTTTACATGTAGGAATGTGAACCGTGCTGTGGTGGTAATAGACGGACTAACTGAAAGGCCCCACATCCCAGAATTAGCCCAGATTGTGTAATTAAGGGCACATTTCAGCAGCAAACTTTGAAATGTCCTGTCAGAGCTCCTCTGCTTTATGGCAGAGCTCCCCTTGGATGGAGGCCAGCCGTCATGATAAACCCGGATAACCCTCTAAGCTTTTCCCCGCTGAGGGCCGACCCTGGAATGCATTTCCCTCGGGGATGTGATTTTTCACTTTTGTCCTCAGATTTTCTTTTGCCTCCTCTGGGTTTGATGTGGTTCAGGATTGGGGTTACTTTTGGGTAAGAACCGCTTGTTTGCACCAGCAGCAACTTGGCAGCGTTTTTGATGGCCGGCTCCTGAAGTGGCCGGGCTGAAGTTCGCTTCATTTTTCACATTTCTGTGTGCGAGTTAACTATTTCATTTGAAACCAACTAATAAGATTTTGTAATGTTTTTTTTTTAATAATCAAAGATACTTTGTCCTGGTACGGTCAACCTGAAAAAGATGACTGAAGTTCTACAAAATTACTTTGGGAAATAGACGTATGCAGCTGTGGTGCACCAAATACAGCTAAGACTGATCTGCTGCTGAAGCGCAGGTTGTTTTATGCTTCTTGTGAATTATTGTGTCATTCCTTAGTTTGCCTGAAGCTAATGTTTGGACACTTTGACGCCTTCTCTTTTAATCATACGTTGTCCTGTAATGCATATAGCTCATCATTAGTCATTAACCGTGGAAGAAAGTGGAGCAAATGTTCTCTTTTCAGCCCACCACCTTCATTTGCACTGTTCTTTAGTTCTGTCGAGTGTCCATGCGTCAATGTGACACATGGCTTTGAAGAAGACGTCACATCTGCTGCGTGGGGTCACCTTAAAACACAAGCAGACAGCTCAGCGGTATGAGGAAGCTGTGATGTTATCAGGAAGAAGTATTTAGAGCAATTTAGTAACGAGCAGCTCCCAGTGAAGCTAATTTGATTATAACTACTGTGTGTAATGTGGTCACTGACATGTTTACATTCATTTCCATCCTCTGAGCCCTGTTTGAATCAACCACACGATGCAGCGCTGTTGAAATTCCGGCGCCATGAACACCAGCTCCCCGTGAGTCTCTGTGACCTTTGGTTCCCCATAACACCACCTGTGTAGATCTGCACAGATGTCTAACGTGTGTCTGTGGGGAAGCATATTTCCACCATCAAGCCAAGCACAGTCAAAACAGCTCTGATGTGTTTTACTTTCAAGGCCAGCGTTGAATTTCGGCATTTGTGCAGAATAGTCAGACTAACGCCCAGAGTGATGTTTGGTCTCCATTTCTTTTTTTTTAATTTTTACTTGTACTTTGTGACTCGGTGGTTTGACTCGGTTATACATAATATGGTGGTATCATGGAGGAAAGCAGGAAGAATAAACATGCTTGGAGTCTCCATAGGGAGACGTTTCAGAGTGACAAAGCTGTTGAGACGTTGCTTTAGCTGCCTTTACATAGATGGTTTCTGTGAAGTGAGGGTGGATCAGTAAGTGTGTCGGTGCTCCTAGAAAATGAAAACAGAGCTGTGGTCCAGTTTAGGAAGCAAACAAGTCATCCAATTCAAATTAGGACCCTAACTGAAACTCCGTGGGACGTATCTGGATCATACTGTGTCACGCCCAGTTTCCAGTTCGATCGGTTCGATCTTTACAGCCTGAACATGTGTGTTGATTCAGTCACAAAGTAGAGCTGGACCCGAATGTTCGTTCGCTACGGCAGTATCTGGACATTAATTTCTCCCAACCCCCCCACCCGGTCAGACGTTACGGGGCGGGATGAATATTCGTCTTTAATAGGGCCTGAATATCCGGAGACCAGAAACCACTATTCCAGCCCTGTCACAAAGGAACTCCCATGAAAAGATGCAGGTCTGTTAAAAAAGTTTGCCTCAGGTCAAGTCAGTGTTGTACGCCTGTAGGTGGATCCTGAGTGGGACAGACTAACAGGCAGTTTGGAAAGGGGGAGATTGTGTCAGAGATTATGTAAACTGAGACGAGGGGAAGTGTTTGACCGATAGCACACCTGAAGACTTACCCAAACTTCTACTGTCTGAAACTGTGTGCAATCTGTGCAGCATTCCTGTATAGTAAAAAAACGACTTCTGACGCCATGGTCTTTCTTTCTCTTCAGTCATTTAAACAGATGCAGTAGATAGAAAGTCAAAGGATCTGTTTGCTTTGTCAGATATGAAATATGATGATTCCCCACAACTCCAGATCTGTTGACCCAGATATGCAGATCGTTACACTGAGGTTCGTTCAGAGGAAGTGTTTTTGTTGGTAGCTAAACACTGTGGTTGCTGTAGTACCAATGCTAGTAGGAAGTATGAATGTATTACAGTAGTGGGAGAAGCAGTCATAACAACGCCTGATGACCCTAATCAATGAATGTTGAGTCCTGAAAACAGTAAAAAAAAAAAAACCTTAAATGTTTGCAAAAATTCACTTTGACACCTGAAATTGCTTGTTTTATCCAAAGGAATTTAAAAGCTGAATCAGTTAACGGATGAGACGATCAAAAGAAAATAGATGACCTTCTGTTTTGATCATTTATAGATAAGTCAGACAATATTTCAGGGATAAATGTCATAAATTACCTGGTTTCAGCATCTCAAATGTGCCGATTTGCTGCTTTCCTCTTTTCTGTCACTGTCGGTAAAGTATTTTGGTATTTTGGTGCGTTGGTTAGACTAAACAAGCATTTGGAAATCACTTTGTGATGGCCAACTTCAATTATTTGGTGGCATTTTCTAGATGGATTAATTGCAAAAACAATCAGCAAATTATTCTGTAATAAAAACAGTTGGAAGCCTAATTTAAAAGCACAAAATATAAGAAAAATATAAACCTAGAGTGCACAACCGTGAACAAGGGAACACTCAGCATTTATATAATTCTAGTAATTAATTATTGGACTTATCGATTAAAAGAGTAATCATTGGAGGTCTATTGTGTTAGCTGTAGTACTATAATATGATACGATAACTGAGAAATATGTTATGTAACAACAGTAGCAGTGAAGGTGGTAGGAATAGTACTGTTAGATGCAGAAATATTGTTTTATAATAAGAACAAAACCATTTTTTAAATTTCATCTAAACAGAAACAAGAAAAACGTTCCTTTTATGAGATAAATTCCACTGCAACAGAAAATGCGTTACAATTACAGAGACTTTACGACGAAGTGTTCCGCAACAACAACACAATAAAATGCAAGAGACACACCTCGAATAAACTGGATTTACTTGGCAGAGCTTCACTGAAACATATAATCAGTTAGGAATCCTTAAATACAGAACATTCTGCACATAGTGTGAGTTTGTTATTCTTCTATCTGCTGTGCTTAGCTGCCATGTTCACGCCTTATCAGAGACGTCGTCTTATCCACTCTCTTCCTGTTCTTTTTGCACTAAAACACTGGAGGCTAAAGGACAAGTACTCCCAAATTTAATAGGAGCTGTCCCTGCCAATAAGCCCTGAGGTCACGCTGGAAAGTTTAACTCCAGACACAATAGAGGAATATATTTATGAGACCTTTACAGCTGCAATTCAGGTCAGACTGTGCAGATATACTGTATCTATCACGTGGAACATGAGAGTCAGTTCAGAGACCTTTCACCTACATGGACACCAATCATTTGCAGCGCTGCTCCTCGTCACGCCGACCTTGGACTGGACGCTGTCATATGTGTGTCTGCGGGCTTTTTAAATAGAAACCCCGGACCAGTGGGCTGCTGGGAGCACTACAGGACAGCCGAGAAAGAGGGAAATTTAAATTGTTGTTCTTTACACTTGAAGGAATTTAAATGGTTGAAATGAATTGATAAAGATTGTTTTTTTATATATAGAAGATTAGCCACAGTCAGTGAAATTAACTGACAGCGAAACGACTGAGATTTAGTCTTCTTTCTCCTCTGTTCATTTTGTTTGTTGTGGGATGTGATCATGGCAGAAATATTATCTAGTAGGCTAATGACACAGTTTGACAAACTACTCTGCAGGCTGACAAGACGCTCGCGGTTAAAATAGGCATATTATTCTGTAAAATACTTGATTAATGTATTTTACCACTTGTTGCTAGAATATATGACAAAGAAAAATACCTGGATAACTTTAACTTGTATGATTTGATGTAATTTCTTATAATTTTTGAGCACAAATATTGCAGAATATTAAAAAATGAGGGAACCCCGGCGTTTACAGCTGTGTGTTCCTGAAACTGCACTGATGCTTAAAGAAGCTGTCAGCCTGTAAACTAGTATTTGCGTTTTTGCAAGGTGGGAAAGCCGACACAACGGGGACGAAACAATGACACATCCGTAGGGAGATGCATCTTTTATGAAGTGGAAACTTCAACGCAGCTGATGCCGACCTGTTTTGAGTCAGGAAGAATATTTTACATTGACATCGGTGCGTCTAAAAACAATCAATTAGAGCACTTTACAACAGAGAAGAAGACCAAAGTGCTTTCCAACAGCGTAATAAAACAAAGCAATACAGTTTGGATTTCTATAAAAGCGTAGCAGCACAGATAATTCAGTACCGTTTCAATGAGGCGTTTTGGGATGACATGAAAATATAATGTGATAATTTGTTGTAGATTTTCAGGATGCAGCACCTCTGGTTGAAAAAAAACGTAACATAACCTTGCTGCATGTCATTCTCTGTCCAATAAACCAGAAAAAAGCAACACTGCTCCAAACTTAATGCACTTTAAAGCCCAATTTATTCATAGGTTTATGCAAATTTCCATATTGACCCAAACCTTGTGGCAGTGCAGACTCTGCACACCGCACGCTGACTTTATGTGGTGCATTATTCCCCATCCTTTGTCTTATTCTCTCCTAGGACTTTGGTTTGCACACACTCATTCCTGTTGTTCAGCCGAATAAAACACACAAAGGAGCTCTTCTTCTTGGTGTCGTGAGGTCGCCATCTTGTTTTCTAGTGTGCACTGCAGACTTTATAGTGATTGTTTTATTTGGTAATTAATCTTTGGATTATTTTCCGAACTAGTCGGTTGCTTGTGTGGTCAGAAAATGGTAAAAGTGTCGATTAGTGCTGCCTGAAACCCAACGTGACGTCTTCAGATGTCTCATTTTGTTCACAGCCCAAAGACATTCAGTTCACTGTCAGAGAGAAACACAAAAAAAAATGCAGAAAATATTCAAATTTGAGAAGCTGAAATCAGACAAAAAATCACATTAAAAAGTTTGTGATTAATTATATAGTTATTATTCACTGCAGCTCTATTGTCTCCATCTGTGCTGAACTATAAACAAGCATGGGACTTTCTAATGTTCTGTTTTCAGGCTCTTTGGGGTTTTAACGCTCATGTCGTCCCGCGGGTCAAAATTAACCCGTTTAAAGTTTGAAAATGTGGAAAAAAAATATATTTTCACAGTGAAACTTCTGATGTCCACATTTTCAACATTTTTGGGAAATCTTTGAACATTTTTTGGTGGAAAAAAGAAACGTTAAAAATGTTTCTTTAGAACATTCACATAAAAATCAACCAAAGTCCAGCAAATTTTGCTGGATTTTGGTTGATTTTTATGTGAATGTTCTTAAAGACAATATTAGAAGCTTTACTGATATATATGGAATCACTTTAGAGATTTTTAGGGGTTTTTTTGGAAGATTTTTACTCATTTTTAAAAAAATATTTACTACAACTTTCTTGCCAAATTTGAGGGTTTTTTTTTAAATAAAACTTTTAAGGAATTGTTGGAATTTTCTTCCTGAAGGTTTTGCAAATTTTCATAAATGTGGGGGATTTTTGTTGCTGACTTTTTGTTTTTTTTTCAGACAGAGTATTTTTTAGTGCCTGTAAATGAAGACAACAGGAGGGTTACAGATCAACTGATAAGGGTCATTGTAAAGGTCAAAAGCAAACAGCAGTGATGAAGCGTTCTGACGTTTGCTTTCCTCCCCCTCTGAGGAGACGTCTTCCTTTTTGGTTTCGGTTTCGACGCAGAGTTTTCACATTTAAGTCATGCTGCTTAAATTTTGTGCAACTTCCACTGTGACAGCATTTAATTCTAGGAAAGGAAATAGAATATTCACAGTTTGCACCCAAAAAAACCCCCGAAAGATCCCAGCCGTGGCATTAACATAAAATGCTGTCTCCTAGCAACTCAAATATCAATAAATAATATTTATTTACTGTTTTCTGTCAAACAGTGAGCCTTGTTTGTGGCACAGCGATGTCAAAATGAAGAAATGTACACAGTTGTTGTGAGTTTAAACGGTGTCGTGTGCGTGTTGTGGGTTTGTTTTTGGCCGAGGCTGTGGAGGAAAATGTGACTGTCACTTGAGGCAGACACCGTCCTGTATCCTGGCCGGCCTCTGTTGCTTTTCTTTATGTCAAAGAAAGAGATTACTTCCAGGCAGGTGTGAAAAGCCGGCAACGTTTCACAGTTCGTTCACAGATTCAGCGCTTGTTATAAATCTTCTTTAGGCTTTAAAGGTGAAGCAGGAAAGAAAGCTGTTGTCAGAAACATACATACTGTGCTCTCGTATTTACTTCGTTTTTTGGAAAAAAATAGCGAGAGGGAGAAAAACGATGACTGTTTTCTGGTAAGAATCTGAGATTTGTGTGGAAAATTTAATCAGTTTGTTGATTTGAAACCATCCGCAGCATAAAATCACAAAAAAAGTAGTTTATTTGGGGTTGTTTAAACATTCAGGCACGCGAGTTTTCCAGAAATCTGTGCTTTCTTGTTTACAGACATCAGAGCAGGTCAGTAGGTGAGAGGGGACGGTGGCAAAAAGTCAAGCAAACAGTAAATGAGGTGATAGGTGACTCCTGGTGGAGCGTGGAGGTAACATCTGTGGCATCAGGAGGTAACGGAGCCGTGGAGGTGATGCGAGACGGCCTACAGCTGCTTTAGTTTCAATGAGCTCAAAAGTCTTTCAGCAACTTTAATTTCTTATTTACCTTCATGATGTACAATTGAAACATTGAAATGAAACACAATGCCCATACAACTGCCTAAGCAAGACTAGAACACCACAATTTAAGCAAAAACAATCATTTTAAGGTGCTTTTCCAGCAGCAATCACATCTTCAATTTCAAAGTGACAACACAGACCTTGAGGGAAAAAATTGTCGTGTGATTTTTACTTTATCCTCATCTAGTACCTCAATAAGCAGGACGCTGTTCTGCATTCAGTTTTCTGTTGCATCAGTATCATACCCATCCATCCATTGCTGTGGCAGCAGGCTGAGCAGGGCTTCCAGATGTGCTTCTGAACAGCAACATCTTTCATTTCATAATGAGGGACCCTGAGGCGTTCAAGGCCACATGAGATGCATTTTCTGTCTAGGAATTTATCAGTCTACACCAGGGTCTCCTCACTAGGGCTGCAACTAATGACGCGTCGACGAATCGTCTGAACACAATACGTCATCAAAAGCGGAACTGAGCGCGCAATGCAACAGAAATCAGCGTCCGACCGGAGCGCGGAACACGGACGGACATCGGCGCTGCATCGTGCATGTATTATGTATGCACGATGCAGCGCCGATGTCCGCGTTTAGATACAGCTGTATAGTAAACGCTGACATCCGCGTTTACGATAGATCGTGGATGTCCGTGCTGCATCGCGCATACATATATATGCGCGATGCAGCACGATGTCCGTCCATGTTCCGCGATCCGGTCGGACGGTGATTTCTGTTGCATTGCGTGCTCACTTCCACTTTTGATGACGTATCGTGCTCAGACGATTAGTCGACGCGTCATTAGTTGCAGCCCTACTCCTCAAAGATTGACATTCCTGGTAAACCCCTAAAAGAAGGCACTGAATAGACATCCTAAAGATGTCCACACTACCTCAGCAACTTCCTGGATGACCGACCTCCTCACGCCACCCCATTGAAGAAACTCATTTCACTTGCTGGCATCTACAGTCTCTGCTACCCAGAACTCCTGACCATAGATGAGGGTCAGGCAGATCCAGAGCCTCACCTTCTGGCTCATGCCGTCTGACGGAACAAGGCCACTACTGCTGATGCTGCACCAGTCCATCCATGACGTGTTGAAGTTCAGTCAGGGGCTTCCAACCTGCTGCTCATCTATGCCACAACCACCATGTCTGGATGGACATCTTTAATGGACATCTGGAGAGCAGCTAGCAGAAGCATGAAATACATCTATGCAGATCTAAAGCTGAAGTTTGGTGGCTGTGACCTGAAAGTGGACTTTGCCTCAGTAAGCCGGACAGGACGGGTCTGTTTCAGGTCAGCACTGTGTTATGAAACAGTCACATCTCCTGATCATCAGGCCACGCTGAGGCCACAGAGCGGAGCAGGAAGTCAGCAGTCTTATCCAGACTTTCAGGCCCTGCTGCTCCATGCTGGTGAATCCCAGAGTTTAGCCGTTAGCTAGTTTTTAACCAGTCAGGAAGACTTGGGCCAAAGAAAGTCAGCTCTAAAGATATTATAGTCCTGCAAATTTGATATGTCAGTGTCAATAATTAACGCCAAATGTCCAGTTGTTGCTGCTTATTACTTGTGAGGATGTTTTCTCTGTCTAATGTGACCATAAGTTTGAAGCTGTTTGTTTTGAATCGTTGGATAAGAGTTTTTTTTTCTGCAGCTGATCAGAAAAAGCAACAAATAAACAGATTATGAATGTAATCATTAGTTGGAGCTCTAAACTCTAAATACAGAGGAAGCTGGTGGAGTTCAGAGAGTTAACTCTTAAATTACTGAGTCCACTTTTCTTTCCCAGTTTTTCCTGACAAACCACACAACGCCCAGTTAGACATGCTTCAAAATGTGCTTTTCTAGATGTTTTAGAAGCAGGCAAATCTCATTTATTGCCTAAACAAGACTGTCAACCTCTTACTGACAGATATTTACTGTCATTGCAGTTTTTTTAGCTAAAATATGATTTTCACTGTTGATTAATCTGTTGATCATTTTCTTGATAAACCAATTAATTGTTGTTTTAAACATCAGAAAATGGTTCAGAATGAATCCCAAGGCCCAAAGCGACGTCCACAAATGTCTTGTTTTTTCCACAACCTGGGGATTATTTGCTGTCAGGAACGAAGCTGAAATTGGAGGATTTAGATTTTTTTTAAATTAAAAAGTTACTCAAACTGATGAATCTGTAATCAGAGTTGTTACCAGTAGATTTTAATAGCTGACAAGGAATCAATTATTGATCTTTGCAGTTATTACATCACATTAAAAGTCTGATATCTGGCAGGCTTTAAATGTGACGTTATGAGTAAAAAGTTTTAGCCAGATGGGCCGTTTTTCTGTAGGTTCTTTCTCTGTGAAGGACTGAGGTCTGCAGTGTTTTCGCCTCGTCTTCACGCACTAAATACACAGATTCAACACATTCTCCTGCTGAATGCCGCTGCTTTTCCACAACAACACGTTTAAGTGAACACGTGTCGTCCTGAGCAGCCACACACTGTTGTCGTTGTTCCACTCTATGGACGCATTGATCGGACAAAACGCCGCTCCCTGTGCCGATTGTCTCGTGCTGAGCCTCTCTCACCTCTGCAAATGTAAAACATTAATGTTTCAGAGACGACGGGAACGCTGTGACGCCCTTGGCAGCTTGGCTTGTGTCACCATGACTTGTTGTCACGCCGTCTTTCGCTGCGTTCAATCAGAATTTTGGCATTAGTTGTACTGCCAAAGCAAACAGAAGTGGATCAGTGCAGGCGGCTTCTAAAAATAGCAGTACGGGCACATCAGGACGGTATCAGTTATGTGGTGTTACTCTCTAAGGTTTTGTGTTTTTCTGTTGGAGACACTTTTATAGCAAAAACCTGTTGCTTTGCAGGAGTGATACACCACATCAGTTTCTGACTTTTGTACAATCAGTGTAGTCCCACAGTTAGTCTACATCAGGACTGCCCAACATGAGGCCCGTGGTCCAAAAGTGGTCCTCCAGAGGGTCCAATCCGGCCCTCAAAGTGTAAAAATTACAGAGAAGACATTAACTGCAGATTGTAAATTAGTAAAACTATAAATTTAAAATCATTTCTAGAACATGACAAGTTGTTTGGATCAGAAAGTAAAATACTAGATTGTTCTTTTGTCATTTTGTTTCTCGCTTTTGTCATTTTTTGTCCCATTTTTGTCGTTTGTCCATTATTTTTGTTGCTTTGTAACTTTTTGGTTGAATATTTTGTCATTTTTTTTTGTTTTTTTCGTGTCATTTGTCAAATTTTTTGTCACTTTGTGTCTCATTTTTGTAAGATTTTGTCTTTTTTTGTTGTTTTTTGTCTGACTTTCGTTGGTTGTTTCATTTTTTTGTCATTTTGTGTTTTGCTTTATTCGTCGTTTTGTCTGCCGTTTTCGTCATTTTGTGTTTTTTTTGTCTCTTTTTTGTCATTTATCAATTTTTTTGTTGCTTTGTGACATTTCTGTCTAATTTTTTGTCTCTTTATTGTTTTGTTTCATGTCGTTGGTCTCATTTTTTGTCGTTTTGTGTCTCATTTTTGCAGTACTTTGTCTTGTTTTTTTGTCCTTTATTTTGTCTGACTTGTGTTGTTTTGAGCATAAAGTAAAAACTGGAGATCAGATTGGGCTGAATGTGGCCCCTGAACCAAAATGAGTCTACATCAACAAAAAAATAATGATAACAGCGCCCAGCACACTGTGATCACTCTGAAATCAGTTTGTCTTATTTACTGGTAAACTAAGTCACTCAGATGGAACCAGTTTCTTATGACTATATTATAATAATAATAATCACTTTATTTGTGCATCATCTTTTGAAATGCTTTACAATTAGAAGACATTTAACGAGAACAAATTAAACAGATAAGATCACAGTCATGCAAGATAGCAGCTTTTTTGTATTCTTTCAAACAAGGCACATTCAAGGCAGCATATTATTAGCAGTGCAACTAACAGATTTTATCAATTAATCTGAGGATTTGATTCCTAATTAGCTTAGACCAGCAGCCCCAAACTGAAAATGTCATAAAACTAAGAAAACAACAGATCATTACATAATAAATATGTAGGTTTTGCTTTAGAAAGTGCTAAAATAGTTGTGAAAAATGTGTAAATATGTTGCTGTTTAAGCTCTAATTCTGCTTCTATATCCATCCATCCATTCTCTATACACCACTTTATCCTCACTAGGGTCATGGGGGGTGCTGGAGTCTATCCCAGCTGACTCGGTGAAGGCAGGGGACACCCTGGACAGGTCACCAGTCTGTCACAGGGCTACATATACAGACACACAATCACACTCACATTCACACCTACGGACAATTTAGAGTAACCAATTAACCTCAGCATGTTTTTGGACTGTGGGAGGAAGCCGGAGTACCCGGAGAAAACCCACGCATGCACAGGGAGAACATGCAAACTCCATGCAGAAAGATCCCAGGCCGGGATTTGAACCAGGGATCTTCTTGCTGCAAGGTGAAAGTGCTAACCACGAGACCACTGTGCAGCCTCTTCTATATCCAATCGAAGTGATTAAATCAAGTGTACCTGTGAGCTGAATATAGCTGCTGCTTTGTGGTCCATTTAAAACATCCTGTACTATCAGATCACGTCCATCAGTGCCGGCAAGTCTTGATTTAATTTAATTAAACTGATGAAGAGACAAGAGACGAGCAAAAGACGGGAAGAGGCGTGGCAGAGGATGAGGGTGAAGGAAAATAGGAAACGAGAAAAGAACATGTAGTGAAAAAGGAGAGATGCTGATGCAGAGAGAAGGTGAAGGAAAGATGGATGGCGTGTAAAAGACCGTTACCGAGGCCAAGAGACGGAGGGGAGAAGCTAAGCGAAAGAGAAAATCGGAGGCTGAAGAGTCTGCGAGAGACAGAGATGATGGAGGGGGGATATCTGTTTCCATGGCAACCCTGGCTCTCGTCGAGCCGTGGTGGCGTTTTATTATTTATTTATTTATCATCCAGCCAGTTGTGCTGGAAGATTTTTCTTTTTCTTATCCAGGTCCAGAGCTACACATAGTTTCAGTATCGCTTCATTTGTTATTTAATTCCCCTGTGGATAGGTTGGGTTTTTTTTAACGTTAAATGTCAGAACATGGTGAAAAGCAGCCTTTTTAATTACCCTACTCAAAGGAGACATGCTCAGACTTCTTGTTTTATTAAACTCTTCATCAAAACCTGAAAGATTTTCATCCTTTTTTAACCCTCGTGTCGTCCTGCAGGTCAAATTGACCCGTTTTAAAGTTTGAAATTGTGGAAAATAAATATATTTTTATTATTTATTTTATTTTATTTTGGGACTCTTCTATGATTCACATTTTAAAAATCTTTTCTCATCTTATAATGACTCTTTATGCAGCCTCTCAGTTCATGGTCTGTCTGTAATCAGCATTTTGCCTCTTTAATCCTCCTGTTGCCCTCATTTATGGGCACCAAAAATATTGTTTTCTGGGCTGAAAAAAAAAATACAAAAAAATCACCAAAAAATTCCCAAATTTTCAGAAAATGTACTAAATATTCAGGAAGAAAATTCCAGTAATTCATTAAAAGTTTCCCATAAAAGATTTATTTTCAAAAAATCCCCAAATTTGGCAAGAAAATTCTTGTAAATAATTTCAAAAAATGAGTAAAAATCTTTCAAAAAATGAGTAAAAATATCTAAAGTGACTACATATATATCAGTAAAACTTCTAATATTATCTAATATATAACAAAATTTCCTGGATTTTGGTGGATTTTTTTGTGAATGTTATAAAGAAACATTTTTAACATTTATTTTTTTCCACCAAAAAATCTTACAAGATTTCCCAAAAATATTGAAAATGTGGACATATATATATATATATATATCAGTAAAACTTCTATTATTTTCTTTAAGAATAGTCACAAATAATCAACCGAAATCCAGTTAAATTTTCTGGATTTTGGTTGATTTTTTTTTGTGTGAATGTTCTAAAGAAACATTTTTAACATTTATTTTTTTCCACCGAAAAATCTTAAACAATTTAACGAAAATGCGGACATCAGAAGTTTCACTGTGAAAATATAATTTTTTCCCCACTTTTTCAAACTTTAAACTGGTTCAGTTTTGACCTGCAGGACGACAGGAGGGTTAAAGTCCACTTTTCCCTGATTGGCTGACTTCTGGAAGCCTGTGCTGAGAGCTTGTGAGCTGTTCTGCCTGCATTCGTGGGCGTGCTACACTTTTTCTAAATGATCGCACAAAGAAAGACGCGTTGATTAAAAATCTGGTATTCACACGTATTGTTTTTACTCACATCAAATATTTGAAACTTTGTAAATGTTAGCTATTTGTTAATTAGAATTTCCATTTAATGATGCAGAACATTAGTCACTCTGCCAGAGGTCATTTCAAGGTTCACAACATTTATTTTGTTTGTTTCCAATATTTTATATAGCATGTATTTTCGTGGACCAAAGTCATTTTGATTTGTAATTATTCCTTATGTTTGAATAAGTAAATAAATGATTTGCTTTTTTCCTTTCCTCTCCAGCCTTCCCCTGGTTTGGCATGGACATCGGTGGGACCTTGGTGAAGTTGGTGTACTTTGAGCCGGTCGATATAACCGCAGAGGAAGAACAGGAAGAAGTGGAAAACCTCAAGTCCATCCGCCGCTACCTCACCTCTAACGTGGCCTATGGTACGTCTGTCAGGACAGAACAGTCACGGGTGTATGTAGCTGCATCTGTTAGCACACGTGTGAACACCTGACGGGGAAAGTCGTGTTAGAGATCCTTGAAGATGTGTTCTTCAGGGTTTTCTACTTGACTTCAAGTTCAGTGTTTTATTAGAAACCAGATCATTCAACTCTGATGTTCTGAAGCTTCAGGTCATATAAGGTGTATTGTTAAACGGTTCGTCCATCGTTCAGGTAAGACGGGCGTCCGTGACGTCCACCTGGAGCTGAGGAATCTGACCATGTGTGGCAGGACGGGAAACCTGCACTTCATTCGCTTCCCGACGCAGGCGATGCCACGGTTCATTCAGATGGGACGAGACAAGAACTTCTCCAGCCTGCACACGACGCTCTGCGCCACTGGAGGCGGAGCGTACAAGTTCGAGAACGACTTCAGAACGGTGAGTGTACGACGTGAAAACATGTCTGGTTACTAAAAAGTGAGAACTTTTGTCTGTGGACATTTGGATCCCGACGAAACAAACAGAACACGCAGTCCCAGCTCCTGAAACAGGGAAAAATGATGCTTTTTATTGTCCAGACAAGATAAGACTATTATTAGATTATTTTAACTACATCCTGAACCCACCTCAGTTATATTTGCAGTTTACAGAATAACGTTTGTCTTCAGCTGTCAGACATAATTTGAGCAGGCATTCTCCTAACCTGGATTTGAAACTGTGTCTACATTTCTTTCTGTACTTTCTGGCTTCTTCTAAATCCTAAGTATCTTCTAAATCCATTGGGTGTTTTGCCGTCTCAGCGGCTGTTTCCTGAGTTCATTGACCCTGTCTGCAGTGCAGCAGGATCGATGAACTCTCCCTGGACGCTGCAGCACAAACTCAACCACAAGTCATAAACTGCTTTCATAAAACTGGCCATGAATGTGACAGTCTTTGACGTTAAATCATCTCGTGCAGTTTAAACCCTTCTTTTGGCAGCTAAACTAGCGCGTTCTCCAACTGTTAAACCTTCTGCAGATGGCCGACCTGGAGCTGCTGAAGCTGGACGAGCTGGACTGCCTGATCCGCGGCCTGCTCTTCGTCGATCGGATGGGCTTCAACGGACACCCGGAGTGCTACTACTTCCAGAATCCGTCGGACACCCAGAGCTGCGTGAAGAAGCCCTGCACTCTGGACAACCCCTTCCCCATGCTGCTCGTGAACATCGGCTCCGGCGTCTCCATTCTGGCCGTGTACTCGGAGAACAACTACAAACGGGTGACTGGGACCAGGTGAGCAGGATTAGCACCTGTTTGTACACATGCACGACATTTAGCAGCAGAATCACAAGGATCAGGAGTAAAATGAGGAAATACTAATAATAACTTTATTTTTATTGCAGCTTTTAAATACAGAGTTTACAAAGTGCTTTACAGACAGGGCTAAGAGGTAAGAAATGTACTCATAAAGAACATAGAAGCAGACAAAAAGTAGCATTTATTGACAGAAATATTAATCAAACAGAGGCTGTTGTGACTCAGCTCAGCTTAGCAGCAGATCATTCGGTTACAAGGATCAGGAAAAAGTGAATGAAAACAAGGACTTAAAACCCGTTAAGCTTCAGTGTTTCGCCCGCGGGACGCTTTGAGATCTGCATAAGCATTTCCTTAAACGTCTGAAGCTGCAAACGCCATTATACAAACATTATACGCCGATGGAAAGCTTAGATTCTCATGAATCCGCCGGTATAAACCACTTTCAGATGCGATTACCACAGCGGGTGAGAAAAACACATTTGTCCGACAAACGATGAATATTCATCCATCCGTTCTCTATATGCGGCTTCAACGTACACAGTGTGACTCACATTTCCGGGTTCATTATTACACACTGATGAAAATATTCCACAAAAAACGGCCATAATCCAACCTTTTACATCCAGACGATACAAGCCAGTAAACTATTTTGTCCAAAACATGTCCTGAAGTCGTATAAAATCCACGAATCGGTTGTTTTCAAGGAAATGCACCTCGCGATGCGCGTCCAATATTCCCTGTATTTCTCGTCATATTTTTATTTACAAATAAAATATTAGCGATTTTTTTGTACTGAAAACGGCTGGAATTGACTGAAGCTTATAGGGCTACTGAACACTGCAGTGGTTTGATTTCTGCACACTTTTACAGCATTTACTGACTTCTTTTAGGAAGCGTAGTGTCTCACTGCAGCCTGTGTGAGAATTAAAAGAGCAGTTGTGAAAATATCTGACTACAAGTTCAATGATGAGTGAAACCTGAGCATTTTACGCAGATCAAAAGGTGGAAAAAAATGAATCAAATAGCCGTTTTTATGACTAACTTATGTGTGAATATTTGACAAGGAGAATGAGGCCAGCCATGCTTAATAAAAGGGTTTCTAGTGTTTGGTTCTTTGTTTTAAATAGAAATCAGATCATTCAACTCTCAAGTTTTGAAGCCTCAGGAAACAACAGAAAGTTCTTTTTTGGTCAAAGAAGTGCACAGAATCTCATGTAAAATAGATCATTTAGTCACAAAAAACGGTTAGTCAGAGAGCGAATGAAAACAAAGACACTAATAAAGAGTGTACAAAGTTGATTTATACACAGCTTTGTCACATTTTTTTACATTTTTGGAAGCATAGTTTCTCAGTGCAGCAGAAATACTTTCATGACGAGCATGAAAATTAAATTAGAGCAGTTTTAAAATATCTGACCAAAAGCTTGATGATGTAGTGCTTCTACTGCCATGTTAAAGGCAGCAAATGACGTGTGAAACTTAAGCAGCATTTATGAACAAAACCGTGAAACAAACAGAGGTCGTTATGACTCGGCTGAATCACAGCCAGGATCAAAAATGAGCAACGGTAAGTCAGAGAGCGAATAAAACAAGGTGAAAAGTGTAACAGGTGGATTTAAATGCTGCTTTTTCCCCCAAACGTAGCCCAAATCCTCGTCTAACAGAATCCACATGAGCATGAAGAGTTAGAAATGTCAGTTTCACGTTGTTTGATCAAATGTGCTTCCAGTGACATGTACAAGAAGATCAGGAGGCAGAAAAAAGGAGTATTTATTTTAGAATGTATGAGTCAGAGGTTTTTGTGGCTGGCTGGGGAAATGAATGGAACAAGTGGCTGTACCAGAGTTAAAGATGTTTTAATATGCAGCGGTTTTTGAGGAACAGGACTCAAACAGATGATAAATCCGAATAAGAAGAGGACGTCTAAATAAGAGGTAGATCTGCAGTGAAGCCACAGTTTGTAACATCAGCCTGCCTCCAGTGTCTTAGACTTCAGCACAGAGCGACAACAACGACAATCACAGCGTTCTGACCCAGAAACAAACAGAAAACACACAAACAGGAGGCGAGCTGCTCACTGTAAAGCTCAGACTGACGGTTCGGCTGAGCTTTTAAGCCGGTGCAGCGATGACGGGAGCAGATTGATTGGGCCGTGGTACCGGTACCGGCAGCATGGAGGGGAAGCAGCCAGAACAACAGGAGCCAGTAATCCGGCACAGGGGATCACACACATTAATTTGCATTCTGAACCAGGACAAGGTTAATCACAGCAGAAAGGCAAAGGGAGCAGCCCGGGGCCATAACAGAGGTAAAAATGTGGACTCTGCTGCTGTTCTTTAACCCCATGTCTGGCCTTTTACCCTTTAAACCGACGTTCCAAACATTCAGAGAACAATCAGTGACGCAATCAAACAGAACCTTCTGCTAATGCACCCTGAGTTTGTTATAATCACTGATTAAAGGCATTAGAGGAGTTTTAATTTCCTACGACTTTGAACGTAGCATGCGCACATACAACCTCTCCCTCACCCCCCTCTAACCTCCCCCCTCTTAACATTTACGAAGAAACGCCCCCCTCCAGAAACTTGTGTAGGACTCGTGAAGTTGTCTTTTACGGCTGGGTCCCCCTGGATCTTTATCTGCCATTATGTAAAAAAAGATGAGCAAAACAAGTCTCCAGCTAACTACGAAGCTATACCAAAGCAACACATACAGAAAACACGTAAGTCCAAGGCGTACGTAATCTACGTAACTAGGCCTGAGCCGGAAGATTTTTGATTGACAGGAAAGGGAGCAAACCAAACGCCTCGGTCCGAGCGCATTGATTGGCTGATGTTTTTCAGGTCCTGACATGTCCACAGTTATTTTTTTTAATTTTTTATTCTTTTAGAGACCATACATACAAGTCCACTAAAGGTCAGTATATTCATTTTATGTGAATCAGACAAATGAAGCAAAAAAAAAACCATCCTCCATAATGCCTTTAATCTGAGCTAAACCCAGCGACAGTCAACCTTTTGCTGTTCCCAGTTCTTCAGGAAGATAAGCAGCGTTTCTACAGACATGGTTTTGAAGAATGTTGTCATTTTTTAGCCCAAGTGAGACAAAAACGGTACAAAGATTAGAGACGTCTGCGGCGCTAAAGTTTGCCCGGAGCCTTAAATCAAAGCGTGGTGAAGCTGAAGCCGTGTTGAACGAGTGAATGTGTGCAAAAGGTGAAGGTGGATAAAAACCTTGTATCGCTTCTGTAGATCTGTCCGATAAGCAGCTGTTTGAATTCCAGCAATAGCATCTATTATCACCTTGTGTACCTTTTAAACTTGCGTAATACGAGAACAAGACGTGATTAGATAGAGAACAAAGACACACAGTGGGACAATAAAGTCCCTCCCAGATGAAATGAGAGACCGTAGATGTGTGAAAAGTTATTTTATTCACCATTTAATCTATAGATTAACTCTAAAATCACCTATTACGCCGACTGAGCCAACTGGTTTTGTGATTATTTGCTCTGTAAATGAAAAGCTGTGCCTTGTTTCAATGACATCAGAGTCTTTTTGTACTTTAAACTAGATTTGCAAGAAGCATTTGAAGTTTTAGACCATCAGGGTGGATGATTATACATTAAATCTATGCATTTACTTGTTGTTTCTGTACATTTAATTTAAAATAATATGTATATGTCTCTTTTTTGTTTTCAGTTTTTATCGTTTCAGCTATTAGGAGGGTTGCCAAAAAAAACCCTGATATTTTCACGTCTCAAACTCCTTCAGAGGATTTTTTAAATTGTTAAAATTAGGTACAGTTTGGGGTAAGTGCTGGTGTTTAGGGCTTTACTGTGGGAACGGGTTTGTCTGAAAGGCTTTTATTTCAAACTGTAGAGGAAGAAATGAGCAAACTAAACCTAAAAGTTGTGGGCATCGGTAGCGTCGTTGTTAGATTAATACTGATCAGATTGTATGTTTTAAACACGCTGTTTATCATCCACTAACCAGATGTTTACTTTCTAGTCTGTTTACATCACGTTTTAGAGTTGAGGCCAACAAATGCGACGTTTACTCGGTTTATAAAGCCGATAAAATGAAGGAATTAAGTCTGACTCAGAGGTTAAAGGTCAGATAAACAGAATTCATGTGACTCTGGAATGAGAAGGAAACCTCTTTCCTGTGCCGCCTTTTTTATCTTACGCTCCTTTAACTGTTCCTCATCTTTTTTCATTGCGTTTGCTCTGCTTTCTCTGTTGTTTTCAGTCTTGGAGGTGGAACATTCCTGGGCCTCTGCTGTCTGCTGACGGGCTGCGAGACGTTCGAGGAGGCGCTGGAAATGGCCAGCAAGGGCGACTCTACAAACGTGGACAAGCTGGTGAAAGACATCTACGGAGGAGACTACGAGCGCTTCGGACTGCAAGGCTCCGCCGTGGCATCCAGGCGAGTCCTGATCGACTTCTCCAGAACACTTAAAAACCACCCATTTACCGCATTATTCACTGCCTCACTGATGTTCTACTTTTATATTCAATAGTAATAATTTTATGTGGATAAAAATGGCTTTAATTGACTCTCAAAAGGAATTCAAATCGACACAAAAAGAGAAACACAAATAAATACAAAGAGACCAAACGTGACCACACAGAGATTCAAAATGACCACGAGACATCAGAGACGCAAAATAAACACAAATAGGCAGAAACTGTCCCAAAGGAACCGCAAAATGATGCAAAATGACAACAAGGAGACCTAAATTCACCAAAAAAAAAATACGACAGACTTAGTTAAAGAGACACAATGCAGCTGAAACGAGACATAAAAAGACAAGAAAGGGACACAAAGAGATGTAAAATAGCTACAGTTACAAATAGACTCAAAATGATTTCAGAGATACAGAAAGACGACCAAAGTGAGATAAAATGACAGCAGAGTGACACAAAATGACTTTAAGGGGGGAGTACACCTTATATCCCTCAAAAAATCTAAAAAAAAAGTTAAGTGTTTAAACTATTCATTAGGTATCAAAGAAATGTTTATTTAGTGACATTCAGCAGCTTGGTGAGTACTTGTGCATGGGTCACAATCTTTATCTGCCATTTTCTCAAAATCTGTATTTTTTGGGACCGGCGTTACATAAAACCTAAAAACTTTCAAACTATTTGAGCAATCATGCTGATTTTTTCACAGATTGTTCTTAAGACAGCACTTCTTAAAATAACGGATGCTTTTTTAAATACTTTATAATCTGACCCCTTAAGACCATTTTCATTCTGGGGTAAAGAGTTATTTATATTGAAATGGTTGCCGTGGCAATAAGAAAAAGAGTTACCCCCAAAGCACCCGTTATTTGTTCTACAGTAGGTTACTCTATCAAATGGTGTAATAGTCATTAACCCAAAATGTATGGACTCTGAGCAGATAGCATCTAAACATGGGTCACCGGGAAATGTGTACTGGCATGTTTAGGACAAGATTTTGTCCCCAGGGATCACTGCATGTAACTTCTAACTGTTAAAATGGTAATTAGACACTCATAAGCTTTAAAATGAAGTATAGCATGTTAAACTGGGTCATATCAAACATTGTTAAGAGCCTATACAATATAATGGCTTTGCGAACCTGTGAAATAAGGTGTACTCCCCCCTTAACCCTGTGAATGCTGAGTGCATCCATCACCATAAATACAAAGGTTGTGATCACACATCTAAGCACACAGGCCTGCAGTATGGAGCCCTGAGGTGGGAGCTCTTTGTGAACCTTTAAGGTCTATGAAGCAATACAATGCAAATCCTTTCTAAAGACAGTCTTCTTATTGCTGGAACCTTCTGTGTTGTTCTTTTCAGTAATAAAACCTCCTCAGTTTGTCACAACCTGACTCAAGGCTGAACGAAGGAGGAGTTCTGACTAAAAATAAGTGAAATTATAGAACTTTTAAGGGAATTAACCTTAAATCATAGCACCACCTTATGTTGTATATGTGACTCCACCCTGTAGGCTCATGGAGGCCTCCCTCTTTATCATGGAGGTCTTGCATAATAAGAAAGTTACACCACAGCCCATTTTTCAAACCAGATAGCAGCACCGTCCTATCGTTTTTTCCTACACCTCTGTAGTCGATGCCATTCGCTTTGTGCATGCACTTCTACTGTATTTATACTTTAAAGACTTCCTGTTAGCTGTGTTTTGTATTTTTCTGTACTGGAGCAGAGTCTTATCAATGTTAGCTTATTAGAACTTCTCTGTCAGCCCTCAAATTATCTTCTGACATTTAACTAATTTTATAATACAGATAAGATCAGCTTGCAACTTGCTGAAGTCACTGAAAGTTTTGCTTCTTTTGTTCGCATTAATTAATGAATTGGTGAGAGCATGAATTGTCCAGAATGAGTTGACGGGGTTTTAATAGAAACTACAAAAAACAAACAGCAGCAATCAGTGAATGAAATACCAGCGGATTGTAGTAAATATTAGATAACACAAACACTGGCTGGCTAATCTGGTTTTAACGTGTATACAGTAAACCTGCAGCTCCGGGTTCAAGGGTTGATCCATAAAGTGAAGGAAGAAACGCGTTTTATTGCAGCCATCGGGTTATGATCAGAGTTCCCTGTTATGGTGTCACTCGGTGTCAAACAGAAGGTTGTTGTGAAATTCACAGAGCAGCGTGTCGTCCTTCTGTGGTCTTTGTTTGGTTTAAAAGTCAGTCTGACCAGTGTTTGTGTTTACACCGTTTTTTAGATGTCGTGTATTCTTTTTTGTTTTGCAGTTTTGGACACATGATGAGCAAAGAGAAGAGAGACAGCATCAGTAAAGAAGACCTAGCCAGAGCCACGCTGGTCACCATCACCAACAACATAGGATCCATAGCTCGCATGTGTGCCGTCAACGAGGTACAAACACACGTCCTACCGACCATAACATCCTGTAGACCTTACAGAATACAAACACACGTCCTACCGACCATAACAGCCTGTATGCCTCACAGAATACAAACACACGTCCTACCGACCATAACAGCCTGTAGACCTTACAGAATACAAACACACGTCCTACCGACCATAACATCCTGTAGACCTTACAGAATACAAACACACGTCCTACCGACCATAACATCCTGTAGACCTTGCAGAATACAAACACACGTCCTACCGACCATAACATCCTGTAGACCTTACAGAATACAAACACGCGTCCTACCGACCATAACATCCTGTAGACTTTACAGAATACAAACACACGTCCTACCGACCATAACAGCCTGTAGACCTTACAGAATACAAACACACGTCCTACCGACCATAACAGCCTGTAGACCTTACAGAATACAAACACACGTCCTACCGACCATAACAGCCTGTAGACCTTACAGAATACAAACACACGACCTACCGACCATAACATCCTGTAGACCTTACAGAATACAAACACGCGTCCTACCGACCATAACAGCCTGTAGACCTTACAGAATACAAACACGCGTCCTACCGACCATAACAGCCTGTAGACCTGACAGAATACAAACACTCGTCCTACCGACCATAACATCCTGTAGACCTTACAGAATACAAACACGCGTCCTACCGACCATAACAGCCTGTAGACCTTACAGAATACAAACACGCGTCCTACCGACCATAACAGCCTGTAGACCTTACAGAATACAAACACGCGTCCTACCGACCATAACAGCCTGTAGACCTTACAGAATACAAACACACGTCCTACCGACCATAACATCCTGTAGACCTTACAGAATACAAACACGCGTCCTACCGACCATAACAGCCTGTATGCCTCACAGAATACAAACACGCGTCCTACCGACCATAACAGCCTGTAGACCTTACAGAATACAAACACGCGTCCTACCGACCATAACATCCTGTAGACCTTACAGAATACAAACACACGTCCTACCGACCATAACAGCCTGTAGACCTTACAGAATACAAACACGCGTCCGATCGACCATAACAGCCTGTAGACCTTACAGAATCCAATCACGCGTCCTACCGACCATAACAGCCTGTAGACCTTACAGAATACAAACACGCGTCCTACCGACCATAACATCCTGTAGACCTCACAGAATACAAACACACGTCCTACCGACCATAACAGCCTGTAGACTTTACAGAATACAAACACGTGTCCTACCGACCATAACAGCCTGTAGACCTTACAGAATACAAACACGCGTCCTACCGACCATAACAGCCTGTAGACTTTACAGAATACAAACACGCGTCCTACTGACCATAACAGCCTGTAGACCTTACAGAATACAAACACGCGTCCTACCGACCATAACAGCCTGTAGACCTTACAGAATACAAACACACGTCCTACCGACCATAACAGCCTGTAGACCTTACAGAATACAAACACACGACCTACCGACCATAACAGCCTGTAGACCTTACAGAATACAAACACGCGTCCTACCGACCATAACAGCCTGTACACACGTGGACAAAATTGTTGGTACCCCTCAGTTAAAGAAAGAAAAACCCACAATTCTCACTGAAATCACTTGAAACTCACAAAAGTAACAATAAATAAAAATTTATTGAAAATTAAATAATCAAAAACAGCCATTACTTTTGAATTGTTGATTAACATAATTATTTAAAAAAACAAACTAATGAAACAGGCCTGGACAAAAATGATGGTACCTCTATAAAAGATTGAAAACTATTTGACCAGAGTGACATGATTAACTCAGGTGCGTCATTTAATTGACATCACAGGTGTTTCCAAACTCATAATCAGTCAGTCTGCCTATTTAAAGGGAGACAAGTAGTCACCCTGCTGTTTGGTGAAAAGGTGTGTACCACACTGAACATGGACAACAGAAAGCGAAGGAGAGAATTGTCCCAGGACATCCGAAAAAAAATGATAGACAAACATCTTAAAGGTAAAGGCTATAAGACCATCTCTAAACAGCTTGAAGTTCCTGTGACAACAGTGGCTCATATTATTCAGAAGTTCAAGACCCACGGGACAGTAGCCAACCTCCCTGGACGTGGCCGCAAGAGGAAAATTGATGACAAATTGAAGAGACGGATCGTTGGAATTGTATCCAAAGAGCCCAGAGCAACCTCCAAAGAAATTAAAGGTGAACTCCAAGGCCAAGGTACATCAGTGTCAGATCGCACCATTCGTCGTTGTTTGAGCCAAAGTGGACTTCATGGGAGACGACCAAGGAGGACACCACTGCTGAAAAAAACTCATAAAAAAGCCAGACTGGAATTTGCAAAAATGCATGTTGACAAGCCACAAAGCTTCTGGGAGAATGTCCTTTGGACAGATGAGACCAAACTGGAGCTTTTTGGTAAGGCACATCAACTCTATGTTCATAGACTCAAAAACCAAGCATACGAAGAAAAGAACACTGTCCCTACGGTGAAACATGGAGGAGGCTCAGTAATGTTTTGGGGCTGCTTTGCTGCATCTGGCACAGGGTGTCTTGAAAGTGTGCAAGGTACGATGAAATCTGAAGACTATCAAGGCATTCTGGAGAGAAATGTGCTGCCTAGTGTCAGAAAGCTTGGTCTCAGTCACAGGTCATGGGTCTTCCAACAGGACAACCATCCAAAACACACAGCCAAAAACACCCAAGAATGGCTGAGAGAAAAGCGTTGGACTATTCTAAAGTGGCCTTCTATGAGCCCAGATCTGAATCCCATTGAACATATGTGGAAGGAGCTGAAACATGCCATTTGGAGAAGACACCCATCAAACCTGAGACAACTGGAGCTGTTTGCTCATGAGGAGTGGGCCAAAATACCTGTTGACAGCTGCAGAACGCTCATTGACAAATACAGAAATCGTTTAATTGCAGTGATTGCCTCAAAAAGTTGTGCAACAAAATATTAAGTTATGGGTACCATCATTTTTGTCCAGCCCTATTTCATTAGTTTGTTTTTTTAAATAATTATGTTAATCAACAATTCAAAAGTGATGGCTGATTTTGATTATTTAATTTTCAATAAATTTTTATTTATTGTTACTTTTGTGAGTTTCAAGTGATTTCAGTGAGAATTGTGGGTTTTTCCTTCTTTAACTGAGGGGTACCAACAATTTTGTCCACGTGTGTAGACCTTACAGAATACAAACACGCGTCCTACCGACCATAACAGCCTGTAGACCTTACAGAATACAAACACACGACCTACCGACCATAACAGCCTGTAGACCTTACAGAATACAAACACGCGTCCTACCGACCATAACAGCCTGTAGACCTTACAGAATACAAACACACGACCTACCGACCATAATAGCCTGTAGACCTTACAGAATACAAACACGCGTCCTACCGACCATAACAGCCTGTAGACCTTACAGAATACAAACACGCGTCCTACCGACCATAACATCCTGTAGACCTTACAGAATACAAACACGCGTCCTACCGACCATAACATCCTGTAGACCTTACAGAATACAAACACGCGTCCTACCGACCATAACATCCTGTAGACCTTACAGAATACAAACACGCGTCCTACCGACCATAACATCCTGTAGACCTTACAGAATACAAACACACGACCTACCGACCATAACAGCCTGTATGCCTCACAGAATACAAACACACGTCCTACCGACCATAACAGCCTGTAGACCTTACAGAATACAAACACACGTCCTACCGACCATAACAGCCTGTAGACCTTACAGAATACAAACACGCGTCCTACCGACCATAACATCCTGTAGACCTTACAGAATACAAACACGCGTCCTACCGACCATAACATCCTGTAGACCTTACAGAATACAAACACGCGTCCTACCGACCATAACAGCCTGTTATGGTCGGTAGGACCATAACAGGCTTCCCCAAAAAATTCTGAAAAATATCTAAAGTGATAACATTTATTTCAGTAAAACTCCTGATATTTTCGTTAAGAACATTCACATAAAAATCAACCAAAATCCAGTGACAGTAGCTGGATTTTGATTGATCTTTTGTGAATGATCTGGATAAACATTTTGATTTTAACATTTCCTTTTTTCTACCAAAAAATATTCAAAGATTTCCTGAAAATGTTGAAAATGTGGACATCAGATGTTTCACTGTGAAAATATTTATTTTTTCCACATTTTTAAACTTGAATTTGACCCACAGGACGACATGAGGGTTAAAAACACACACTGACCAGGGTTTAGCTCGTCAGCATGTCGTTAATCCACACACACCTCAACTAGTCGCCACTTTTCATGACTGACAACGGAATGTTTGATTACTACACAGCAACACACACATTTTGGCCTTCTATCACTGGTTAACCACAGTAATGACATGCAAGAATAGTTTTTTTTTTTTACGGTTTTAGGAAGCTAAAATCTTCTCTCAGGTGATGTTTTTTATGTTTGTGGCTTCCTTTATGCTTTAAATTACACTGATCACAGATTGGCACCATATAATTAAAAAAAAACAACCCAAACAGTTCATGAGTGTCTGTAAAAAGCACCACGTTCACATTTCCTGGAGTCTTTCTGTGTGCTGTGAGCTTCTTTACAGTGTTGCCTTGTGGCATGGCGATCAAGCAGCATTGTACAGGGCTATCACTGCACACAGAGCTGCAGCGGCGCACGACTTATCCGTTATATCAACAGATTAGCGTACGGTTTGAGTCTGAACAGTACAGCACACCCTCGTCTTTACCCTATAAGATGAAGTTAGCCGCTCTCTTGTGTTTATTGCAGTGTTTTGGTGCTTTTTGTATGACTAAAATGAATCAGTGTGAGGTTTATTGGAGCTCATTTTAACAGCGGTGTAACTACGGTAACCGTTTATCAGCTCTGCAGCTCCACCGTGTGGTCTGGATGGTTGTTGCACTTTTTTCACCAAACAAGGTTCTGACCTGAAGCCCTGTTTATTTTGTGTTTTTATTTACGAACGTGCTCGAGGACAGATTAAAGCGTTTCCTAGAAAGTTTAATGAAGTTCAGGTTGTGGTTTTACAGTTCATAGAAAGAGGAAAGAGCTCCAACATTTGGTACATTAAAGCAATTTTAAATCCTTCACATTTTTTCTTTTATTTTTTATGCTGTTGTTTGTGAACCAGTTAATGCCTTTAGAGGATTAATGCCTTCATCTGTTAGTGGAGAGGAATAGGAGGACAGAAATGTTGAAGGACATGCAGTGAAGCTCCCCAGTGACTTTCAGTTCATCATTCAGCTCCAGGTCATTTTCACATTTTAAAGAGCCCATATTCTGCACATTTACAGGTTTATCATTTTATTTGGCATTTACTGGGATATGTTTACATGCTTTAATGTTCAAAAAACATATTATTTTATCACATACATACAGTACATTAAGTCTTTTCATCTTGTCTGAAATGCTTCTTTTTTGCTCCCGTCTCTTTAACCCTGGTGTCGTCCTGCAGGTCAAAGTGATCCGCTTTAAAGTTTGAAAATGTGGAGAAAAAATATATTTTCACAGTGAAACTTCTGATGTCCACATTTCAACATTTTTGGAAAATCTTTGAACATTTTTTGATGGAAAAAAGGAACGTTAAAAATGTTTCTTGAGCATTTAAAGAGCCCAGGTGGTCTTTTTCTTTACATTTACTGTGTTGCATAACAGCTTCTTGTACAAATCAGAGATCTGCAAACTTACAAAGCCCAAAGTCCAAAGCAAAGGGAGTTATTCTCTCCTATTTCAGCCCGTATTCTATCTGCCCAACACGTCTCGTTTCAAGTCCAAGCTTGTTTCTGTTACTTATTTACATCAGCAGGTCACAAACGTCTGCCTGCCTCCTTAAAGTCTGCCATTATTCCTTCACTTTTCTGCAGACACTCATCGACATGAGGTCACTGAGCAGAATGCAGGTTTCTTCATTTTAGCTGACTGATCATATCAGGAGCTGTGTATTAACCCTCCTGTTCTCCTCATTTACATGCAACAAAAAATACTGTTTCCTTGTCTGAAAAAAAATTAAAAATTTAGCAAAAGAATCCCCCAAATTTCTGAAAATTTGCAAAACCTTCAGAAAGAAAATTCCAATAATTTATTAAAAGTTTCCCTTAAAAGTTTAATTTAAAAAATGCCTTAAATTTGGCCAGAAAATTCTTGTAAATATTTTCAAAAATGAGTGATTACTTATATATCAGTAAAACTTCTCATATTTTCTTTAAGAATATTCACAAAAAAATCAACCAAAATCCAGTGAAATTTGCTGGATTTTGGTTGATTTTTATGTGAACCTTTCTGTTATTGGTTATCAGACACATAGTGGAGTTTGATTTCTCTGAATTTTTGTGTGTTTTCTTCACATCAGAAAATCGAGCGCGTGGTGTTCGTTGGGAACTTCCTTCGTATCAACACCGTGTCCACAAAGCTGCTAGCCTACGCCATGGACTTCTGGTCCAAAGGACAACTAAGAGCCCTGTTTCTGGAACATGAGGTGAGCACACGACCAATGAACTGTAGATTTAAGTCAGACAGGAAATAAAATCATGAGAATTTAAAGGAGACCAACCTCAGGGTCCCTACATAACATAAAAAACACGTAGTTTACCTCCAGAAACACAGAGAACAGTTTGTCTCCGTTATAAACAGTCCTACGCTGGAAAAATGCCCCTCTAAAACAAGAAAAAAAAACTTATTTCAAGGAACTTTTACCTTGAAATAAGTGAAAAAAATCTGCCAATAGAGCAAGTGAAAATGGCTCGTAAGATTTCTTGAAATAAGATATATGTAGAATATTGAGATCTTAAAATTAGCTGGAAAACTTATTTTAAGCTCTATTTTACCAGGATTGTCAAGCTGAGGCGTCTTAACCCTCCTGTTGTCCTCATTTATGGCACCAAAAAATATTGTTGCCTTGTCTGAAAAAAATCCAAAAATTCAGCAAAAAATTCCCCAAATGTCTGAAAATTAGCAAAATTCAGGAAGAAAATTCCTTAAAAGTTTCCCTGAAAAGTTTTATTTATAAAAAGAAAAAAATCTATTTAAAAAAGCCTAAAAATTGGTGTAAATATTTTCAATAAATGAGTAAAAATCTTCTGAAAAAAAATCCTAAAAATACCTAAAAAAAAAAATACCTATATGATTCCATATATATCAGTAAAAGTTCCAATGTTTTCTTTAAGAACTTTCAGGGAAAAAAATGACATTTTTCTGAATGCTCTTAAAGAAAGTTTTTTTTTTTTTTAAACAATTCTTTTTTTCCACCAAAAACTTCCCAAAAAAATGTTGAAAATGTGGAAGCTTTCACTGTGAAAATATTTATGTTTTTTCCACATTTTCAAACTTTAAAACGGGTCAGTTTGACCGGCAGGACGACACGAGGGTTAAAACAAGATAATTTTAAGATTGTTTGACTTAAGAAGATATTTAAGATGTGTTGTCTTAAAACAAGTCCCTCCATCTGCTGAGATGTCTGTTGTTCAGTGAATTTATCTTAAATCAAGTGGGAGGAGACATTGTGACTAAAAATAAGACAAACAGACTCGGTCAGATTTGGAGTTTTTCCCGTGTACGTCACTTCCACCCCCTGCTGTGTGAAAAGTGTTCCTGTGCTCTTTGTCCTGCTCCAGGGTTACTTCGGAGCCGTCGGAGCGCTGATGGAGCTGCTCAAGACAACAGAGGACCCGTGAAGGGGAATCCCGTCACGACATCATCGACTGTCGACAGGACGATGTCACCAGAACGCCGCGATGTCATCGACTCCCAACGCCGCGACGTCGTCCTCTTTGTACGCTGCTGAAAGGTCCCCCCTCACAGAGGCCGCTAAAGGAACACTAAGAGACGCAGAAACTGAGAAAAGCCATTTTAATGATTTAACTCTTGTACATAATGATGACCTCTAACATCCAGAGCCCCTATCAGAGAGGTGTAATATCGTAATCTTTAATTTATAGTTTCCTGTAATCAGGTGTGTTGATTCCTGTGTCAGGAAGCACAGAGACACAGCGTCTCTTTGTGTGTTTTTGTTCCTGTGTTTGTGTGATAGCTACTGTAGCATTACGTCCTGAGGACTGCAGCGCGCCGGGCCTCTCTCTGTGCAGCACTTCTTCTCTACTGACGTGACATCTGCTCAGAAACACTCTAGAACGAGTCGTTTTCTCCACCAGCGGCTCAGAGGAGGTTCACTTTGTGTTTCCTGTTTGTTGCACAAGTGGCCCGTCTCGCTGCGGCGCTCTGAGGAGTGCACTGAAGCCAAATCCTGTTGAGATTCATACGCCTCCTCCTCCTCCTCCTCCTTCAGATGGGGAGCAGGAAACAGCTCTATCATTCTGCCTGTCGCTCTGCAGCTCATGGCCTTTTGCTTTTCTTTTGTCTCCTCCTCGTTAGCGACGCTAGCAGCACCGTATGCCGTCACGCGTCCACAGCCGGCTGAGTTTCGATCACGGGACCAAGACGTCGTCTTCCAGCAGACTGGAACGATCAGAGCTGCTGTCCAGTCTGGCTCAGCTGTTTGTGATGTGAAGTATTCTCTGATATCTGCTTTCCTCCAGTCCTTCCTCGTCTGTCAGCGTCTAACTGACGGGATGAGGCGCTGGTTTCTTACCCTGCTGCCTTGTTTGGATGCTGCGGTTTGATTTAATGAGGTGTTCAGGCTGAGCTGAGGTTAAATTTGCTCGTTGGAGCCCTCAGATGGGGACATACGGGGACCAAGATCATTTTGCCCACAGTAACCCCTTCCTGTACGTCAAACGCTCTGAATGCTCGTTTGTTAGCAGCAGAATCGGTTCAGCTGCTGCTTTTATCGCTCTGATGGGCAGATACTTTGATGATTGTCCTCTAAGTTTTATCCTCCTCCATCTGCCAGTTTTAGAAGTAAATTCTGTACTTGCAGGACGACGTTCTAGTCATCGTCCAACGTTCTTTTGCTACAGATTACTGTTCAGATCCTCTAAATTAAACGAGGAGCAGAAGCTTCAGATTGAGGCTCGTTTACAGAATTGGTGTTCGGCATTAGAAACATTAATCGGAGAAGCATGCAGCACCCTGGCAGAGATTTGAGCCAAATTCTTCCCAGATTTGGATGTGCTGCTGTGGATCATTTAAATGAATCTCACCTCCTCTGCACTGACTTCAGGAAGTTAGAATTTTACGTTTCATGCTGGCCTCGCCCTGTAGGAAACGTTCACTGTGCACGGCAGCGTCATAGAGGCTCCATCACCAGTAAATGATTGGATTATTAGACTGTAGCTGTTCCTGATCATCGTAGTGATGCCCCCCCGTCCTCCTCCTCTTCCTCTACTTTACCTTCACAGCCTTTCATCTCTTTCTGTTGTCAAAGCAGCTGGACGGTTCAGTGCTTTATGGATTTAAACGTCTGTCTTCATGCCTTTACTCTCCAGCAGAGGAACTGTGCTCTTTCTCCACGTTCACAATTATGACTCTTTCACCGACAGCTTCACCTACAAATAAACTAAAACCCTAATCAGCTGGTATACTGTTAGCAAAGCAGGGATTCTGAGGGATTCCTGTTCTCTGCGCTTCACCCTTTATCATTACTTTGGTCCTAGTAGCATGTTTGCTGCGCTGTTTTTGTTACGGTTGATTTGTTTGTTTAGAGGCCATTAGCTTGTTTTGAGCCACAGCAGCTTGTAAAGCACCAAGTTTTTAGCGGTTTTTACTGTAAAACTGAAAACACATCTGAGTTTGTAGCTCAGCTTGCTGTCAGGCACATTTTAGTGGACCTTCTGTGGCTCGTAAAGTTAATTTTTCAGGCTTCATTAACCACGTTAGCTTCAGTAATCCAAACCCCATCACTGTTTCTCAGTCGTCTCCTCTGGAAACAGTGACTCGATCGTGTTTTCTGTCCTGCTGCGTCTGTTTTTTCTCTGTTTTCTTTGTATTTGCCTTGTTCCAGCTCATGTTTGGAGGATAGCTGTGCCCTCAGCCCGTCCTGCTGATGGTCGTCTTGTGCCACCTCTAACCTCCTTTAAATCTCACAAACCTCCAATCAGTTGCCTTTTTACTGCGTCTGCCTGCTTCCACCACGTCTGTGCCCTTCCTGTGCCTGTTCAGCTTCACCTGTGTGTTCATTGTTGTTGTTTCACTCTTTTTGTTTGTTCCCTTTGTGTTTTTGATGTCGTAACAGATTCAGACACATTTCCAGTCTCGCTCATCTCCTGCTACTTCCACGTTCATCTTAGTGCAACAACCTGAGCTTCTCCCAGTAATCTGGTGCTTTTAACAGCTAATTTGAGATTTTTGGACGGCTGTAGAACCAATTTAAAACCAATTTAAGATTAACTTTTTTCAAAACGGTTTCCTTTTTGTTTCATATCCTGCCATTTTTTTGTGGCCAGTAACAACCAACAATGTGAGTTCATGTGTTTTTCTGTGTGATGTTGCTTTTTATTGTCTGTGGTTGGCACAACAGAACCAGTGTGACTGTAAACCTGTTATGATGCTCCGTGAGGCTGCAGAAATCTTCTCAAACACTTTACTGTCCTGTTTTATCTCAGCATGCACTCATAAACAGCGGCGGTTTGATCTTTCTAATCGAATGAGGCCTCGTGTGACGTCCGATGCAGAATCTAGATGATAAATTGTTCGTTTTAAGGTGTACCTGTATGCGTTTAAAGTGATCTAACCCTGTTTAAGGCAGGAATTACTGGACCTAACTGTTGTACTAATGTTCTGCTGCAGCGTCAGTGTTTTAGGCTGCAGCGCTCATGAAACCCGTCATTTAAAGAAGGATTCTGCTGCTGAAATGTGATGCAGGAGTTCAGTCCTGTCCGTAAATGAGCGTTTAACCCTCCTGTTGTCTTCATTTATGAACACCAAAAAATATTGTTTCCCCGTCTGAAAAAAATTCCCCAAATTTCTGAAAATTTGCAAAATTCTTCTTCAGGAAGAAAATTCCAAAAATTCCTTAAATGTTTCTCTTAAAATTTTTATTTAAAAAAAAAAATCCCCCAAAATTTGGCAAGAAAATTCTTGTGAATATTTTTTAAACGAGTAAAAATCTTCAGAAAAAAAATCCTAAAAATTTATGAAGGGATTACATTTTTATCAGTAAAGCTTCTCATATTTTCTTTAAGAACATTCATTTAAAAAAAAATCATTCGCTGAATTATGGTTGATTTTTTTATTTTATGAATGTTCTTAAAAAACATTTTTAAAATTTCTTTTTTGTCACCAAAAAATGTTCAAAGATCTCCCAGAAATGTGAAATTGTGGACATCAGAAGTTTCACTGTGAAGATATTTTTTTTCTCCACATTTTCCAACTTTAAAATGAAGGACAGGAGGGTTAAGCAGCGTTTCTTTCTGTGCAAATGTTGTGAAATCTGCCCACCGAGCTATGCAGTAACTCATCCCTCGCTCTTTCAGCGTCTCTTCTGCTCCAGAACCCCTGCTAGTTTTCCTCCTTCTGATGAATCCTGTTTGAATCTTGAAGGAGAGAGTTTCTCCTCCTGAACTTTCTGTCCTGCTGATGTACATCTTGACACTATTTAAGGTGGATGCTGCTCCTAACAGGATGTTTGATCATGCAGCAGAACAAGCGGCTTTTGTCGTCACATTCAGGCCACTTCTCTGTGAGGAATCCTGCTGCAGCTCTGAAGGTTTCCCACAGCTTGCTTCTGAGTCGCTGTGGCGTTACGTTCCTCTACTTATCGCGGTCAAACCTCCTGCTATGTGAACAAATCCAACCTTTTAAACTATCTTCTGGAATGCTTGACTGGCAGGACAGAGCTTTTTCTCCCTTGTGAATTTGATTGTACAGAGATTTTGTAAATAATAATAATATTAATAATAATAATATGATATATTCTACACCAGCAATCTGTCTGTTGATGAAGCGGTTTTAACTGTTCAGAGCCACGCTTCCCAAACATGACTCGGCATTTCACGTCCAATCCAGACAGAAGACGAGACGAACGCTGATTGATCACCTTTATTGACAGTCAGAGCTGATGAGCTGATATTTTAGGATCTACTTGTGTTCTATGATCGGGATGTTCCTCATTAGGATTAGAAAGCTTTTTAGATGTCTTTCTGTGATTATCTGGCATCGTGTGTTCAGATCTCTAATTGGATGTGTCTGTTTATTTTAGATGTATTACCACTTTAATGTCATTTTCACAGCTCCATTCAGCTTAGATTCCCAATCAACCACGCTAAATATGTCATAGATGGCTCTGAATGGTGATTGACAAACATCAGCTGAATCAGTTTTTCCTCCGAGTCGCTCAGATGTTTCCTGTCTGCTGGATTTGGGTGCCGGTCTGTGATCTGGGAGGTTTTTGAGAAACCAAGTGCTGGTTGTTGGTGTTGGTTCAGCTGCTGCTGCTTTTAACTCCGGTTTGAGAAGAGAAAGGGTTAAAAAGAAAAAAATAACAGTGATAAAAAGTGAGGCTCCCTGCCTTGTGCAATGTGTATGTACTGAAGTGAAGAGATTTTTTTTTCTAAAAAGGAATTAAACTAAAACTGGATGAGGTTTCTGTTGTCGGTGTTCCTTTTTACACCTGCATGAAGAAAGAAATGACAAGAAAGAAAGAATAAGATGGAAAAAAACAGATTGCATGTCAGACAATAAGAGGGTAAAAGTCAAAAGCAACCGTAGTCCTAATTACAATTAAAGTCCATGTATTAATAGGAAAATGTACTTAACATTATATTAACAGTAATGACATAATAACATCTTATTGTTGTAACTGAAGTGGGAGCAAAACGAGTAGTTGATATACAGCAGAGATATCAAACTGATCTTAGTCCAGGTTCATCAGCTGGTTGTGTGGATGGTTGGAGAGATCCATCCATCCATCCATCCATCCATCCATCCATCCATCCATCCTCTATACACCGCTTTATCCTCACTAGGGTCATGGGGGGTGCTGCAGTCTATCCCAGCTGACTCGGGTGAAGGCAGGGGACACCCTGGACAGGTCACCAGTCTGTCACAGGGCTACATATACAGACACACAATCACACTCACATTCACACCTACGGACAATTTAGAGTAACCAATTAACCTCAGCATGTTTTTGGACTGTGGGAGGAAGCCGGAGTACCCGGAGAAAACCCACGCATGCACAGGGAGAACATGCAAACTCCATGCAGAAAGATCCCAGGCCCAGGCCGGGATTTGAACCGGGGATCTTCTTGCTGCAAGGCCAAAGTGCTAACCACTGTACCACTGTGCAGCCCAGGAGAGATTCAAAGAAGCAGAAACAGATCTTCTCCTGAAAGACACTCAGTGGTTACTACCTGTGCTCTCACCACAGACAGACAGACAGACAGACAGACAGACAGACAGAACTGGTTTGCATATGAAGATAACGATACAGAAAATAGAAAGTTTACTGCTTTAATGTGATTTCTTCCTCGATTATCTGACTCCATGAGACTGAGAAGAGCTCTCTGGAGTTACGTAACGGACAATAAGAGTCCTAAAACACGGCTCCTGGAGTTCAGATCCCTCAGATTTCTGTATATAAACATATATTTACATACAACAGCAATAAACTGATAGACATCTCAGTCATTCCCGGTTCTTCAACTTTGACACAAAACCGTAATCATCTAATTATGATCCTATCAGACCAGAGAGCAAAATCATTTCCCTGACAGTTAAAAGTAATTTGCTTTCATATCATCCTGACCGTTCTGATTATCTCACTATTACATTACAGTTGCTTATATAACTCTTTGATATCAGTACTTTCTCTATCTTTAAATGGCTCCTGATGTAATAAAGCTGCTATAAAACAAACCGTAGTCTAACTACAGCCTCATCAGTTTATGGCAGCATTAAAACAGGTCATGTTTTCAATTTAAACTTGATCTTTTTTTAAATTTAATTTAATTATCTTGATGTTTAGATGGACTTCTGTCACAGCAGAACTTACATCTTACACTTGGGGCGGCTGTGGCTCAGGTGGTAGAGCGGGTCGTCCAATGATCGGCAGTTCGATTCCCGCTCGCGCCTAGTCGTGTGCTGCATGCCGAAGTTTCCTTGGGCAAGATTCTGAACCCCGAATTGCCTACCAGTGACTGTTCCACTGGTGTATGAATGTATACTGACTGATGTGCAGGTTGATTAGCAACCTGCACATTAGTGTGTGTGTATCTGGGTGAATGGGAGCAATTGTAAAAGCGCTTTGAGTACTCTGATGAGTAGAAAAGCGCTATATAAGAGCAAGTCCATTTACCACTTACATCTCTGCACATTAAAACAAACACTGACGTCTTGGGGACTCATTTCATATAAAAATCCATCTTAGAAAACAATCAGAAATCCATATAACAACCTGGAACAACGCTTTTCTGACAGCATTATTTACCAACTATTTGTGTGATATCCAAACTTACCCAGGTGGACAGACATTGCTTAACTTTTATTTCCAAGTCATTTTTTTGTACGTTTTATGCACATATTTGTGTTGTTTTAGTTTATTCCTTCTACCAGCCAGTAGCACTTCTTTCTTTTGGACAGCTGAGACTCTTCGCGTCAGGAAATCAAGGTTGGTCACTTTCTAGATTTTTACTAATTTAATTATTAGTTTTGAGCCTTTAAGGATTAGTTTATTGACAGCAAACAGTATTGAAGATCAGCAGGTGGTGAACTGCATGCTGTATGTCTGTGCAATAGACCTCTTCTGACAAGATGAGGAAACACTCATATTTAGCTGTTTCTGCTAATTTTAAGAGTTGAAAGCAGCTCTGAAGAACATTGTGGTACAAAATGATTCCTGGAAAAGACAAAAAATAAAAACAATATTAAAAGACAAAGCCAGTGGCTTGGAGCTGACCACATTATGAGTGCTCAGTGTAAAAAAAAAAGCTGTAAAAATCTGTGCTATTTATCGATAATTTAAAAAAAATCAGACCACGAATGTCAGTTGTGGCTTTTTTCTATAAAAAAGCAAAAAGAAGTAAAATTGTGATACCAAATAACCAAATGTTTTTTAAAGATATATTTACACGTTTGTTTTCAGACTATGACATAATTTTGCTAAACAGAAAAAAATAATGCGGTGTTTAATTAGGTTTTAAAATACAGTGGATATTATTTTGAATATTTAGATTAGTCACCATTTAACCAATCAGAACACAGCGTTGCTTGTGACGTCAGCGCGTAGTGTTTCCGGAAATGTTGCTATTAGTTTTCTGACCAATTAAACTAACTTTTCTCCTTTTTAGAGAACTAAAAATTGGTTAATCCGATTTATAATTGCTTTTAGACCGCTTTTGCACCACTAGGGAGACTTCAGAGTTCTGTCCGCCTGTTTAGGACCAAACGGTGGAGTTTTTACCAGAAATGTTTGGCTGCGTTCTGGCAGCTGATGAGTGCAGTTCAGGTAAGCCGCTTTAAAATGCTTTAGCCAATAATTTATCAGTCAGTTTTTTGTCAAATACATATGTTTTTGTAACTTAAAATGTCATTGTATGTCGATTTCTCCGATGCCAGTCGATAAAAATCCTTCATAAACCCACTTAGGCATCAGAAAAATGACACTCTTAATAACTCCAGAACCCGCCTGAAAATGATCACGTTTAAAAGTTTTCTTAAGTGTCAAAGCTAATTAATAATATCTTTTAGTATATCAAATGATGCATGCTAAACTACAATTGCTAATATTGAATTCGGCTTACTTAACTCTTCAGAAAGTGAACAAATACGTGTTAAAAACGGGCCTTAAGTTACCAACATTGACCACATAGTCTGTGGCTGTAGGCTGACCACATAAAGACCAGACAGAATGTCATGAGTTCCCCAATAGGGAAATAATAATGTAAATATACTTAATTATTGTACTTTAGTACTATTTTGAGGTGCTTAATATTAACATTTTATGCCGGTTAAGGTACTTTTAGAGAAGATAAATGTGAGTTTAAACAGGTTCCTCTGTCTGACAGAATCTTGTTTATTTATGGTTTACTGAATAAAGACATGATGCATAAACTGAAAACAGCTTTTCGGTGTAAATTTTATAGTGTTTATTAATAACTGCAACACATATTCCTCCTCATCATCATCATTTCTGGATGGTTGCAAGATGACTTTATTCAGGTGATATTTGGAGGTGGTGGTTCTATTCTATTCTATTCTGTTCTATTCTATTCTATTCTATTCTATTCTATTCTATTCTTCGTTCTGTTGACTCTATTATTGCACCCTATAACTGTGCTATAAATGTTTTGTTGTATTTTTGGTTTTACTCTGGTCTTTTAAATGTGTTCTGCTATTGAAGTATGTGTGTTTTCTATTCTACTGTGTTCTGTTGACTCTATTAATTCTATCTATAAGTGTGTTTTTTTTCTGTTCTATTCCTCTGTTCTGCTACGTTTTTGATCTATGCAGTTTTGTTATGTTCTCTGTTGTGCTGCTACATTTTTTTCTGTATGGTTTTGTTCATTTGAAGTCATCTGAAAAGACTGTTTTCATGCAAAACATTGTGGTTGCTTTTCATTCTGCTATGATGTGCCGACCAGCTGAATCCCCTTTTAGATCAAATTTGCACCCATATAAGTGCAGCATTTATGATTCTTCATTCTGAGCTCCTCCTGAAGTCTTCCCATCTCCTGAGAGTAACTAGAAGATCCTCCATGATGTACAAACAGGGAAAGATTTGCTGGTCACAAGAGAAAAGAGGATGTGAAAAAGCATCATTTGATGTCATGGAAAAAACTTTCCTCGTCTTGTTGCAGCAGGGAAAGTCCAGGTGTGTTGTTGATGAGGGGGTTTCCTGTTTTGCTGCATTCTGCTTCTCTGTCTCTGTAATACCTGATGAAGCATCACTGATAAGAAAACACGTCTGAGAAAAGTCTTTCTCACTCAAACTGCAGCGACGTCAATGAACCCTGAAAAATAGGACTCCAACATTTAATTTCAGTTCTCATTTCTACCTTTTTTTCGTGTCCCGCTGGCAGCATATCATGAAGACATGGTTTTATATCAAGGTAACTAAAGCAGAGCTGTCATTTAGCACCAACAGTCAAACAGGGAAGAGGCACATTTGTTTGTAGTGTGACAGGTTCATTCTGGGCTTCACTTAAAGGCAACCAGCTAACTACAAAGCTTCATTAACTGAAGTAATGTAGACTGAGGAACAGCAGAATTTCACTTCATCGATAAATACATTCCTAAATATCAATTCTTCATAATGATTCCAGGCTCAGAAACTTTTTTTAACCTGCTTATTACTGTTCTACTTCAGTGGTACCTGCTCAGATTAGCTTTACTAGCTGCAGCTGTGAAACATAAAATTAACTGACAGCCCTCAAACTGTGTAGAAAACGACTGAACTACAACCCCAGCACCACCGACTGATGCTTCGACTTCATTTTTCCAGGCAGATGCAGTAAATAAAAGATCATGGGCAATTATATCATTCAATTTGTATGCGGACACTTCTGTGGTAGTCCCACACTGATCTCTTCTCTATAGACACCATAGTCCTTCAAGGAGACCCTCTAGCTCCTTTCCTCTTCATCATCTGCTTAGACTATGCTCTGAGGAATGCAATCTGCCCTCCGATGGTCTGACCCTAAAGCATCATCAAAGTAGAAGACTACCTGAAGAAGTCCTCCCAGAACTTGCATTCACAGATGACACCACCCTCCTGGGAAACCCTCTCAGTGAAGCAGAAGACCTTCTGCATCGGGTAGAGCGAGGAACAAGACAGACTGGACGAAGTTCATGCACCTTAACCCAACATCTGAAGAGACATTGCAGCACTAGATGGTCTGAAATCAAAAAAGTTGACGATTTAGACACAAAAATTGGTAAAGCTCGGGGAGCATTAAACTCTCTGTCAAAAATACGGATATCTCCAAATAACATGGCACCAAAATGAGAGTATTCAGTGGAATCCATCTTGCTCTATGGATCTGACTCCTGGTCACTAATGAAGACTTTCTCAAAAAGAACTGATGGGACTTTTTCTAGAATGTTAGGGATGGTACATAATGTCTCCTGGAAATCACATCTCACCAACAACTCGCTATACAGCTCACATCCACGCTGGTCAACCATCATTAGGAACGTAGACCAGCCCTGGATGGACATGTGGAGAGACACGACGAAGCAGCTGGTCGTTGCTATGGAAACCTGATACTATCAGAAGGGCTGGCAGGTTCCAGAAGAAAACACTGGTCTGGAAGGTAAAGAACTTTATTCCTTCGGATGCAATTGACTGCCTGAGTGTATAGAAGACATGAAACAGAGGAAATTAACAAAACAAGCTGCAGTCCCTTTTGTCTGTAATTATGTGCTCAGCTGTGTGTCTCTGTGTGTTACAGATTCAGCAGTAGGCCATCCTCTTTGATGCTGATGAAGACTTCACCCCACGCTGGCAGTTCTAACAGATCAGACTACAGCTGCCATGACGATACAACCAGGTGAAGTGGATGTTTGTAGTCGGTAGGGGACAGTAGACTCATGTATGTAGCTTCAGTTCCTCAGTTGCTTTGTCAGTCAGTTCATCTTTTCATGCCTTTCAAAAAACATTTGATGTTCACTCAAAGCAGATTGTGAAGCAGCAGACAGTAACCCAACTGTGGGGAAGTGGAAATGCTGCTTTCAGCAACCAAAACAACAAGAACAATACGCAGTAAATGAAAGTATTCAGACTGAAGTTCTCCAACTGCTCAGTCTGTGCTGCTGAGTACGTCTAAACTGTGACTGTAGTTGAGCTAGACGGACACCGTGATCCTGATGTCCTCAGTGGAAAAACAAGTTATTAAATGTTGTCAAATGTTGCAATACTGTAACTTATAATTTCATTCGGAAAAGCAAATGTCATTATAGATTAGAAAGCAGTGTTATAATATTATCTATCTATCTATCCATCTATCCATCTATCTAGATATCTATCTATCTAGACCGCTATCTATCTAGACAGCTATGAGGATTAATTCAATAGCAAAAGCCCAGTCATGAAGGTTTTTGAGATACAGGATACACACCGGATTTTTTGTGTGTGTGTGGTGTGCTGTATGTGTGTGTGTTTGTTGTGTTGCCTCTTGACTGTCATACATCTGTGTGTGTGTGTGTGTGTTTGTGTGTGTGTGTGTGTTTACCAAAGAGAACATCCCGTTCTGAGTGTATCCGCCCCCACACGGGGAGCCCTGCACTGTTCCGCTGCTGCAACCACCGTGGTGACTTTTCTCTGTATCCTCAACGTGTGTGTGTGTGTGTGTGTGTGTGTGTGTGTGTGTGTGTGTGTGTGTGTGTGTGTGTGTGTGTGTGTGTGTGTGTACTTGTTTCTGCTATACCGGTGGGGACTTTGACCTGACTATTTGCTATAAAGGTGGGGACTTGTCTTACGGTGGGGACCTAAAATGAGGTCCCCACGGGTGGCAACACCGTTTTGTGTGCTTTGTGTATCTGCATGCATCTGGATTTATTTCACCAACATTAAGTCAGAAACGAGTTATTACAAGAACAGAGTCCTTGTCAGTTTCTCTAAATCTGTTTTATAGATAAGGTCCTACGGCGCAATAACAGCATTACAGCTTTTATCGCTAAATTTAACTAGAAATTGCTCAGTGTTTCAGTGTGTAAGCATGATTTAAGGTCATGACAGCATCCAGTGGGCCTTCACTGTGAGAATAGCTTGCTAGCACTCAGTCTAGAGAAGAGGAGCTGCTCCACAGTTTGTTGTGGTCTGTCTGTAGATGATGTTCTCTGTGAAAGTGAGAGATCTGATAAAGTAGTTGTGCTTCCAGCAAACAGTTTATGTGTTTGATTCTATTCCGTCATGCAGAGTAAAACTGCATAGAACTAGAAAAGGGGCTTCTGTAATTGGAAGTTATCTTGTGAAATAGCTTATTTTCCTGGTGCTGATGAAGGTGTTTTGTGCAGTTAAGTTGACATTGGAGCCTGGAGCATCTCTGTAGCACCACAATGCTTCATGTGTAGCTGCAGGCTGTCACACATTTTATCTTTATTGACAAAATAAAGCTCTGGCTTAAATAGTTAGCTAGCCTTATACAGTCCAATAGCTAGAACCACAGCAGCACTCTGTTTTAAAAGAGATGTCATCAAAACTCGTGCTCTCTTTCCCAACAAAAGAGCTTTTTGTTTAAAGCTTTAGAACAAACCACCAGTCCGTGCTTTGTCTGTTGGTTGAGTTGGTGAGATGAGGTTTAAACCAGATGTTTAATAGCAGTGGTGGAGGAAGAGTTCAGATAGAAGTCCAAATGTTGATGCTAAACTAGAAAAATACAAGGATGTACTGAAAATGTTTTCTAAGTAAATGCTTTTGAGTCTTGTCAGGAAAATGTACTTAAAGTATCAAAAGGAAAAGAACATACTTCATTTTACTGTTGAATTTTCAGATGAAGGGCTTTCCTTTTCAAACAGGCACTTCATTCCATGTGAACGCTTTCTGTCTGAATAAGCACCCTGATCGCTGCTCACCACGTCACATTTTGTTGCATTTATGCCTTTTGCATGAACAAATAGACTCACAAGATGTCCTGACTGTCCATCCTCTCCAGCCGTCTGAATGAAGCCGTGAATACAATTAATATAAAAATGACCTCTGTCTGAATTACAGAATGCTGTCAGTTTAACAGACTGATGAAGCTGCGATGTTAAGTGTTGAAGAGTAAAGGCCTAAATTGTTGGTTTGTAAAGCGAATGGCTTCACAGTTAACCAGAGCTCAAAGTGGCATCTTAAAATGTCTTTTTCCAAACCAACCAACAGTGCTACCTCCCAGATCATTAGGTTTGCTGTATTTTAAGACAAAAAAAAGCAGCAAATAATCACATTTAGGAAGCTGAAACCACTAAATATTGAGTTCTATAACCCATGAATTGTAAAACACCTGATGATTAATCTTAAACTTACGATGTTTTTATGTTGTTGAATAGTTGGTTTTACATCGCGTCATGCTTTACAAGGTCTTAGCGATTAACTTCTGATGTTAGATTGTAAATGTGGTGGATGAAAAAGCAAAATGGAAGTATTATAAATGGGTAACACTGAAGTAAAGTGTCTCTAATCTGTACTTAAGCAGAGTAGTAGAGTTTAGTCACAGTCCGCTGCTGTTTGATGCTGTGAGTTCTTTAAAGAAAACAGCTTCCAGTGTGACCGCAAGAAGGTACTTTACGTCACCTGAAAGCCTCCACAGGTGGCCTCGCTGATCAAACACCGTGTGTGTGTGTGTGTGTGTGTGTGTGTGTGTGTGTGTGTGTGTGTGTGTGTGTGTGTGTGTGTGTGTGTGTGTGTGTGTGTGTGTGTTCAGGCAGAAGTTTCCACTGTGTAGGTGGATGCGTGGGAGGCAGGCGGAGGAGGGGTTTCCTCTGAGGTTGGCATCCCCAAACACAGAAAAAAAGCATAGAGAAAAGAAAAGGACTTCCCCGGGTAAGCGCACACACACAAAATCACTCTGGTTTTTCTTTGTCTGATGTTCACGTGTCGATTTATTTAACTGATTAACCACACGATAAAAGAAATGCTCGTAGTAGAGGAGTTTAATCAGATCCTAATTGGACTTTTTAATCAGATTCTGCACACTTATTAGATGTGATATGTTCTTCTTATTGAGCACCTTCTGTTTTTTTCTTAGTTTTGGTGTTTTAGTCCCTACATTTTGCAATAATTGGGTGATTACAGTCTGTTATAGACTGCTGATCCACATGGGGGCAGCAAAGAAAACATGATGCCTCCGCAGAGCATTTTAAATATGTCCGACATGAATGAGCCTCGATACGTTCCTCAATAGTGCAAAATGCTCCGAACACTCCTCTGTGTTTATGTTGTATTCAGTTTCCCAGACTCTGTAGAGAAGCACTGCTGTCGTATGGATTTTCTGGAAGAATATTAGCACATCTTACCAGAGGTCCACCTGCTGTTTCAGTCCAAAAACATGATTAGAGAAATAAATATTAGTTGTTCCTACACCTTTACATGTAGATTTACCATTAATACTGTTAAATAGCACCTCTTTACACCTCAGCTGTCCACTGCTTTAAACTCCAGCAGCTTGTTATTTGGATGGAAGTGAAATAATTTAGCTAATTTTAACACGGAGCAGCACTGCTGGCGTCACACTCGTGAGACACCTGCGTTGTTGGTTTACGCTAGATTCACTCTCTGATAAACTTTTTGTCATGCTGCAGCCAGGTGCATAGTGCCACTGTGAGTGTGTGTGTGCCTGTGTGTGTTACCACATCACTCACACACACTTGTCTGTGGGAAGACAAACACTGAACAAAACACAAGACACTCCTGAGGAAACGCACATGAAAAGGACACATGTAGACACTTCCACACACGCTGTTTGCTCTCTCAGTCGTCAAATCTTTACCTCATTTGTCTTATAGGCTTTATTTAACTTTTATTATCTTATTCGTTATCTTGCAGTGCTTCAGCTGCAGTTTTTACTCTGACTGACTGAACAGTGCTGTTTACTGTGTATGAGTAAAGCATGTCTCATAGCAACGTCTGTGTTTACACGCTTCACTCGTGGTTTTGGCTGCAGCTTCAGACTTTTGGTTTGAAAAGTGATAAAAGCTCCAACCACCTTTTCAGTATTGAAAGAGACAGTTTGCTTTGTTAGCAGAAATGATTTCTTCTGTCTGTGCCTTCTTGTGGGCCGTAATAAGAAAATGAGATTCAATAAAATAAAATAACCATCGTCTCAGACAGGTTACAGTTGTGTTGAAACACACAAAGCTTTTCAGAACACAAATCCAGGTGGCGACTAATACAGGTACAGTCAACACTTCCTTTATGACCAAAGTTGAAGCTGAGAGATAAGAGAGAGATGGGATGCTTTTTCATGACTTCAATGCTGAGATTTCTGTCTACGTTGGTGATAATTTGCAGCCACTTATGGAGCTGTAACTGGTGTTCATTGTTCCGGACTCCCTGTTGCCATATGTTGGTATTTTTTTTATTCCCTGGGTTTGCATCTAAGGGATCTGAATGACGCTATTAAACATATTCTATTAGTTAGGTGTTGCCCGTCCAGGTAGAATGAAGCTTAGACCAGGTAACATTTCAATCAGTAAACATGTTATGTTCACTATCTCGTAGTTAATCTACAGAATGCTACTGCAGTGATTGATTTGGTTATCTGTTGATGCCAGCGACATGAACGCTTGGTTAGGATCTGGTGTTTTTTACTCATACTTTTGCTGAACTGTTCGGACAGCCTTACGTCTTGTGGACAGAGGGTGAACTCATCGGCTCTCAGTCCTCCAGAACTCCTCACTTTGAATCTCCTGTGTTGTTTGTGAAGCGCTGCTCCTTCACCAGTGTTCTGACTTGTGCCTCCGCTTCCTTTGATGTTCTGTGTGGTGCAAGTTTATTGTAGCAGGGGTATGTCGGCGTGAAAAGCTTCTACACTGCCAGCCGTGTTCACAACTTCCTTATCATCTGAGGGGAAAGCGTCTCTTAGAAAAGGTCAAAGAAGCAGCTGCTCTCTTCTTAGCAGAGATGGGACAGTGGACCAATTTAAAGGATTTCAGTTCAAATGTGCAAATCCAACCAGAGCAATTTGCAAATCTCAGAGGCTGCAGTTCGGGATTTAGGAGTTTTTCAAGCAGCTCATTTATCAACGTATGCTACCTGACTCATTCATGCACTGATTTGATCAATATCAGCCTGATGTCATTATTTAATAACCCACATCTGGCCCATGCAGGGTTCAGACTGTTGTGTCGATGGTTTTACAGCCACACAGCATCCTCTGTGTGCAACAGTCATACGTGTTTAATGTATCTCATGTGGTAATGCTCCATCACTATTTAAATCTATTACACAGTGAATTTGAAATGGACTTTATAAAACAATATCACAAATCCAATCACACTATTCCTAATAAAAATCAGACATCATTAATTGTCTGAACCAAGTCAGTGGTCATCTTTGGAGTTTTCTTTCTTGTTGAACCAAAATTTGAAAACACTTCCAAGAGAGCAGAAATCAGCTTGTGGTTTGTTGGCATTTGTTTTTGAGGCAGTCAGGGAGAAAGATGTGGTTCACAGCAGCATTTTCTTTAATAAACAGAATGTGGCTTGAAAATGAAGCAACTAGTGCACCACAAAACTTCACAGAAACGTGAGATTTACACTTAACCAAATGTGTGCCACAGAATGACGTCATAATGAAGACTGAATGTTTGTCTCCGGTTCATCACCTCTGTTATGTTAAAGAGCAGGTCAGAGCTGTTTCTCTGAGCTTCCTTTTACTGTCTATTATGTAGGAAAACAACAGTTATCATGGATGTGCAGAAGCACTGTCAGGCTCTACAGAGTGTGGAGAATCATGTTTTGTTAAACAAATTAGGACTTTAAGACACAGTCTCATTCTGAACTGTGCAAAAGAGATAAAGAATTAGATAATGATAACAAAAAAAAACAGACATCAGACATTACATAAAATGATGACTAGATAGTTTTCCACACAAAGACAAACAGTTCGATGAAACAACCTTTAGTGCTGGGTGTCTGATAAATATAATACATGTAGAAAACTGTTTATTAGGTTAGTTATACCCAATTTAACATGTTTAGAGCTACCCTATAAAGCTTGTCTGACTATAAAGATATAAAGGCACAGCTAATCTAATAAACAGTTGGCGAGTGGAGCGTGTGAATGCGTCTTCAGGCAGCGCTATCAGACGGCTTTGTTTCCATTCTCTGGTTGTACGCCACCTTGGATTGTGCTACATTCGCTAACTTTTTACCTTCATTATGGCTCCCAGCGTAAGTCAGACTCTTCTGATGCTTGGGGAAAACAAAGGAAAGGAAAGCCATCTACGGGGAAGAGAAATTAATAATAAAACGCTTGGAACAGGGCTAAACACTGAAAAACATCGGCATTATTACATATAAGTTGTAAAAACAGTGCAACATATTGTGCTATCTTCTTGTAAAATGACTCATATGTGCATGAGAGTCATTGGTATTCGTGACTTTTCTGAAGAACCGATCGATATCGTGATGCATGTAGCGGCTTTGTTTACGCTTTCGCCTGAGTTCCAACTTATGGTGAAAATCAGCTGACGTCGATCCATATGAACGGAACTCCAACGTGAGTCGAGGAGCTCCTGTACAGTAGACCCGGTGATGACGTGTATCACAGATCAGCGTGTGCTCTGAAACACATCAGAAACAAAACATTCGTGTGTTGAGTTGCTAATACCTACCAGCAACTTCACTAGGGTTCATTGATAGTCATCAGGAATCAAACTGGTAGTTCTTTTAAGACAAAGTGCTACCACTGATATCGGAACAAATACTACCAACATCAAAGACCTGCAGCCTGTGTGACTGAACTCTTTACACTGATCCATTAACACGTGAGTTTCTTCATAGATGAAGCTATTTACAGTAACAGCGACACAAATAATATCCATGAACAGAGACAGAATTACAGAATATAGATGTAATCAAAAGGGAAAGTCCGTTTTTGAGTGGAAAAATCTCCCCACGGTGACTTGAGGAAGGCACTTGTTCCTGTCACATGTTCGCTTGGATGAGAAGTTAGACGGACCAATCTTGGACTTTATTACTGGGACAGTGGAGAAATCTCACCTTTTCTGACCTGAACGAGCTGTGAAACCCAGAAAACAACTTTATTTATGATCATTTTTGAATTTTGAACCTTGTATTGCTGTACTCTTTACAGAAGGCGTCTGTAATATTTAATAGATCTTGTGTCGCTGTCAGGAGACCACGGCTGTGCCTTTTTTTGGCTGAGCACTAGCTGTGAAAAATGTGATCAGATTTAGCTCTCTACGCCTCTCAAACAGTTCTCCCGTAAACCGTCTCCATGACCTACTGATTAACAAGCAGAGCTGGTTCTGTAGCTCTCATCCCAGACTGGACTCTTTGTCCTCAAGTGTGGCAGAACAGTCTTCACGTTCAGTCACAAGGCTTCCCTGCTCTGCTTGACATCTCAAAAGCGACCTTTGTAGACCGCTGAAGCCCGAGTGCATTAAGTGCCCGTTGCCAAAGTGCACAAATCAGATTTTTCTTGCATTGAAGAGATTTAGCAGGCTTGTTCTGCCGAGGCCGAGTTCGCAATGTGTGGAGATATAGCGCTGTAATTAGGTTAACTCTGCACTCAGTGTATCTCAATAAAAACAGTCACGAGAAGCTCATAAATCATATTTTCCGGCCAAGTTTGACCACCATGTAGACGCACGCTGTTTACATCGGAAAGTTCCAGATCTCCTTGGATAGGCTTAAAATCAGTCTCATCAGAACAAGGCCAAGGACAAGGAGGACAGACTGTTTCTGCTCCATGAACGGCTCGCTATGAGTTTTCCTGCAGGCCGGAGAGACGTCCCCAGAGTCTGGGTTTTGGTTAAAATCCAGCGACTGACGCACAAGGAGTAGTGAGGAATAAGGTTAAGCACTGAGCGAAGCATCTTCTGTTCAGAGCACTCCCAAAGGGCCTTTTCCACCAAATCTAACTTTCAAACCACCAAAATCTTTGTCTAAAAATGTTCACATCCCTGCAGAAAGTGCGCATACATAACTTTATCAGCCTGTTAATTTGGTGGTTTTCCATCATTCCAACATGGGTCACTTTTACCTTACTGTTCCTCACTGTGGCTTCATTCACACATCCACCACAGAGACAGACAGCCACAGGATTCATACAGTAATTCCTGTACGCGTGAGATTGGACGTGATATCAAGGTTGTTGAACCTCACAGAAGACTGAGTGTGTGAGCTACGATTACGACTAAACCGCAATTAATAGCAAGGATAGGAAACTGCCGTAATAACTGCGGGCCGCTCAAATAGAGCAAACGAGTTTACGATGCAGTGGTGACTCCATAATGTCAGTTTTATCAGGCACACTAAGTAGCTGACAGATTTTTTTCTAGCTCCTTCTTGATTATCAAATCTGCGTTCCTATCTGATAATGTGTTTGAATGCCGGCCAGACTTGCGCTGTGATGAAATGGATGAAAGTTGCTCGGTCTTGCTCACTTGTTGACTTGATGTTGTCAGATCATTGAAGAGGAAACGTGTTTGAGTGAACGCTATTTTATTTCCTCAAGTGCCTAAAGCAAAGAAGCACGTGGTTAAATTCAAATGAAGTAACTTTTTCTTAAACTTCACTAAAAACCGTGAAAAATATTTGATATTGACTCTCTAACTTTACAGATGGTTAAGGACAATGGGAAGAGTGAGACTTGAAATCCAACTTATATACCCTTATTCACCTTTAAGGGGCGCTATTAGTTTGGCTTACCTGTTGCATTTTGCTGAAGCATGAGATAATAATGCATCATAAGACTACTGTATGTTGTGAAACTGTCAAATTAGACTAATCTGTGAGAAAGAAGGGATCAGTCAGTCTCCAGTATGAAATAACCGATATCTGACTGATTTCTCACTTGATTTTAAACATTTAAAGGCAACTACAGCAAAGAAGTGACTCGAACTGGTTCCAGTAGAAGTTCTACTGAAGACATTTGTCATGTTGACAGTCTAAGTCCATGTGTGGTCTTTTAATCAGGCGCTGACATCTGTCTGTCCGTCCGTCCGTCTGTCCATATATATACATATATGCTAATGAAGTTAAAAATTGCTTGTCAGATGGCTACGTTTAGCGTGGCATCACTGGCTGCTAGTACGCTTGACCAATTTACACACAAAGGATAGTCTTGTATGCGACTGATGCATCATTAAACTGTAAAAAATGGAATGTGATGCTCAAAAAAATCAAGACTGTGTTCTCAGAACAGCCTCATACACTTTATAGTGTGATAGCAGGAGACATGAAGAGGTGTTATTAAATGCACCTGTATGTGTGCATGAGCGCTTCTCAGTGCGTGCGTGCGTGTGTGTGTGCGTGCGTGTGTGTGTGTGATTTAAGTTGCTGTAAGTTGTAAGGCTTTTTTTTTTCTTGCATGCTGTTAAAGCCAGTCGAGGTAAAGAAAACCACACACTTTTTTGTCACACCTTTTTAAGACCATAACCTTTTCCAGTCCCCCTTTCTCCACCCTCCCACACACTCACACATGTTTGCAGAAAGTTGCTTTAGTGGTTAAAAGACGAAAAAGAAAAGAATCAGGAGAGACGAACGCATTGGAGAAGAGCTGAGCGTTCAGATGGGCTAACGTAGAAAAGAGAAAAGGGAAAGAAAACCCAAAGAAGGAAGAAAGATGAGCAGAGCTGAGGGGCAAAGAGACGCAGTTTGAAAGGGAATCTGTGTTTAATTATTAAAGCCTCACAGTTTGCCAGAAACTACTCAGATGAACAACAAGCGGGGTTTAAAAAGAAACGCAGAAAGTAAAGATAAAAGTGTGCAGCTTTGTTGTGGCACATTTCTTTGTCTTGCAGGTTCGAGTTCTTTTCTCACCTGTTGTTTTATGTTCACCACAAGAGGTTTGATTATAACTATAAGAAACTGTACTTCACAGAATGACGGTGACTCAACTCAGACTTTCTGAACACAAACACGGAAGAATGCTTTCCTTAGATTTCATAAATGGCAATTCGACTAGTGTACAGTGTATTATCTGTATATTCAAATTATTATCGTTTTTGACACTCTGCTTTTGTCTTGGTGTATTACGGGCTTTACAGTGAGTTTCTGCCTTCAAAAATATGTTCAAGAAGACTTACAACGTGTACCTACAGTATATTTGTGCATCCATTAAATGTGTTACTTAGGTTTAGCCCGTTTCAGACAATATTAGCCTCATTCTCACGGCACCAACCCTAGTGGTGACGCACAAATACAAAAACATCATTCAGACCAGTTAGTATGCTTTCTGGAAACTTAAAAGGTCAACAAGTGCAAGGTTTTGGTACTTTAATCAGTCTGTTTTATTAATATACTGCAATAAGGCCTGTAGAGTAATTGTTTTGAAATCGTTTACAGCCAATAGGAAACAAAAATAAAACAAGTAACACTCCAGTTCCATCCACTAAGAATCTACAAGTCTGTATCTCATATCTATGCTTGTCAGGAAAAGCCAAGGAGTTAATTCAATCCCTAAAAGCCCTTATGGAGCTCCACAGGAATGGTGCTTCCATCTTCCAAAACCATTATTTGGTCGGCTTGTTGATTTGTTATCTTGAACAAAACTTCATCATAAACTTCATCGTAGCCCTGAAAACCAAGAGTTAAACCAACATTTTCCTCATTTGCCCCAGATCCAGCTCCTTAGTGCAAGCCTTGGGATGCCACTGTTAATCAGAGCCGCAGATTCATCAGCTGAAGTGTGGACACATGTAGATTTAGCTCAGTGTCTGTGGACTCCGGCTTCAATAAATACAACCGATCGTCGAACTAAAATGACTTGCGACCGTCCTCAGAATGATCCACGTGGTAACCCGCTTTTGTATTTAGCTGCTGACGTCCTGTTCAAGAATTACAGGGGTTTTTTTTTTGGTTTTTTTTTTTTTTTTTTGGGGGGGGGGGGGGGGGGTTGTAGAGGGACACCGTTTTGTGCAACTCCTTACGTCCTTGAATTTTTATGCTAGTGGTGGAGTGCAAAGTTAGCATGATCCGTGTAGCCAGATTAGCTGTATTAATTGGAAAAATACTAGCTTTAAATTTGTGACTGAAAAATGACCAACTTTCCATCATACGTTTAACCAGTCAGACACTTTTAATTGAAATAAAAACGTAATGTAAATTCACTTTTGTACAGCCAGGTTTTTAACTCTTCCCTGCACACAAATCATGCATCTTCGAAATTGTCATATAAATACTATTAATAAGTAATAGTAATATTTAGAATTACTTTTGCAGTCATTTATTTTACTTTTACTTTGGAGAAATCTCTTTTCACTTTGACATGAAATAAGCTTTGTTTTGCCAGATTACTACGATTCAGTGTTAAAAAGCAATAAAAGTTTCTACACTGTTTTTGTAGTGTGATAGTTATACACCCACTTTCAAAAGGTTTGAGACGGGTTCTAATTTATTTGAATGAGAAAGTGTCTCAAAACTTTTGACAGGGGGTGTAGTTTTTGCATTATAGCACTTCCACTTTTTGACTTCTCTCCTCATGTGGCGATGTTGTGTATTTCGCCCCCTGTGTGTTTCTGCATAGTGAACCAGTTTGCTTTGTTTGTTGAATTATGCTTTTCTGCAGAGCGCCACGCCTTGCTAGCACTGACATTAGTGTGTTTTTGTGTGTATTTCACACTGTACAGAGAATATAAACGTGTCCATGTCTGTGTGTTGTGACTGAGTGGGCTGCAGGTTGTATTTTCAGTTTGTTTTCTTTGTTGCTTGTGAATGTTTGACTTGTTTTTTAATTTTTTTTTCTATAATATTGTGCCTGTATGTGTGTGAGTGCTTGTGTGTGAAACCAGTTTTCCACTCGTCTTCAGTCTCGCAGACTCGAAGAGGAAACCTTTGGGTTCTCATTTTGAGTCAGCCCACTGTTGTCTATGGAAACTTCACACACAACACACACACTCACACACACACACACACACACACGAACAAGCATAGTACATGATGGAACATGCTGTTAACATGTGTGCATCTGTTGGGTCTGTTACCAATAAAAACTCTACATCTGAATATGAAAATATAAAGAAGTGACGCCCACATCGAGTGTTTTTACCCGCATTGTTTGCTACTCCAGAAATACGTCTGCTTGGTTTCTTAAATACATCAGTGTTCAAACACTGCTCACTGTTACTGGCTTTGAAAGGTGCAGTCACATCTTTGTTTTCTTATGCTTTAACCTTAAATGAAACCCCTCATTTTGTTGCACTTACATCTCATGTACTTCAGCCTATTTGCAAGCAAAATGAGGCTTGAACTCAGGAGTCACATGCTTCACAACAGTTTCTGCAACCTGCAATCAGGACAAATCTTTGTGACTTTCTATCACCTTAATGTGCGGTTTGACTCAGTTAAAATGGGTTTAAAGGCCTCCTCTGGTGAAAATCAGGTTTCTTAAGTTGTCAGCGTGTCCATGTGGGGTTGTTTTATATGCTAGGAGACGCATCATGTTTGAAGTAAGCTCAAACGCTGAGGCTGAAATGGTACCAGCGACAGTCTGAAAAACACGGATTCTGGGATTTTATTTGAAACAAACATATACTCACACGCAAAAGAAACGCAAGTTTCTTTTGCCCGATGAAAAATTAACTTTGGTTTCCCAAAACAAAAATGCATTTGGTACTTTGTGGTGCATGGTGTGTTCTTAACATTTTCTGTTGCGTTTTGTAAGGTTGGTGTGAAAACCGAAAACGAATCGTCGCAATACACCAATGCATTGATGATGTGGACATGATTCACACTTTGCACGTGCAATTGAATATGCATGATTTATCAACACCTTCAGTGGGTATAAATTTCATTCAAGATCATAGGCATTTCACTTGCTGTTTAACTATGCCACGCTTAAACCAAACTGAGAGGAACCAAGCCATCGGACGTCTGCAAGCTGGAGAGTCTGTCCGCTTCGGGGAAGGTCATTGGTGCTCTGTGTGGTGTTGTATCGACGCTGGAGACAGTAAATGGTGGTGATGTTGACATTAAAGTGACGGGCAATGTCTCGGACAGACTCTCCAGCTTGCAGATGTCTGATGGCTTGGTTCCTCTCAGTTTGGTTTAAGCGTGGCATAGTTAAACAGCAAGTGAAATGCCTATGATCTTGAATGAAATTTATACCCACTGAAGGTGTTGATAAATCGTGCATATTCAATTGCACGTGCAAAGTGTGAATCATGTCCACATCATCAATGCATTGGTGTATTGCGACGATTCGTTTTCGGTTTTCACACCAACCTTACAAAACGCAACAGAAAATGTTAAGAACACACCATGCACCACAAAGTACCAAATGCATTTTTGTTTTGGGAAACCAAATTTAATTTTTCATCGGGTAAAAGAAACTTGCGTTTCTTTTGCGTGTGAGTATAGAAACCAATGCAGTCTACTCACAGGGATAGACTTTCCGTGTCATTATTTTTCTTCAGAATTTAGTTCTGGTTTGCGTGCAATAGTTTTACAGTATCTGAGCGGAGTTGTAGGTGAGCTGGCGTGCTCCAGATGCAGCGTGTAGTGGAGGAAGAAGTGGAAAGAGAGATGCCGACTTTATACACTGCTGGGCCAAGAAAAGAAGTCGCACACTCTAATATTTTGTTGGACTGCCTTTAGCTTTGAGTACGGCACTCATTTGCTAAGTTTCTGAAAATTCACAGCATTTATTTCTGCATTCATTTCTACCAAGATCTTCTATCGATGATGGGAGAGTTGGACCAAAGTCTTCACTAGAACATCCCAGAGGTTCTCAGTGGTTCTGAGGTCTGGACTCTGTGGAGGACAATCCATCTCATGCTCCCTGATCCACTCATTCTCAATGTGACCCCATGAATCCTGGCATCGTCATCTTGGAACATGAAGAAAACCTCCAAGACCTGGTCCTTCAGTATCTTCAGGTATCAGCTGACCTCATTCTTCGGGAACGTAACGTTGGTGAACCTGACCAACCCCAGATCATGACCCTAACCTCCATTAGTCATGATGAGGGCATCACTTCATCCACTTCTCTTCTTACCCTGATGCCCCCATCACTCTGGAACAGGGTAAATCTGGACTCATCAGACCACATGACCTTCTTCCATTGATCCAGAGTCCAATCTTTATGCTCTGCAGCAAACTGAAGCCTTTTTTTCTGATTATCCTCACTGATCAGTGGTTTTCTTAGATCTACAGCTGTTCAGTTCCAGTCCTTTGAGTTCCCTTCTCTTTGTGTGTGGAAATGTTCTTACTTTCACTATCAAACACCCGTGAGTTCTACTGTTGGTTTCCTACGGTCATCTAAGAGTTTGTTCCTGAAGATGATGGTTCTCCACCATCCTTCAGGTTTTAATGATGCGCTGGACGGTTCGTAAGCCGGTTTTAGTAATTTCATGTCCTTAGTTGTTTTCTTTGCTTGATGCAGGCCAATAATCTGACCCTTCTGAGACAGATTAACATCCTTTCCATGACCACAGGATATGTCTTCTAACATGAGAAGCTCCTCATTCATCAGCTAGGGTTAAGGAAGTTGTCGTCGTCGCTGCAGTAATTATCTAGTGGAAGCATCTTACCTGTTTGCTTAGTTAAATCCAGGTGGTGACTTTTTTTCCCCCGGCCGTGCGTATCCACACATTTTCAAGGAAACAGTGTTGTAAACTTATATCTAAGCCATTTTCATGCAGAAAGGAATGATTTCATGAAAAAAAATCTAAATATGCCCTTTTGATCCACAGACATGAGTTTTTAATCAATGACCAGAAGGAGACTTTGATGTGAGCAGTGCTCATTTGGTAGATTTAGAGGTTTACTTCTTAACTGAGCTGTCTTATAGCAGAATAGATTTCTTGTCGTTTCCCCCCAACGTCATTCTGTTAGAATCTGAGGAATTAGGGTGGTTTGTCGTCCTTGCTGGCCAATATCAGTTTTCAGTCCGTCTCTGGTGATCAAAGCGAGATCACGAGACACCAAAGGATGCTGCTGGATGATTTTAAGGAATAACCTAGCATGCTTAATTTAATAATGTTTAATATAATGATTTAAAATGATTAGAAATGACATATTTTTTCAGTTTATTGTTCCAAAAGATAAAAATAGTAGCTGAATACTGCTTGTTACAGTACTACAGTCATGCAAAGATTACAGCAAATTATGCATCTATGACTAGCCAATATGAAACAGCTGTAAAATAGTATTATAGTTGTTAGACTTTTGGGTTCTTTTGTGTTGCCCATATTTGCATAGGCCTTTTAGTGTAACATTTTTGTAGCCTAGCCGCGCTAGACAACCCACGGCAATGAATTTAATTCTCTGCCAGGGTGGGTCTAGTTACCCTCCATAAGCCTCGAGGCTGGATTCTCCTAAAACTGGCCGACGAATCACCATGAAGTGTAGAGTCAGAAGGCGGGCGTAACTAAGTGACGACAGAGGCGTGACGATTCTGACAGAAACAACCGGCGCACAATAAACAGTTATCTTTGGACTCGGCTTTGGCCACAGCCCTTAAAGATTTGAAGTTAAAATTCAACTTGAAAGATAAACAAAGGACGGCACTGAAGTGTTTCATTGAGAAGAAAGACGTATTTGGACTTATGCCGACGGGATATGGCAAATCCTTAATATACCAGTTGGCTCCGCTGGTTGGGAAGCTAATGGGACTTAGCCACAATCCGCCGGCGCTCTTGGAACTACGTCAGCCTATTCGTTGCGCTGATTGGTTGTATACCTACCCAATTGCTGCAGAGTGATTTGAAAGACAACCTTTTAGCCCGCCTCCCTCCCTGTGAAGCGGCCCTAGACCCTTGTGCCTTCAGAACATGGGTCTAGCGCGGCTAGGCTAACATTTTTGTGCTTCAACTAGCTTTTGGGGAAAGTGGGGGCCACAGATCCATTCTGTTGGGGGTTCACGGCTGTTTGGGATCTTCTGTTGTAAATCTCTACCTCACATATATTATTGCTTATGAGTTACTTTTCACCAAACTCTGATTTTTTTGTTTCCTTGGAAGTTAAAACCTCTTTTTCCAAGGATGAGAAGTGACACCTGCCTTCCATTACCCACAGCTCGCTGCACTTTGCTGTGATTTTCTGCACTTGTTTGTGATTACTTTTCATTCCCAATAAACCAGACTGCAGATTTCTTGTTAAATGTTCTTTGCAGCGGATTTAAATAGTTTAGCTGAACAACCACCATAAACTGTTGGGGTTTTCTACGTTCTTATTCTGTCTGCTTCTGCCGGTGACACGTTGTTTTAAATGCTGTATATCGACCACAGTTTTTGTTTCTGCAGAAGCAGGTTTGGTTCCCATAAACTATTTAAATTTGATGTATGTATGTATTTTGCACTGGTAATATATTTCATGTTTAAATGTCTTTATGTGGAGCTAAAACTGCACCAGACCCTCTGCAGGGGGAAACACCGAGTGCACTTTCTTCTTTCATCTAAATATCTGCATCCTGCCTCTGAAATATCACATTTTGGGTTTGTTTTGTTTTTTTTTCTGAGGGGAGCGTGTGGTGGGTTTTTATTTTTCACTTTAGATGAGTAACACACATACAGCAAAGAGTAAGACAGTGGGAGAAAGCGAGAGTTTCACCTTTTCTATTGAAGTGTAAAGCAGAATTCAGAATGTTTCAGATGAGAAAATGAGGCGTCTCCTCCCTCAGTATACAGACACTGTCACTGTAGTGGGTTTTGACATTTCATCTTACAGCAGTATTTACTTTGACATGTTTGCTATGTGTGTTTTTATTCTGAAAACTTACGTGTTACGGTTTTTGGTTTTCTTTTTGTTTAACGTGAAGTTCCACGCCGCTGCCGTGTAAATTTACACCTTTAAAAAGTGGAGCTGAGTTGCATTGAAAGTAAAATCAGGAACAATACAATTCCTCATGCACTGATATTTTGATGCTCACGTAAAGCATTTGTTGTTTTCTTGCACCGCCTCATTTCCTGCCCCTTTGCAAACACTGCTTCCAGTTTGTGTGACGTATCGTCAGGTCACGTCTGAAGTCAGCCAGGTTTATTCATCAGCACGTGCTTCGGTACCAGTGGAGATTTAAAAACACTTCAGCTTCTCTTTCCACATCCTGCACACTTCACCCAAACACTAGAGCGAGACCAAGAATGTTGCTGTTGAAGAAGAGCCACTCGATCTAGTATACAAGCACGATTCCAGGCTTTAGTTCACAGAAGGAATCCAGAAAGCTGGAGCCTGAGATGGCCAGATGGATTGGTGCAGTGCTATCTCTTGGTTTACCAGTTGATCGGTGTTCTAACTTCTACCTGTGGCCTGTAAGTCTTTGTAGTGACTCAAAGGATGAGATTGTAGGATTGCACAGAGTCTTGGCTGGGTTCAACCTGAGAAGCAGAGTGAGGAGTTCGAACATCCGGAGGGAGCTCGAAGTAGAGTTGTTGCTCCTTCATGTCAAAAGGAGAGAGTTGAAGTGTTTCGGACACCTGATTAGGATGCCTGCAGGTCGCCTTCTTTTGGAGGTTTTCTTGATAGGAGACCCCGACGTCAACCCAAAACGTCCTGGAGAGAATCCGTGTCTCATCTGTCCTGGGAAGGATCTAAAAACCAGGTGTAGCTGGAATTCCCTGCTGAGCGACTCTGGATAGCAGGAGAAAAAAGGATGGACGATGGATTGGTCGATACGTTTTGGGGTTTATTTTGGTTTATCTGTCTTGTTCATTCGTTCGTTTGTCCATACCGAAGCCGATTGTTTCTACAGTTTCATTTAGCAGACGCTTTTGTCCAAAGCGACGTACAACACAAGCAAGAATTCAGACATAAGGAAAAACCTTTAGTAAGTGCAAAAAGTGCAATTGCTCAAAGGTGTTGCCATCAAGTTGCAGAAGAATTGCCAAACCCCCCCCTTTTTGTGTGTGTGTTTTTTCAACTTTGTCAGCGCTAAATAAGTGCTGGGTTTTGGACCACCTGACTTATTCTACCCCTAAGGTGGAGTCAGATTAAGTGCCTAGGTGTTCTCTGAACAATTGAGTCTTCAATTGTCTCTTAAAAGTAGAAAGGGACTCAGCAGAACGCACAGAGTTTGGTAGATTGTTCTACCATTTGGGAACAACAGAGGAAAAGAGTCTGGTTAGAGATTTGGAGCCATGCTGGGCTGGAAGCACCAGGCGTCTCTCACATGCAGAGCGAAGTGGGCGTGAAGGGGAGCAGACCTAGATCAGGGAATCCAGGTAGGCTGGGGCCGTTCTTGTAAATGTTTTGTGATCAAAAGAAAACGAACGCTATTTGGATTCGATATACATTTAAGTAATTTTTTTAACAGCATGTGATAGCAGAGAAGCTGTCCTTCATAACTGGGCTTCTTCATTGATAAGCGTGTTTGTAACTGAATGTCTACAATAGAAATAAGAACGATTTAATCCGGACTCTCTCCTTTCTTTATGTTTCTGCTGTCCTTCTCATTTTCTTAATCTTTCACCGTTCTTCGCTCACTTTTATTACCCACTAAGCTCCACATCTTCAAGCATCACAAATAATTGTATCCAGACTCTGATCAGGTTAATCTGTGGCTGCCTTCTAACTGAGCCACTACCCGCTGTGAGAGGAGCTAATTTCCTGGTTTGTGGCAACAGCTTGTGTTTCTTGTTCAGTTTTGGCCGCTTGAGAGACATTTCAGACAGAGAGAGGAGGCTGATCAGACCTGAAATGAAGCATCTGTCAGTAATTGATCAATAAAAATGCAGATAATCAGCCAAATATCTGCTACGATCATCAACTGAGCAGATAATCCCCAGATGGATATCGTGGTCTTTACAGGCTTTGGAAGCTTTAGTTACCTCTTGCTTTGATTTATGTTAGTGGAAGACCTTTTGACGCTCCAGGTTCCAGATCCAGGTTCAACAGTAGAGGCGATCAGCTGATTAATACCCACCTCTTGTTTTTGGCATTTGATTCAAGTGGAGCCTGGCACCCTGGCTTCATGTCTTACTGTTACTTAGATTTGTCTTTTAGGCATTGTTTTTTAACTGTATGGCACTTTGATTCTGCTCCTGTTGCTTTTTAACACGCTTTATAAACACATTTGCCTTTGCCCTGTTACAGCTCAGATGGCTCAGAAGCATTACACCAGACTAGAACAATGATTAAACTCAGATGTACTACACCAGAACAGAACAGAACAATTGAGTGCAGATGTTATACCCCAGACTAGAACATCTGTCCAACAGCTGTGCTGTTCTCACAATGACAAGTCAAGACATAATAGCTTGTGGAAAAGACATTTGGATGTTACATATACCTGAATAGATGTATTTAATGCTACTACAAAACCCAAATGACTAGTATGAATTTCTATTTTTATACCATATTTATTAGATGTTATGCTGTTGTGAAGCTGTTGCAAATTAGCAGTTTCATAAAGTAAATGCTTAAACTTAAGCAATTAATTCCCCAAAGTCACTAGTTTAGGCCTCCAAACTTACCGACTGTAGCAGCAAAATATAAAAATATATGTTTTATTACACACATTTGGTGGACAAACAGAAATCCAGACATGCAGAAACAAAAATGTAGAGACAGATGAGCTCAAAGATTTGTCTCCAGTTACCTGGCCAGATGTGTGTGTGTCTGTGTGTGTGTGTGTGTGTGTGTGTGTGTGTGTCTGTGTCTGTGTGTGTGTGTGTGTGTGTGTGTGTGTGTGTGTCTGTGTGTGTGTCTGTGTGTCTGTGTGTCTGTATGTGCAGCTCACAGTGTGTTTTTTTTCCACTCTTTGATTTGACCTCACGTGGCAGCTAAGACTAACACACAGAAACGCTGCAGAGACCATCTATTAGAGCAACCATGTCTATTTTTCCATTTCCTCTGTGTTCACGCTGAGCTGTTGAGGTAACTCACTAACCACACGCTCTTCTTTTCCAATAACCAGAATAACTTTGTACCCACCAAACACTGTTTCTTTCCCACACTGTCAGTATGAACACTTATTCTGCTCTGTTCACCACTCTACACATTTAATAACTTGGTGTTTTCTGTTGTCTTCACGCCCAGCCTGCTTTCTTGCTGTTTTTGATGAAGCATCTTGAACTTAATTTAATCATCTTCCTGAGTCAAAACTGACAAAACGGTGCCACCACAAGGCCTATGTTAGTAGCTGTTCTCAAGCTTTTGATCATTTTACATGATCTTCTTCAGCAGAGTTTACAGAATTAATGATCTGGGATTGTAAATGTTCAAACTTGATCCATTTGCTGTTGGTAAAATCTCACCGCAGAGTTAGTTTAGCAGCTATTCTGGAGCTTTTGACAGCATCAAATAATATTTCTGTTAGAATATTAGGTTAAAAAATAATACATTTAGACTTAAAATGACCCAAACATAATGGAAATACAGCATCTTTAATTCTGTGATCACTGGGAAATCTTGAAATTTGAATCTAGCTGTCTGCTCAGGCAGTGTAACAAGTATAAACTTTCATTTTTCCTTTGTTTTATCGTGCATTACTACAGTAATTATGTGGTTGCAGGAGGTGCTTGATGAAGAGTTTGTTTTGAAAAAGACAGAAGATGGACTTTGCTCCCTTTAATTGAAAATGGGCAGGTTTGAATGATTATAAACACATTTAGCTTCCAGTTTGGTTGAACGTAGGAACAGCACAGTCTGCTTTGGTAGGATCATTACTATTATTATGTATAATGACAACATAAAACTGATTAAACGTTGACTCAAAGGTATGATCTGTTTGTGTGAGTTTTAGAGTTTGTGCAGGTTGATTTTCATTTGCAAGTGGACGTGAAGCGAAACCATAGACAGCCTGAAATGTTGGAAATTTGTCTTAAAATTCTAAAATTGTTTTATTTGCATGTGATGTAATGGACTGCAGAGAAAACACCGCTGTGGTCTAAGACACTAATGTGCTATTCTGCATTTTGAGCACCTCCTGTAGGAAACCAATAGGGGTCAGTAAAGCTCAGAAACTACACTAAAATGTTGCTTTGAATGCATATACCTGCTGCAGTGTTAAATATGTTGTTCCAGGTCAATTTTCTTCTCCTTCTACAAGCAAAAAGAACAACAAAGCAAAGTGTGCTGCAGCTGTATCATGTTTATTCCAAGACTATTGACTGTGGTATTTAGATTTTTGCTTCTTGTTCTTTTTTTGTTGGTGAGAATGCTTAGATTGGACTACAGACTGGTTATGTGCTGTTTTAGATTTTTGTTATTTTAACAAAACACGTGAGGCAGTGTTTCTGTCGGTCTTTGTCGGTGTTAGTTTGGGGTTTGTTTGGTCAGTCGGCTAATTGCTTTATGTCTCAACATGACAACTCTGAAGTAAAGCGTTTAATTAAGCACGATGCATAAGGTGTGAGTGTGTTCGTGTGCACAGGAGTGTGTCTGTCACTCGTGTTTGATCACAGCAAAGTGAGAACAACTGAACTATCAGACCACTGGAGCTGATCAACAAGGAGAGTACACACCCACACAAATACGTACAGCTGTGTGTTTCAGGCAGCGGAATGGAACCAAATGGAAACTAGACAAGCCCTCAGTAGAGGGCAGAACCACGCCCTCTACTGGCGAAAACCCTGTCCTCCCTATACAAATGATGCAATATGTATCAATTTTGATCATCATACGTATCTCCCTTCCTACTTGATCTGCTGACCTGTAATTCCACAGCTGAGCAGGGGACCTTAGACTGATCTTCAGTGCCAAGTTTGATTATCCTGACTTCAGCGGTTGCAGAGATATCGGACCGGACATAGCCACATACATACATACATACATACATACTTACCCAGCCAGATACCGCACCGAATGCAATAACCCCATCGACATACCCGTCGGGCGTGGTTAATAAAGATCCAGACAGCTACGGCCAACGTTGTTGAAATAAGCCTCCTGCATTTCTGTGAAGCTGGCTTGTAGCGTGAAAGAACGTTTCAGTCGCATTCTAGCAGAGCCACTCTCATACAGGAGCACATATCAGTTTCTACTTGAAGCTGAAGATCTGCTTCAGACTTTCCAGGCAACAGATTCTGTGTCTTCAGCTGCATACTGTAAACAATATTAATTTGCTAAGGTGATACCATCTTGTGCTCCCAAAAGAACCCATTCTGCTTTTACGCTGTGCTTTTTGAGGAATACTACATCTCTGACCCTGACATGATTAGTACCAGTGTGCCGGTGCTTCACATGTTTAGTCCGTTCATGCAGCTCTTCTTTTAGCAGGGACAAAACCAGCATGGAATAAATCCAAAGTAAGCCCGTTTGAAACACAAGATGCACAACATTGGTGGCTTCATTAGTTTGTTAAAAATAATAAGAGTATTTATTTTAAAAACAGTTTACAAAGACGATACTCAGTCAGACGGTGTTCCAGAAACAGAAAGCCAATCAGACCAGACAGAAAAGAAGAAATAGTTAGCTCAATGAAAGATGCAAATTACAGAATTTCATTAGTGTAAATAAATCAATAGAATAAACACCGTTTGACACAAATACAAGAATATAAGCACCAAACATGCCCTAGCACAGAGTAAAAGAGACCGCAGCACATAAAAGCAAATCTATAAAAATGGCTTTTAAAAGTGATTTAAAGGAAGACATTTATTCTGTGAGCCTTCAATTTTCTTTGATTTTAAGCCTCAGCTTTGTGAACAGTCAGATTCAAGGCTGCAAGAGGCTCATACAGGGTTATTACTTCCATCACATAGCCTGAAGTCAGACCCTGACAAGCTGTAAATGTGATCAGTACAAAAATGAGCAAGGAGCCAATGGAGGGAAGCCAGGATCAGGGTGATGTGGTGTCTGTTAGAATCAATAAGAATCATTCTGTCATGTATGTGATGTGAGTTTATGAGTTGTGGACGGCACAAGTGAGGAAAAATCCCAGACTGCATCAGTTTCTGTGATTAATCTGGGCTCTGGGTCTGCTTCTACCCAGTAAAGGTTTATTATTTTGGACAATTCACACTGTTGCTCAGGTGTAGCTGTGGAGCAGAGTGAATGAGACGCTTTGTGATTTTGGGAAGACCTGTGCTCACTGAGATGTTTGGGATGAGTAATGGTGCTGACCTGTGGGAAAAGTCTCCTAGAAATCACTTCACACAGCTTAAAGTACCGTTGCTTGTCCATTTATGTGATGAAGTCCAACTTTATCACAACTTTTACAGTAATGCTTGTTTCGTCAGAACTCCTCAGATGAGCCGTTGAATCTTTAGATCTTCCACTACATGTGCTCATCTTTAAAACAATCTGATTTTTCTTGAAGCAAACTCAGCTTAGCCCAGAAGTACAACAAGACACTTTGACAGTCAGAGTCAGGTGCGTTATTTGGATGTAGTTTCAGTAAAATAGAGCAAACTGAGGTTGGTATGGTCAGTAAACGGTTGTGTTGTTGGAAAACCTCACCTTGTACCTTCACCTCCACCTGTGGAAAACCTCTTTATAATCTAGATGTTTTTCTGTCCTTATCTTCTATTCTCTGTTAATGTGGCGTGGCCGTTGTTACCAATGTTCCGTGAACTTGCCGCCATTTGCGGCTTTCAGAACATGCTGGTGGCGGGGACCCTTTAAATGCTCAATACACCGGGGGACATGTTGACCTGTTACTAAACAGACTCATATTCAACATCTGGCCCTTTGTTTATTAACCGGCTGCTGAAGCCGTCTCCCCAAAACCACATTTTGTTCCTGTTTGAATAACAGCCACTAAAGTAAAGTGATCTGATGATTCAGGAAGTTAGTGAGCATCCTTCAAGGAAGTCCAGTAATCATTTTGTAACATTTAAAAGATGTGTTCCGTTACAAACACAGGACGGACATCTTCAATTCATTTCACAAAGCAATGTGATACGGTCAGCGTTTAAATATCCCACGCATGCTGGGAGTTTACATCGTTACAGCAGCAAAGAGGAGAAAACATTTAAAGGCATTAGAGGAGATTTAATTTCCTACGACTTTGAACGTAGCATGCGCACATACAACCTCTCCCTCACCCCCCTCTAACCTCCCCCCTCTTAACATTTCCGAAGAAACACCCCCCTCCAGAAACTTGCGTAGGAGTCGTAAAGTTGCCTACAGCCACAGTATAATCAATAATACATTTTACCTGTCCAGAAGGAATTTAGCAACCAAGGCATCTGTCTTTAGGTCCATTTGTTGCTTGAGCTGACGCCATCGCCCAAATGACTCGCCAATAATCACTTTTGTTTTTGCATTCTCGTGATCCAGTTGTTTTTTATTTTCTCTGACCTCAAAAAATGCCTTTCTTTTACGGCTGGGTCCCCCTGGATCTTTATCTGTCATTATGTAAAAAAAGATGAGCAAAACAAGTCGCCAGCTAACTACGAAGCTATACCAAAGCAACACATACAGAAAACACGTAAGTCCAAGGCGTACGTAATCTACGTAACTAGGCCTGAGCTGGAAGATTTTTGATTGACAGGAAAGGGAGCAAACCAAACGCCGCGGTCCGAGCGCATTGATTGGCTGATGTTTCTCAGGTCCTGACATGTCCACAGTTACTTTTTTTAAATTCTTTATTCTTTTAGAAACCATACATACAAGTCCACTAAAGGTCAGTATATTCATTTTATGTGAATCAGACAAATTAAACAACAAAAACATCCTCCATAATGCCTTTAACGAACATCAGTAGAAAAATCAAAATAAACTCGTTCAGATTATCCAAATTCCTCTGGATGTGAAAACGGAAACATTGCACATATTAATGCTTCATTCATGAGTAGAAATACTGATAGAGAAGTTTTAATATTACTGACATTTGATCTGTATTCAACAAATCTGTCTGTAAAAATACCAATATTGCACAGATTCTTGTATATGTGGAAAATTAATATGGCAGAGTTTTTAAATGTACGAAATATTCATAATTCACAGCTTTGTATTTGTTAGTAAAGTACTGAAGTCAAATCATGCAACATTTTGGAGAGGAATCCAAGAAGTGTAAAAAAATAAAAATAAAAATTAAACTTTCAGATGTAGTAAATGGACTTGGAGCTGAGCGCCACAGATGATAAGTTTTAAAGTGTTGAGAGATGAACTAACACACCGTTAGTTTTGTTTTTTGTTGATTATAGTCCATTTAACGAGCAGCTCCAAAGATTTTGCTGTTTAAAAGTGACCTGACATGTTGTGCTTCGGTGCGTGAACTGCTCCCTTTTTTCATCCAAGTATTTTGTCCCTAAAATTCAAACAGCTGAATGTGAGCAGGAACTGGGCTGTTTTGTTTTTGAGGTTTGCCCGTGGTTTGCTAAATCATCTGAGGTGGTGGTAATGAGGTCGTGATTGTCGTCAAGGAGACGCCGACAACACAGTCACAATGTTTTTTGTTTTTCTTCTTCACTGTGCATCTCTCCGAGCAGATTTTTGCTTTTATTTTTGAGCCTCATTGTGCTCTTCTTTGCTTAGATGCTACAGTCTGTTGCAGCTTTTCCGTCCAGTATGAACGGAGATCGTGTTTAGACTTCCAGCGCAGTGAATTAAGATTCCCAGGATGCCATGAAAGCAGCAGATTTCAGTTTCATTCTCAGTCAGCATCAGATCAGAAACCACAGTAGTGATGCAGAGGTCATGTGGGATTTTTCAGTCTCTCAATAAATAAACATTACTCCCAGATGACCACACTGTCTCTACCCAGATATCAGGTATCAACATGGATGACAAAACGCCACCTTTAACTCAACCACTCCCTGTCCTCCCAGCCTGTCCCTCTATTCAACAAGAAACCAAAATCCAGCTGGAATGAGCCCAGCTCAAACCCACAAAGTCTGACAGAAACTTGGTGTCATGATCGATGACCAACAAAGCTCATGTGGTCGCTGCTCGGTCATGTCGATTTGTCCTGTACAACATCAGGAAGACCAGACAGTTTTTGTCTGAACATGCAGCTCAACTCCTGGTAATATCAGGCATAGACCTCCCTGCATGCACAGTCAAGCATCTGCAGATGATCCAGAACCCAGCAGCACATCTGGCTTTCAAACAGCTCAAGTCACCCCACTGTTCAGATGGCTTCACTGGCTTCCAGTTGCTGCCAGCATAAAGTAAAAACTCTGACACTCACCTACAAAACTAGAATGAAAGCAGCTCCCTCCTACCTGAACTCTCATTCAGGTGTACACTCCCTCCAATTAAAGGCTTCTGATCCAACCTGCAGAACAGGGCCGATCCAGAGCCGGACTCTGCTCCTCTGTGGTTCCCCGATGGTGGAACGAGTTACCAAACTCTGTTCAGGGAGAACATGCAAACTCCATGCAGAAAGATCCCAAGCCGGGACGTGAACCGGGTTCTGATAATAGGAATCTTTTATTTTTTTCAGTCTATCAGATACAAAAGTGTTCAGTGAAGAGCTGGTTTTTAGTCTTTCCTTAAAAACTGAGAGGGATTCTGCAGACAGTGAGCAGGAGTGGAAATGTGATGTTTTAGTAATGTTTAAATTACGTTCATGGACAACTTGAACAATCCTGTGCAAATCTGTGTGATCACAACCCATAAAGAAGTCATAAAATACAGTCACAGGGATAAAAGGATGGTCTCGAGGTTTGGGCGTGAGCTGATGCTCTCCTGTGATTCTTGAGAGGTAGACGGAAGATAACGGTGAGGAGTGGATGGTGTACGATGGAGACAGAAGAAATGAAGTGCTTTTGGAACTGCCAACTGACTTTTAAACTCTGCACGATTAGATCAAGCATTCCCAGCTGAGAAGAGTGGTGGCAGACGTGTAGAAAATTAAAAAAAGAACAGGTTGTGGTTTCACAGAAGGAGGAGGAGAGTTTGGGAGGAGTTTATAGAAGAGTGCTAGTCATTGTTTAGTTGGTTCAAATCTTCAAATCTTCAAATCTTGCTCATGTTTTCTTTCAGACTTTTTTCTTAAACACCACTGAAGACACCAACAGTTGATCCAGAACTGACTTTTTGGCTGCATGTTTGACAAATCTGCCTGATCTTCACTGAACCATTCCAGACAGTGGAGTAAGAACTTTACCCGACCCGTCAGCGAGGTTAGTCCACAGAATATTTGTTTGATATATGAAATGTTTAGGCTACTTTCATGATACCAATTAGAAGTTTGGTACCAAAGCTTGTCTTAGATATGTACTGTAAAAAGATGACTTACCTATTTTGTCTTCATAGTTATATCGCTTTTGTATTTATATAGCTGTTTTCGAAAAGGTGCTAATAATGCTGTTATTATTTATTGTTATTACTACTTTTTAATGGTCCAATGAGGTATTCCAGTTTTGCATTGAGCTGTTGAGTTGATGTGCAGCAGATGATACTTTAATCTGCACATTCTTCATGGAATGCAGCAATGAAAAGCTTTAAAAGTGATAAACCAAGGTAAAGTGGGGAGTTTAATGGCCTCAAAGTCTCCCTACTTGTGGCGCTTTCTGACACATGAGCGACTCGTATATGATGTAAAACAACACGCAAGTGACCAAGAACCATTTAATAGCTGAGTGGAACTTGTGCACGATGTGTTTAAATTGTTATATCTGACACAGTACGTCCATTTACCAGATGTTGGTTCCAAAGCTCAGTGGTCCTAAAATGTACGTTGGGTTCATAGAAGTCCATCAGGATGTGATGGCCTTTCCACACTGGCAGCTTTATCACTTATTAGTGAAACGCTCACATTCACCAGAACCGCCTTATTGCACAATTCATTTCCATCTCAGCGTATTCTTTCATTCATTCTTTCATTCTTTCAAGTTTATTTGAAAAAGAACAGCGTGCAGTTACATTTAAAAAATGGCTGCACCAGATTTAGCTTCAAGCTAATTTCCAACTGTAGTCCTTGGTCCATAAAAAAACAAACATTCCTTATTTAAAACAATGCATATAAAACGCAATACATTAACAAAGCAAAACAAAATCAAAATCAATATTAAAATATTTACAAATATGTATGCAACGTTGTTGGTTTATAGACAATTATCAAAATGCAAAGGTATAACGAGGAAGACTGTATTCAAACCAATTACAATATATTTAAAGTGCATTTAAATGACAAAAACAGAGTGCAAAAGTACAAAGTTAAAGTGCAGAGTTATATGCGAAACAATAGTTTCGTAGATCCTAAAGGTGGTAGCTATCAGATGGTGCCGACGAGGGTAGCATCTGATAGCTCTATACCAGATTGGTACTGTAAATACACACTGTACTATTTTTACACTGATAGTCTGGTAGTCTGGCAGCCATCAGATGGTACCCACGAGGGTATCATCTGATGGCCAAATACCCGTCTGGTATTATTAATGCGAGCAGGACTGATGATCAAACAGCCAGTTTTTAACAGCCCGAGAAAAGCTGTGGAAATCTGCCGTGTTCTTAAAATTGTCAGGCAGCCCATTCCATTCCTTGATGGCTTTGTAAGAAAAGGCTGACTGAGAGAAGGCAGACTTTCTTTTGGGAATGTGGCAGTCACCCCTGAACGACCTAAGCACTCTACTGGTTAGTTGAGAGCGTAGCTGTACAAAGGTCTTTAGAGGGGGTGGAGCCGCGTCATGTAAGATTTTATGTACCAGGCGGATATCAGAGTACCTGATCAGGTTGTCAAAGCTTAAAATTTTATATTTTTCCAGTATGTTGCAATGGTGGTACCGCCGGGGCTTTTTATCTAGGATTTTCAAGGCCTGATTATGTAGTGCCCTAAGAGGGTTTAGAACTGTCAATTTAGCTTGAGACCATGATGACATACAATACAACATATGGGATATAATTACAGCATTGAAATAAGTTTTTGCAGCTTCCAGCGACAAAGAGCTCCTAATGTGCTGGAAGTTCGCAATGTTAAATTTTAGAACCTGACAGATCTTTTTGACGTGCTTTTTAAAATTAAACGTAGGATCCAATATAACACCTAAGTATTTTACTTCCTCTACGTTTTTGATCATATGACTACCGACATAGATATTTGGGGGGACATTTAGATTTTGCTTGTTGGAGAAATACATTGTAACGGTTTTCTCTGTGTTCAACTTAAGGCATGACTCATTAAGCCATTCAAGTGCTTTTCCCATTGTAACTGAAAGCTAAGATGCGACAGAATTTGCATCAGAGCCGTGCGCAAAGAAAACCGTGTCATCAGCATACATCAAGACCTCCACATCATCACAGATGGAAGGTAGGTCATTGATGTACAGACTGAAGAGTAACAGCCCCAGAATAGACTCTTGGAGCACACCTGTAGAACAGGTTGTGAACGGCGAAGTTTTGTCATTTATTCTTACGCACTGGTGGCGATTTGCTAGATATGACTGAAACCAACTGACAGTGTTTGCGGAAAGATTAAAATTTTGCAGTTTTTTCAGCAGCGCTGAGTGGTTCACTGTATCGAATGCCTTACGAAGATCCAGGAAAATGGCCCCAACTACCCCTCCCTTATCAAGACTGGATTTGATCACCTCGAGGAAATAACAACATGCCGTGTCGGTAGAGTGTTTTGAACGAAAACCAAATTGCATGGGATGTAAAATATTGCTATTATCAAGGTGCTCAATCAGCTGTTCTGCAACAATTTTTTCAATAACTTTAGAGACCGCAGGCAGTATACTAATGGGTCTATAGTTCTTAATATCCTTTCTGTTTCCTGACTTGAAAATAGGTGTTACAATTGCTGTTTTAAGAGAGGAGGGAAAAACACCTTCACTGAAAGACTGATTTGTTATATGCACAAGTGGTGCTGCTAAAACATCTTTATATTTCTTTACAAACAATGGGTCAAGTCCCCATGAATCCTTAACTCTGGAAGTAGAGAGTGACGAAATAACTTTGCTGACCTTGTCTTCATTCACATATTCTAAATTCAGAACATCCAACAGAGAGGGAAGTGACCCTCTAGTAAAACCACAAGCTACAGACCCTACAGAGGCTGATAGTGATGTTGTTGGTGCCTCGATGTTAGAGGGACCACATAGCTCTGAGATGGAGGTGATAAAATACTCATTAAACATATTTGCAACCGTCAAGCTGTCCTTTACAGTTGTTTGTATAGCAGGAGCAGATGCTCCACTATTTTGAGAGTTTACATCAAGTTCAATGGTTCCTTTTCTAGTCTGCTCTTTCCCAGATAGTTTATCAATACACCTCTATATCAGTTTACTGTTCCCTTTGGCCTGTTGTATCATTTCTAGAAAAAAGTCAGCTTTTGCTTTTCTCAGCTGTCCTGTGACTTTGTTTCGTAGGCTTTTAAAGAGCAGCTGATCAGTGTTGAGCCTAGATTTAAGATACCTTTTCAGGGCAGCATCCCTTTCTTTCATTAAAAACCATAGCCTCTCACTTAACCATGGGAGCATTTTTTTACTTTTAAATTTCCGCACCTGAGTTTTTGTAAATTTAGAGAGAGTTTGAAAAATATAATTTTTAAGAGTGCTGCAAGCCTGCTCAGTATCCTGCCCACAAACTAGATCTTTTTGAACAGTATTTGTAATTTCAATATCAAACAGCTCTATATCGCATTTTGGAATATGTGATATGTATACTTTATCTCTATTTTGATTTCGATACCGAAACCTTGAAAGTTTTCTCGATACCAGAGTTAAATTGTGGTCCGATAGACCTGTTATTAAATTGTAAGTTCTATTTACACGATCACATTTATTAGTAAAAATCAAGTCCAACAATGTTTTGGTGGATCTAGTTATTCTCGTTGGATTTTTAATAATTTGAGTTAGGTTGAATTGTTTAGTTAGAAGCTTATTAGAGCGTGTTTTATCGAACCAATTAAAATTAAAATCACCCATTAAAATGATTTCCTTATTGTTACAGGCTTTCAAATTCTCTTTCAACATATCATAAAAAGCATCCTTCTCATTAGGGGGCCTGTACAACACAATGACATTAAAAGACATTTCGGGCGATAGACAGATCGTGACTCCCACACATTCCAGGTCATTTTTAGGAAGATCAATCTGTGCACACTGGATATTACTTTTTACATACAATAATACACCACCACCGTTTTTATTTGGTCGGTCTCTTCTAAATAAATTATAGTTTGGAATAGTGTAAGAGCCTACTGGGGTATTTTTAGTTAACCAGGTTTCCGACAGCCCTAAGTAGTCCAGATTTGAGCCATGTAAAAGTTTTTCCAGTTGTTCCGTTTTAGACAGGAGACTTCTGATATTAATGTGGCCTCCAAGAATCCCCTTCAGTTTAACGTGTGGATCCCAGAGTCTGCAGAGATCACATGTAATATGAGTCAATAATCAAAGAAAACTGTTTGAGAAAGGGTCATATATTTTAATAATTAAACATCAGACCCAAATGAATGCATTCCTTGTTTGTCTGTATTTTCTGTTCATGCTGATTTGATTCAGTCGTTTTTATTATTATCCCCTGCCCGCCGTAGGCACGGAGGGGGGTACTGGCGCAGCACGTCCGCATTTCGTTTCCAGAGCATATCTCAGAAACTACTTGAGGGATTTCATTCATATTGCACCCAGGCCATCTCTATATAGTACAGATGTGCCTTTTGGGGTGTATGACCTTGACCTGATTTTCAAGGTCATAGTGAGGCACTCCAAATATTTTTTGGTTTCCAGATCATATCTCACAAACTACTTAAGGGATTTCATTCATATTGCGCACACTAAGCCTGTTGGTAATGTAGATGTGGATTTTGGGGTGTATGACCTTGACCTGACTGTTTTTTTTTTTTATTGTAGTGAAGATGTATCATTTTGTAGGTGTATCGTCCACTATATATTATTATTTCTTGCACTTATTATGTGCAATATTTATTATCTTGTTCTTGCACTTTCGTGACTTTTGCACTCCTTTGTTTTTTGTTTCTAACAGCCCCGTAACGGTAAATTTCTCCTTTGTGAGATCAATAAAGTCTATCTTATCTTATCTTATATATAAGGCGGGGGATGTTTTAAGCGGAGCGTGTTTATTTGTCTTGTTTTTGTTATTTTGTGTCTTGTTTTTGTCGTTTTTTGTCATTTTGTGTCTCGTTTTTGTCATTCTGTGTCTTGTTTTTGTCACAGACGATCTTGTTACCATAGCAACAAAATCTTTCTCAGCCTCCAGTTGGTTCCAGTATTGTTCTGTGCTGTAAAGTTATTAATACAGAAGATGATGTGTAGCATGTGGCGTTTCTTATTCTTCTTAATGAGGAAAAGTCCTATGAAATTCCGTCCCGTCGCATTGATGGGACTTCTGGCTCAGACTCTGTGTCCATTAAAGCAGTGATAACAGATATTAAGCTGTGAGTCTGTAAGGGCCGTCATATCAAAACTAGAGACACATAGCAAGTTAGGAACACCAAAAAGAACAGCTACTCAAAGCTGAGAATTTCGTGTGTTTTCCGTTACGTTACTTCAAACTGTCTCCTGAGACATGAAACCTGGACAACAACTGAAACCATGTGCAGATACTGTTGTGTTCTATTGTGTTGGGAGGTCTGTTTGACACGTAGCTGCGACCTCTCAGCGTGGCGTTAAGTCTTCAGAACCACAGTGCCATTGTGTCCTGACCTCTCACATTACAACCAGTAAATAATGCGGACACACACACACATGCTTCCACACACACACACACACACACACAGTATTGGTCCAGGTGGTCGGTATTGTCTTTAATGGGGGAGGAGGCGTCGTGGTTCAGTGCATGGGAACTGATTGGCTTTCCATTAGCACTCAATGGCCAGCAGTCCTTATCTGTTAAACTCATGCACACCTACATTAGGGTGACATTAGGATGCAGTTAACCCTCGAGTCGTGCTGCGGGTCGAATTAACCCGTTTTAAAGTTTGAAAATGTGGAGAAAAAAAATGCATTTTCACAGTGAAACTTCTGTTGTCCACATTTTTAACATTTTTGGGAAATTTTTGAAAAATTTTTGTAGGAAAAAAAGAAATGTTAAAACAATATGTTTCCTAAGAACATTCACCAAAAAAAATCAACCAAAATCCAGCGAAATGAAACCCTTGTAGTTAAAACAAGCCGCCCTGATTGGGGTTTAGACAGTGAGGAGGATCTGACAGAATAGAGACTCACAGCTCCCACATTTAGATTTTTCCTTTCCCAGATGAAGACACAGTAATGCTGAAGCAGGTTTACACAATCAGAGCCTGGACATTAGTCAGAGGTCCTGAAGAAGTTTAACATCTGGCCCAAAAAGCTCATGATTCGTCTGTGTTTTTCTGGAAGATGACCCTGCTTTGTACTGGTCCGCTGTCTGATGAACACTTCAGTTATTTGTTGCTTTTTGCCCTAACCCTAACCTTATGAACTCCAAGCAGTTTCTAAGGGTTTTTGTTTTTGCTGCCGTCTCGTTTTTCCTGCAAATAACAACCATGGTTAGAAGTAGGGAGAACTTTAACGTGTCTTCTTTGCAGTGCAGGAAAAAAAACGAAAGATGAATTTGTATTTTAAATAATAAAAACAAACTGGAACCAACATGTCTAACAGTTCTCCAAATGCTGCGAATACTGGGAATAAATGATGGCTACATAATATAGATTTTATTTTCTCCTCACATTTATAATTTATGTTCAAAATTTAAAATCTTTAAAATAAGAACACAGCCTGCAGTTCAGCCCTGTTCACCTGGAAAGTCCTGGAATTTTAGATTTTTCTTCTGTGACTTTTCTTCACAGCTGAACAGATTTGCACCAAAAAATGCTGAATTTTAGTCTTTTATTGAATCTGGTTTGAGCAAATTGTTCATTTTTTTTTTTGGCAAATTCTTAACTCGGGCATGTAGAATAATGTGACTTTAATGAAATATCGTGATTTAAAGCTCAGATTTGGTTCTTTCTGGTGGTTAATTTGTGAAGCATTAAACATTTGCACTTTCTTTCTGTTTTTACAGTTTCTAAAAAGTGTAATCTGGGCTCATTTTCTCTTTTTTAAATTAGCTGAATGTGCTGAATGTCTTTTTGGAGTGTTAATATCTTTCTCTCTGTGTGTATTTTGATACTGCTGAACTTTAACTTTCCTGAAAACTGTTTCAAATTCAACATCTGTGCACGTTCATTTAACTGAAGTGTGTTCCAGTCAACAGTGTTTTCAGCCTCACTCGCACATTTTAATGCTTCATTTAGCGTCACCTGTGTCAACATACGGTAATAAAGCCCCTCCTGAGTGCACTGATAATAATCACAACAGTAAAATGAGCTTTCATTGGTTTATTACCCACATTAGCAGCTCCTGCTGAGGGTGTGGCTGTTTACAGCTCAGCTTTCTCAATAAGGAACTAATGTTGTCTTTTTTTTGCATTTTCTTCTAATGATTTAGATTTTTTATTGTAATTTTGCATCTTTTTGTGTTAATTTGGTGTTTTTTCCTATAATTTGGCATCTTTTGTGGTGATTTATGGTTTTTATAGTCATTTTTCATCTTTTTGTTGTCATTTTGCATTTTTTTGTGTTAATTTACTGTTTTTCTTGTTGTTTTTCATCTTTTTGTCATGACATTTGCTTTTTTATAGTCATTTTTTTAATCTTTTTGTGGTGATTTTGCATTTTTTTGTGTTGATTTAGTGTTTTTCTTGTTGTGTTTCATCATTTTGTCATGACATTTGCTTTTTTATGGTAATTTTTCATCTTTTTGTGTTGATTTAGTGTGTTTTTAATGCTGTTTTCATCTTTTTGTCATGACTTTTGCTTTTTATAGTAATTTTTCATCCTTTTGTGTTGATTTAGTGTGTTTTTCTTGTTGTTTTTCATCTTTTTGTCATGACTTTTGCTTTTTTGCAGTAATTTTTCATCTTTTTGTGGTGATTTTGCATCTTTTTGTGCTTATTTCACATATTTTTATGGTGATTTGGCTGAAGACATTAACAGAACTCAAATGTTCAGCTCTGAAAACGTCTTGTGTCTGTTTGAAATTTCGCACTTCAAGAACCTCCAATTAAAAATCCCCCTTTTTTTCTCAAAGATATAAAACACAAAAATAAACAGTAAAAGGTCGGCTGCTGTGCTTTGATTCTGGGGTTGAAGGCCCTCTATTTTACCCCAATCCTTTTGATGCTGGCCTTTCCTTAAAGTGGACAGTCGCTGTGTTTATAGAACCTCTGATAGATTTCATGGACAGTTCAGAAAACACATCACAGCACAGGCGACCGCTGGCCAGCAGCTTGTTTGTTCAGTAACAGAGTTGTTGGCTTGGCTCTACTGTTTGATTTACAGCTCTTCATTCTCTATTGTGTGTGATGGCATTTACTGAGGTGAGTAATCTGTAATTACCCTTAAACTCCCCCGAGGGCAGCAGGAAGGTGCCGTGAAACTGTTAGGTTTCCATCGGGGTCGACGTCCGTTTAAACAAATTATCTGAAGAGAGCTCGGACAACCGCAAACTTCGCTGTAAAGCAGGAAACGCTTTAATGTGTGAAGTCAAGCTGCAGAAAAACTTCTGCTTCTATTCTCGTCTTCTCTGTAAATTCAGCAGAACTGGAGGTTAATGAGTGACGAAGGCCACGATTCATCTCAGTCACAAGTTTTTACCTCAACGAGCGTTAAAAGGAATTATAAATCCATTTGGTACAGTCCTAAAGTAGCCATAGTGTAAAAACCTAATGCTGTTTTGTCAGTTTTAACTGTACTTCCTTATCCTTTAGGTTTCATGTTCTAAAAGTTACACCAAAGTTTTTGAAGACAAAAATACTCATGTCAGAAACACGGAAATAAAAATAGATTTCCTCTTATTTCTTCTTAAAAAATTTTATTGTCTCCAAACAGCTGGTTTTGTTTCTGGCTTCTTCTGCTGTGTTTATTGCAGCCATGCATCCCACAGCGCCACCTTCTGGCAGCGTTACGCAGCCTATTTTTCATTTGTTCCAAACCAGCTGGAATGGAATGGAAGCCTCATTAACATTTTCTCCTTTTGTTTTTTGCTACATTTCAGTAATTTCCTTCAGATTATCTTCACATTTAATCACAAACAGCTACCGTCTCCGGTTTTAGCGCCGTTGTCGTGACGACGGCGAACAAAGCTTCAGATAACCTGAAAGTTAACAATAAAAACAGAAGCAGCAACAGAAAGACTTCAGACCCATTCACACGCATTTTCCCACGCTCTGAGGGATTGATTGGTATTGATGAGATGCAAATGGTATTGATTGGCTCACCCTTGTCTGTGTGTATTGATGTGTGTGTGTGTGTGTGTGTGTGTGTGTGTGTGTGTGTGTGTGTGTGTGTGTGTGTGTGTGTGTGTGTGTGTGTGTGTGTGTGTGTGTGTGTGTGTGTGTGTGTGTGTGTGTGTGTGACTCCTCTCTTTGTCCTCCGACCCTGCAGGCGTCTGATGCTGAACTCAGTGGGATTTCTGCTCCCTGACAGGCGTCGGCTTCGTTTGCATCAGAACCAGAGAGTCTTCGAGATAAGGCTTGTTTAAGGGCAGAGACAGCAGGGTGCAAGTGACATTTAAGATCATTAAAGCAGGAAAACTCCACCTAAACTTACTTTCTGCTGTCAAATTGGAGACATGATTAAGTTGTGATGTAGAACTACTGTCATCACCAACTTCTCTATGTTGGATTTTCTTTTACATCAGACCAAAAAACGCAACAGGAGACATGATTTCTTCAAGAAGAAAACACAAACCTTCAATTCAGTTCATCTAGTAGGTTTTGTATTTTAACAAACAGCCGCTACGTTGATCCAGACTCTCATTACAGAACCCTCACACTGATTTATCCCAGATTCAGCATTTTTTTATCGAATGATCGCTGGCCACAGTTGAGTCAAAAATATCTTCACTTTTGCACAGAAAAGCACAAAATATTTTGTGTTTTACAGAATGTGGTTTGTGTGAATGGCTAATTTTTGGCAATTAGAAATGTAGAATTAAATTATTTTGAATGACAAATAGCAAATATTCACATTTGAAAGACTTGTTTTAACATTTTCACTTAAACAAATATCAATTATCTGCTTCAGTGTAAAACTGACGCTCTAGAAGCCCTAATGTAGGTTGGAGAGACATGTTTGTTTGTTACATCATCCATCAGAGCTGTAAACTGTAAAACCTTTGTCGAGTTTTCCATTTTCTGACCTTGAACTAATTGTGGGAAACTTACGTTGTAAAATGTTGTCATTATTCCACATCTCGTTTTAAAATTTAGCAGCCACGTGACGAAAATCCAACTTTTTTGGTTGAACTGCAGGCTGTTTTAAATGGAGCATAGAGACAAATTAAAATATTAATACTCAAATATCTTCAGTTTTTAGAGCCACCAAGGAATGTAACTTTTGTTAAGTAGCTTTTTTTCATGGTTTGTGACAGTATAAATGCATTATACTACAAAAGCAAAGACAGGTTTGAGCTGAGTGTGTTGTGTTGCATATTGCTGTGAATAATGAGCCAGCAGAGAGTAAAAATGTACTCGGAGCAAAGAAAATCCCCAGAAGCTGCTCTGGGTTTAGAGGGTTAGAAGAATCTGACATGATGTTTGAGGCGTGGTCCGTAGAGGCTAACAGCTCCCCCGTTTGCATGAATCATTCCTCTGATAAAGACACAGCAATGTTGGACAAAAGTCACTTCATCCAGTCAAATGGTGTGAATTAGTCAGTGGATTCCATTTTAAATTTAATCGAGCTGGAAAAAAGTTGATTCATCTGCATTTACCTGGAAGATGGAAAAAAACCTTTTGGGAAGTGTAGGACTGGTTAACTTTCTGTAAAAAATGCTTTAATGTCATCACGTTAACCTCTTAAGGCATTTAACCCTCTGAACTCCAATCAGTTTCTGGATGAAACGTCATTATTTCAAGCTTAGATCTGGTTGTTTTTCCAATATGGAACCTTCTAGCCAATCTTTTATGAATAATAAGGCTAATATTTGTGCTTAACTTTCACTTTCTTTACCACTGTTTCAGAAAACACACCAACCTAGCTGCTAACTTGGTTAGAACCAGCTATTATCTGGTAAAGAGTTTACAGGTCCAGCTTTAAACCTCCCAAACTGCTCTCTGACTCATCAGGGCTGCCCCAAAAATATCCTTAACCCTTAAAAAGCCGGGACCGAGTATACTCGTTCACGCTTACTCGTACACACAGCCGAAACCGAACACGTGTGATTTGTTTATGATTGCTAATTAATATAAAATATGCACACACCCGTATGTTTAAGTCGACCAATGGTAAGATATAAACATTGGCCCCAAATTTGCTTATTTCAAACGATAAAGCCGTATGAGCCGTTATAAGGAAGCCGCAATTACGAAGCTTTTATTGGGGCCGCGTACCGGCCGAAATTCAAAATGGCAAACGTCTACGACAATGCGACCTCGCAAGACTTGATGATATTTTTATGGATTAGGTGGTTTTAGTATATGTTTTAGTGTATGTACTTCTCCAGAAACATGACCTTGTAAGGGTTAAAATAAGTTAAACAACATGTTTGATATTAAAAGTCTGGATGTTAAGATTTTCCTGCTACCGCTAAACATTCCAACCTTTTATGCTAATGTTAGCTAAATATATGTAGAAAATGAAAAACAGACAAACATTACTGAGTGCATCTCTTCAACCACTGGATCATCCAAACTACTTTCTGCTTTTGTCTTAATGTCCTCACTGAACGTTTTATTGGTTCTACGGTACGCTGCTGCACAAGAGTCTCCATTCTGTTGACATCAGGCGTAAACTAACCGTGACGTCACCTGTTGGTTTCAACGCCGAGAAAATGAAGCCCGGATTTTGCTACTTCCTGGTCGCCGTTTTGGATTTTTTGGAGCCAGTGACGTAAAAAGCGTCATCAAACAGGCTGGACCGGAGAGCAACTAGGTACAGGATTGGCTGAGGACTCTCTTATCCCGCCCACATTTTACCGCAGAGGCTTCTGTTGCTGTCTATCAAGTATAGCCACGCCCCCTGGCTCCGCCAACTTTAACGATTTATTTAAAATTCAGTATTGATTTATTTTAAGATCGGCCACCTGATCTCTCATTTTGACCATGAAAACTAACGGGAAAAAAATCCTGAGCTGTAGAACATCAGTCTATCTAATTTTATTTTTTCCAAAAATGAATTGGGGTCTATGGAGAAAAAGCTTTTTGGAGCCAACCCTAGAGGACGGCGTGATATTGCAAGTTTTTGACACTTCCGGGTTGACTTCAATTCTGGAGCCAGATGCTACGTCCATCTTTATATACAGTCTGTGGTTGACATCTGTTTCCCATGACCTGAATTCCACCCTGTTGCACCATTATGCACCATTATTTTCTAATAATGTCTTGTGCTGAGGTGTTGCATAAGACAGAATATCTGTGAAGTTTCGTGTTATGCAACCGTAACTATTATTTCATGCTCTATTCACACAACAACTCACCAAACAGCTGAATGTGGTCAGCTTCACTTCCACCGAGTTGCTCTGTGGGGTTAAATCAACTAAAAACTGGCCGGAATAAGTTAGTTTTTTCTTCCATTTTTAGGACAGAATAGGACATTTTGGGAAGAGAATAAGGGAGTAGAAATGGTGAATAAAAGCACACAGGTGGTTGATGCTTCACTGTGTCGCTGGAGCGTTGAAAAAGGTTCAGACAAACTCAACTTTGATTGGCCGTGACAAGTACTGGGCACCAGTTTGTAGCTTCATGTCACCGGCTTCCATTAAAAATGACTTGTAGCTAGTTGCTTTTTCACTGTTAAACTCAAGATTGGCCAAAGGAGTATTTTAGCCACTGTACACCAACATTTTACCTTCCTTCTCTCTACGTATTTGATGAGATCCACCTTGTTTGACAACCAATCGATAGGAAATTATTTCATATGTATCATTATATCAGCTTTAGATGCAAAAACGATGTCATGTAAGGTTTAAAAAACACCATTAAATTAAATAAACGAGCATCTGTCAGCATGCAGTGCAGACATGGAGCTCCAGGCGGACTGTGCTGCTTGGAGAAAACATCTTATTGTGATGTTTCTTTCAGATAAAAAATTTTAATTTATGATGTAGTTTTATTTTTAAGTCAGTGTTCATTGTGTAACCGACTAAAACATGTGATGGAGTCGTACCGCATGAGATAACACCAGAAGCATGACTGTTACACAAGGAGGGCAAATTTATAAAACCAACGACACGACGGTCGAAAACCTGCGTCATACTCTGACACTTTGTTCACTGTGTAGTTTTTTTAAATTTGCAATTTGACGTTGATTAATTGCTCAGCCCTGATGGACGGGTGGATTTAGAGACATGCGTCCAACTAACTGGTTAACCACCGGACCGGATAACCTGCGAGGACGTTTATAATCACGTCCCAAAAAACATCACAAGGTCATGTTGTGAAACAGTGAATCTGCACTCTGGATTTTAAGACACCTGACGCACGTTTGAAGTGTCCTATTTAAAATTATTAAGCTAAAAAATGCATACCCTGCCAGAAAAGAAGGAAATGCTTTTGATAAAATCACCTCAGTTTGTCTGGCTGTCTTCAGAAATACACATCTGTGTGTTTGGATGATTCATAACTGCAGCAGTGTCTCATGTGTTCTACTTTCATGTCAGCAGTCATGTTAGACGTGTAGGCGTCAGTTTCGTCCAAATTGTAAATGTCTCAATATCAAAATGCAGCTCTGTTGGTGTGCACACGGGAAACACTGCTCACAAGGATATTTGTGATGTAGTTTCATTTTGATGCTTGGCTTGTTTTTTTGTTTTTGTGAATCAGTCATTTGAAAAACACAAATTAGATATAACTTGGAATGTTTGAATCTTTATTGTCATTTCAGTGCAAGATATTAATTTAATTTGTCACTAGAAATGATAGAAAATACAAAAAATTAGCAAATAAGAGCAGCATTTGAAAGCTACAAGAAGAAAGCAGGCTCGTCATAGACACATGCAGGAACAGCACAAACTGGACCAGGATGCACTAAATGAAATGTTTATTGCTCAAGATTTCCTGGGGAGGAACCCCCAGACGCCCTGCTCAATATTTAACCGAGAAATAATGACAAGCAGGCAGCTGACATGGTCGACGTTACGGAAACCTCAGAGTCCCGTACGCTAAAAATTCAGTATGTTAGAAACAGATGCAGAAAGACGTTAGAGCACTGTGACAGACCAAACGGTGTGAGACAGAATGAGTCTAAGATAAGCCTTTATTCCTCCCACTGTGGGGACATTTACAGTGTTACAGCAGCAAAAAGGGGCAGTTATGAATAGCTAAATGTGTAGGGAAACATCAGGAAGAAAATACTGACACAGATTCTCCTTTATGTAGAAAACGTGATGCTGCACAGAGTTTTTAAATGTGCAAAATATTCATGATGCAAAGGTTCAACTGTACAATTAAACTCAGAAATCCTGGAACCAAGCACCTTTTTAGTCCTATTTTATACTGTACTTAGACTCTGTAATGCTCCCTTTTATTGTAAATACCAGCACAATTTAGCACTTTTTTTCTTCTAATAGCACGATTTGCATCTATCGATCCATCTATTCGTCCATCCATCCATCCGGTGAGCACAAATTCACAGCATGAATCCTCTCAGCCAACAAATCCGACATCCAGGTAAATCCAGAACCACCACAGTGAAGCATGGAGGTGGAAGGGTGCTGATCTGGTGCTGCTTTAGGCTGGGGGAGCAGACTTTTACTGATTGCACTGTGGATGTAACAAAATACTGACTTTGGTGCAAACACTCCTAACACCAAAGTGAAGCATGACAGTGTTCCACAGTAGATCTGCAGTCGCTCTTACTGCTTTTGTTTCTGTGTTGTTTTTTTCTTTAGACGTCCCACTCACTGCCAAGAAAGACCCAAGTCCCAGTTAGAGACAAAGAGTGCGTAAATTCACCAACAGAGGGCGATACAAAGCAGAGAGTGTAGAGCAGAAACTCCACCTACCAGGGGAGGGTGGAGTTTAAAGGAAAATTAGAGCACCCCGCACAGAATACCTAGTTTAGTTGGACCAGAACAGAAGAAGAGGAAAGCAGGGAAGCCCAGAGAAAACAAAGACCTGTCTGAAGATTGTTTTCCTCCTCTGATGCAGCTCTGTGCTCACAAGAGACGGATTATTTCAAGCCTTAGTGAGCACAAACTCCTGGATTAATCTGTGCATTTCAGGAATCTTTGGCTCCTTTTGGAAATCTCCTTGATTTATATTTCTATTAACTAGAACATTTTACCGGAGGACGCGGGGATGAGCTGCCACTGACATGCACCGTCCGTCCAGGTGAGTCTGGACACAGGTGACTTCAAGTGTGCGTGTTTGTGTGCGCGTGCGTGCGTGTTGTTTTTTTCGAACAGCAAACTTCGCAAAAGTGCAGTTTCGTTGCGCGCACCGGCGTGCCAGCTGTCACGCTACACGGCCGCAGCTGAACAGTGTTATGGCACTTTTTAATAGGCAATAAATAACAGCTTTAGGAAAACAATCTAATCCTTTTTCTAATTTATAAATGCCGTTTTAATCCACATTTACAGGATTTATCTTGCAGACAAGCTGTATTAAAGTGACACATAATTTACTTTACGGTGCTTTGTTTTCATATAATTGATCAAATAAGGGTTCATAGAGAGCTTTTTCTTATTCTCTGGCCGCCTCTCCGGGTGAACTCGGTGCGCTTTGCAGAGATCATCTGACTTCGCCGGTTTGGCACAACTGCGCACCGGCCTCACTTCCATTTATTAAGCTCTTACCGCATGAGTCAGACGTGTAGATCGCATTTCAACCGGGATAAACACGGTCTAAATTAAAGCTGTGAGTGCCGGTGCAGGTCGCTTTGTCTCCAGGGATGCAGAGGATAAACTGCGCTTTATTTGACTGAACAGTGAGTTTTAAGTTTAAAGCAATAATTCAACACTTCACAGCTTTCTGATTAATCCGTGTACAGCTATTTCACTGAGCAGACGGGGGGATTTGTTCATAGATTAGTCATCATTTGTCTTGTTTTGATCGAGGTCACTGAGTTCATTCTCGTTTTAATTTCGGACAGTTGTAGCCTGTGAGCTGTGTAGAAATTTAAAGAGCCATTCCACCTGCTTCACTCGTATTTTTTCTCTCATTACCTCTTATAAATATGCGCATTTCCCCGATTTTAACAGATAAATTTGCCATTTTATGCGCTGTAAGACTCTGAGCAGTGCAGCTGTGAGCACCAACCAGTGGGAGGCGCACACTGATCATGTGTTTTTGAGGAAGAAAGCCGCATATTTACAGTGCACAATCCAGCAGACACGCAGCTCCCGTGTGACAGCTGTCAACTATTTAGATATTTTGGTGTTAATCGTAAAGCGAAACCTCATCGCGTAGTCGAAAATGTCACTTTTTTAAAAACCTGGTGAGGCTGTTCTGCCCACGGAGACACTGAAACTACAACCCCCCTCTGGATGTCAATAGATGACTGTGCAGACGTGCTGCTGGACGCGTTTCTTTAAAAAAAAAAAAAAAAAGAAAAAAAGAAAGAAATTAGCGCCTCATCCAGTGCCGTGTTTGTGAGTTTCCAGGCAGCGCCGGTTTCCTTTCCCTTCCTTCCTTCCTTGGCGGGGCGGCGTGTCTCCCGTGCGCGTCGGTTCAGCCTCCCGTCGTTTCTCTCCTCCTTGCGCTTAAATCTGTACCGAAACCTCTGAGGGAACTTTAAACGTTCATGTGGCCAGAGGAAGGTCGGTCGCGTCCAGTTGAAGAGCGCGTCTTGTCGCTGTTCCTCCGCGCGTAAAAAATGCGTAAAAAGCGAAATGATGAAGATTTGCATCTCAGGTGTGTAAACATGTGTCGCCTGTAAATGTAGACGCGGTGAGGAATCCGGTTGGTTAGTTTTGGCTTATTTTGGCACAGAAGTAGGTCATTGCCACTGGGAATCTGCGCGCAGTGGAGGCTGCAGTTGAGCCCGGACAAACAGGAAGTGCCGCTACACAATATCATTTTAATGATTCCCTGCTGTAAGAACGTCACGTTTGGAGCTGAAGTTTTAGTGATTACAACGAAAACTGTCACAGATTTTTATTCTCTTCGCAAATAGTTTTAAATACAGTAACTTTACTAAAGCAACTTTCTACTTAGTTTAAGAAAATCCTCGTTAACTGACAAAAAGGACAAATATTAGAGAAAACTGGGAGATTGTTTAAGTTGATTTAACTCGAATACTTAGATTTCCAGACTGGCTGATCTGGTTATTCGGATTTCTTTGGGGCTGTTTGTTTGTGACGCAGTTGAAGTTACTCCAGCCGCTTCCTTCATGCCGGATTATGTTTTTCCCAAAAGTCAAACAAAGATCTGCTGCAATCAGCACTTTCTGTCAAACAATGGACACCGGGTGGCCAGTTTGGACAGGAAACCCGGGCTACCGCCTGGACAGGAACACATTCCGTACACATAGACTTACTCTGGCTACACAACTCCCAGCTGGTGTTTTGGTATCAAGTGAAGAGATTATGGTAAGTTTTATAAAAGCCGGTTCGTGTCGGAGCGCTGTTATTCAGAAAAAGGTTGGTGCGCGTCGCAGAGTTTGTGGTGAATTATCCAGATTAAATTTAAAGAAACCCAGCTGTTCTAAAGGACATTTGGAGCTCCAGCGCTGCTTCACCCGCGGCTCCACATGCAGACAGTCAGGGAGGCTGTAGGCTGTTTGGACTCAGTGATGAGGCTCCAGGCTCACGGTGCCGCTCTGTTCATCCAACAGACCGCCAAACCCGTCCCATGGCTCGGCCGCAGTAGCAGCTACAGAGGGCGGCGGAGCGGATCCAGAACCCGTCGGTGCAGCTGGAGTCTCGGCGAAAACATCCCGTTCGAACTCCACCGGAGGAGAGCCGGACTCCCCGTCCTGGTCCAGAGCCAGCCTAGGCGTGTTTCAGACCAGGTCGATATTTCACCTCCCTCGCCGCTCCTCCAGTGGTTATTTCTCCGCCGATGGTTCCGACTCGGTGCCGAGCTCCCCGCTCTCACCGAAGCGGCTGACGGCTGACAAAACCACGCAAACTCCGAGCCCGAGCGGCCAGGTGATCAGACACGCACTGGAGCGCATGGCCGGTGAGGCGCACAGAGGAGGACCGGAGACGCAGCGGCAGCAGCACGGTGAGCTGAATGACTGCAGGAGCTGCGGACAAAGAGGAAAACCAGTTTGACATTCTCTGCAGTAGTTTTTGCTCGTATAAAACCCCTCTTGTGATCTGGTTGCTGCTGCCAGGTGATAAATAAAACAGCTAGACCTCTGATGTCCTCAAAAATGCTTCTAATGATCCCAGAAATAGTCTGCCACTGTCTGTTTCTGTGTCCCCAAATCAGCATTAATGAAGCAACAAACTGCAAATTAAAGTCTTATCTGTGTGACATAAATACACACCCTGATATTAAGCTAAAATACTGAGCCTGTGTGTGAAAGTTGGCCTGACTCAGCCAATACAAGCTGCTCTGGATGTTTTCTCTGTGAATTTTTCTGCTGCTGCTGCTGTTGCTGCTACTTCTGTGTGGGTGTGCAGCAAAATATGAAACCAGATATGAGCCCATCACCAGCTCCCTGAAGCTTCCTTTATCAAACACCGAGGGCTTTGGTTGGGTGGTGCTGCTGCTGAGTGCTAACAGTGATAGTAAAAAGATGAACAAACACATACCGGGGATGTTGTTTCTCTCATGAGATCTTACTCATGTGGAAAGAGTCTTTTACTCTGCAGTATTTACTGTATTCTGTCAGATGAGTAAGGCGGTCTGTATTTGTTTTCACATTCTGGTTTATTGACTCCGTTGGCCCTTGAAGGGAAATCCAGAGAGTTCAGGCAGAAACATGCAGATATAAAAAACACTAACGAGTCAGCAGTCTGCCAAATCCTTTTCTGATGATTCCCATGTTTTCATTCCAGTGTAGTAGTAATACTCTGCTTCCTATTGAGTAATGTCTCCTTCCTGTGAGTGCACAAAACCTCCCAAAGTCACAAACTCTGAGATGCTCGATACATACTGGTGATAAAACTGAGCCAGATGTGACTGAATAAACATTAAACCGTCCTTCCAGACCCTAATCTCAGCCTGTCATTTATTTACATCCTCATCTTATTTGTGTTGGAGACAAACACATAACGACACGTTGAGTTGGACTCTCAAGACTTATTAGACCTGCTGATGCTGGATTGTTGCCGTAGATTTACAGTTTTTAAGGAATCCTGCTGAGTCAGTTTACAGGAAGCAGGACGGGTCTTCAGCTAAACCAGCAGCGCCACGCCCGGCCGTGTGACTGCAGCGTCACAGTGCAGGAAAGATGCAGGAACCGATCTGTGAAACTGAAGAGAACACTCTATTTTGATGTTTTTAGGACTGCCACGCTAAATAGCTGCCAGAGATCTCCTCTTGTGAAACACTGAAGAATCTGAAGTGCTGAATGCTGCAGTTTCTGAGAGAAATGTTGGAAAAAAAGTCAAATTCTGAAACACAATTCCTGCAAACAAATTGAAATGACGTGTTTTTACATTGAAACAGAATTCAGGGGATCTGTGCAAAAGCAGTTTTCTGTCGTTTTTACTCACTGGTTACTTCTGTTAATGCTGTAAAACTGTTTAGTCAGGTTGGGGGAAAGACAATGGTTTGTGTTTAAGTACACCTGCACCAATGCTTTTAGCCCGTGCTTTCTGTCATTTTTCACTCTTGTCTGCCAAAAGCCTTTCAGTTGCTGTTTTCTGTCGCTGTTTTCTGTCGTTTTCAGTCTCTGTTTGCTTTCGTTTCCTTTACCAAACTGCTCGGTTAGCTTTAGGCTCTGACATTTCTGCTGCACGTTTAGGAAAAGATGATGGTTTGGTTTAAAACACGGCTGGGAAAATGTTTTTTAGTCGCCGTTGTCTGTCCTTGTCTTCTGTCATTTTTGTTCACTGTTTGCTTTCGTTTCTGCAACAAACGAGTTAAATAAGTTTCTGTACCGAAACTACTTGAGTACATTGAGGACAGAGGACGGTTTGGTTTTAAACACATCTGTGCTTTGCAGTCTCTGCTTTCTGCTGCAGTTTTCTGTCATTTTCAGTCTCTGTTTGCTTTCGTTTCCTTTACCAAACTGCTCGGTTAGCTTTAGGCTCTGACATTTCTGCTGCACGTTTAGGAAAAGATGATGGTTTGGTTTAAAACACGGCTGGGAAAATGTTTTTTAGTCGCCGTTGTCTGTCCTTGTCTTCTGTCATTTTTGTTCACTGTTTGCTTTCGTTTCTGCAACAAACGAGTTAAATAAGTTTCTGTACCGAAACTACTTGAGTACATTGAGGACAGAGGACGGTTTGGTTTTAAACACATCTGTGCTTTGCAGTCTCTGCTTTCTGCTGCAGTTTTCTGTCATTTTCAGTCACTGTTTGCTTTTGTTTCTGCTGCAAAGCTGCTTGGTTGAGTTTAGACAGTGAGACTACTTCAGTACATATCAGGAAAGATGTTGGTTTGGTTTAAAATAAACCTGTGCAAGCGCTAAGCAAGAGGTGGACTTCTATCACAGTTACCATTACTTGTCTTTTACTCTTTTACCCTTTTTTCTTCCTGAATAATTTTTTGATATAAACTGTTTTTAAATACCAAGAATTACATTTTCTGCCTGGCGTTGTTTTAAAACCGCTCAGTAATCTGGATGGCACATCTCTGTTTGTCTCCATTTGATAGTTTCCTGAAGTATTTGGTTGATTTACTCATATTTGTGTCTCCAGAAACGTGTGAAATCCAGTTCTGTGGGTTTGAACTTACTACCAAAGTGTTTGTTGGAGTTTCATCAGTTCTCCCTGCCCCAATCCTATTTTTATGTCTGTAGTTTATTGCCAAACAAACACAGAACAAAACACACAGTCTGTCACCTCCAGCAGCACTGATCTAAAAGCGCTCTGCTCCCTCAGGCTTGTTTACATCAGCACAGCTTTGAGAAGAAAGACTCCGGCTTTTCACTGCTGCTGTCGGCGGCTGAAGTTGCCGGTCTTAGCTCCCTGCTAATAAACAAAACTGTGCCATGAGGCGGAAGTTTGGCACAAAAACAACAGCTAACAGAGTAAATCTGGAGCTCTGGATTGCAAACATATCCACTACTTAATAATATTGTTCCCTCATCCTGATAGCTCTTTGTTTATCTCAGATTCCCTGAAGTGAGCCGTGGTTTCAGGTGCAAAAACAGACATCATCGCGTGTTTAAAGTGTGTGGTTACATAAAAATTCTGCCCTTTCTGTTAACACCCCACTTTTAACCACAAACACATGTTTTTTGTTTCTAAAGATAGTGGAGTTTTGTGTGTAAAAAAACTTCATCTCCGGAGGCTGAAGTAAAACATCCGTTAGCCTCCGCTCCGTATGCGTGGCTCAGCGTTTTAGAATAGCAGTGATTAGTTTCACTGATTGCCTCGTGTCTGCTTTTATTCTCAGCCACTGCAGCCAGACAGACAAGATAGCAGTCAAAACAGACCTGCGTGTTCGTGTCATTCATTAAGTACGCCAATCAATGTGTGCATTTTAGCAGTCAAAATAGGCCTGCAGGTCTTTTGTACGATGCAGACAGAAGTTCTTTGCATTTCAATCAGTCTGCTGCATTCATGAGATGGGGCACAGAGGAGATAAACAGCATGTAATTCATCGTCCTCGTCTCACAAAAAGCATCGGTTATCAAGATTTCTTGGCTGTTTGTGTGTTAGATGGTGAGATAGAGCGCAGGGCTTAAGGAGGATGGGTTTATCGCCGTGTTGTTGTTGTTGTTGCTCAGCACTTCCTCCTCCTCCTGCAGGAAGATCGCGCTCACAGAACAGTCAGGTTTCTTCACTTTCAGAGGGAAACAGACCACTTTGATGCGTTTTTTGTCTTTATACACACACAGTTTAATTATAACGCGACCTCGGGGCTGCTTGCACAAAGATAGATTTGTGCCTGAGGCTTTGATAGAACAAATAAACTTTAGACTGAAATCCAAGTTGGTGAGCTGCACAAAGCCCACTCAGTGTCCTCAGCTGGAGTAAAAAATGATTTATTCCAGTCAGACTCAGACTCTTTAGAACTATTTTCTCTAAATTCTTCTTTCATTTGCTTGCCTTTGAGGATCAGCAAACCATTATTAGCCGGTTACCATCCTGTTTTTTTGGTCATTTTCAGTCCCTGTTTGCTTTTGTTTAAATGACAAACTGCTTGGCTAGCTTTGGACAGCAAAACTGCTTGGATACGTTAGAGACGATCATGGTTTGTGTTAAAGCACACCTGTGCAATCGCTTTTTAGTCTCTGTTTTACATCGTTTGCTTGCCTTTGTGTCACAAAACTACTTCAGTAAGTTTAGGCACTAGAACTAGTTGGTTAGGTTTGGACAAAGGTGATAGTCTTAGGCCCCATCCACACGAAGACAAAACGCTTAACAGTTTCAAAAGCGATCGCCATAAAGACGAAGGCGTCTCAGAAAATGTGTGCTTCTACATGAATGCACTCGATACGCATGGAAACGCTGTAAAACACATGAAAGACCTCTAGGGGCGCTGTAACGATATGACAGAAACGCGCAAACAAGAAAAAACAGTGGGTCCTTTTCCGGGGTGTATCCATTAAGTGCCGTAATGTGTCCTCGATAATTGTTTGTTCAACTCGGTGGTGATTGAGAAGAAGGAGATTTTGCTGCAACAGGGATAGTAGGGTCACTAGCTTCATCAGCACATTTGCTACACTGTACGCCGCCATTGTTGTTGTCGTTGCCGCGTGTGGTGCATGCGTGTCAATGAAGCTACGAAACTATGACGCAAGCGTATCTGAAAAGCAGCGGATAGCCGGTAAACACGGAGCTGCGTATACGGCGTTTCAAAATCTTTCCACTCTGGAACCTGGTTTCAAAAATGATCGTTTACAGACCCCCAAAACACCGTCTTCGTGTGGATGATACGCAGATTCGGCAAGAAACTTATGCGTTTAGACCTCGATTTGTCTTCGTGTAGATGGGGCCTGAGTTGGAGAAACACTTCTCAGTCACTGTTTCTTGTCATCTTCAGTTGCTGTTTCTCTTCGTTCATGCACGGTGCATGGAGAGCTGCACAGAGCCTGATTGTCTGCAGGCCATAGACTGTATATATAGTGGACGTAGCATCTGGCTCCAGAATTGAAGCCAACCCGGAAGTGTCAAAAACTTGCAATATCACGCCGTCCGCTAGGGTTGGCTCCAAAAAGCTTTTGCTCCATAGACCCCAATTCATTTTTGGAAAAAATAAAATTTGATAGACTGATGTTCTACAGCTCAGGATTTTTTTCCCGTTAGTTTTCATGGTCAAAATGAGAGATCAGGTGGCCGATCTTAAAATAAATCAATACTGAATTTTAAATAAATCGTTAAAGTTGGCGGAGCCAGGGGGCGTGGCTATACTTGATGGACAGCAACAGAAGCCTCTGCGGTAAAATGTGGGCGGGATAAGAGAGTCCTCAGCCAATCCTGCCCCTAGTTGCTCTCCGGTCCAGCCTGTTTGATGACGCTTTTTACGTCACTGGCTCCAAAAAATCCAAAACGGCGACCAGGAAGTAGCAAAATCCGGGCTTCATTTTCTCGGCGTTGAAACCAACGGGTGACGTCACGGTTAGTTTACGCCTGCTGCAGGCACGGTGAATCGTTTTGTGTTTTTTGTGTTTGCTTCGCCTTTGAGCATCAGCAAAACATTATTAGCAGTTTTTTTCCATCTTGGTTTGTGAGAATTATGACAAAACACTCTTGTTGCTTGTGCAGCAGAACTCCATGCAGACGATCATGTACTGTATTTGGAGATGTTTTTTTTGGTTTCTGTGGTTTCAAAAGAATGTTACAAAAATAATCCCTGTGCAGGCTATGACACAGCATTCAACTTCCTAAATATCTCCAGTGTCTCCTCAAAGCAGCCTGGCCTTCACATAGTCCTTTAAAATGTGGCCAAAGCAAGAAGAAGCCGAGGATAACATAGAAATAGTTTTAATTGTAAAGTGTGTTAAGTGCAACTGAGTGTTCTGCTCTCTTATTTTGAGTTCACACCAGTCAGGAAGATGAGAATCAGTTTAGACTAGCACTAAGTTGGATCTATTATTTAAGAAACAGGAGATATCTTCATTTATTTGGACAAATTGGGCAATTTATTCACACAGTTACCACATAAATACAGTATATGTAGCGTTATCTGATGCTAGCGTAGCATGCACGGCTGCCCTCGTGCTCGTAGCTCCCATCAGAAACGTTCTGGTGCAGCTCGATGGATTGATTTGTGAATCGGTCTCTTCGATATCGGAGGATGTGAGAAATATTAAGTCTGGGTTTCACAGCGGCGTGCATGAGTCATAAGCGGAGAACGGTAAGAGGTCAGAGCCTTTCATAGTCATACTGTAGTTCAGACTGAAAACGTAACAGATCAACCACGAAAACACACACACACACCTACACACACACACACACATTCATCACCCGGTCAGCCAATCAGTCAGTGCTGTTCACATTTATCCGGTTCTAAGCTAACGTTGTTTCTTCCAGTAAACATGAAAATAAAAGCATGACTGGCTCTTTTTTAATCTCAGCTTGAATCGGTGTGATTTGCATCTCGTCTGGGATTTCATCACATCACTGTGAGCATCTTTTATAAAATCAAATAAACTCAACTCGGTCGTATCTAAACAAGCGTCTGCTCAGTGAAGCACCTGCGCTCCGAATCACACTCTGAGTGTTATCTAATTCCCTCAAAACGCTCCTGCTAAAAAGATTTCTGTCGTTATGTTTTCATAACTGCATCCGTTATGACGCTCTCATGCACTGGTGGTAAAGCTCAACGTGCACATCATCACGTGAGATTCTCCAAAAAATCATGCATTGTCTGCTTCTCTGTCATGTTTTCCATGTTTAGCTCAGCACACAGAGCACAGTTCGGGTGGTTTTGCTGTTGTGGCTGCAGATTTATTTCATGGAAGCCTAATGTTTGCAGTGAATGAGCTTCACAGTAAAGACTTCTGTAAATGCAGAGTTTAGTTCCTCTGTCAGTCACATTTCAAATATCTTTGTTCTGACGTTTCGCTGCATTTTCAAGTCTAAACCTCTGACCACACATCAAGCTGCAGATCCTGTTTGATTACATACATAGATGAATATTCATTTTGCCTCGATGGAGAATATTTATACTTTGAATCAGTGCAGAAATTTTGCAAAGGAATGTGTGAGCTGAAGCTGCACCACACAAATCCTGAAAATCGTAAATGGTCTGCACATTTCTAGCATCTTTTACCCTCACCCAGGTTCTGTATGACCCGCTGCACCACCATCATGCGTGCTCGTGTGATCATATTTGCAAAGTTTTATTTTCTTTCTGTTGCAGGACTGTCCCTCAACCCCTCTAGCATTCGGCGGAGAAACGCAGCAGGGGCCATGCATGAAGAGGCGTTCGGACGAGAGCTCCAACGTATTGGAGACGAGTACAACAGGCTTGTCCTGCAGGTGAGTCACTGTCAGTGCTGGAGAAGGCATCTGGGTATAGACCACAACCACCAAAAAATTCATTTTTGCAGATTTTGGCGGAAGTCTTTGACGTCTGTCATGGAGCAGATGTTCAGGTGACGATTAATTCCATCAAATCCTGCCTCATTCTGTGTGTTTTCTGTCTTTATTGTGGTAAGTTGTAGTTTGTCAGAAGTGAAGTCCCAGGTGGAAAGAAGTGGTGTAAAATTACTGCACTGAGAGGTTTTCTGTTGATCTGACATCTAAACTTGGTTAAAAGTGCAAAATTAACAGATGTACTGATCACATCTGCCAGTTTTTTTCAATGCCATTTCAATGTTTAAATCCACACTACCGTTCAAAAATTTGGGGTCACTTAGAAATGTTGTTGTTTTTTTTTAAGAAAAGCATTTTTTTTCCGATGAAGATACCATTAAATGAAAAACTCTTGTGCAGTCCTGTTAGCACATAGATAAAAGTGGGAGTTTTCCTGGAAAACATGAAATTGTCTGGATGATCTCAAACTAGTGTATATTTTTATTGTAGTTTTACTATTTTTTCAGTTTTTTTAATATATTTTACTATGTTTTACTACATTTTTACTGTATTTTTAAACTTTTTTTACAGTATTTTTACTATATTTTTGCTATATTTTTTACTCTATTTTGACTATTTGTGCAGTATTTTTAGTATATTATACTGTATTTTGACTATATTTTTTACTATATTTTTGCTATATTTTTACAATATTTTTACTGTATTTTGACTCTATTTTTGCAGTATTTTTTTAGTATATTATACTGTATTTTAACAGTATTTTTACTGTAATTTTATTGTATTTTGACTATTTTTGCTTTTTTTTAGTATATTTTACTGTATTTTAACTATATTTTTGCTGTATTTTTTTACACTACCATTCATCACTCCTGTGTTCTAATGCTACATTGTGTTAGCTAATGCTGTTCAAAGGCTCATTGATGATTAGAAAACCCTTGTGCAGTTGTGTTAGCACATGGATAAAAGTGGGAGCTTTCATGGAAAACATGAAAATGCCTGTTTGACCCCAAACTTTTGAAACAGGAGTGTATGTGTTGAAATTATGTCATTTAAGTTCATATATATTTACCAAATGCTTCATTTTGGAAAGAAATCTTGTAAGTTGGAGCAGAAAAACATGGAATTGAACCAGCGAGTTTAACATTAAATTGCAAAATGTAGAATTGCATAAACGTGTTTCTTATAGTTAAAAAAATTGATGTTTTTTACCACTGATGAATCACTCTTGTAGTATTTCAGCGCAGCAGTTGTGCTCCTCGCTCGGATAAATCCAGTTGTTTGCGTGATATAGAAATGTTCTAAGCAGTTAAACGTCTTCATGTGAAAGCAGTCTAAATCAGGAGCAAACTGCCTCTGGAATAACGTGGTGGGTGATCTGAAGGAGTCTGAGACCAGCTGTAATTTCTGCTGCGCTCTGGGTGAGAAAAATAAAATGACCTTTGATCAGAAAATAACCGAGCAGGAAGCCTGAAGCGACCGAGAATCCTGATGCCACAATAACCGCTGCAGTTTAAAAACACAACAAAACAGCTGTTCAATAGAAAAAAAAACCCTCAGCAGTGGAGGGGCAGGAGACGGACTCGTTGAGCACAGATGAGGAGGAAATCGGATTCATTTTTCTCTGCAAAACCCTGAGCCACTTTCCAGCAGTGGAAAGGAAACAACAACAAAAGTTAGTGGTACAAATTGGGTGTTTAAATGTGGTGAGGCCCACAGAAGCTCATTTAAAAGTGGAGGTTGTTTGCTCAGCCTCGGTAGCAGCAATTTACCTGCTCAGCTCTCAGCTAGATGTCAGAGGTAGTGATGCAAACGGAGCAGGAAAGAGTTCATTTTGCTCCTAAACTGCTCATTATGTCCTTTTGAAGTCGGTGTGCATTTAAAATCAAATCACAGGAACATAGCAGATTTGAGAAAATACGGTATTTGGAGTGATGGATGAGTCTTTCGGTTTGGTTTTCTGATACGGTTGCGACAGATGACGACAGATGATCACATTATTGTCTGAATGGCGCAGCCGTAAAGTTGTGTAGCTGCAATAAGACTTAATTTCCTCTTGGCTGCTCTTTCTTTGGCAACATTTCTGCATGTTGCATCATCCCAGTTTTATTTACTCCCCTATCAAAGAGCTGACTGGAGCTTTGGGAAGACGGAGAGGAAGCGGGAGGAAAATATGTGCTAGTTTGAATTCACTTTAATCTCATCAGAGAAATGGGTTTAGAAATGAAAGTGAAGAAATTGCATGACAGGACTATTATATCCCTGTGAAGAGCTTAAAATGCTCCCTCGGTGTCAGAGGCTTAGCAGCTATAAAGCTACAAGTCTCCTTTGGAGCAGTTTAATACATCAGAAGAGTGTTTCTCCCACTGCGGTTAATGCTCTGGTTATTTATGAGCAGCAAACGGGAAGGGAGTTAACCCTCTATGCCTGCTCGCTTTTTTAGCATTTTTTTCAAACCAGTACAAACTTGGCTACGAAACCCTTTAACCTTTAAATGCAATGGAGTTTTTTTAAACACTCCGACTGCTTCCAGTGCAGTAGTACTTACACAATGCAGATTGAACCCGTTTTCTTTACCATTCAAAAAATAATGTCAGAAAAACCAGTGTTCCAGCTTTCTCTTACATTTGTTAAATTTGATCTTTATGCAGTCTTGTGCACAATCCTCTGTAACCTCTGATAAAGACGCACATACTCAACTCCAACTGATCACTAATAATAGCCATTTGCATCTAGAGCGTTTTGTAAAAGCATCTTAGCTACAATAGTTATGTTTCTGTAATTTGTGGCACCGCTTTCCTTTTCCCCATCATGACCCAAGAACACCAACAGGGTGGGGAAGCAAAAATGCCCTGTCAGGTAAAAACAACTATAAATGGGTATAACTTTTTTATTCTTTGGAATTTTGAACTGATTTCTTGAAGAAGACAAATTTAAAGCTTTCAGAACATGTTTCTTCAATCTGTCCTCCATCAGCCATGATGAAGGCCTCGATACAGCCTCTGAAAGAGGCACAGGCCCTCCTGATATCCTCCTTGGGGTAGGCCTCCCATTCCCTGGAGAATGCAGCCTTAAGTAAATCCATATTGGCATGAGGGGTGGCATTAGTCCTCAACTCAATGGCGCCCCATCAGAAAAAATCCAGGGGGTTTATATCAGGTGAGCTCGGGGGCCAAATGCCTTTGGGCCAGAAGTTCTCCATATTCTACTCACAGAACTTTTGGACCTTGATTGATGTGTGAGCAGGAGCCCCATCTTGCTGCCACATATAGTTGTTGTCAGGGTAGGTGGCCTTCAGCCAGGGCAAAACGGTGTACCTCAGAACTTTGTAGTACACATCAGCCCCAATTTTCTGATCTGGCTGGAAGAAGTAGGGGGGCATCTTACTGCCATCTGAGCCCAAGACTCCCAGGACCATCTGGAGATCTCTTGGTGCCCAAACTGGATTGTCTGGCATGCTGGATGCGGTGAATGGTCCTCTCACTGATGCCAACAATCTTGGCAATGTCCTTCTGAGGGATTTGGGCATCCAGGAGATCACAAACCCTGTTGCGTTTTGCTTGTTGCTTGCTCACTTCACAATGCACCAAGGTCTGACAAATACTGAAAAGATTGGTTAAAGGTAAGGAATGTTGATTTTAATTATTGTTTTGATTACCCTCACCATTTGGGCAGGACATGCAAATTTGTCAATAGGACATTTTTGCTTCCCCACCCTGAAGGTTCCTTCAAAGATCTTTTGGCCTCCCAGGTTCAGAATTTGTAGTGGAAATCTGGAAAGGACTCTGAAGTAATAATCATCCAGTTTCTGCCAAAGCAGTTTTAAGGTCCCTCAGCCTGATTTTGACCACATTTCCACAGTCAAAGAAACGGATCTTGGTCAGGCAAGCTGCATTATATCACTGGGGGCAGGATCACTGAGACCAACACAGAACTTGTATCTGGTTTATGGTGATGGAATGATGGTAAAAATGATGCATCTTTATCAGTCTTTACTTGTCTGTGATTCAATAATTGAACGGTATTTCACCAAAGCCATCCAACATCAGGGAAAATGCAGCTCTACGCTAAACCTGTAACTCAGGTGCTGCAGTGCTCATGTGACTGATAATAAGCCAATAAAAACAGACTTCATGACATCAAACAAGGAAACAAACACAACCGGATATCATTTGCATCCAGCACACGTGAACAGAAACACTCCTGGGTCGCGAGTGACTTTCATTTTTAGGGCCAACAGTTTTGAGACATAACTGAAGGTTCAGCGTTTAACTAAGCAAAAATTAAAGCCATCATTTATCAGCTGTGGTTTGCATCAGTTTCTGCATTTATCTGCCTCGATCAAATATGTTGTCGTTGCGCTCTTTGAACGTTGCACTGAGCCCTATACTGAAATCAGCAGGTCAACAGATAACAGCAGCACTGACGCTGTGGAGAATTTGATTTACTCCACATGTGAAAGATCCCATGAGCTGGGATTGGGTACGTGGTGAGCGTCATGCACGGCTTTGGTCCTCACGCCTGTGATTCACGCTGCAGAGGAAAGCGGTGGGAGGCGGTGGGATGAATGTGAGAATGAAGTGAGTTAAGGCTGTGACTCAACAACGGGGGAAGACATAAAGAGAAAGAGAAACAGAAGTGTAGCTGTGTGTCTTCTGTGAACTTGGCTGCAGAGTTGTCCGCCATATGTGTGTTTGTTTCTGCCGTAGAACAATGAGGAGGCCGAGAAAAGAGGAACGTGGAGCCTTGTTCCCTGTTCTGTTGGCAGGTGATGCTGTTCCTGTGGGCAACAGCACATGCACGTTCACGCATGAGTTCTGAACCACAGAAACAAGACATTTTTTTAGACTTTAATCAAAAGTATGAGAAGAAAGACACATTTTAAAGTAGTGTAAATGAAAACATTCAGTTTAGTGCAGTTCTGCTTAAAGTGCAAAAATAATTGAACAAACTAAGAACAGAATTTTAATCCCAGTTTAAAAGTGATTGCAAAAGTGGCCAAAACACTCCCACAAAACCTCAGTGATCCACATTTATTGACAGTACATGAGAGTCCATCAGTTTGAGTGTGGAAGAAGCAAAAATGTGGAAAGACTTAAAACGGACAAGAGTTCATAAACAAGTTTACAAAAAAGTCTGAACGTAGGATCTTGCATCCTTTTCAGCCTTAATTCTGATTGTAGCGATCTGTAAACTAAAGTTCCGTCCACGGCTTCAAACCTATTCCAGGATTTGTCATTGTGTTTGTTGAAGTGTGAGTGCGGATGCAACTCAAATGTGCGTGTCCAAACCCCACCAAGTATTCAGCTAAGAACACCATCTGAACCCCTGACTCCAGACGTGAGCAGTAGTGTCCATAGCAACGTTCAGTGCTTTTCTGAACAATCACTGGAGTCACTGCGAGTCATTCGTCTGGTCTGGACACTGACACGTTTGGACGATTATGTCTTCCAACTCGACATGGACAGTTTAGAGATCTGACAGGAACTGGAGGAAATTTCAGAGGAAATCTATTGTCAGAAAGTCCATTGCCAAGAACTCCACATGTCATCAGCTGGACTTAGCAGGATAGACGAATCACATTTGTCTCAGCTGAACTAGACCGGGATAATTCAAGCACGTGGTTTTCACACATTGTCATACTGTGACCAGTTCTACTGAAGAGTGATTTTTTTTCTTATACTTGCTTTATTTAAGATGCATTTTAGAGTTTAATCCTTCAACAATCCCTGGAATCGTCATGAGTCACTGCATCTAGTCAACCCAGGCACATCTGGGGGATGACGTCTTCCAACTAGATGTGTAGAGTTCAGAGGTCTGACAGGAGCATGAGGCAGTCTGGGAGGAAATTTCAAGAAATCCATTGCCATGAATCCTACGCTGTGATCCATTAGGCTTAGCAGAATAGACGAGTTATGTTTAGGTCAGCTGGGTTAATTTCTCGTGATTCAGGCGTGTGGTTTTCACAAAAACTGATGCATTGCTGGTTGCCAGATGATGTCATTGTTTGGGTAAACCACTGACTTTTAATCTTGAGGTTGACGTTACACCGATCACAAAGAGTAATTTTTTCTTCTATTTGCTTTGTTTTAAATGCAATTTGGGATTTACAGTGGTTGGAAAGGCGGGAAAAATCAGCAATTTTCTTTAAAACTGATTTGGAAAAAGTAAATAGTTTTGTTTCTGTTAGATTTTTATATTCATGGCCCAAAGAGGATGAAGTCTACGAGATTTTGTGGTCCCCTGGCTTCTATTTCACAGTTTTTTTACATTTTTTTTCAGAAATGTTTAAACCAAAACTTTTGAATGCATTGCCATGAAATTTGGTACACGCAGTCATGGTGCCCAGAGGATGAATCCTTAGGACCATGATAAACCCTTGACTTTTTCATAAGTTGCACCAGCAGATCAAAACTTTCATTTATTGGCTACCATCTGTTTGCCACAAAAGTTGGTTCATTCGTGGTTCCCAGATGATGTCATTAGTTAGGCCATCCAATTCATTTTCTTTATCTTGAGGGACACTTAGTTTTGAGTGAAACGCCTTGACAGCCCTCACACAGATTACCTCAGAATTTGGCCAAGACTTTTGTGTCGACTTCAGAACGAATGTTATTAACTTTGGTCTACGGGTGGGCGATAAATTGAATTAATTTGATTAATTCGCCTTGTTAAAACCTGACAATTTGAAAATTTGCCAAATTGTAAAATCGAGGCGAGCTTAAATATATAACAATACAGATTCTTCTTCTGCCTTTCACGACTTGTGCACTGGCGTTTGCTTCCGCCTCTCATCTCCTTCCGCCAAAACACTCACACCCCCGTCATGGCGGACAGAACAGCAGACGAAGAGTTGGTCACGAGAAAAGGGCCTCATGTTACATCGATTATATGGAAGTGGTTCGGCTTTGACAAGACTGACACAGAGCAAACTACAGTCATGTGCAAGGTTTGCAAAAGTACTGTGAAAACGAAGAGTAGCAGCACAACTAACCTCTTTCAGCACCTCCAGCAGAGGCATCCTACAGAATGGGAAGAGTGCTGCAGCTATGGGAGTGCGGCATGGCTAGCACTAGCCATAGCAAACAGACCGCAAAGAAACAACAAACAACATCCAGATTTTATATTTTGGCCATATCGCCCAGCCCCACTTTGGTCTCAGCGCCACCATCAGGTCAGAAGCTAGAATTCACTGATCTAACGGCGTCTGGATGAAGCTATGTGGTTAATTCACAATGTCATGAACATGATTGCTATCAACAAAGAGGCCCAGCTAGAAAGGGAAAGGAAACATTAAACTAAACAGATAATTGTCTTTCTAAAAAGGTCAATAAAATACGACTGATGAGATTGTTTTATAAGGCCTGGAACAATTTAGCACTAAAGTCGCTACTTTATGGGAGATCAGGCTCCGGAATGACTCACATTATTCACATTATTTCTGCCCCATTATTACCAACTAGTTGTTATATTGCTGTGGAACACTGAGCTGGCGGCGTGTCGCTGCTGTTGACTGAAGAGCTTCATGCAGCTTCATCGCCTGAAGGCCGAGAGGCAGAGCGGCATCGCTGCAGGCTGTAGAGGCTTTAAAATGACTCACATCATCTGAGAACTCTGACACAAACACAGGTGTTTCCTCTCGCTTCACTTCACTTTATTGCCTGAGAAGTAAGCGAAGCACTTTTTATAAATACTCTTACATACGAGCCATATTGTGGTGATTAATTATTTGCTTGGAAAACACGTACGGCGCTGTGTAATCTGCAGCGCAATAAAGAGTAATTATTTGTTTTCCAGTAGTCTCTCGCTCTCCTTTGCCATCATCTATTCCAGCCTCTCTCTCTCTTTCTGTCTCTCTCCCAGTTAAACATTTACACAATGTGTGCGTGATTATGTGTGTGTTTGTTTTCTGACATCTGTGAACGTGCTCGGTCGGGTGTTCGTGCCCATTCGTGTGTGTGTGTGTGTGTGTGTGTGTGTGTGTGTGTGTGTGTGTGTGTGTGTGTGTGTCTCCGTGACAGTGTAGATTCATTATGGCTCAAACCTGTGGTTAAACAACTCTCAGGGAGCAAAGCACAAGGTCTAATTATCCTGCCAAAACACACACACACACTCAAACTCCAACACACACACTCTGTCATCTTTCAGTCAGAGGTAAAGCCCTTTGTCCTGCAGACAGAAATAACTCAGAGGAACACTGTGGACCAGTCGGGTGTCGCTGGCGGGCTGTTTGTGTGTGTCCGGTTGTACGTTTTCACCCCGTCTGACTGTTTCCATCAGTGGAATTCACAGCTCCAGTAAACAGTGATTTGTTTCTGACTGCAGGATTGTTTTGTCGGGTGCTCGCTCTGGATTACAGGATTTGATTGCCATTAAAGCTCACATTTCTGCTGTCAATTACTGCAGCAGAGGGAACTTTGATGTCTTGTTCAAAGACACGAGGAGAGAATTCACTGAGGGAGGGAAGTTATTTCAGCTTCGGTGTCTTTTGTTCCTTTGAGTGCTGCACATATTCACAACACTGAGCAAACACTTTGCAATATTTTCAGTTTCAGTGGTTTAGCCGAGATGCACAGACAGAAACGTTTGAAATCAATTCTGAGTCATAATATGAAATTTAAAACGCTGATGAATGTGTTGTAGTCAAACAAACCGAGTCATGACCAAGACTGGAATGTACCAAATTTGAGATTGTAGGGGTCCAGACAACGACTGCATCGCACCACTGAAACTATTTTTTGTTGTTGTAGCTAATGTTCACTAAATCTCTTTCGGTGACAGATTTCTGAAGAGTTTTGGTGCAGAAGCAGATCATGAATGTTCGCTGTCTGGCTTTACTAGCGTCACTTGTACTCGGCCTACCTGTCTTTTTGCAGAAGAACTCTTTGTGGTAAAGCTGCATCTTCTCCTCCTGTGTGTCAGCATTCAGTTTGTTGAAGTAAAACAGTAAAACACAATTCAATCATTCTAGTAATGATGTGAACAAGTAAAGCAGACTGAGGACCTGAAAGAAAGTCCAGAGTCCTCTTTGTTTAAAAAACAGAATTAAAATGCAGTTATCACTACTGATAAAACCAGTGATGTGCATAAGAATAAAGAACATTCCATGCATTAGAATGTGAACTTTAGTGAGTAAAAGAGAAGCTGGATTCTATTTTGTGCCACTCCGTTAGCATCACTTTGCAGAGACTCCGGCCGTTTTAAAACATGATGCTCATATTGTAGTGTGAGAACCGAAAGTTGGATGATTCCAAGCAGACGTTCAGTAGAGAGTAATTATACCTTTTACTAGAATGGACACAGCAACAGTCGCATTCTGTGCCAAAAGTCCAACTCAGACAGACAGGAGCTTGGTGGAGTTTTGTTGCAGTCACAACTTGGACAAAAGATAGAAGTAGTAAGAGGAGATAATAGCAGCGATGAAGGAAGGTCTTCAGAACCACAAAATAAAAATAATGAAGCTTCTTTGTGTGTGTGTCGACAGATGTAAGCAAAACTGCATATTTCTGTGTTTAAACGTGTTACAGTGTAAAAAAAAATATTTCAAAAGTGAAATCTTTGGCATCGTGCTCTCTGGGGAGGTTTGCATCGTGCCACTTACAAGCAAGAAGGGCAGAGAAATAACAAAGCCTGAGTGTGTGTTTGTGTGTGTTTGTAAGTGTACTCTTGTTTTGAGAGCTATTTTTGAGAGGCAGCATAGTAAGTTGCGGTAACCAAATAAAATCACATGAGCTTTTTGGAACGGACTGACTCAGTGTTTCCACTGTGAAAAGAACGAGAGCAAAAGAAGTGCAAAAAGGCCACACGAGAAATTCACAAACAGAAGAACATGGAAAATATACAAGATGCTGGCGTTGGGTTTTTCACGTCACCTTTTGTGTGCAAACATCTGTCAGATCTGATCGTCTCCCCGGCCCCTTTCAGCTGCAATAAAATACAAACAGCAGTAATTTAACTAAAGAAAAGATAAATGATTGTATGTAGAACAGCTTTACGCTGAAATGAATGGAAACCGATGGCTGAACATGCTGTAAATGTATTTAAACTAGTCACTATATGTAATAATTGTGGTAAAACATGAAATCAGTTGGAGCAGATAGTGTGCACATGATGGTTGCAGCGTCTCTTTGATTGTCTGACTGAATTCTGCTCCACTGCTGCAGCAACGCTTCTGTTTTTCTTTCTGCACGTTTGTCACTCTGTTCCTCCGTTGCATCACACCAGCTCTGCAGGGAACATGGTTCTGTCAGTGCATCTGCATGAGCCGGGCAAATTACTTGTTAGAAGAGTTGCAGCAGCAGCAAGAAAATGATTTGTGGCAGCAGGTTTTCTGTTCTCAGATGATGGAAAGGGGTTATTTGAGGTAAGAGTTCAAATGAGGAAACTATTAGAGGATCCCTAATGTGTGTCTGGATTTGCATGTGTGTGTATTTCCTTTTCTGTAATCCCGAGGAAGAAGCTTGAAAATCAACTGGTTCTGGCTCCGTGTCAGACTCTCAGCCTGCAGTTTGTCAGCTCTGTACATCTGCTTCTGATTTGTGGAAATCAAACCTCTCATCCTGACTGTGAAATACGACCAATCGTCCAAATAACAGACCAGACCTATTGTCAACACAGTGTTTAAAATCTGAGGTGATTTTTTGTATTTCCAGATCTCTTGATTTACTGAAACCTGTTGTACTTGAATAAAAAGAAGAAACAACGTGTTAATGTGAGTCCTGGAGGTGCTGATAGCTGCATTTTGGAAGACTTTGACTCTAGCTAGTGGATGTGAAGCTGATGTCTGCATCTCCAAACTATTCCTTTGAACACTAAAGAAACTCTGAGCGTTACCGTGCAACTGTCTGATAATGGTTCATGAAATAATTTGCTTGTAAATACACTCAATCTGCACCACAGTAGAACAGTGAGAGGTGGTTTAAACACATGTATGTACAAGTTGGTCAGATGTAAAAGTTTTAAACCACATAGAAAAACTCTCAGCTCCTCCCAGGTACACCACATCCTCCTGTTACACTGTCATTGACAGTTTCTCAACTTTCATTAGCTGCTTGCCATGACTGCAGAGCACTATATACTTGGATGTGGAAACTTGATGTGGTGGCATTTTGCCCTCTGGGTCCTAAAATCTGAAGTTAAACTGACATATATAACACTCTCAGTCATCTGGGCACTTCTCATGTGCTGTAAATCCAAATTGTTCCTGTTGAACTTCTCAGGTTTGGCTGTTGTATCTGTGATAAACCTCAAAATGCAGACGTGTACAATCATTTAGGAGCTGGCTGTTCTATTTAATGGTATCTGGGGGTATCTAGATGTCAGTAGACCATAAAATCAGACATGTAATATTTAAAGAAGCTATCAGTGAGGTTGCTTTGCGTCTTGAGACTCATAAATCTGCCAGCACGATCCCTTCCGTCACTCTGCAAACTAGAGACCATCTTGACAGTCGAATCATTACAGCGGTTGTTGAGGTGAGGAAAGAGCACTGCAACTCTGCCAACTTTAAAACCACAAACCTTGTGTCTGTCTTCTAAAGCTGCTTTGAGGAGAGACAGATCTCTAATGTGCAATATGGTAAACACTGCTGCAAGCAGATCAACACTAATAACAATAATGTCTGTGTTTCCACAACAAGAAAGCTTAATAACGTCTCTAAAGACCAAAAATGGTGAAACCTGAGAACGTAAATCGGAGTCTAAATTACTGGCTGAGCTGCAACAGCGGATATATGATGATAGCAGACTTACAGGTTGTGGAGATGAAATCAAACTGCCAAAAAAGCAACATGAGGACAGTTTGCTCTTCACTTCACTGCCAAACACAGCAGCCCCTTGAAATCAGGTGTCAGTTTTAGCTGCAGAGAAATCTCTCTTGCAGCGCTGCGTCGCTCTCCATGATCGGCTCCTTCCTATGCTGTTGTCTTCTCAAATATTGACTCAAAGTTAGAAAGTTCATAAGGTGATGATTAATGGGGAAAAGAATCCAAAGAGAGGAGAAAAAAAGTAAACAGTTTTTCCAGATGTGCCTCATGGAGGTTTGTGCACTTCAGTTTTCCTCTTTCATGATGGATTTAATTTAAACCTCTAACTGCTCTGAGGCCGCACCAGAGATTTCATGAAGGAAGATGTTTGCCACTAAAGAGAACCTCAATGGAAATCTAACACCAAAGATGGCAGTTGTATGACACATGTGACACCTCTCATCTGCTTTATAGCAGCCAAACCAGGACCCATCCACCCAGCCATGCTGGTCCACTGATGCACATGTGCACAAGTGATTTCTATCGGATTGGATTCTGAGCGTGCAGTTTTTATGTCCCGTTGACGATTGAAATCACAGTTATGGCTCAGTCCCCATTCATTTAAATAGAAGCCTCATCTTGTAAAGCTGAAATAAGGGGCTGGGGGGTGGGGGATTGCCAACATGGAGGGAGAGACCTTTCTGTGAGGACTTTGACTGTCCACGGTCACACTGGTGCCTCGAGCCAAATGCTAATATCCTGATGCTAGCTTTTTCATAATGACAACGCAGAAGTTCAGCAGGTTTATTTGGCCGTTTTCCACTGAAGGAACTTGCAGGCTCAAGCCTTTGTCCAACCACAAGAATTGACCCTCCTTCAAGGTTGTTTAAGGGGGAGGAATAAAGTACCTGCTTTGGAGTACGCATTTCTGACTGACCTCGACAGCAAGTACCATGTGTCTGAACTCTCAGTATCTCCATCAAGTAACCCTCCTCCTCTTCAGTGTAAAGTTATATACATATACGCTAACAAAACAAGTCTTTAGTTACATCCAGTAACTACCATTTGTTGTCGTTTAACTGCTGTTAGCATTGTGTTTGAAGTCGTTGGACCCTAAAGAAAAGCTGAAAGAGCCAGTAAGGGTCCCATTCCTGTAGACATTTGCACCACCTTGGTTCCTCACAGTGGAAAGTCATCTAATGCTTATTACCATTTTAGCCATTTTAGTTAGTGTGTTTGCATGCTAGGATTTGCTAAACAGCAGCAAACACTAAATACGTCTGTAACGTCATTGGTTTGGCAGATATTTGGTCTAATACAAAGATGGACATCAGATAAAAAGTTGAAGTGTCACCAATCTTATTCCACTTTATCCTGAAGGGAACTTGAATACCTATATTTAAAAAAGCTAGCATGGCTTAAAAAAAATATGGTGAATTCCAGCATGTTTGGAAATAATGGTGTGTGGCCAAACCCTATGTTTAAACCTCCAGACTCAACTCCTGTCCATTTTCATAATTTTTTTCTTGTTACCATTATACCAGCTTGGAAACACGATGTTGCAACACTTTAGTTAAATTATATCGAAGAGAACAGGGATGCCTTGACTATGATGGTAAACTGTTCTGCCATTCATTTTGTTGTTGAATTACAGCACAGATAAACTGCTACCATTTCTAGTGAAATCTGAAGCAGTGTGATTGGTTGTCTTCTTGTTGTTTCTGTTGTCAGAGGACGTTAGCATGAAGTTGTACCTCATTACCTTCCCCAGATGACACTCCTGGGTAATATCTGAGTCAAGATTAGCATGGGATGTACCTTTTATGTTTTTGAGTTAGTACAGGTCAGTGTGGGGTCAAAACACTAGCTGGAGTTCAAGCACTTTGCTTCTAAGTAGGTCTTTTGTCTCTTCCACCTTTGAGATCTTTCACTACCAGTCTTCAAGCTTTTCAAACTGGAGTCTTCAGTGTCAAATCTTGTCTAAATTAGTATTCTGGCAGCTCTTTGGTCATCTCTGACCCTATTTGTTTGACTTGGTCAGAGTCAGAAACAGAATTAGAAGCAGTCTGTGACTCATTACAGGGTTAACTAGTCTTCCCCTCACCTGCTTCCTCCTCTGGCATTAGGGGTTTCTGTGGTTTTTGGCTCATTTTTCGAATCAAACCACACAGCTTTGATATTCCCCTCTCGCTCAGGATCCTGTTTTTCTGAGTGCAGTCTCGCCCCGGGGCAGGAGGCTTATTCTGTGCCAGTCGATGTCTAGATGGCATTGTACAGTCCATCCGGCCGGGCTGTATTTACAGGGCCCAATGCCAAAACAGGACGCCCAACTTCCAGCGGAAAGAATCATTCTTGCTCTTGTAAATTCCTAAGTTGTTCCTGTAAGTGCTTCAGTTAGAGCATGAGTTTTTTTTTGTTTTTTTTTAAAAACTTCATTTATCAGAGCAGTAGCAGCTTCATATTCACACCTGTTAGCAGCCAGTAGGAGTTGTTGCTTTGCTTTTACCAGAGTTCTTCATGCATTATGAAGGTTTGAACTGGAACGAATAGGGAGCATATGCTAATTAGCTAGCCTCAAAATATGAGCAAGAAAATTTGTTTGAGTTGGAGAAGTTGAGTTTTTCTTACAGTTATTAGAAACGTCTTTTGGTTTCAGATCCGCGATGAAGATCCTCTTTCCTCAGTAAAAGGAACCTTGTTGTTTCTGGAGAGTTTTTTTCCTGGAGCACATTCACTCATGGGAAATGTCATTTCTCTTCTATTGAGCAGGCAGATTTCTTATTGGGGAGAAGCCGCTGCTGTTGGAGCAATACATCAAGGCCAAGGCATAGAGCTGTCAACTGCAGGAATAGTGAAAACACCTGTTTCAGTCTGCAGCCTGCCAAGTTTGTCTGAATGACTGCAGAGAAACAGCAAAAGACAGGAAAGAGTTGAGCTGAGTCATACGATGTGGAGCAACTTTAGTAAATAAAACGACTGCAGGTGATTTCACTTATGAATGCAGCTGACTGCTTGAAGATGGTGAAATGTTTCATGAGAAAGATGCTGTAAACTGCCAGTGAATTTTGCTCATTTTGTCAGATGTTTCAACACCTTGGACAGTCCAGCATGAACCAAACCAGACTCAGCTTTCCCTGCTCTCCGATGAGTCTCCAGAGTTTTAAGGGAAAAAATGATGGAAAAGTCAAGTCGGTAATGTGATAATCCATGAATGTGTCCCTAGAGCCAGTGTCCCTTCTCTTCCCTGACATGATTCAGGGAGTAGTTTATGGAGTAATTAGTTCAAGCAACACTCCATCAGTAGCAATCTCCCTCTGAAAGTTCAACTCGGTCAACTGAACTGTGTTATTTACATGGCACCAATTCACAGCAAAAGTCTGTTCAGGGCCTCACAACGTTAGACTTTAAAACTTTGTATTATGGAGAGAAACCCAAAAAGCCAACAATTTCGACTTTAACTGAAAAAAAACCTCCAGCAGAACCAGGCTGAGGGAAGGCAGATATCTGTTTCAGCCAGTCAGGGTGAGGTTGTAGAAGATCTTTTGGGACTCTTGAGAGGTGGCATCGTCCAGGTTATCTTAAGTTTGGTAAGAAATTTGAAATATGAGCTTAAAAAGTGATTCATTGAGTTTGAAGAATAAAGGGAAATGAAACATGCTGTTGCAGCCTGTCCTCAAAAAACGACCACATAGGTCATCTGTACACGCCCGTATTACGACCCAGTGTTACGTTTTGACGTATGCGACCTCTAGCGGTTGAGTAAATATCGACACTCTGGAGTCGCAGGTGAAACGTCACCATGAACAAACTTTTATCTAACACTATCCCTGTCCCTATCCCTAACCCTAACCTTAACCATAACCCTAAACCCGTGTTGGGAAAGTGAGGAAAAAGCCGTTTTGCGACGGAAAAGCCGTTTCGTGAATTAAATCCCGTAATGCGTTCCTTTTCCCCGTAGGGGCGCTAACGTAAATACGGTCTCACGGGTCGTATTCCGGTGCACAGTGCATACGACCGATGCGGTCGTATGAATTTGAGGACTTGTTGGCTGTTCAGTTGCATCATGGGAAATGTAGGATCTAACATCATCTGCAAGTCTTCTCTACTCTGTGGATGAATAGCACTAAGTCTAACCTTTAATACCTTACCACAACATTTCAATTAGCCTATTAGTTTTTTCTATCAAGAAAGAATATGTTCACCATTAATGTTTGCCATCTCTGCTTTGACAAGGCAGCATGGAGCTCCACTCAGCAGAGAGTGAGGGTCAATAAATGGGGCTGTTGAAATGCTGACAGCAGTAGAGGCATTAGGTAGCGGCATAGCTGTCTGGTTAGCTTCGTAGCTGTCTGGTTAGCTTTATACTTGTCTGATTAGCTTCATACTTGTCTGATTAGCTTCGTAGCTGTCTGGTTAGCTTTGTAGCTGTCTGGTTAGCTTCATACTTGTCTGATTAGCTTCATACATGTCTGGTTAGCTTCATACTTGTCTGATTAGCTTCATATTTCTCTGGTTAGCTTCATACTTGTTTGATTAGCTTCGTAGCTGTCTGGTTTTGCTCATACTTGTCTGATTTGCTTCATAGCTGTCTGGTTAGCTTCATACTTGTCTGATTAGCTTCGTAGCTGTCTGGTTAGCTTCGTAGCTGTCTGGTTAGCTCATACTTGTCTGGTTAGCTTCATACTTGTCTGATTAGCTTTGTAGCTGCCTGGTTAGCTTCGTAGCTGTCTGGTTAGTTCATACTTGTCTGATTAGCTTGATAGCTGTCTGGTTAGCTTCATACTTGTGGCAAGTCATTCATTCCATCTGCTTTTAGACTTCATAACACCAGCATCACTGGCTGATGTTTACACAAAAATAGACTGCTTCACACAATCCCTTACCACATAATCTGCATAGTTTTCTCTCGTACTTCACATCATTCCATAAGCCACCTTTCCCATCCTACATTCCTGGACATATGTGATTGTGATTATGATTATCATTATATTGTTGTTGTTTACTGTGGCTATTGTTCCTCTACTGTATGATGTATGCTGCTGTAACATGGGAAATTTCCCCGGACACGGGGAGTAATAAAGGATTATCTTATCTTATCGTATCTTATCTTAGCTTCATAGCTGTCTGGTTAGCTTCGTAGCTGTCTGGTTAGCTTCATACTTGTCTGATTAGCTTGATAGCTGTCTGGTTAGCTTCGTAGCTGTCTGGTTAGTTCATACTTGTCTGATTAGCTTGATAGCTGTCTGGTTAGCTTCATACTTGTCTGGTTAGCTTCATAGCTGTCTGTTTAGCTTCGTAGCTGTCTGGTTAGCTTCGTAACTGTCTGGTTAGCAGGAATGCAGCAGCAGAACGAGCAGAGCGCTGACAGTTTAATGATGATTAAAAGGACGTCACGGATTGTTGCACTAAGAGGAGCTTGTCAGCTGTCATTACATCACTCTTTGCATGTTTCTTTTTCTAGTGGTGCTTTCCTCCACATTAAAATGCAACTGTAAAAAGTCAACACCCAGGACATACGTAGAAACGCGTGTGCATCCAAACATGCACTCACACCTGGAGACTGAGAAAGTAAAAAGAGAGTTGCGGCAGGATGTTGAGAACTATACTTACCTGCTTCCTGTGGATGTAAACATACAGTATGTGTGCCCCTTTGATTTTGAAACATCAAGCGATTCGAGGGTGTTTACGTGAACATCCGATGTGTGTCATAGCAGAACATTTTGTGAAACTACGCAAACGCTGATACAGACTATTAATGCGAACATGAACTACCTAACAGACCTGACATGCTGTTCTCAGAAATGAAATGTTTGGCTACAGATTGACAGATAAAACAAACAAAAAAAAAACTAACTTTTTCACCTGTTAACTGAATGAGGAAGTTTACCCTCCAGCAAACTTCTGACTTGTCTGTCTAATCAAAGCAGACAGCTGTGAATAAAATAAGAGTCTGATCTCTCTTTTTGCATTCATACGTGCACTACCAGACCTGATGCAGCGTCGTGTCTTTATTTTCATGCCACCTGAATATGTTAGACCCTCATAAACCGAATTTTATTCTCAAATGAGTCAGCAGGAAACTAAAAAGTTAGCTAATGCTGACATTTCCATAATCTTTGTCTTTTTCAGCAACCAACAGCTGATAACAAGAAGCTTGAATTACAGTCTGAAAGTTTGACAAGAGAAGCAGTTTAAGGACCAGATTCTTCTTTCTGTTTTGGTACTTACACTCTGTTTCTAACATCATTACTAGTTTGACATGTCTTCTTGTCTTTCTGTTCCAGAGGGCAGAAGATAGACGTCCTGGGATTTATCTCAACTTGATGCCAAACATCCACCAGGAGCCCGTCACTGTGCTCTGCTTCGGCTTCCTGCTCCTCCTGCTTGGACGGATAATATACTTGCAAGGCAGTACGAACAGCCATGATCTCTCTCAGGTTTAGCCTTTGGAAAACCCAGCAGACGTAGCAATGTTCTGAAATATGTATGTTTTTGGATCTGTCCAGTCTTGATGGTTCTTTTACGTTTTGGGGACCTTTTTTTCTCCCGTTTTCCCGGCCGACTTTGGACTGTGTTGGTTTTTGGAAGGAACTCTAAAATGCTGGGATTGGAGGTTTTGCACCGCTGTTTTTCCTTCACGGCCTCTGAGCCTTTGTGATACAACCAAAGAGGCGAGATTTTGCACTCCTTTTTTAGCGTGGGGGCGGTCGTGTCACCTAAATATGCCTCCGCGAAATGGCGCCTGTGGAAATTCAAATGTGCCTTGTACAGTTTCCTGTTTACTTTTTCAGCTTCTTTGTGAGGCATTTGTTGTACAGAGATTATGAGTCCCTCGGGTGATCAACGCCGCAGACCCAGGGTTGTAAAATTACGTGGGTCCAGCCTGCAAAGTTTCCCTCTGACGGTTTCACATCACAACTGCAGTCAAGTCAGGTTTGAATCCAGCTTGCAACAGACTCATGACCTGTGTGGGAACCAACTGGACCAAAGTTTGCATTATTATTATCCAATGTTTTTACCACAGTGTTCCCAAACTACTTTGCAATTTTTTACTTTTTGTTACCATGAAATGCATATCCGCTTATGCCTGCTTTGTAAATTGATGTGAATTTACGGCACACCAGCGTTTTTAGACACAGAAATGCAAAACGGCCTGCTAATTTGGGTACTATTTAGCACAGGCATTGGCTCAAGAGATCTTGGAGTGACATGGATTTTACTTGTACAGCTGAAGCTCCACAGAAATAAGTAGATGCACCAAGCCTGTAGGGTTTTTAAATACATTTCTTTGAATTTCTGTTGGTTTAAAAAACATATATATGACAGAAAATGCATCCTTTATCCCTGTATTTCGTGATTTCTTTGCACCGTGTTATACACCATTTGGTACACAATATGACCGGTTAATGCCTGAACACAACTTGCTGATGCAGATTTTCCAGATTTTCATTCAGTTAACCTTTCAAAAAAACTCGTATCTCATGAATAGTAAGTCATTACCAGCCTACTGTAGTTACAATAACATCAGAATTGGTTTTACCTCCTGATACTACCTATTTATATGGATTTCTGAAAGCATTAACAGGTTCCATCTTGGCTCAAGTTGTATTCAGCATTAAAACGAAGATTTTGCACGTTAAAACCCAAAAGCAGGAGCTGATTGCTTCGCTTGTTAATGCAATAATAACTTTTGAGTAACTGTTACTTAGCTTCCCAATCAGCAGAGTGACGTAGATGAACAAAATCAACAGAAAAACCACGTCAGTCATTCAAACCAGTAAGTAGTGTCATTTCTCGCTGTCCCGTTTACTCATTCTCCAGCTCATTGACATTAATACTCAGAGAGTTTTCCTACAATAACTGATCAAGCTGTACTCTCTTCCGCTGTTCTTTCTTTGAGCCTCTGGTTCTGCCATCAGCAGCCAGAGTGAATGTAGGCGGCGAGTAGTTTGTTGACAAGGTCACGTTATCCGTTTATTAGCTCAGTGATTCAGACCCGGCCAAGTCTCCTCACGCCTGCCAGGTCATTAAACACTCAGATTGCTGGATACAAACCAAACACTGAATAATGCAGTCAAAAAGGCGTTTGTCACTTGCTGGTTAGCCAACAGTAACACGGCAAACAGTGGTGATACAGGGTTCAGATTAAGTCCAGTTTTTCTTATCTTTGAGCTCTTTATACTCATTGAGCTCTCATGTTGTGTCAGAAATTTCCACAAGTAGGCCATTGTTTTGTCATGATTACTAAAATACACGTTACACCTGATTCCACCTGAATGACAGAAAGAGAAAGAGCTCAGTACGTTCTGGAAACCTTTTATGCAACAACACCAAAAATGAAATGCTTGTTCAATTGTATGCACGAATATCTGTGTTTTTTCTGATTAGGAGATAAATAACTTCACTTTGTTAACCTTAAACAACATTTGCTTTTTGAATGTACGGTTGTGGAAGAAAATCATGCGAGAAAAGATTCGACTGAAGCATTTTGTACAACTGAGAGTGCATTTACAACATGAGAGCCTGGGGAATCAACTGTGTGCTACAGTTTATTGGAGATGGGGAAGTTAATAAAATGTTCGTTAAGCAAATCAAGCAGCCACTGAAGTCTTTTTAAGATTTGGAAATTCTTTGGCAAAGAATATATCTTATGGTTTTTATTTTTTATGACACGTGATTCCTGCTGTTCACCTTTGTGGCCACAGGGGGCAGTAGTGAGATTGTGACTCTTAAGAGATGAGAAAATGAATTTCCCCACCTCCCTTAAGTAAAAATGCACGACATATTCCTCGATCTTTGTCATGCTTTGTAACTAAATATGTTTAAAGTCCATGAATAATAGGAACATTGGCCAAAGAGAATTGTGCAGAGGTTTTGTTTTCTGGGTTATTTTAGGTGGTACAGGTGAAATTCTGTGCCATTATTTTGTGTTTCCTTGATTGGTACCAATAATTATAAAATCACATCAGATAAACGGTGTCTATTTCAACCCAACTGGAAAAAAAATGTGAACGTAATTAGTCGTTTAATGGTCATAAAGTATTTCCATCACTGTTTCTAAACTCCCTGTGAGGTTAACCAGACGAGAACTGTAAATGGAAGCCTGTTGTAACACAATCAATAATCAAACATACGTTACGTGCTTGGATGTTTGCACAGTTGTGTCAACAGCGACGATTAAGAGCGATCCCTCCATTCATCAGCCCTGCAGAAACATTTCAGCTCATCTGTGTAATCTCATGTTTTAATGGTGTTAAAGTATCTGCTCGGCCGCCGTGACTTCTTCCTGCAATGATGTGATGGATTAGCATCACAAACTGAAGGGTGTTGACGTTTTGTTCATGGAGGAATAATGTACAGATTTGGGGGATTACTGGCAGCGGAGATCCTTAAAAATGATCCACCTCTGACAGCAGTGTTACATAGATCACATGTGGAGTCATAAATGCTGCCAGTACGACTTACTGGACTGATGCGTACCATGAAAAACACAAAACCACCATTAAGAGATCCACACAGCTCCATTAGCGACGCTCAGTTTAGTGTTTCCAGCAGCCATATGTGCCCCCTCCTGGAAAACAAGCACCACAGTCCAAAGAGTTAAACTTGTGTCATTTCGTCCACGTTTATTTTCAACCACGCCCTATCACACTACTCTCTGTTTCCGTACGTCTTATCCTTCCCTGCTGGAGAGACGTTTCAGATATCATGCGACTTTCCTCCGCTGTGACACTGAGAGCGCTGTGACTGCACGCTGACTTTCTGATATTGTGCCATGTGAAACCTACAACCTCATTTTGAAGTACTGTATGACAGCCGGAGTGTGAGAGGAGGGAGATGGCAGGGGAGGAAACCGAGAGGTGAATTACCAACTTCTGAAACCGATATGGAAACCCGGTGATGTGCTCGATCTCCGCCTGTCGTTTGGAGGTGTTAGAGCTCAGAAACACTTGAGGGACATTCAGGGTTTTACTGACTCGCATCAACACTGCTGGAGCTGCTTTAGTAAAATGCCATTTTTGTATTTGTCTGGGCTTTTAGCGTTGGTCAAGCAGGAGCATCATTCAAAGTCGATTTTCTACCATCATGTGGGAAAGTGAGTTGGAAATTTTTGGCTTTCTGTGACACATTTGAATCAGTTAACACTTGATTTTCTTTGATACAGAGTCTACTTGTTGAGGAATATTAGCTTTGAAGAGGAAAAACAACAAATGTGACATTCTTTTGTGGAAACAGGAAGTAAACCTTTGGCATCAGAAGCTAGTTCGGACTGGACTTGCTGAATTTTGGACCACTCAACCTGCAAATTTAAAAGTTGTTTGAGGGTTTTCTTGTTTCAGATCTCCTCACAGCTTCTCAAACAAACCTTAGCTTTTACTGGACCACTTAGTAAATTTAATTTCCTCTCTCTGAGCCATTTCTGTACGGATTTCGTGGTGTGTTTAAGGTCATTAGCCCGCTGAAAAATCCACTTCAGCTTCTGGATTCACATTATCTTGATCGGATGCAGACTTATAGCAACTTGAAAACACGACGTTTCTGGTTCTTCTCCTCTAAAGTCGCCAAACATGTCGACTGTTTCTGTGTTTAAGCCACTAAATCTGGCCTGGTCTTTACCTGCAGTGTGTTGGGTCATTTTTGAACAGAAAGGTCTTTCTTCCTGATACGCCTAACATACAATTTGTGCAATATCTTTGTGATTGTAGACGCGTGCACTTTGACACCAACACTTGCAGGTTTACCTGCAGATCCTGTGATTAGATTCTGGTGTTTTTTGGACATTTTTTTGAAAGGAACAGCCTCCCTTTGAATGAATTTTCTGGAGCGAGTCATTTTTAATCTGATCTAAATCCTCTTCCAGACTCACAGGAATCCACAACAGTTTTTTTCCACCTGAAGGTCAAATATCTCTGTAGAAAAGAGAACAGCAGAGGTTTAAATCAGACAGTTTCCACTTTTCACCCAACAAATTGTGATAAATACAAAGTTTATTTATTCCCATTCTCAAAGCGACACAAAATATCATCTTTGTGTCCTGTGTTTAACCCTCGTGTCGTCCTGTGGGTCAAATTGACCCGTTTTAAAGTTTGACAATGTGGAAAAAATATACTTTTATATCCACATTTTCAGCATTTTTGGGGATTTTTTTTTAGTTGGAAAAGGAAATGCTTTAAAGAAAAGTTTCTTTTAGAACATTCACATAAAAATCAACCAACATCCAGCAAATTTCGCTGGATTTTGTTAGATTTTTATGTGAATGTTCTAAAAGAAAATATTAGAAGTTTTACTGAGTTTTCTAAGTTTTCTACATTTTTAGAATTTTTTTGGAAGATTTTTGCTCATTTTTTGAAAATTTTCTTCCTGAAGGTTTTGCAAATTTTCAGAAATTTGGGGAATTTTTTTGCTGAATTTTTAGATTTTTTTCAGACGAGGAAACAATATTTTTGGTGCCTGTAAATGAGGACAACAGGAGGGCTGAGTAAAGCCACTGTTTCTAAGAGAATTTTGTTTGCAAATGTGTCAAAAAGCCAACAATTCATTCTATAATCACTTTTCCATGTGATCGTTTTAGCAGGAAAATCTAAAGAAAAGCTGAATTTGAGCTGTTGAATGATTGAACACACAAAGGGGCGCCAGAGACGCTGTGGCGTGTCGTGCTTTCGCTGCAAATGTTGTATAAAGTAACTCATCTGTTGGAGTCGGTTTGTGCAGAAACTGAAACAAACTAGCCCAAATGACTCCAAGCGACCCAGTAAAGCTGTAGCAACGTGTCCTTTTTTTTGTTAATAAATGTTATTGTACACTGAAAATATTGTAATAATGAATCAGAATGGTTTTTGATTGCTGTAAAATGCTTTTACATCTTTTTACATTAAACGGAATAAGCAGTTCGTTGTCTAATGTGTTTATTTGTCATCAAAAGCACTGAAATTTTTTATTAATATGACTTCACATGAGATTTGTTGCTTGAAACAATGATTTTATAGTTTTACAGAGGTAAAACTATAAAATGTTTCTACAATGGTAGAAAATGTAAATTTGCCAGCTTGGTTTGCCAAATTCAAACGTATTACCTTAATTAACAAACTGTTGAATATAGTTTTACACAGCCGGGGTACTATGGATTTTCTCCAGCGGGCCCATGGACCAAAAGCGGCCCTCAAAGTGTAAAAATTCCAGAGAAAACATTAGGATTGTAAAAAAATAAAGCTATGAATTTAAAATCATTTCTAGACCATGACAAGTTGTTAAGATCATAAAGTAAAATACTAGATTGTTGTTTTGTCATTTTGTGTCTCATTTAGTAATATTTTTTGTCTTTTTTGTTAGACTTTTGTCATTTGTCTCATGTTTTTGGTGTTTTGTTTCTCATTTTAGTCATCTGCGTCTCATTTTTGTAATGTAATGTTTTTGTTGTTTTTTTTGGTCTGTCTAGTTGTTTGTCTCATGTCTTTGTTGTTTTTTTGTTTCCTTTTTGTGTCACCTGTGTTTTTGTCTTATTTTTGTCATTTTGTTTCTTGCTTTGTCATTTTTGGTCTAACTTTTCTCAGTTTTTTGTTTTGTGTCGTTTTTCTAATTTTTGGTCATTTTGTGTCACATTTTGTTGTTTTGTTGTTTTTGGTCTTTTTTTGACTGACTTTTGTCTCATTTTTTGTCGTTTTGTGTTTCCTTTTTGTCTTGCTTTTGTTGTTTGTCTATTTTTTTGTCATTTTGTGTATCTTTTGAATATTTTATGGATTTATTCAAATGAAGTTCATTTCAGGTCGTTGAACTTTGGTGGTATAAAAGTTAATTTTGGGTGGAATGAGGACAGTTATTTCCCTTTATTTGAATAACTCTTATTTTTTCTTTCTCTTGTCCTCTTTAGCGTGTGTGTGTGTGTGTGTGTCTGCAGGAAAGTACGGTGCCTTCCACAACTTAGCACAAACGCATGCTCAGATAATTCACACACACACACACACACACACACACACACACACACACACACACACACACACACAGAGGACTCATTGACACACATTCACACATGTATGTGTTCATGAGTCAGAGCAGCCGTCCTGCAGGGTGGATTCCTCCATCTGCAGAAAAGAGAGAAGTAACCGTTTTAATCCTTTGTGGTTTTTAAGGTGAGAGAACAAAGACTAAATTTACTTTCATGCAACAGCTTTGTTTTAAAGTCCAACTAAAACTAGATTATATGATTTTTTTTTTTTGCTATAGTCCATCCATCCATCCATCCATCCATCCATCCATCCATCCATCCATCCATCCATCCATCAAGTGGCCAAGCAAACATTCACAAGGAAAGACTTTCCTGGAGATATGAAGCACCAATTCACAGACACTGAAGCATGAAGGTGGGAGTTGATGACATGCGGTTGTACGAGTGCAAAAAGTGTTGGTTAGATGACATTTATTGATTACACCATGAAGGCCTGTAGGTATACCAACATACTAGCAAACAATAAAACGGAATTGTCTTGAAATCTGTCCAGAATTATACAAAACTTTCCCAAAATGACAAAATACCGAGCCAAAATGATGCACAATCTATCCAAATTGACTCAGAAATTGTTCAAAACAACTCAGAATTCATCCAAATTGACAGTTCCAGGGCACTTCATACAGCAAGGTTAAGACTTGAGAATTGTATATTTGAGAGAAACCGAACAAATGCAACAACCCGGTGAATCCAGGACCACGGTGAATGCATAGTCCTGGCACTGAAGCATGAAGGTGGTAGTTGATGACATGGGGCTGCTTTCATACAAAAGGTGTTTAGGAGATGACATTTATAGATGGCATCATGAAGGCCTGTATGGATACCAACATACTGGTTTGAAATTTGTCCAAAATTCCTAAAAGTTTTCAAGAAATAGCACAAAACCTGTCCACAATCTCAGTGGGAATGACTCAGAAATTGTTCACAAAGACTCAAAACTTGTCCTTAACAACTCAACAATCCTAAAAAGACTCAAAATTGTTCAAAAATAACTCTTGCTAGTCTTAAAATCCGTCCAAATGTTTAGAGGCTACGTGGTCTTGTCTTCTGTTTCTCATGCTGCTCATACATGATGGCATCACGGTGCTTTACTTCCAGTTCTCCTGTACCTACACATGTCTACTAGACTGAGTTACCACCCTGGAAAATCTGGCTTCTGACTCCTCCAAGTCAGGCCTTAAGGGGGATTTCTGCTGAGCTGTTGCTGATTCATTCGATGACTAATGATTTAGTATCGTCAGTTCAGCAGGTTTGTGGTAATTCAGTTGCATTTGTGTTTGGAAACTATTGTATTAATATAGAATAATGCACCGCTAAACACGACATCACCAGAGACAGATGTTCAGTGTCAGAAAGTCCACGTTTCTGTCGTTGAATTTGGAGTCAGACGACGTGAAGGTGTTTTTTCCCACGCGTCTGCTCATCATGATACGACATGTAAGGAGCCGTCCCAGCAATTTAAATCTATTTCTACGATGATCTTTCAGCAGCAGCAGCTCTGACACCATGATTACATAGGAAGTGCTTTTAAACATGGCTGCACTTTGTGGTTTTCTATGGTTTGCAACCAACATCTGTCTCCTCCAAGCTACCACCAGCTACCCTGTAAAACCCAGCAGCAGGAACCAGGTGTGCTCATAGCTTCCTTCATGTTACCTTTCACTCTCAACACACTGACGGCCTACAGCTCAGTCTGCTGTGTGTTTGCTGAGAGGAGACACATTCAGGATGCTGTGGTCGCAGACCTCCAGGCTTTCCTCTTCCTCTATTGAGTGCTGTGCATGTGAAACATGAGCCAGAGGGGAAAAGTATTCAAAACCTTTACTTAGACAACAGCCTGCACCAGAACAATGACTTCACCAGAGCAAGGACCCAACAAATAAAAGACAGCAAATATAAGCACTCAGTGTGGAGAAAACCATCTTTTTAAAACTATATTACACTATAGTATCTGTAAAATCCTATTTAATAAGATGAATGTATCAAAATGATGCATTTGTTGCTCATGGTGCCTAATTTATTGTCATCAGCAACGATTCTTCGACTTTTAAATGAACAGAAGTCGATCCACAGAGAAAAGATTACACAGACTTGCACAACTAACACAAATAAACAGCATGAATAGTTATCAGGGAACTTTAAAAGCTAAAGACTTTACAAAATCACAGAGAGAAATCCAGTGATCCTAATGTTAAACAAATGTAATGAGGTATAGAGAAAATAAAAGGACATCTTCAAGTAAAATACAAATAACTCAAAACTGTATTCGTAGTACTTCATTAAATGTACTTTACCTTGCTTTCCATTGCTGTGGGGATCAGACTTTTTCACAGCAGATATATTAACTTGTCCCTGTAAAAAACACTGAGATTCTGAAAAAAAGATGCCTCTGTTACCTGCCAGTGTCACACAGGGACCCTTAAACCAAGCGGGTAAATGGAATTTAGGGATCAGTTCTAGTATTTACACCTGTCTTTTCAACAGTGATGTCTAAAAATGTCTTCATTAGAAAAGTTCTACTGCTTTACTTAAAACCCATCGAGGTTTCACAGCTGCATGTGCAGGAATACGAGGAATTTTCATCTCCAGGATCATCCACACGTGGACAAACAAACATTTGCTTCCACTGTGACCTTCACAGAGCAAAGCAAAGCATACATTCAAACTGTACCTACTAATAAGCTAACCTGTTGTCCTTTAAACCCGTCCAGTGCCATGCCGTTCATTTCTCTCCGTCTAATCTGATCTTTTGCTCTCTGAACTGTGACTGTTGATGGTTCCATGTGTCTCCATGATGTAAGTCCATCTAGGATCTTCATTTTCTGTCTGCCTCGTCCTCTCTTTCCATTAATTTTTCCAGTTGTGACGATATATTCCAGAGTCTCCTACTTTAAGATGCATCCAAAAAATGTTGTTTGCTGTTTCCTAATTTTGTTCAGTGGTGTATAATTTGTGTTTGGTGTTTTTAAAACGTCTTCATTGCTTATTCTGTCCACGTCAGATATGCACAGCTGTAAAACCACGTCTCTGCTGCAGTGATTCTATTTGACATTTTATTATTTATGCTCCCAGACTGACATCCTTACATCAGAACTGGTGGGAAGGAACAGCTGAGAGTCCTCATACGGATGCTAGTTGCTATTTTCTTATTTGTCAATGTATTTTTCATTTTTTTGAATGTTGTTCTTGTCATTTCTACTCTACATCTGATGTCTGTTTCACATCTTCCATCTGCTCTCATCCATCTGAAATGATGAACCTGCTTCAGTATTTAATGATCTATTTCCATGTTACAGGTTGGGACGACGTTTTTCTTTGAAATTACCATTACTTCTGTTTTCTTTTTGTTTAAAGACAGACTAAGTTTTTGGCTCTCTGTATTAATTATGGACACTATGGTTTGTAAGTTTTCTTCACTTTTTACTATCAGCACTGTGTCGTCTGCATAACGTATGATATTTATGTTATAACCTCTGATGGTTACTCCCGGTGAGCCTTGTATTTTCCTCATGATGTTTTCACTGTACAAGGAGAACAGATCAGGTGATAGCATGCATCCCTGTCTGAGTCCTCCTTTTACTGGTTGTTCTTCACTAATTTCATTGTTTAATTTCACTGCTGCACTTTGTTGTCAATAAAGATTTTTTTATCATTTGTAAATCCTGACCTTTAGCTGCTCTTTATGCCTCTGTGTCGGTGACAGATGTGGCCGGAGGTTTTATGTTTTCAAAGGGAAATTCTTCACACATGGCACAAATGTTTACTAATAAGAGTAGATTTTAGAGGTCAAATGTCACTGTAACCTCACAAAAAACATTTATGATCACAACTCAGGAATTTATCGACTAATTCTGACAAAATATCAGACAGGATGAAACAACTGAATCTACACCCCCTGTCAAAGGTTTTAGGACACTGTCTCATTCTAATAAAGTAGAACCTGTCCTACAACTTCTGACAGGGGGTGTATTTCATCATATGGATGTGATCAGGACAGGACTCTGATCATACATGTAAAGTTTCAGGCAGATTGGAGCATGTTCAGGACATTTACACAGCATTTGAAATTTCATGGAGAAGGATAAAAATTCCAGAGGCCGCCACGGACACGCCCTTTGACTTTGGAAAAAGATTTTAATAACTTTGGATCACTAAGGCCTCCTGTATGTACTGGCCCAATTTGAGGAGAATTGGAGTTTCCCCCTAGGAGGAGTTGGCTCTAGAAAAAAATGAAAAATAGGCAAAATCTGACATTCAACGCAAAATAGCTCACTTCCTGTTGGGTTTGGAATGTGGCTGTCACTGACTTTTTTGTTCAGCCTGATGTGCTGCATATGTGGACCAAATTTGGTAGATACACCCCCTGTCAAAAGTTGTAGGACAGGTTCTACTTTATTATCCCCGCCTCCACGAAGTGGAAAAGGGGGATATAGGTTTGGCCTCCGTGCGTCCGTCCGAGATGAAGGGGACAGCTTTTCTCGGAAACTATTACAGCTAGGATTACGAAATTTAGTGTGTAGCTTCACACCATGGACACCTTGATCAAGTTCGAAAATGAGACCTGTGCGATAATATTTAACAGAGTTATGGCCCTTGATCTCTATTTTCGATATAGACTCATAGACATCACATGTGGCGGGGGATATTGATGACCATGTCGTCTTGTTTGAATGAGAAAGTGTCCTAAAACTTTTGACAGGGGGTGTATATACTAAAGGTCAACTTCACTTCTCTGGAGAGACTGTCATATATTGACAGTTTAGGGTCATGACATGATTTGAATATGTTTGCTGAACGCCATGCTACAAACACAAAAGCATCCAGTGAGACGCTGCTCATCATGATAACACAGGTACTCACTTCCTTGTGCTTTATTAAATACAGTCTGACTTATGAGAAACTCTGTGGACATCCCGTCACAACAGATTGTATCTCTGTCTGGAAATGTTGTGCTTTTACATAAGGAGGTAGCTGTTCCATGTGTTGACAGCATTCTCAACTAAATATGCAAAAACAAGTGTCAGGAAAGGTTCATGAGAGTGAGAAAAAGTTTTGGTTTGCGTGCAAAACTGAAATTCATGGAAATGTGCCTGTCTGAAACAGAGCCTGACAGATGATGTTTGTGATCGCAGATGGATCTGGATCAGTGGAAAATTAAAGGAAAAACTGTGGTAGATTTCCATGCAGTTAGCTACAACAGCTAATCTAGGGAGCTAATGTTTGTTTGTATGCTTGGCTGGAACAAGTGAAGCTACAGTTTTAGTTTGTCTGACTTTGCTTTTCAAGAATCACAGGAAAAAAAAAAAAAAAGCAATAAAGTGCTCGGTTAGCATGAAGGTCTTATTATACTTCCATGTCGGTGTGCACACGGAGAGCTGTGGTCAACACAACGCATAATTCTTGGTATTTAGTCTGGATTATATTCCAATATGGATGCAGACACGCTCATGGAAATGCGCAGTGGTTGCTAATCTACAATTCATTTAGTCCATGGGGGTGCACTTGGAGGACGATTACATACACTGAGCAGCTTTTTCCACTCCACTTCCTCTTCTCACTCCTCCAAGATAATCAAAAAAGTAGAATTAAAAAAAATACTTAAATGCCAACAATTGTAAAAAAAAAAAAAAAAAAAAAAAAAAGCTGCTACACCACCGGCACCCTTTAGTTTTCTTTCAAAACAACAAGAGGGCAAAAAAGTTAGCAACAAAGTTACAAAGTGTCGTTTCAGAAGCCATCATTCATTTGACATTTGTGACTTTAAAATGTGAAGTGAATAAGAAACCCGAACGTGAATGAGCAGAAGATTCCACAGAAAGAGTGAAAAAGACACGGCTGCAGTGTTTTAGTTGCACTTCATTAAGAGCAATGAAGAGAAGAACAATAAACAGCATAAAAGAAAGTGAAAAAAATGTTAGTGTCTGCTTACGGATGAAGGAAGTTGTCCTTTATGACTCACCATCAGCTCCTGTATGAATGGAAAAACCCACAGTAGCGTCACAGACAAGACGGGGACAATGTGAGCCACAGTGGAGGAATATAGATCAGGACAGTTGGCTATTAGCATTTCTCCTGCAATATTTTATCTGTGACATGTTTCGTTGCACAGAGGCTTACATCATGTGACCCTGGTTCTTGTTTCTTTATTCATGTCTCCTCATTAAAATGTTGAGTGCTTCCTATTAACGTGATGCCCCTTTGATGAGTGTAGCCCAAAAAAAAGACTGTTCAGAAGGATGTGGCTGCCTGTGTGTCTGTGCTCATACAGTATACGAGCCTGTTTTTGTCTCGTATCAAAGCATCCCTACATGTGAGCAGCGCTGCAGCGTCAGGCGCACTGTTGCAGCTCTTTGGCTCAGAGTTACATCAGCTTCACTGAGGCAGGCATGCAGCTCTGGAGCAGCTCAGGCCGATGCCAGCGCACTGCAGCAGAATCAGCGAGGCACGTCGAGCCGGCCGCTCCAGAGTCAACCTAACCGATCCAAGCTAAAGAGGGGACAAACCGCAGGCCAACCAAAGCACAGGAAATAAAAACAACTTCAACAAGCCACAGCAAAGGGAAGCAGCGGAATGGGAGAGAGCGCAGAGACACCGTGCTGCTCAGTGACACTAATCAAGTAAACCAGGCAAAAACGAGTCAGAATAAACCAAACCAAACCATGAAACACCAGGATGGCCCCCAGTGAAGGCAACCAAACAGGATCTGGATCAAAACAGCTCAATCAAACACACGCACACATACAAAAAAAACTTGCAGAATTACAGTAAAACCCTCCCAGACACTTAAATCAAACCATTTCAGCTAAGCTACAAACGCTCCAGCCAACCAGATTAAGCAAAGCATTTATTCTGTCAGCCAGCTGAGACTCTGGTCATTAGCAGGTCGTCCACTGATGTGCTGAAATGTCTTTGGTCAAAACACTGAACCCCAGCATGCTAATGGGAGAAAAGTGTTCTGCTCAAGAAATAATTGGCTGAGAAGCAGCTTCAGGCAAAACACCTGCAGGAGGAGGAGGTTCTGGATGCATTTTTCCTTTTTCAGTATTCTTCTTTCAGCTATCTCAAGGGGATGAGAGGAATTATGCCTCAAAACATGAATATCCTGGCCTGAGCGCTTACGTTCTCCACCTCAGCTCAGCCGTCAGAATTCCCTCCTTTCTTTTTCCTCTTTCTGCAGTTCTGCAATTTCATCTAGCAGAACCTTTTATCCAAAGCGACGCACATCTGAGAGTAAACGCAACACAGGCAAGGATCTAATCAGAGGAAAACAACCTGGATAAGAGCCATAAAACAGGTTCAAGTGTGATAACAGGACCGTGGTGTCTGCAGCCAGCGCAGGAGGGAGCCACCCAAGGTACAGAAACTTCTCCGTTTTTTCAAGCGTGCAGAACAGAAAGAGAATTCAGAAAGGATAAAGAAAGAAAAAAGAGAGAGGAAATGACAAGAAGGGAGAGAAGAAGCTGATTGTACTAAACCTCAACCTCCCATCTGCCTCCCATCTTTCTCCAGAAGAAGGAGAAGAAGAGGAAACATCAAATAAACCAAAAAAAGCTAGACATTTCTACATATCTGAGTCTATGGGTGAAATACGTCTGCACCACATTGCTGGTTGTCTCTGTTATACAAACACTGGTGGTTCAGATTTCTATACAACTCCAGGTGTCTGAAGGTTTTTTTTGCGGCTCTGTGATGATCAGGCAGCTTTATCAAACATGGAGTTAAAAATCACTTCTGGATCATCTGATAGGATGTTCAGAAGAAGTTCCTCAAAAGAAGAGTCTTCTGAGTCCGATGGGACTAATATCTGTTCTGGAAAACCGCAAACCATGCTTCTTAAAAACCAATGAGGACATCTCTGTCATCATTATGTTTGAATTTAGCCACAGCTGAGGTGTAAAAGTGTCCAAAAAAAACATCCCTCTGCTTCTCATTCCACATCTATTCCTCACCTTCTCAGACTTCTTCCAGCTCCCTGCTTCAGCCATCATGGCCTCAGAGCTTCAGGCTTTGTCATCTTGTACAGGTTTTAATCGGGTTGTGGTTTTTACGGGGCTGTTCAGTGTATAAATTAATCCAATTTACACAGCATGATGTTTTCTTATGTTTTAGTGATAATTCAGGCATTTCTTGCTAAGTGTGTGTCTAACATATGAACATTTCTGATTGTGGCTAATAAGAGGGGAAAGCTAATAGTTTCTGTTCTGTCTCTTAGTGACTTTCTGTAAAAGGCAACAAACTGAACCGAGTTATTGTAAATGATAAACTGTCTCTGACTGATGCACTTCCTGCTCTCAGGCTCAATGCAACTTCTTGTTTACAGGTCCAACATCCTACAAATCCCTCTGAAAAAGGAAATGCTGCACACAGGCCTTCAAAACCTGCATCCAGCTGAGTGTAAAAACATAACCTTGAGATTATTGTGATTTCATTTCTGCTTTACTGTAAAGCCTTAAAAAAGACAATGATGAATGAACACCGGAAGACTTCGTATCTGTTTGCTTAACGGCAGTTACGTTCTTCTTTTACTGAGGGAAAGCCTTTATTTAACACTAAACCATGATAGATCAAAATGTGGTTTTCAGTTTTCCACTCTCTACCACACCTTTCTAGCTGATGGAGATCACTTTTTTTAGCTGAGGTTCAGGAGCAGGACCACACTTTAGAAAACTCATCCATCAACCCTCGACGACGAAACATCCAGAGCTCCTCCACACTCATCAGTTTAATCCACAACGAGGCTCTGGAGTCAAGGAGGTCAGCGCCGCTCCAGAAACACCATCAACCACGACTCCAATCAGAACGCCTCTCTCCGTTCTCCAGCCAATCAGACGCTCCTCATCCGATCCCGGCTACAACCAGGGAAGACCAAAGCGTAACTACTCCTTCCTCTACTTCCACCTGCTCCAGGGTTGATTCGTGAAACAGGTGAGCGCCCAGAGAAGTCGCCACATCCGGAAACAATCGGGGACAGATGCTCTGACGTCACTCCACACCAGATCTCACCAAAGAGAAAGACTTTACCTACCAGCTGAAAACAAAGTTAAAGGATACCAACTTCTGACAAACTTATGGAACTTAGACCACATGACAAACCATAGTATTGTGGCTGTAGCTCCGCCCACATAAAAAAGACACCATTGATACCTGAAGAAAGCAACCCAACTCAAAAATATCTGTCTGACCTTTGGATTCAAAGGTCAACATTAAACATAGAAGGGTTTATAGAAGCAAGTTGTGCTTGGTGTCAAAATTTAGGGAAATTCCTGTAATTTCACATGATGTCTTTTATTTTTTGATTCCACCTATCCCACATGCTGATATTGACCTTTGAATCCGAAGGTTGGACAGATATTTTTGATCTTTAGCTGTTCATATTTCATGCATTACATACCATAGCACTTTCATTTTATACAGATCCAATCCTTAGATAGCCAAATGATACCACATAAAATCTCTAATGGATATGATGATTAGTTTTTGTGTAATGGGTGGCCAAATGTAGCAGTTTAGAAGTTTGTGATGGATAAAATCGCAACTTTGTTATTCTCTGTAACATGCAATTATAAAAATAAAGTAAATATTTTCACATTTCTGAGGACTATAGGTCACTGTGAAATGATTCTGAAAATTTCAGATCTCTATCTTTTGTTGTTCAGAAGTTATAGAAGTCTGAAAATGGTCGAAAATTTCAAGTCTTAATTTTGGCCGCAATTTTAGGGTACCCCCTACCTACTTCAAATGGCCATAACTTTGAAACTAATGACAATAAAGCATCCAAATTTTGGATTTTCCCATCATATATAATGTACTAAATGTATGTAAAAACTAAGCAAAATCTGAGAGGGTCAGGTGGGGACCACTGGTTGAAATGATATGGAATGACCCTTATAGCACCAAGTGGATAAAAGTGAGCATGCATGTCAACCTGACTTTTTCTGTCCCTTTGTGTCTTTTATACTTTCATGAGGCCTTGGTTTGACCACATCTGCTCTTTAATGATGCAGATGTGTCTTCTTCTAAAGATTCCTGTTGTGTCTCTTGGTTTTATCTTTTTAACTACAGGAGGAAGACATTGCGTGAATGCTGAAACACAAGATCCTTCTTCTGCAACAAATAGCACTACTAGGAATTTGCACGGTAGATTGTTTTGTTTTACTGTACACACACACACACACACACACACACACACACACACACACACACACACACACACACACACACACACACACAAGGTCAAAACCACAGTAGCTGCAACTGTTTCACATCACTACCAGTCTTTGAGTCACAGTTATCTGGTTTTAGTTGCAGAAGAGCTGATATTACAAAGACATGAGAGGCGCTTCCTCGTCAGGCCTTCATGGACAAACTGTTTAGTTTTAAAGGTGTCCTGGCTGTATGCTAGGATGAGGTATCTTTGGTGTTTCTGAGGGTTTTATCAGCCCTGGTTTCTGATCTTTCCATTATTACTACATATCCTGTGTCATTTTTTTCATCTAAGGAAATGTGACAAATGTCATGAGAGTCTGTGGTGAGAGAAGTCCAGGAAGTCGGTCTTCTCGACAAACGTTAAGAAAGCAAGATGTGTATTTTTAGATTTTGATGTAGGAAACACTGGATATCCAAATTAACAGTTCTGACTGCGCTTGTGGGGAAGTTTGGGGCTGCTGCTGTACCCTCGGGGTTAATGACAGGTTTGCTCACACAATATATAATCGCTGGCAGTTAGCAGAGCAAACACGTCATTCAGTGACTCACAGCAAGATTCTGTGTTAGTCTGTCTCCTGATATCCCCCCAAACAAAAGAAGCTGTTATTCCCCTTTAGGCTGAGAAAGGCTAAATGTCTCTTATTAGACACTATAACTGTATTTTTTTTTTTCAAATGGCTTCCAGTTTAAGATGGAGATAGTTTTTGTGATGTCTAGAGGTAATTCCAGTTACTAACTTGGAAAGAATGTCAGAAGTCCTGTTAACATCAGATCACTGTCTCACTGCAGCTTTTCTTATGCAAACGGTCACCGAGTGCTCTTTTCGTTTTGCCTAACGTGCCGACAGCTTTTCAAAAGTTAAAAATACTGGTTGGAGCAGTAGTTAATGTTGAAGACACTGAGGTCATGTTCTGGGATGTCTCTGCTGAATTTGGTGGCTTCAGCAGCGTAGAATTAAAATCTTACGCATGGAGGTTATTTTAGAGGCAGATCCCAGTGTTTCTAAACTTAGTACATTTACATTTTAAATTTGATGACCTGCGCAAAGCAAACCAGTTGAACGAGTTCTACTGTCACTTTGAAGGCAATGGTCAACTGACGACCCCATCCCCCCACCTCACACCTCCAGCCTACCTCTTCACACCAGCCCCATACCCCACACCCCAGCACATGCTCAGAGCCCTCCACAGTCCAACACTCCAGGTGATCAGATGTAACCTGCCATCTGTCCAGGATCTGTACACCTCTAGGCTTTTAAGGCGTGCAACCAAGATCCTGGTCGACCCCTCTCACCCTGGACACAAACTTTTTGAACCCCTCCCCTCAGGCTGTGGTCCATCAGGACTAAAACCTCTCGCCACAAGAACAGCTTCTTCCCCTCTGCTGCATCGCTGATAAACTCTGCCCGTACCACTGCAAGTCAGCTCTGCTGACTACATTAATTACTACTGTGTAGTAACTGTACATACCTCGTCTATTTTATCCATATTTCTTACATCTCTTTACTTACTATCTTATTTTATCTTATTTTATATGTACTTGCACCAAGAGCACCAGAGAAAATTCCTTGTAAGTGTAAAAACCTACTTGGCAATAAACCGCATTCTGATTCTGATTCTGATTTTCGACTAGGAAAAATGATCTAATAAATGACGAATTCTGTTCTTAGCAGCCTAGACAAGGCTCGATTACGGAATATATAGCTTTGGACAGTTGAACGAATAAAATGCTAAAGAAAGAAGTGTGCAGAGAACTATTTTTTTTGAGCAAAAGATCACATATGTATTACACGGTCAAAAGTCTGTCCCAAAAACACATCAGAAGATGTCATAGAATACAGCAAACCAGTGAAAATGTTGCTCAGATTGGACAGAGAGGCGAACAAGATCAAATCCAGCAAAGATGTACTGAATCCTTATTTAAACTTGATTTTAAAATGCAAATACAGAAGAGAAAGTTAACAATTTCTCCACAGGAATAGTCCTTTTAGCAATGATCTAAACTGGAGACTGCTTTATTTGGTCTATTAAAGTTTTAGATTAGCAGTCTTCTACATGTGTTAAGCTGTGGTTTAGCTGTAAAGCATGTTAAGGATTGCCCTCATCACACCGTCCTGTAATATTTCATCAGCCGTTTGACTCACTGTAAACCTGTGCAGCAGCCATGCAGACAAACACATCTAATCTCTGAAGCTGGCCAAAGACTTTTTAAACCCCACTTAGGGTAAAAAAAAAAAAAAAAGTCAGGTGCTGTTGCAGGAACTCCACCACAGGTTTCAGAATCAAAAGGTTTCTCATCTTCAAAAACAAAGGAATCAAAGCTGCGCCGTCACCTCGGGCTACTGAACAGCCTCACACTCCTGAAGTGGATGTTTGACACTGAACTCTGGGGAAAATGATGCGAGCCGCACCTGACTAAAGAGAAAGGTTGAAAGGCTTGTGCAACATCCCTGATAAGATTTTCATTTAGTGCTTTTATTTATTGTAGATGTACAGCGTTGCTCTGAGGGTCTCTGTTGCATTGTGTTGCGTTGTTGTCTTGTTTTTGTGTTTTTGCATCGCGTCAAGTTGCTGTAAGTTGCGCTACATCGTGTTGTCTTTTTAAAATTGGCGGTAAATTCACTCAAGTAAAATGGATTACACAGAAAGTGACAATCTCTGCAAACTGTAGGGACGCTTCAGTGAATTTCTGCATTAAGTTTAATCTGAACTTCTTCTGCGGCTCTGAAGCCTGCAAAAAAAAAAAAAAAAATAGTACAGATGTGTTTTTAGAAACCAGTTCCATTTTATTTGAGGTGTGACCCATACATAAAATCTGATTATCTGTCTCTTGATATTGTTTTTCAACCCTCCTTTTGTCCTCATTTATGGGCACCAAAAAATATTGTTTCCTTGTCTGAAAAAATCCAAAAATTCAGCAAAAAATATTCCCCAAATTTATGAAAATTTGCAAAACCTTCAGGAAGAAAAAAAATCCAGCAATTCCTTAAATGTTTCCCTTAAAAATTTTATAAAAAATCCCCAAATTTGACAAGAAAATTCTTGTAAATATTTTCAGAAAATAAGTAAAAATCTTCCAAAAAAATTCCTAAAAATATCAAAAGTAATTACATATATATCAGGAAGACCTCTGATATTTTCTTTAAGAATATTCACAAGAAAAAAATCAACCAAAATCCATCAAAATTCATTGGATTTTGTCTGATTTTTATTGCGAATGTTCTTAAGAAACATTTTTAACATTTCTCTCTCTCTCTCTCTCTCTCTCTCTCCCCCCCCCCCCCCCTAAATTTTCAAAGATTTCCCAAGAATGCTGCAAATGTGGACATCAGAAGCTTCACTGTGCCAATATATATATTTTTTCCACATGTTCAAGCTTTAAACCGGGTTAATTTTGACCCACAGGACGACACGAGGCTTAAATCTGTCTCTTGTCTTTTTTTCTGGAAGTGCAACACTAAATCCCCATTTAAACCTTTAAAGAAAAGCCCAGTAAGCTGGTTTTTATGGTGTGCTCATCTGGATTAGTGAGTCAGTCAGTGAGTAAATAACTTGACTTGGATTTTTTTTTTTAAAAACAGCACACATCCTCTGACTCATACTTGACAGGATATAAGTTAATATCAAGAATCCATTGACATGTTTATTAGAAAACAGATGCGTACAAACTGGGAGTGTCCTGAGCTTTGTAAGATCAGATATCTGCATCAGTTTGCTGTTTAGAATCACCTGTTGATTCTAACTGTCCTCGTGGAAAGCAGAGGAGGAAATGGTGCTGCTGGAGAGGCTCTCAGTCCAGGCTGAAAGATCAACACACTGCTTGTACTTTGATGCTGGAGACGACTGTTTGCTTCCTGTTTTTGTGCCAATACTTTATTTTATTTTTTTTTAAACTATTCACAATTGTTCTCCAGCCTTAACCAAGTTCTTATTACTGGAACCAGGATAACAGAGGCCCCTTTGTCCTTCAGAGCTGTGATTTTGTCCCAAACCAAGCAGCTTTCACAGTAAAAATTGTTACTCTTTTAATCACTTTATTCAAATTTACCTCTGCTCCTCATCTGTTGTTGAAAATTCTATAATCTAATAATCTGCAATATTGTTTATTTAAAAGGTTTATAAAGACGTTTTCTGCAGAAAACCAGGCTCGTTGTGACATCATAAAATGTCATAATCAGTAATTTGTGCAACCATGATCTGCCTGATTTGTTTCTGAGCTGCATAGAAACTTTGTCCTTCCTCCTTCTGGAGAATTAAACGATAGATGAGACAAATTAAGCTGAATTATCACTCCTGTGCTGTTACACGGGTAAACTGGGACACTATTTTTCAACCGATCTAAAAGAGAAAAGGGAACTGCCCAGGAAAAATAGCTCAACCGAAGTCATGAAGGCGTGATGCCTGGCCGTGCGCGCTGAGATACCTCACCTTCCCAGAAATGGAAACCAAGACGCTCCAGAAGAGGAAGTGGCGTTCATCACGTTGTAAATTGCTGTAATCTCATACATCAGAACCGGGTTCAGTCGGTGACTCACGCTCAGCCACAACCTGAGGTAACTGGGCAGCTTGTGTAAATGGAAGTCAGGCTTTGCTGAGAAAACGGTGGTGTACAACATCTGTAAAAACAATGCAGCAGACAACCACAGTTTCCTACACCCTCAGATGTATTTGAGGAGATGACTCTTGAGACACCTGTTACTCCTCACTGATGCTCAGTAAGAGGCTGAAATTCTTTGTAAATTTCTTTGAGTGTAACATTTATGGATGTCTGGAGATGAATGATGATTGCTTTGTGTGATGTGGCCTCATGTGTTGGAGAGAAATCACTCCAAGTGTGTCATCGTGTTTGCGTCACTAAATCTTGTGGCTCGATTGAGATTTCGTGACATTGACTAGACCTAAAAGACAGCGGTATGTACAGATTGCTGGACATTTCATTCATACAAACATCTGATAGAATTTCTATTAAAGGTGATTTCAAATGAAAGCAAACGAAATCTAAGCATGCTCACTAACAGCCTATCATACGTATCCCTGGATAATGAAGCCCTATTAGTCTCCCTGGGGCTTCCATGCAGGTCTCTCCATGCCCACAGACCTCCCTGGTGGAGGCTGTGGCTAAAAGGAATCGGTGGTTGCCCATACGAGGCTGGCTTTGTGGTCCACAAACACCCATGACCCGGTACCACCTCCTGGTGCTTTACATTCATGGGAAGAGATTGTATTTCTGCTGAAGGAGTAAAGACTGGACCTGGCACTGGGGACAGACTGATTATAGTCTGGCTGATATTTGGCTGTAGTTTTGGTGAGCCGCTTTCGTCATCTTCAGAAGCGTCTAACTGACTGTGTTACGTGTCAACCGGCAGATTTTGTCAGTCAGAACATTTGTGATGTCCAGTAGATCCACCAGACCAACCACGCTGTATGGCATGTCGTGGTGAGCCCAGCAGACCCGACCGTCCCACCAGGCATGCCATGACCCTCACCGTCCTATTTCTTCTGGAGTAGAGTGTCCAGGTGTGGGACAGCATGAAGCCCCCCTTGTCCCTGTTCATGGCTCTTTCCACACGTCTACTGATTTGCATTGGTTCTTTTGCAGTGGTCTGATGTTGCAGATTTGAGATTTTCCTGTAATGCTTTTTCTTTTTGAGTTCTCGTGAATCGTGTTGCTGTTTCCGTTTCGAGTTCCTTCTGATTCTCTTTGCAACTCTTCAAGAGTTGCATGGCATTTCGTGAATGACATTGCGCTTCTTTTCCTGCTCCAGCAGCAAAAGAAGTATTTTGTAAATGACAAGGCACTTCTTTATGAAATACTTTATTTCATTTACGAAATACTTCTTTTCCTGCTGGAGCAGAAAAAGAAGTATTTTGTAAATGACAATGCACTTCTTTACGAAATACTTTATTTCATTTACGAAATACTTTATTTCGTAATATATATTTATATACTTTATTTCATTTACGAATACTTCTTTTTCTGCTCCAGCAGGAAAGCAGTGCGATGTCATTTACGAAATGCCATGCAACTCTTGCAACAACACAACGGGGAGACAGGGAGAACATTTCACATGAGGAAAAAGAATCACAGCTTCTCTGCTTTTGCATGCTGTTAAACCATTAAATGAAATGCATAATGGGTCCAAACATTGGTTGTCAGCCTTTCAGGACTACCAATAATTGACATCAGTCCTAAAAAATCCCATATTAGTCACAACCACTGACGTTACAGTGGCAGGAGTCTGTGAAAGTTGCATGAACTGAACTGTCTAAATTGTCCACACCTGAGAAGGTAAAACGCCTTCCTGGGAATCCCTCTCTGCTTCTGGTGCTCACAAAGCTCCAGCAGCTGCTCATTCTTTTGCATTTTATCTCTGGGGTTTCAGCTTAAGATATTTATTAAAGTAAAACTTACTTATGTTTTGGTTTCCACTGTAGTTTTACTTTGGAAGCTGAGAGTCGAGCACGCTGTGACAATTCTGCTTTAACCACCGATTAGATTCCAAGAATTTTTGGGTTTTTTCCCCATCATCCCATGACTCATCCTCACAGTGAACAGCCACCTGCTCAGGGCTGTGGCTGTAAAAATTAATGGATAATTTAACCTTTCACTGAGCAAACATGCGTTCATATTAGGATTTTGAACACACTCGCTCTGCCTCGAGTAAATTCAGAACCCTTTTATTTATCCATTGGCTAATAATAAACGCATTTGATGTCACAGAAACAGATTGCCGGTTTGTGAGAATAAAAACTAGGATTAAATTTTGGTGACTCACCCTTGGATACCTCTGGTTTACAGAAGTGTCAGTCAGTGCAGATGTGCAGCTGTATGTGCACAACCTGCTAGTAGTACAGAAGAAAATCTTAGTTTAAAATTAAATAAATGTTTTTATTATTATTTTGCTATTTAACTCTGTTGAAGCTGCAGTTATATAATCTCCATGTCACACAGCGGCCTCATCCCTCTTTCCCCACTATTTACTGTCAAATTCAGCAAAAAATACACTCAAATCCATCAACGGAGGGTTTTTTGCTTGAGTTCTGCCATTATGGCAGACATGATTGTGTCATTTGGAGTTGTTTTGATGTGCATGGAGCCGTCGCACAGTCAGATCAACCACATCTGAAGCCTCCTGGAGGGTCGTGGAAAACATGCGTCACTGAGCCAGACCAGGACGAACAATGCATGGCTGCACTAATATGACGAGATTCTCTGTCTGCCAGTGTGTCGGTTTCTGTCTCCTCACCTCTTATTTTCTCTTTTTCGAGAGATGAAAAATCATGAAACCCATCCTCTGACTTCCTCGTGGACTGAAGAGAATAATTTGGGTCAGTGAGGCGATGTGTCACAGCTTTCCTTGCTTCATTAACCTTCGTGTCGTCCTGCAGGTCAAATTAAGCCGTTTTAAAGTTTGAAAATGTGGAAAAAATTATATATTTCAGTCACAGTGAAACTTCTGATGTCCATATTTTCGACATTTTTGGGAAATCTTTAGGTGGGAAAAAGAAATGTTAAAAATGTTTCAATATTCACATAAAAATCAACCAAAATCCAGTGAATTTTGGTTGATTTTTATGTGAACGTTCTTTTACTGATATAAATGTAATCACTTTAGATATTTTTAGGATTATTTTGGAAGATTTGTACTTATTTTTTAAAAAATATTTACAAGAATTTTCTTGTCAAATTTGTGGGATTTTTTTTAATAAATAAAACTTTTAAGCGAAACTTTTAAGGAATCATCTGAATTTTCTTCCTGAAGGTTTTGCAAATTTTCAGAAACTTTGGGATTTTTTTTGCTGAATGTTTGGATTTGTTTCAGACAAGGAAACTATATTTTTTGGTGCCGTAAATAAAGACAGCAGGAGGATTAAACACAGCAAGCTGAGCAACAGGATTATTTTAGTTAGATAAAGAACCCTTTAAAAAAGAGAGAGAACACACTGAGAAAAAAATTCAGAATGGCTTGGCTTGGGTCAATTTTATTAAATTAGAAACTTATAATTAGTTTGGTTTTGTAAACGACCAGTTGTTTTACTGCCGGGTTTACATAAATCACTGCAGAGCCAGCCTGCAGGCACAACACACACACACACACACACACACACACACACACACACACACAAACACACACACACACACACACACACACGTGTTTGTTTTTCTATACCGGTGGGGACTTACCATTGACTCCCATTCATATCTAACTCCTAACCCTAACACTAACCCTTAACCATCACCAAATCAATGCCTAACCCTAAACAAACGTTTTTGCACTTTTACATTTTTAATTAACAACAATATGGCCAAGAAAACGGTGTTGCCACCCGTGGGGACCTCATTTTAGGTCCCCACCGTAAGACAAGTCCCCACCTTTATAGCAAATAGTCAGGTCAAAGTCCCCACCGGAATAGCAGAAACAAGTACACACACACACACAAACACACACACACACACACACACACACACACACACACACACAAACACACACACACACACACACACACACAACACACACACACACACACACACACACACACACACACACACACACACACACACACACACACGCACATATTATGTTTTTCTATCATTGTGGGGACTTACCATTGACTCCCATTCATATCTAACCCCTAACCCTAACCCTAACCCTAACCCTAACCTTAACCAAACCCTAACCCTAACCAAAACAATGTCTAACCCTAAAGAAACGTTTTTGCATTTTTACTTTTTTCAGTAACAACAACATGGCCAAGAAAACACTGTTTAAACTTGTGGGGCCCGAAATGAGGTCCCCACAAGTGACATAGTTTTCGGTTTTCCTACCGTTGTGGGGACATTTGGTCCCCCACAACGTAGCAAATGCTAGAACACACACACACACACACACACACACACACACACACACACACAGTTGCTTCTCTCACTTCAGAAGACATGACAGTAATTCACATGCATTTACTGTAGACTAACCCAAACCATTACCACCCTACTCCAAACCTTAACCTAACCATAAACCAAGTATTCACCCTAAAATTTATTGAGTTACGTCGTGCAGCCTCGAGGGTTTTTTTCCTCCAGAAGAGAGGTCAGTCCTCACAAACAGATTTATGTCCCCACAACGGCAGCATTACAACACACAGACACACACAGATGAACAAACGTGACCCTGTGTTTGTTGACTGCTGGCCGTCTTCAAATCTTCAGGTACTTTCCACATGGATTGGTCCCTTTTTACCGGCAGTCACACCACACTGAAAGGCCCGCCTTCATTTCTCAAAGAGCCAGTCAGAGGTTTTCTCTGCCTCCTAGCTGGAGGTTGATCTGCGATCTCTTCTGGGAGGGGAAGGTGGTGGAGCTGGTTCCTGATGGAGCTCCGACTCCCACTTTCAGAAGGTCTGTGAGGAAGATCTGAGTCAGAGCAGGGTGTTAGGAAGTTCAAAACAAAATGCCGTCAAAACTGGAGAGCAAATTAAAAAATGAAACTTTATTAACATGCAAGTCTGAGCGACACTCCCAGCGGACGTCTTTCTTTGGTAAAAGTACCTGATTTTATTGCAAGGCTTTCCCTATCGTGAAGTATTTGTACGTTGAAGTATTATCTTACATTGAAGAACAGTTCTTTCACTGGTGGTTAAAACAAACATTGAAGTGATTTTTTTTTTATGCCATTTGGAGGTTGGTGAGAAACTGCATCATATTTAAATGATTTGTGTTGGTGGACCACTCTGCCAGCAAACGCACAGAACTCTCTTCTCATTTGAAAAATCACTGTTCAGAATGAAACTGTAGAGCATTTAAAGTTCATTTCTGGGGTATTGTGTATACTGTGTGTTTCTGCGTGCTCTGTAACTCATTATTTGTTCTGAGTCAGTTAACGTTCTCAACCAAGATAAATTCCTGGTCCCTTTGAAATTACCTGGCTAGGCCTGCCCTAAAACAGGCTTAAACTGGAATTATTTTACTTCTGTCTCACCTTTAAGATTCAAGACGTTAATTTGTCACAAACACAATTAAACATAGTATCATTATAGAGAGAAATGCATTGCAAACCTGTTCCAAAACAATCAGAATAATGAAACAAAACACACAAGAAATATGTTTAAATGCACACACACACACACACACACACATATATATATATATGTATATATATATATATAGATGGATAGAGATCTAAGTGAAGTAGTGCAGTAATGTTTACGTGCAAGGCGTAAGTGAACGGGATATTAAATATTGATAATTTAAGCCATTTTATGCAGAGCCAATCCACCAGGAAGTCTTCCAGCATGAATCCAAACCTCAGATTATTACACTGGAAGTGGCTGCTCAGACGACACGTGACTCATGAAGTGTGTGATGTTGAGTTTATTCTGCTCAGCACTTCTAAGATATGACGTCTGTTACACACCCACAGCAGTGTGTGTCATGCTGTCACACATTTTTCCTCAGAATTTGTGCTTTTTTCACAGAAATATTTATTTCAAGCACTTTCAGAGGAGTTTAGTTTGACACGGTGACTTCACATATTAGCCTTTCAATGTGTATCTAATGTAGAAATAATTTTAAAATTCTTTTAAATGAGTAGAATCGAGAATCACTGGAATGACATCAGCTTTACTCAGACTGCAGAGGGTTGGAATTTAAAGCAGCAGCAAGGAACTCTGGATGTTTGTGACTCAGAAACTCATTCAGGGATTTTTATTTATTGTAGATTAACACTGAAGACTTCAAAATTATAAAAGAATACATATGTAATTATGTTGTAAACAAAAAGTGTTAATCTTCAGCATTAGTGTACAATGTAGAACATAATTCATATAAATAAAAAGCAATGAGTGAGAAGGTGTATCTATTAGATTAATTATTTGGTGGACACAATGGGAGAATATTTTGTGTAGAAGTGAAAGCTTTAGAACAGGAAGTGACTGACCACAGCAATCATCATAAGGAATCCTGTCAGACAGGTCACTGACATGTTATCACTCATCTATCCAGCATTAGTAAATGATCTGTTGAGCCTTCACTGCTGAACATAAACCTTCTCATAAAGGCTGCTTCATTAGAAAGTGCTGTTGCGTTTCCTTTATATAATCTCTCGTCTTGTTGAGTCTGATTTAGTTTGTTCATTGTATTCTGTTTCGTAAGCTGAGCACCAGGTGAATTCCCGTTCTACCTGAAAGTACCTGGCAGCAAAGCTTCACTATCAGTGTGTGTTTAGGCCTGTGAATCAGTTTCCCTCAGAATTTAGTCTTTTATATAAAAATCCTGACCTGGTAATGGTAATGAACACCACTTTGTGTTTTAGAGGAGTTTAGTTTGGTGCACGGTATGTTGAGTTTTCAAATATTAACATATATATAATAATTTTTTAGAAAAATATTGTTGAAAAACAAAAGAATAATCAAAAAATTCAGCCAAAAAAATTCCCCAAATTTCTGAAAATTTGCAAAAACCTTCAGGAAGAAAATTCCAATAATTCCTTAAGTTTCTGTTAAACATTTTATTTTATAAAAATCCTCCAAATTTGGCAAGAAAATTCTTGTATTTTCCAAAAATCTGTAATAATCTTCAAAAAAAAATCCTAAAAATACCAGAAAAACTAATGTTTTCTTTAAAAACATTCACACAAAAAAACAACCAAAAACCAGCAAATTTTTTGTGAATGTTCTTAAGGAACTTTTTTTTCAACCAAAAAATGTTCAAAAAAATTCCCAAAAATGTGGACATGAGAAGTTTCACTGCAAAAATGAATTTTTTAAAATCACACTTATAAACTGTGAAACAGGTCAATTTGACCCGCAGGTCGACATGAAGGTTAATGTATGGTACCGGTACCTCTGAAAGGACAGCAGCATTCTCTGCTTTAGTCAGAGGGTTGGAATTTAAAGCAGCAGCAGGGAATGCTGCACATCCGTGACTCAGAAAGGATATTTTACCGTAATCATCAGCCTGACTTTACGCGACTCTTCTCAGTTCAACTGGAGCTAAATCTACATCTGACACCATAATTTGGAAAACACACTCTTTTACTCACAGACGTTATCTGCTAACAGATACACTCTATATCTGTTGGATTAAGCATTTGGTGGACATAGTGGCAGATAAATTTTGTATATAACTGAAAAGCTTAGAATAGGGACTGATATCAGTAATCTATTCAGCATGAGTAAATGATCTAATCACTGCTGCTCATAAAGTCTCCAATAGAGACTGCCTCATTAGAAAGTGAGGACGTGTGTATTTGATATGATCTCTCGCCTTGTTGTTTGTTCGTTGTGTTCTGTTTCATAGGTTCAACACAAGGTGAAGTCCTGTTCTATCTGAAAGTACCTGGCAGAAAAACTTCCTCTGATTCTTATTCAGAAGCTGCCTGTTTTAAAACGTGCATAAACCTGCATATACAGCTCTGTATGGGCTCAACGTTTTCTTTACCGACTCCATCTGCTCAGGATTCCCCAAAGTTTCCTCATAACTGGTAATGACGGCCTCACTGAGAGTGATGCAGCGCTTTGGTATTTCTCCCAGTGAAGTGAAAGTGTTCTGAAAAGTTGTTGAAAACGAGTATACTATGTCGAAAAAAATAATATTTTTTCAACATGTCATAAAAACATGCCATATGATGAAATAATGTAAAGTAGGCCGTGAAAAACACTGCAGATCAGTTTTCCTTGAAAAAAATTATAATGAATTTTGTCCAAAAAAACATCATTGTATAGTATGTCGAAAAAAAAATGCAATTTTTTCAACATGTCTTAAAAACATGCCATATGATGAAATAATGTAAAGTAGGCTGTGAAAAACACTATAGAGCAGTTTTCTTTGAAAAAAAAACCATCATGAATTTTGTCATAAAAAAGTCATAGTATACTATGTCGAAAAAAAGCTGACATTTTGTCAACTTGCCGTAAAAACATGCCATATGATGAAATAATGTAAAGCAGGCCGTGAAAAACACCATAGAGCAGTCTTTTTAGAAAAAAAAATTATCATGAATTTTATCCAAAACAAACGTCATAGTATAGTATGTCGACAAAATGCCATTTTTTCAACATGTCGTAAAAACAAGCCATATGGGCGCCTGTATAGCTCAACGGGTTAAACAGGTGAACTACGTCTAGGAGCTGGTCTCCGACACAGAGGCCTGGGTTCGATTCCTGCTTGTGACCATTTGCTGCATGTCTTTCCCCCATTTCCTGTCTCACTCACTTTGTCGATCCAAGGAAAGGCCGTAAAAATAACATTTAAAAAGACATGGCTTCTGTTGAAATAATGTAAAGTAGGCCGTGAAAAACACTGCAGAGCAGTTCCCTTTAAAAAAAAAAATTATCATGAATTTTAACCAAAAAAAATGTCATAGTATAGTATGTCGACAAAATGCCATTTTTTCATCATGTCGTAAAAACATGCCATATGATGAAATAATGTAAAGTAGGCTGTGAAAAACACCGTAGAGCAGTTTTCTTTGAAAAAAAAATTATCATGAATTTTATCCAAAAAAATGTCATAGTATAGTATGTCGACAAAATGCCATTTTTTCAACATGTCGTAAAAACATGCCATATGATGAAATAATGTAAAGTAGGCTGTGAAAAACACCGTAGAGCAGTTTTCTTTGAAAAAAAAATTATCATGAATTTTATCCAAAAAAAATGTCATAGTATAGTATGTCGACAAAATGCCATTTTTCAACATGTCGTAAAAACATGCCATATGATGAAATAATGTAAAGCAGGCCGTGAAAAACACCATAGAGCAGTCTTCTTTGAAAAAAAATTATCATGAATTTTGTCCAAAAAAGTCATAGTATAGTGTGTCGAAAAAAAAACACATTTTTTCATCATGTCGTAAAAACATGCCATATGATGAAATAATGTAAAGTAAGCCGTGAAAAACACTGTAGAGCAGTTTTCTTTGAAAAAAATTATCATGAATTTTGTCCAAAAAAAACGTTATAGCATAGTATGTCGAAAAAAAAATGCCATTTTTTCAACATGTCGTAAAAAGATGCCATATGATGAAATAATGTAAAGTCGGCTGTGAAAAACACCACAGAGCAGTCTTCTCTGAAAAAAAATTATCATGAATTTTATCCAAAAAAATGTCATAGTATAGTATGTCGAAAAAATGCCATTTTTTCAACATGTCGTAAAAACATGCCATATGATGAAATAATGTAAAGTAGGCCGTGAAAAACACCATAGAGCAGTCTTCTTCGAAAAAAAAATTATCATGAATTTTGTCCAAAAAAAAGTCATAGTATAGTGTATTGAAAAAAAATACATTTTTTCATCTTGTCGTAAAAACATGCCATATGATGAAATAATGTAAAGTAGGCCGTGAAAAACACTGTAGAGCAGTTTTCTTTGAAAAAAATTATCATGAATTTTGTACAAAAAAAGTCATAGTATAGTGTGTTGAAAAAAAATGCCATTTTTCAACATGTCTTAAAAACATGCCATATGATGAAATAATGTAAAGTAGGTCATGAAAACACTATAGAGCAGTTTTCTTTGAAAAAAAAACCATCATGAATTTTGTCCAAAAAAAGTCATAGTATACTATGTCGAAAAAAAACTGACATTTTGTCAACATGTCATAAAAACATGCCATATGATGAAATAATGTAAAGCAGGCCGTGAAAAACACTGTAAAGCAGTTTTCTTTGAAAAAAAAAACATCATGAATTTTGTCCTAAAAAGTCATAGTATAGTGTGTCGAAAAAAAATGACATTTTGTCAACTTGTTGTAAAAACATGACATGCGGGCGCCTGTATAGCTCAACGGGTTGAGCAGGTGAACTACGTCTCGGAGCTGGTCTCCGACACAGAGGCCTGGGTTCGATTCCTGCTTGTGACCATTTGCTGCATGTCTTTCCCCCATTTCCTGTCTCACTCACTTTGTCAATCCAAGGAAAGGCCATAAAAATAACATTTAAAAAGACATGACTTCTGTTGAAATAATGTAAAGTTGGCCGTGTAAAACACTGCAGAGCAGTTTTCTTTGAAAAAAAATTATCATGAATTTTAACCAAAAAAAATGTCATAGTATATAGTATGTCGACAAAATGCCATTTTTTCAACATGTCGTAAAAACATGCCATATGATGAAATAATGTAAAGTAGGCCGTGAAAAACACTGTAGAGCAGTTTTCTTTGAAAAAAATTATCATGAATTTTGTCCAAAAAAAAAACGTCATAGTATAGTATGTCGAAAAAAAAATGCCATTTTTTCAACATGTCGTAAAAACATGCCATATGATGAAATAATGTAAAGTAGGCCGTGAAAAACACTATAGAGCAGTCTTCTTCGAAAAAAAAAATTATCATGAATTTTGTACAAAAAAAAGTCATAGTATAGTGTGTTGAAAAAAAATGCCATTTTTCAACATGTCTTAAAAACATGCCATATGATGAAATAATGTAAAGTAGGTCATGAAAAATACTATAGAGCAGTTTTCTTTGAAAAAAAAAAACATCATGAGTTTTGTCCAAAAAAAGTCATAGTATACTATGTCGAAAAAAAACTGACATTTTGTCAACATGTCATAAAAACATGCCATATGATGAAATAATGTAAAGCAGGCCGTGAAAAACACTGTAAAGCAGTTTTCTTTGAAAAAAAAAACATCATGAATTTTGTCCTAAAAAGTCATAGTATAGTGTGTCGAAAAAAAATGACATTTTGTCAACTTGTTGTAAAAACATGACATACGGGCGCCTGTATAGCTCAACGGGTTGAGCAGGTGAACTACGTCTCGGAGCTGGTCTCCGACACAGAGGCCTGGGTTCGATTCCTGCTTGTGACCATTTGCTGCATGTCTTTCCCCCATTTCCTGTCTCACTCACTTTGTCAATCCAAGGAAAGGCCATAAAAATAACATTTAAAAAGACATGGCTTCTGTTGAAATAATGTAAAGTTGGCCGTGTAAAACACTGGAGAGCAGTTTTCTTTGAAAAAAAATTATCATGAATTTTGTCCAAAAAAAATGTCATAGTATAGTATGTCAACAAAATGCCATTTTTTTAACATGTCGTAAAAACACGCCATATGATGAAATAATGTAAAGTAGGCCGTGAAAAACACCACAGAGCAGTCTTCTTTGAAAAAAAATTATCATGAATTTTGTCCAAAAAAAGTCATAGTATAGTGTGTCGAAAAAAAATACATTTTTTCATCATGTCGTAAAAACATGCCATATGATGAAATAATGTAAAGTAGGCCGTGAAAAACACTGTAGAGCAGTTTTCTTCGAAAAAAATTATCATGAATTTTGTCCAAAAAAAACGTCATAGTATAGTGTGTTGAAAAAAAAATGCCATTTTTTCAACATGTCGTAAAAACATGCCATATGATGAAATAATGTAAAGTAGGCCGTGAAAAACACCATAGAGCAGTCTTCTTCGAAAAAAAAAATTATCATGAATTTTGTCCAAAAAAAAGTCATAGTATAGTGTGTTGAAAAAAATGCCATTTTTCAACATGTCTTAAAAACATGCCATATGATGAAATAATGTAAAGTAGGTCATGAAAAATACTATAGAGCAGTTTTCTTTGAAAAAAAAACATCATGAATTTTGTCCAAAAAAAGTCATAGTATACTATGTCGAAAAAAAACTGACATTTTGTCAACATGTCATAAAAACATGCCATATGATGAAATAATGTAAAGCAGGCCGTGAAAAACACTATAGAGCAGTTTTCTTTGAAAAAAAAAACATCATGAATTTTGTCCAAAAAAAGTCATAGTATACTATGTCGAAAAAAAAATGACATTTTGTCAACATGTCGTAAAAACATGCCATATGATGAAATAATGTAAAGTCGGCTGTGAAAAACACTGTAGAGCAGTTTTCTTTGAAAAAAAAATTATCATGAATTTTATCCAAAAAAAATGTCATAGTATAGTATGTCGACAAAATGCCATTTTTTCAACATGTCGTAAAAACATGCCATATGATGAAATAATGTAAAGTAGGCTGTGAAAAACACCATAGAGCAGTCTTCTTTGAAAAAAATTATCATGAATTTTGTCCAAAAGAAACGTCATAGTATAGTATGTCGAAAAAAAAATGCCATTTTTTCAACATGTCGTAAAAACATGCCATATGATGAAATAATGTAAAGTAGGCCGTGAAAAACACCATAGAGCAGTCTTCTTCGAAAAAAAAATTATCATGAATTTTGTCCAAAAAAAAGTCATAGTATAGTGTATTGAAAAAAATGCCATTTTTCAACATGTCTTAAAAACATGCCATATGATGAAATAATGTAAAGTAGGTCATGAAAAATACTATAGAGCAGTTTTCTTTGAAAAAAAAAACATCATGAATTTTGTCCAAAAAAAGTCATAGTATACTATGTCGAAAAAAAACTGACATTTTGTCAACATGTCATAAAAACATGCCATATGATGAAATAATGTAAAGCAGGCCGTGAAAAACACTGTAGAGCAGTTTTCTTTGAAAAAAAAAACCATCATGAATTTTGTCCTAAAAAGTCATAGTATAGTATGTCGAAAAAAAACTGACATTTTGTCAACATGTTGTAAAAACATGACATATGGGCGCCTGTATAGCTCAACGGGTTAAGCAGGTGAACTACGTCTAGGAGCTGGTCTCCGACAAAGAGGCCTGGGTTCGATTCCTGCTTGTGACCATTTGCTGCATGTCTTTCCCCCATTTCCTGTCTCACTCACTTTGTCGATCCAAGGAAAGGCCGTAAAAATAACATTTAAAAAGACATGGCTTCTGTTGAAATAATGTAAAGTTGGCCGTGTAAAACACTGCAGAGCAGTTTTCTTTGAAAAAAAAATTATCATGAATTTTATCCAAAAAGAAGTCATATTATAGTGTGTCGAAAAAAAATGCCATTTTTCAACATGTCTTAAAAACATGCCATATGATGAAATAATGTAAAGTAGGTCATGAAAAACACTATAGAGCAGTTTTCTTTGAAAGAAAAAATTATCATGAATTTTGTCCAAAAAAAACGTCATACTATACTATGTCGAAAAAAATGACATTTTTTCAACATGTCTTAAAAACACGCCATATGATGAAATAATGTAAAGTAGAACGTGAAAAACACTATAGAGCAGTTTTCTTTGAAAAATAAAACCATCATGAATTTTGTCCAAAAAAACTCATACTTTACGATGACGAAAAAAATGACATTTTGTCAACATGCTGTAAAAACATCACCCAGTAGGCCCACCACTTACAGGGCAGGAAGTTGGGGTCGGACGCTTTGTCCACCGGACAGTAGGCAGGAGCGGGCGCCTGGGCGTGCCGCCCCCTGGTGGCGTAGACTAGCTCTGGGGACGTGGAACGTCACCTCACTGGCGGGGAAGGAACCTGAGCTGGTGCGGGAGGTGGAGCGATACTGGCTAGATATAGTTGGGCTCACCTCCACGCACAGCAAGGGTTCTGGAACCAGATTCCTGGAGAGGGGTTGGACTCTCTCCTACTCCGGAGTTGCCCAAAGTGAGAGGCGCCAGGCAGGTGTGGGGATACTCACAACCTCCCGACTGAGCGCCGCTTTGTTGGAGTTCTCCCCGAAGAACGAGAGGGTCGCCTCTCTGCGACTTCCGGTCGCCTCTCTGCGACTTCGGGTTGCAGAGGGGAAAACTCTGACTGTTGTCTGTGCTTATGGGCTGAACAGCAGTTCTGAGTATTCGACCTTCTTGGAGTCTCTGGGTGGCGTCCTGGAAGGGGTACCACCCGCGGATTCCATAGTTCTCCTGGGAGACTTCAACACTCATATGGGCAACGATGGAGAAACCTGGAGGGGGGTGATTGGTAGGAACGGCCTGCCCGATCTGAACCCGAGTGGTGTTTTGTTATTGGACTTCTGTGCTAGTCATAGATGTCCCGAACAAACACCATGTTCGAGCATGAGGTTGCTGATAAGTGTATTTGGTACCAGAGCACCTTAGGCCAAAGGTCGATGATCGACTTTATAGTCGTATCGTCAGACCTGCGGCCGTATGTTTTGGACACTCGGGTGAAGAGAGGTGCAGAGCTGTCAACTGATCACCACCTGGTGGTGAGTTGGATCCGATGGCGGGGAAGACTGCCAGACAGACCTGGTAAACCCAAACGTGTAGTGCGGGTGAACTGGAAACGTCTGGCGGAGGACCCTGTACGTAGGGTTTTCAACTCCCACCTCCAGAAGAGTTTCTCCTGCATCCTGGGGTAGGTTGGGGGCATGGATTCTGAATGGTCCATGTTCAAAGCCTCCATTGCAGAAGCAGCTGCTAGGAACTGTGGTCTGAAGGTCACTGGTGCCTGTCGCAGCGGCAATCCGAAGACCCGCTGGTGGACACCAGCGGTGAGGGAAGCCGTCAGGCTGAAAAAGGAGGCTTTTCGAGCCTGATTGGCTCGGGGGTCTCCCGAAGCAACTGACAGGTACCGGCTGGCCAAAAGGGCGGCAGCTGTGGCAGTTGTGGAAGCTAAAACCCAGGTGCGGGAAGAGTTCGTGGAGGCCATGGAGAAGGACTTTTGGTCGGCCTCGGGGAAGTCCTCACAAACCGTTCGACGCCTCAGGAATGGGAGGCAGGGCTTCGTTCAGGCTGTGTACAGTTGGGGTGGAGAACTGTTGACCCGCACTGGAGATATCGTTGAGCGGTGGAAAGAGCACTTCGAGGAAGTCTCTTTCTCCTCTATGGAGGAGACAGAGCCTGAAGACTCAGGGGGATCTTCGTCCATATCCGTGGCAGAGGTCGCTGAGGTAGTTAAGAAGCTCCTCGGTAGCAAGGCGTGTGGATGAGATTCACCCTGAGATGCTGAAGGCTCTGGACATTGTTGGGCAGTCTTGGTTGACACGTCTATACAATGTCGCGTGGGCATCGGGTACAGTACTTGTGGAGTGGCAGACCAGGGTGGTGGTCCCTATTTTCAAAAAGGGGGACCGGCGAGTTTGTGCCAACTACCGGGGTATCACACTTCTCAGCCTCCCCAGTAAAGTTTACTCGAGGGTGCTGGAAGGGAGGCTCCGACTGATAGTTGAACCTCGGATTCAGGAGGAGCAATGCGGATTCCATCCCGGTAGTTGAACAGCGGACCAGCTCTTTACCCTTGCGGAGCTGCTAAGGGGTCATGGGAGTATGACCTGCCAGTCTACATGTGTTTTGTGGATCTGGACCGTGTCCCCCGAGGGGCTTTGTGAGAGGCACTGCGGGAGTATGGGGTCCCTGGCTCGTTGCTACGAGCCGTTTGGTCCCTGTATGACCAAAGTGAGACCTGTGTTCGCATACTCGGCACTAAGTCAGACACATTTCCAGTGGGTGTTGGACTCCGCCAGGGCTGCCTCTTGTCTCCAATCCTGTTTGTGGTCTTCATGGACAGGATTTCAAGGCGCAGTCGTGGTGGGGAGGGTTTTTGGTTTGGGGGCCTCAGGAACGCATCTCTGCTTTTTGCAGATGATGTGGTCTTGCTGGCATCCTCAGATCGTGACCTCCAGCACGCACTGGAGCGGTTTGCAGGAGAGTGTGAAGTGGCAGGTTTGCGGATCAGCACCTCCACGTCCGAGGCCATGATTCTCTGCCAGAAATCAGTGGATTGCTCCCTCTGGGTTGGGGGGGAGTTTCTTCCCCAAGCGAAGGAGTTCAAGTATCTCAGGATCTTGTTCACGAGTGATGGGAAAATGGAGCGAGAGATGGACAGGCGGTTTGGTGCGGCGTCAGCAGTAATGTGGGCGTTGTACTGAACCGTCGTGGTGAAGATGGAGCTGAGCCGTAAAGCGAAGCTCTCGATTTACCAGTCCATCTACTTTCAAACCCTCACCTATGGTCATGAACTTTGGGTAGTGACCGAAAGAACAAGATCGCGGATACAAGCGGCCAAAATGAGCTTCCTCCGTAGGGTGGCTGGACTCAGCCTTCGAGATAGGGTGAGGAGCTCAGACATCTGGAGGGAGCTCGGAGTAGAGCCGCTGCTCCTTCGCATCGAAAGGAGCCGGTTGAGGTGGTTTGGCGATCTGATTCGGATGCCTCTGGGGAGACTTCCTTTGGAGGTTTTCCGTGCACGTCTGTCTGGGAGGAGACCCCGGGGTAGACCCAGAACTCGCTTGAGGGTCTACCCTCGTCTGACCTGGGAATGCCTCGGGATCCCCCAGGAAGAGCTGGAAAGCGTTGCTGGGAGGAGGGACGTCTGGAACGACCTGCTTCGCCTGCTGTCTCGGATAAGCAGAAGAAAATGGATGGATGAATGTTGAAATAATGTAACGTAGGCCGTGAAAAACACTATAAAGCAGTTTTCTTTGAAAAAAATCATCATGAATTTTGTCCAAAAAAAAACGCCACAAAAACCCACTATCGGATTTGGATGAAATTTTCAGAGTAAGTCAGAAATGATACAAGGACCACCTACTTAAATTTTCACAGTGATGCAGCTTATAATCAGGTCTGAATTTTCGGCAACGTCTCTGTCATGTCAAGAAATGGCTTCTGAGAAAAATTCCTCCTGTTCCGCTGGAATGGTGGCAAAATATAAGCCTGTAACATTAAAATCCACATTCAAAATAAAAGCATGGAGTGAATGGCAATTTTAACATGAGCAAAACAAAGGTTTGTCAAAAGTGATGAACTGATCAACAGACTTTTATGAGAGTCATTTACGCTCAATTTGGTATCATACATAACATGTACACGCATAACACATGCCGGAAATGACACGTCAACTGAGCAGCCTTGGAGGAGTCCTGTGCTCTCTGAGTGCTTTTCTTGTTAAGCATAAAGTACTCACTGATTTATTTTTCTCCTCCTAAACTGGTTCTCACTAAAGATTCCCACTTATCATTGGTTTGCATGTCCACCAATGAGGAACTGTTGCCCGGTGACTCAGAACTCTTCCCACCAATCAGCTTCCTGCTTGGCCACTGTGAGTCATAAGCCAGCATTAATGAGGCAGCTGATTGGGTGATGATTCAGCATACCTGTCGCTGCTGTGATTGGCTGGGCTATTCTTGTACTGATATATAAACACAGCAGAGATTTGGTGGATGTGTTTTAGATGGGGAGAGAGAGAAGCAGACAAAGAGCCACTGAACACATAAGATAGTAAACATGCTTTGGAGTTCTTCTTTGGTGCACATGTTGTCCTCTTGAAGGTCAATCTGATGATTTGCTGCGTTTTATTATAGAACAACCAAACAAAGCAACAGAGCAACTGTTAAAGACTGGCAGATGTAGATCCGTGTTTTTTTTTTTTATGGTGATGACTGACACATTCATTTTTGTTTTAGTTTCAGTTGATTTTCTGCTTTATTTGCTTTCCAGATGACCTTCAAATGTACACATTGACTTTAGCACTCCAAGTTTTTTTTCTTGCTAAATAAGAGTGACACTGTTGTTAGAAATCACATCTTACAGATACTATATGGGTTTGGGGTGGAAACCTTGCAAGTTTTAAACATATTTACACAAAAAAGTACATACGTCTCTTTGGTATGGAATTATGAATATTATGTTTTTTTGTGAATTTTCTACTTAGGTACAATCTATGCAGTAATAATAATACTTTATCAGTATTTCTATTCATTAAAAAATCTGTGCAATACCACTGATATGTGCAATATTTTGTTATTTTTATATTTTTATTTTTATACTACAGTGCTCCTACATTCTGTCTTTGCTGCTGTAACGCTGTAAATTTCCCCTCTGTGGGTTAAATAAAGGCTTATCTGATCTGATCTGATCTGATGTAATCAGCTTCTAGATGGAAATACATTTTCAAATCAATGAAATAATTATCTGTTTCAGCCACTTGCTGTAGTGTTTTAACTGACATTTTTAAGTAGTCCATTAGTTACTTAAATTTAATTGAGAAAATCCGAACAAACTGCACAAACCAAAAAAATACAATATTTCTCGAAATGCTGATCATTCTTTTAATTAAAACTATTAAGGAACTGAGAAATTTTACTATTTAGAGCAAGAAATAAAGTAGTTAAACAGACAAACTTATTAGTACATACCAAATGCTATTTTCTATACATGCCCTCTCTTTTATAGTGATTAATTTATAATTAAACTAATCAAACATGACTGTAAATCCATGCATGAAAGCAAATTAATCTTCTTTCTCCTCTTACAGTCTGTGGAAAGTTTATTTGAAAATGTCAGCAGCATCTGTTGTCACATAACTCTCATTTTTCTGCTCTGTCTTACCGTTTTATCGCTCGTTTCTGTGTTGTTCTGTCGTTGTAGTTCACAGTTGCATTTTAGTTCTCCCCGTGGGGATCCAAAAGGGTTTTCTCACGTATAAAAGCAGCATTCCAGATCAGACTTGACCTCAGTGGATTCTCAAAATGACTCAAGCTGACTTTGAAATCCGACAAGCTGACTGTATATCCTGTAAAAATACAAACAGACTTGAGTATACTGACACTATTTTAAATGCTTTTCACATAATCTAACAGACAAGTTTGTCTCTTCTGCAAGTGTGCAACATTACTGTAAATACACAAACTTCAAGGCATTATTTCAAACTTTATTTCATATTGAAACAGTTGAGTAAAGCTTCCACACTGCTCCACACTCTGGGACAGAAGACGAGAGTTGCAACACTTCCCAATGATATCATCCCCATAAGCGTGAGTATGACTGTGCAGTTTCACATTTCAACATGTCTGCCTGATGTCCGGTGTGCCGGAACAACAACGGCGGCATGTTCCCCCGGCTGAACAACAACCCCACCACACTCTGCTGGTTCGTGTGTGTGTGCAGATCTCCACGGCAACGAGCTTCTCCATTTTAACCAGAGCTCAGTTTTAATTCTTCATATGTAGCCTGAGATGAGTTGCAAAAGCCCATTTCTCATGTCCTCTGTGCTACTTTTCTTGCACTAGGCGAGGAAAAAAACACTTCCTTATCATATATTTAAAAAAAATAAAGCCTCTTTTAATTATGACAACAGCACAGCAGTAGTTTATATTTAATACACATTTGACAGACAGAGTGTGGAGGCAGTTTTGACAAGGCCAGTATTTAAGGAAACTACTCTTTTTGTTTTCATTTTGATGTTGTAAATGTTCACCACGTGCTTTTGTTTCTTCACTTGGCTTTCACATGATAAGAGCCATGCATAAGAGGCAACTTTGTGTAAAGCAGCTAAACAACGAAAATAGATGACATTTAAAATTTGCAACTGTCACACTACACACCACAGATGCATATCTTATCTACTCAGCTACTTTCAAAATAGCACATTGTGTCACTTTTGTGTGTGTGGTTTCACATGTCAGGGCAGGATTTAAGTCATATTTCCACTGAGTTAGTGTAACAATTCAGACAAGTTTCTCTGCACGGCTCTCATTTTCACTGATCTAACTGCCACACCCAGCATTACACAAATGGTCGTGAATGGAAAGAGAATTCTCCGTGAGCAGCGGCTCTGCATTACAGTCCTCATGCTCACCAACCTGCAGTCTGAAAGCGAGTGCTTGGTGCATGATTCAACAGCCACTTTGGCCCTCATTTGAAGGAGCATTATTCCAGAGAAAAAGGAAAACAAGCTGGTCGGGGAAAACGGTAAAATGTGGGTGAGTTATGGCGTTAGAAACCTCTGTGGTCAAAAACAGTTTTCCTTTCATGCAAAGAGGCCATGTGCAGTGCCAGCGGTTAGTCCTACCTCTGAGCTCTTCCTCTTTGCGTCCTGCACAACATGCTTCACCCAACCACCGGTGTCAAGAATGAAAAGAGAAAGCTTGTCTTCAGAAATGAGGTTTGATTAGTCAGCTAGGACTCATTTACAGACCTGCAGATGTGTTCATTTAAGCTTTCACAACAGGTCAGAGAATGTCAAAGTAAATGTGAGGGGACACAGTTCTGAACTTCTGAGGGATAACTGTAGAAATCAACCAATTTTAAGAAAACTTCCCACCTGACCCTCTCAGATTTTGTTGTGCTTTGTCAAAATTTAGGGAAATTCCTGTAATTCCACACGATCTCTTTTATTTTTTGATTCCACCTATCCCACATGCTGATACTGACCTTTGAATCCGAAGGTCGGACAGATATTTTTGATTTTTAGCTGTTCATATTTCATGCATTACATACCATAGCACTTTCATTTTATACAGATCCAATCCTTAGATAGCCAAATGATACCACATAAAATCTCTAATGGATATGATGATTAGTTTTTGTGTAATGGGTGGCCAAATGTCGCAGTTTAGAAGTTCGTGATGGATAAAATCGGAACTTTGTCATTCTCTGTAACATGCAATTATAAATATAAAGTAAATATTTTCACATTTCTGAGGACTATAGGTCACTGTGAAATGATTCTGAAAATTTCAGATCTCTATCTTTTGTTGTTCAGAAGTTATGGAAGTCTGAAAATGGTCGAAAATTTCAAGTCTTAATTTGGGCCGCAATAATAGGGTACCCCCTACCTACTTCAAATGGCCATAACTTTGAAACTTACTCCCATCATATATAATGTACTAAATGTATGTAAAAACTTAGCAAAATCTGAGAGGGTCAGGTGGGGACCACTGGTTGAAATGATATGGACTGACCCTCTTTGTTTTCTTAGGGATGTCCGATGTTAGCATAAAAAGAAGATCAATAGATGAAGAAACACAAGTAGTCAGACAGGTGCTAAGAGGTTTTTTTAATCATAATGAGGACATGCTGTTATTTAGTGTATCTGGTGGGACACAAAATGTTAATACTGGACTTGTGTGCAGAATGTTAAGTGGCAACACATTCACGTGTCGCCTTACAACATCTACTGTTTCGACACAAAATCCGCTCAAAGCACAGCAGCTTAGAAGCACAAGTAAAGCTCGGCTGGAAAAAGTTTGTGGTTACAGAGATCTGAAACAAACATCTTCCTCGTGCATGAAAGCAGAATGGTGTCTGAGGCTGTCAGTCACACCAATACCCCAACCGTGTCTCTGAGAGATTACATCCATATTCAGGGTTAATTTACTTTAAATAACTGAAGTATGACATTTATGAAGTGTAGGAGTGATATGGCTGGTGTGGATGTCTAAAAAAGTCACAACACTTCCACCGGGTGTTCATCCACTGTCTGATGGGTGGAAAGGTCTAGGCATAAAGGCCCTCTGTTAGGAAAGGATTGCAGTTTTGTTGAAATGTGATCGTATTCGGTAACTTCCGCACACATTAAATATGCCATTGGTCCTGCCTCTCAGTGGGGTCATCCCTGGGGCCAAAGACTAATCAGTCATGGATTGTTAATCTATCTGACCTTCTGTTAGGGGAACACTTTAGAGTTGCATCCCTTGTGAACTCCAAAATAAGCTGTTTCTCAAGTTACAGGAATCTAAATTTTCTGTATCAAAGCGACTTAACCAAGAGCTGTGAGTGCCTTAAAAATGTTCAATTACGCTAAAAGTGGAAGTTAGATTGGATATTCTGGTGGAAAAAATAATGGCCAAGTATACTAATTAGTGTTTTCTCGTTATATTAATATTAAGCTCAATGTGGTTGCAGTTATGTTTCCATTAAAATGAATTTACTTTCATTATGTAGCTGTACAGTTGTTTAGTATGAAGTCCATGAAAGTCATATTCTAAATATGATAAAATTCCTGTTCAGGGATGTGACTCGTACTTGAACACTGGTGTTGTGGTGCTTTAGTAACCGGGCCAAGTGTCCTTTTCATGTGGTCAACTCGGCTCTGAGATCTCACAGATTGGCACCACTTTCAGTTAATTTAGAGATGAAAGGAGAAAGTCAAAGGAAATATTTCCCGCATGAGTTTCAAATTCGGTGGAAAACTCTTTTTCCTTTCGGCTTTCTTATTGCTTCTGCCTTTTGTCTTAGCTGATCACATCTAATGCGAGTTCATGAAGACAGTTTGTCCGACCCTACTGCTACTTTTATGATTCTGAACAAGCAAAAATGATGCGAAAGCAAAGATTGTTTGGGAGGTAAAATGCAAACACTTTAAGCCAAACTGGATGGTAGTTCACTGAGTGGCACTCAGAGAAAAATGGTGATAACTGGTCAGAGGTGTGGTGAGTTGTGTTTGCCTTTTTATTCAGTTCAATTCAAATTTAACCATCCAGCACCAATTCTAAACATGTTATTTCATAGCACTTAACATAGGAAGGTGAAGAACTGAATTTAGAACAGAACAGAACAGAACAGAGAACCTAACAGTCCAAAGTGTCAGTGACAGTGGGAAGGAACCAAAAAATGGCACTGGTAGTCGATTGTAATTTAATTTTTCAATTCAATTTTATTTATATAGCACTAATTGCAATTTGAACAGTCTCAAGACGCTTTACAGAACCCGTATGCCTATTAGAACCCCCAGAGCAGAGCTGAGGCTTTGAAGTTCAGTTTCACTTTTACATCTTTGTTACAGTTTTCTTAACTGTAAGTGTGATTAAAGCACTGCTCATTGATCACCACTCCCTACTTCAGCTCACTGATGGTCAGTTGTACTTGGCCTTAGTTAGAAAAATAAACAAGAGCAGCCTTCACTGCTTCTTCAGAAACACAGTCAGATGTTCCACATTGCTGTGACCTTATCAGTGGATGGAATCACTGCCGCTGTCGCCAGGCGCTGCTTCACTTACTGACACATCGTGAATCCTTTTAGTTCATTGAGAAACAAACATGAACTGACCACTGATATCAATTAATTGTACAGTTAGATTTGTCAGAAAAAGCTCTGCTCTTGAGGTGATCCTCCACAGATTAATAACAGCATCATTAGTCAGCAGTTCTGATGGGAGCAAAGGAGCAAAATCATCTTAATTTGTCAAAGAGCAACAAGATCCTCAGTCAGAGGAGGCTGGGATGGATGGATGGGTCAACAAATCATTTGAGACTGTGTAGACTGAAAGTATGACAACAATCTGTTGTTCCCTAACCTGTAGGACAAGTAATAATGCAAACAAAGATCCTGTAACCTCAAGAAGAATGTTTATATTTTTACCTTTAATATCTTTATCTATGACTAATTAGGTTGTTTTATACCAAAAAAATTCATCAAAAGTGATCAATAATAGTTTTGGGACCTACAGATTATATCAGAAATCGTTTCTGTTTGTTGTTACAGAGAGTCTTGAACAAACTATGCATTTTATTGTTTAATTTTAAAGAATTTGAGCAGCAATGTGTGTCATGGCCCTTCCCTCCTACTGACGATCCCGGCGACTGGACACAGCTGCAGAAGGAGCACAGCTGTGTCCAATCTCATCAACATCAGCTAAACCCTGGCTCACCCCACCACTCCCTGTCGGCTCATTGTCTCTGCTGGCTTCATGTCAGGTGCTCGGTCCTGGTCAGCGTTGGCTCCAGACTCCCCCCAGCCTGTTTGGTCCTGCCCGGCTCGTCCGGAGCGTCCCCTCTGTTTCTGCCTCGTCTCCCCGCCACCTGTCTCCACTGCGCTCCTCCTGCAGCAGCCCCGGTGTGCGCCTCCATTGTTGCCGGCTTCTGCACCAAAGAGTTCACTCATCAGTACAATTTGCACATTTGACCACATAACAAATATTATTGTTTACTGAAACTCCAATTCCTCAGATTTATTTGAGGATCCAACAGCATTTTGTCAAACGGCTCCTGGTGAAGGGTCCTTAGGGTGCTGGTTAGTCTTTTAACTTCTCATTCCACATAAAAGCACTGGCAAAGAAAGTAAATGGGAATGCATACATGTTCCACTTTTGAACCTTATTTCTCTTTTTCTTTTCCTGGCACTTCCCCTTTACATGATGTGTACATGTGTTGTTGGCAGCTGTGACCACACTACAGACTTTCTCAGCACTTAAATACGTTAAACTGCAGCTTATAATGTACATTACATAGTTTAATATAGGGAGAAAAATGTTCACTTAATACCTTTTCCTGAGAAAACTAAATCCCAAAAATTGAAGGTGCATCCGAGTTACAAAGCAGACTCGTGCCTAAACATAAAAAAAATATACTTTATCTTTCTCTTTTCTCATTTATTACGTATTCCTATTAAGCCTGTTTCTATCCATCTATTATTGGGGGCAGTTTAGAATTTGTGCAGTATGAATGGAAACTGAAGCAAAAAGCATTACATTTCTATGGAACGAAAGGCAAAGTGCAAAGGAAACTGATTTGGTGAATAAATGACATATTTGATGGTGCGATTTAAAAATCAGCAAGTGGAAGATTTTTAGAAAATATCAAACTTGTGCACAGACTAAAATGTTCTTTAAGTTCAGTGCATGAAACAAAGAGAATTCTACTCTGTTTTAGGTTTTGCTTTGAATTAGGTCAACTCTTGCAGCCTTTTTCTTCTGCAGCAGTTTAATGGCACATTTTGAGATGAGCTGTTCATCTTACGTCAGGTTTTTTTTATATAGTAGAATGTTTTGGAGCCTTTTTATAAGTTTCAAGCACCCCCCAAAAGAGTTGGTATTTTTAAAAAAAAAAAAACAATTTTAACCAGTTTTGTTAATTGGACTTTCATTTACGCATCCTAATAGACATTATTGTGTATCAAAAGCTCAAAGATGCTTAAATATCTCTCAAATAATGACAGACTAACTGCCTTCACTGTAGATGGAACAATCTTGTTTGCTTTCTTTGTGTTTTTTGTTTGTTTGTTTGTTTAGCTAGATTTCCATCCAAAAGTTAGTCACTGAATGTAAAGTTGTGGTTGCACACATGAAGAAATCAGACTGATAGCAGTTCATGCAGCACTTCAGCGCCTGCTGCGTAAATATTTCTCCTCTCTGGAATCAGAATCAGTTTTATTGTCATTACACAATGTTTCATGACTCTTCTCCTTACAGACAAATGACAGATTGGACATAAACAGACATAAAAAAAATGTAAATAGTATATGTACAGAAATATAAATAAGCACCACTGGAATAGACAAACAAGCGGTACAAAGTGCTAAAGACAACATGAACTGATTAATAAGTCGTAATTGTTGTATGACGCATGTGACTTATCGCTGTTTTAAATCTTTTCTCTGATCAGTTGTGGAACATCTCTGTCCTCACATGCTGAGCTGTATCCCTGGTGCTGAATTATATTGCTTATTTAAGAATAAAATCCCTTCCTCTGCACTTCCTGTGATCAGCAGATGAGTTTAATAATATTTGTGCTAAAATCACATATCTGCTCTGCGGTCGGTTAAAGTTTGCTCAACACAAAACGCAGCAGAGAAGCAGGCAGAGATCTTCCTGGTGTGGCTCCACTTGTTTAGTCTGAGTTCAGCAGACAGTTTTTACGCCAAACCAGATGGAAAAACACACCAGAGTTTGCTTGAACCGAACCAAACAGGTTGTGCTGGAAGTGTCTTTGTCGTGTCCGGCCATAGTTTCGGTTTTATTTTCTCTGACAATTACCTGAAATTCTTTTTTTTTATGGACCCAGACCCAACATGTCCAGTATCAGAACCACTCCATGTGACCAGTTCTTTTTGGTGTTTTTAACTTTCTGTATGTCTCTAGTTTTGATATAACCTTACAGACTCACAGCTTAATATCTGTTATCACTGCTTTAATGGACACAATCAAAGAGTCTGAGCCAGAAGTCCAATTCAACAGGATTATTCCTCATTATGAAAAACAAGAAGTGCCACACATCATCTTCTGTATTAATAACTTTACAGCACAGAACAATACTAGAACAAACTGGAGACTGAGAAAGATTTAGTTGCTATGGTAACAAGATCGTCTGTGACAAAAACAAGACACAAAACGACAAAAACGAGACAGAAAATGACAAAAACAAGACACATAATGAGAAAAACAAGACACAAAATGAGAAAAACAAGACACAAAACGACAAAAATGAGACACAAAACGACAAAAACGAGACACAAAACGACAAAAACGAGACACAAAATGAGAAAAACAAGACACGAAATGACTGAAACGAGACACAAAATAACAAAACGAGACACAAATTGACCAAAACAAATCAGCATGAACAGAAAGTACAGACTAACAAGGAATGCATTCATTTGGGTCTGATGTTTAATTATTAAAATATATGACCCTTTCTCAAACAGTTTTCTTTGATTATTGACTCATATTACATGTGATCTCTGCATACGCTGATATGTAACTGAATTGTGCAATAAGGCGGTTCTGGTGAATGTGAGCGTTTCACTAATAAGTGATAAAGCTGCCAGTGTGGAAAGGCCATCACATCCTGATGGACTTCTATGAACCCAACGAACATTTTAGGACCACTGAGCTTTGGAACCAACATCTGGTCTGCTCCATGCACTATTTATGAGATTTAAACACATAAAGACAAATTAACTTTGTTTGCTGTTAAAGTTACAAGATTTCAGTAGAAGTTGTTGCAGTGAAGATGGATCTGATATACTGATGAATGAACAATGGTGCTTTTAGTCCTTTGGGTGAAGTTTATCTTGAGAGAAGGCGGGTTGTGAACACGGACTGAACTTTTTCCTCTCCGGGTGTCACTGAGGTCATCAGTTGTTGTTAATTTTACCAGTAAGTGAGTCCACGGTGTCTTATCTGAGCAGTAAAAGAGCTGAGCAGCTGCTTTTAACCACACTCCATGACTGTGTGAGTGTTTATGGAAGCCAGCATGTACATTAAATAATGTGTGTGTGTGTTTGGGTGTGTGCATGTGCATGTGCATGTGTGGTAAGGTTGCTCTGAGACATGTCCGGGCGTATTCTCAGTCACTGCTGCACAAACGCCTGAGGCAATGCAGAAAGTGAGCTACAGGCCTACAGCAGGGTGGAATCAATGTGAACTGATCCAGTCCTGAAGAAAAGAAAAGAAACCAACAATAAAGTTCAAATAAAACAAGATAATTGCTCATGAGCGTCGCTGACACATGAGAATAAATTACTCTTCGGTTGGTTTTTATGATCCGTGTTTAACCCTCAGCTCACTGTCATTCACGATTGTTTTCTTATGTAACAGAGTCCGTGTGATGCAGTCTGGTTCTGAATTTAGAACCTGACAAACAAGACGAGACTTTGTGCAGCGTTCAGCACACTCCAATAAAAAAAAAAAACTGACAGGGTTTTCTTCTTTTGGATTTTAATCAGCGATAAGAGAGGAAGCAGTTCAGACAAAACATTTGTTTTTAATACTGCATGGTAAATTAAAGTAAGGCAGGTAAAGGTAACACGCTAATGTAAATGCCTTCATTACTCACAGGTAGACAGGTCGTATCTAGTCAGCACTCTGATGAATATCACTGCTGTTAAAGGAAACTCTCATGACACGAGTGTTTTTGCATATTTGGGGAAACTTGGGGGAAGTTTTGTCCCAAATACAAAATACAATGGACACTTTTCAAGCGGATTTTTTATATTCTGTGATTTCTTCTACCACTCGATGGCTTTTCAGACACTTGGCACTTCCTCTTACAGTTCACTGCCTCTTCTATAGATGGCTGTTAAGATTTTATCAGTACTGGTCCTTTTACAGATGCTGCTTACTGATTCATCCTTTTTCTTTATTTTATTGTATTTTATACAAGTATAACAGGAAAAAAAGCTCAAAACCAGTTAAAAACAGAATAAAGATTGCTTTATTTTCTCATTTGTACTGTGTATAAATGAACATTCTTGGGCAGCACTTGGCAACAACATTGTCTTTAACAAATCATTATTATATTTATTATATACTATAATGTTATAATTGAAAATAAAATAAGAAACAGCAGTATTTGAACCAAATCACTTTATAAATGTGCATATGCACTTCAGGAGTGATGGTTGCTGGAAATGTTCCTCTGTACCCCTATGGAGATATTCCATTAAAAATCAGCTGTTTACAGCTACAATAGTCATTTACCACATTAACCATGTCTACACTGGATTTATCGTTCATGTGACGTGATCTTCATTGAAAACAATTGCTTTTCTTTCATAAATAAGGACATTTCTAAATGACCCCAAACTCTTGAACAGTAGTCTATGTTCCACAGACAAACTACCCGAGTTATAAATTGTCTTTTTCACTGCAGTCAAGGATATTTTTGTCCAGATATGTTCAGATAAATGAGGAAACAAGCACATTTTATTAAGTAGCCTCACTTTGAATTTAGTTTTCTATCAACTACTGCAGAAATTTGTGCTTAAATTAGGCACAGTGTTGGCCATTGTTTTGTTTTTCTATCATTCTGGGGAACTTTTCAGTAAATTTGAACAAATTTTCAGTCATTCTGGACATTTTTCATCTCATTCCAAAGTATTTTGGCATCAAAGGTTTGTCATTTTGCACAATTTTTGAGTCGGGTTCATCTACAGGAGAAAAAAAAGAAAAATTGCAGAATAAAACAACTTTGAAGAGATGAATTAGTCAACGGTGGTGTTGCTGAACCAGTTTCTGAAGCTCAGAAATGAAGCACAACAAGGTTCATGTTAGTCATTAGAGTAGCTGAATGTGTCATAAAGCTGGCATCAGGTTGGAAAGGGTTAATCACATGCATTTAAAAATAAAAATAATCACTCTGCACATGCTCAAGCCAGCAGCCCATAAAGAGTTCACCTCTTACTAGAACATCTGTGGCTTAACATTAGGCTCTTTTTTGTATTGATCCTATTAGTGATGGCATCCCTCCTCAGAACAGGATTTCTAATCAATAACACTTAATATATAAATGCACCTACATAATAGTGATCCATCTTGGAAAATAAACGTTCAGACTTTCTCCCAGCAGTTCGTATTTCACCAGTAGGGGGAGGGCAGCAATCCTAAGACTACCTTCATGGGCCTTTAGTGAGAAAAAAAGAGCTAAATAAAAACAACTTTCCACTAAATTCCTGGTAAAAGCACAGTGACCTCCAGGAACAACTGCATGTGAGTTAGTGCCTCTAATCCCTTCGAATGTAAACGAGTGCATTACGCTGAGAAGACGAGGCAAAGACAGTTTACTGTGAGAGTGAGTCAGCATGGTGAAGAAAAACACGTCCGCTCAGACCGAGACGTGCAGGTGCCAGAGTACACGTGAAGCACATCTCGATGGATATCTGTTTACGCTCCTCTTATCTTCTGACGTCTGCAGTGAAAACACTCCAGTGACTCACCGTTATCAGGGATTGGTGTTACAGTAGCCTCACCTGGGACATGAACCTGTCTGTTTGTACGCCCTATTGTCTGAGCTGCACCTGACTGCAGCTGAAAAACAAGCAACTGCTGCAGCTCAGAACACAATAGAAAAGAAAATCCTTAGTGAGTCCCACAAGGGGAGGTTTGCAACTAGTTACTTTGAGTAGTTTAAAGAATTTACAGACAATTAAAGGCAGTAAAAAAGATTAATGTCTGTCGTCCTGCGGGTCAAACTGACCCGTTTTAAGGTTTAAAAAAGTGGAAATAAAAAAATATTTTCACAGTGAAACTTCTGGATTTTGGTTGATTTTTTTGTGAATGTTCTTAAAGAAACAGTTTTTTTAAACATTTCTTTTTTTTTCCACCAAAAAATGTTTAAAAACTTTCCAAAAATGTTGAACAAACATATTTTTCTACATTTTCAAACTTTAAAACGAGTCAGTTTTGACCTGCAGGACGACACGAGGGTTAAAGCTCTGTATGGATGTTTTTTAATGCCATACTCTAAGAAATTCTGTCTCTGAGGATTAAATCTGTCTAATCTCTGACTCTTTGCACTCAAATGTATTATCTCTCTGTATTTATTATCTCTCATTTCAGTCCCAGTTGTTCCTGATAATCATCTCCCTGCTGATTGGAGGCAGAGATAAACCATTTACGGTCGTCCGCCACATTGCTCAGATCAGTCTTAACATTTGCAGAACACACTGCGGTTCTCAAAACAGTTTGTACAAACAGCAGCACATAATAGATTACCTGCAAATGCCATGAACTTGCTTAAATCCTTAGTTTATCCACCAAAAGCAAATATTTGTGGATGAACATGTCAGTGCCATCAGGGTGACGAGTCCTTGTGTCATTGCTTGCAGACGTATGTCGTAGTTTCTCTGATGTCCGTGATGGGCAGGTGGAGAAGAAACGTCCGTGACACTGACTTGCTTAATAATAAGTTTATTATAAGGAAGAACAGCATCGATCAGACAGAGAGACTGTCTGGGAGGATCCGGCCAAATGAATCTCCCCGAACAGCAAACAGAGGTCACTTTTATATGTTTTAAACAAGTGGTACCATGTCACAACATGTGATTTGTATTCAATTCAATTCAATTCAATTTTATTTATATAGCGTCAATTACAGTCAAATCGTCTCAAGACGCTTTACAGAACCCATATGCCTGAAATTTGTATCAGAAGACCAAAAAACAAGAGCCGCATTGATAAACCCTGTTGCGGAATCCATAGGATAATTCCCTAAACACAGGAACTACTAATACAACACTGAGTTCTTTGAACAAGAAGAAACGGTCCATATAGCACATGCTTAGCAACACGTCCGACATCACTTGTCTCAAGTCATAAGAATCACATGTCTAACAACACGTCTGGCCTCACAGATCAGACACTACACGTACATGCATACATACTCTGAATGCTTAGCCACGTCAGATCAAAGTCAACTTTATTATGTACAGGACGCAGACGGGAGTGAAATGGAGTTTCTCTCAGACCTCAGTGCAAACATGCAAGGAACAGGAGAATAAACAAAAAACACACTAAGAAACCAGCAGGGCAGCACAACGGAGTGTAGTAGTGAAGTAAAATACAGTGTGGCTGGTGTGCAAACAGATGGCAGTACATTCTAGTTACAACGTCAAGGGACAAGCCAGTGTTATGTGACAATCAGCAAATGTTTGTCCGTCCGTCTGTCTGTCAGCAACGTTACTCTAAAAACGGATTTGGATGAACTTTTAAGGGAAAGTCAGAAATGACTCAAGGACCAAGTGATCAGATTTTATCAGTGATGCAGCTTATAGTCTGGATCCACGGATTAGTTAAAGATTTCTGTATCATTGTGAGATAGCGGCACAGCATCACTGTAACCATGACAACCAGTGAACACTACATCAGCTGATTGTGATCCTTCTACAAATCCACCTCTGAGGACTTATCAGGACTTATCCATCAGAAATGATCCAAGGAACAGCTGATTAAACTGTGGGGGTGTTTCTGAGCCGCCCGCTACATGTTTAGGTCATATGATCTGGTATCCGTACATAACGTACACATGCAGAACACGCCTGTGCTCAGAGCCAGGTCATTTAGTTTGTGGGTTCATCTATATTAGATGGAGCCGTGATTTCTGATCATCAATAACTAATAAACAAATGCTGCATTTCTGACGTATGAGGGAATGAGCAGCCTTGGAGGAGGACTGTGCTCTCTTTTTACATACATGTAAAAGCAGTGCAACATGTTGTAACTGATACAAAATAAGATGCAGAGATAAAACAGTCCAGTCTGATTGTTTTCATCCATAGAATGAGTCGTAGAACCAGCAGATGTGTTGGCCGTGAAAAGGCAAAGCGTCTTGTGATGTTGTCTGTGTATCAGTTTTCTGATGTAAACTACAGCTACGGGTTTGAAGATCACGGTCTGGAAAACATCAGTTAAACAGCTGCTGTGTGAAGGGCGATTGTAAGAGATGCACTTTTACGCCTTGTATTGTAACTTGTTGACAGACGGTGTCGTTGAGATACAGTGAAGAAAAAGCGCTGCGTCGCAGAAAGGACAACATGCATGACAGCAGAAGCCTGCAGAGGACTGATAAGATATTCTAGAGGATCCTCTCTGAGCTGCACTGAGGGTGAAGATGTTCATTAAGATGTGAGGAGAAGCTCACAGACTGGAATGTGAGGAGATGTATGAAGACTACACCGTAATTCAGCATAAAGAGGGTTTTCTGTCTTTACATTCATAAATGAGCCTTTTTAAAATTTGTGCTGTGTGATGCTGTAAAAGTAGCGGAATAACACGATCATGTCGGGACACATTTACAAAAAACAGTCTAATAGAAACGGATAATGGACATTTTGTGTGTTTTTGCAGTGAACTAAAGCTGAGATGTTTTAGGAGATCAACAGAGAACCAGTACAATAAATGGACCTGAAACATGACTGTGATCCTACTACAAACCCACCACTGAGGACTTATCAGGACTTATCCATCAGAAATGATCCAAGGAACAACTGAACCGGTGGACAGCTGGACAGTCACTTACAGAAATGTGCTAAAGGGTTAGGGAATTTGTTCAAAAGGATGATTTCCTTTCTGACTTGCACCCGTGACGTGATGATGTGGAGGTGAAATAAGTACTTCAGAGAAGCACCAAAAGCTGCTGAGAAAAACTGACTGGAATTAACTGCTACCCGTGAGTTGACATTTATTCGGCTGCCGTGATCAAAATGTCAAACCTGAAGCCCATCGCTCCTCATTTCTGCCCTCGTCTGACTCATCTCCATTAATCTCTGCTTGGATCACCAGATCAAACCGCAGACAGACATCCTGGCACAACCTGCAGAGCTGCAGAACACCGCCGAGCTGCCCAATCTGTTGACTCATTTAACTCCATCTGTGGGCGCGATTAAATCTGACATCTGACAGTAGAAATGTTAGAAGTTACTGGGGGACACTTTGCAGTTTCATACCTCAAATAATCACTAAAGCTTTTTTACATTCATGATTTTCTTTTATACTTACAGTTGAGTCTCTTTCCAGGATTAATAAAACATTTGTGGATTTTTCTGTTAAAGTGTTTAATCAATGCTGATTTATTCCACTTGATTTGACTTGTTTCAGGTTTTTTAAAGGTAGAAAAAAGAGTAGAGCCACATAAACAGTATTTTCAGCATGTGACATTTGTTTGTTTTTTAGCTGTTTATTTGTTATCATGGAAATGGGTGAACTTTTATGATCTTCAAAAGATGCAAAACAATCCTCTGGACTCCACTTCTGTAGCTGCTCACCTCACTCTTATCTAACCTCTACATAAGGTGTTAAATTAGTGTTTGAGAGGTCTCATCTCTGCTGTGCATCATCCACACGTCCTCATGTCACTCTTTAATCAGCCGGTTTTGACTCTTCATGTTCTAAACGCAGCACCTATACTGTTATTTACTCTACGCTCTTCACAAGTGTGATATAAGCCACTTACTGTTGAGAGACTTTGGCCTCAAAATGAGAAGCTCCAACCAGCAGAGCAGCATCAGATGGAGAACTCTGATACTGGAGAAAATTCTCAGACAAGTTCTCTAGCTAAATTACATTTTCTACTTTAATTTTTACTTCTGAGTCCAGTGAAAAGCTCAAATTTAAAAACAGGTTTTAGGATCTTTCAGGCTGAGAGTGAGAGCAGCTATTGCAGTTTATAAATGGTCCAAACTGATGCACATCAGCTTTCAGTTTGTCTTTTACCTGCTGCAGTATTTAAGCCTCATGTCGTCCCTCTGATTTTAATGTGTTTGATTAAAGTGACACAATCATTGTAGCTACTCCGGTCTGATAGAACGAAGGCCACGCATCACACAGGTGTCTTTTACTTTTCTCCTCAGTCAGTCGACACCGTGAAAACTACGAAAATAAAGGGCATTTCAAAGACACAAAGTGTCCAAAAATAAGTCTTTGAAACTAGATTCACTCATTAGATGCTAGTTTGCAACAACAACATTTTAAAACGGCTCAAAGTGGTTCAACAAATAATATCCAAAAATATGAAACACAGAAAACTTAAAAGTCACAATTTCTACGTGTGCCTCTCAGGTTGTGCAGCATAGTTATATTTTTAGGTAATTTCCTCTCCACCAGTGTTGGCGTATCCCTCCGCAGCTGAACTGCATTACCCACAATCCCACAGGTGTGACCCTTAACTGGCCTGAGGTCATGTGACTTGTTTCATTCTCCATCTAATAACCACTGTAAAACAGCATTACATCTTTAAACCAAACATCAGGTTTAAAGGTGTGCATTGTTGAAGTTCTCTTTCTTAACATCTTATTTATTGTGCTTTTAATTAATGGTCATATGAATTCAAATATTTATGAAGAGATGACAGAAAATAGTAACAAACTTGAAACTAGAAATCTTAAAAATGAACATCTTTTGCACAGTTACAGTCATTGTTTGATTATTTCAGTGCTGAACCGGTTACCCACATTTAGAAATCAGCACTTTGTAAAAAACTTGGAACAAGCAGCAGGCAGATGTTCCAGATGTGTCTGACCTCAGTGACCTTTGACTTCATGAGGACCAACACCCTGCAGCTGCTTTGATTTGACATTTTAGCTGCCTTCAACACTCTCACCTCAACTTTAAAGAATTCTGAATTAAACGGCAGCAAATGAGCAAAACTAGAAAAGCACTCAGAGCTCAGTCCTCCTCCAAGGCTGCTCAGTCCTCCTCCAAGGCTGCTCAGTCCTCCTCCAGGGTCGCTCAGTCCTCCTCCAAGGCCGCTCAGTCCTGATAGGTCCTCAGAGGTGGATTTGTAGTAGGATCACAATCAGCTGATGTAGTGTTCACTGGTTGTCATGGTTACAGTGACACCGTGCCGCTATCCGGTAATGATACAGAAATCTTTAATGAATCCATGGATCCAGACTAAAAGCTGCATCACTGCCAGAATCTGATCACTTGGTCCTTGAGTCATTTCTGACCTTCCCTGAAAATTTCATCCAAATCTGTTGGTCTGTTTTAGAGTGATGTTGGTGACAGACAGACAAAAAGACAAATGTATGCTAATTGTCACATGATTCCACCGTGTTTCTTGGTGGAGTAATAAAGCACAGGGTTAAACAGGTTCCACTTTTTCAGGACATCATAGTTGTTAACTGAGCCGGTATTATACAGCCAGCGTGTTAGTCATACTTTCTGTTTCAATACAAAACAGAAACACTGAACCCAGTTTCTGTTTCACAATCGTCAGTTTATAAATAACACCGGGGCTAGAAGCTTCCAGTCAAATATTTAGGCTGAACTACTCGTATTAATCTCTCCTGAGGCCGGTGTTTCGTGCACCACAACCCATAAAACTCAGAGAGTGCATCAACTAGGATAAAAAGATCTGAGATAAAAAGACGAGAGTTCATGGCCACAGATGGAGCTGCAGGAGTAGGACCTCAGGCTTCAGCTGGAAAGCCAGGTGCACAATGAGCTTATTCATACAGCTTCAGTTCACAACATATGTCATTTCATAGCACTGCACATGTTAAAAACGGAGACGGTGGGAAGGAACCAAAACCCCCAACAGAACCAGGCTCTGGGAAAGCAGCCATCTGCCTCGACCAGCTGGGGTGAGAGCGGGGAGGTAGTTGAAAAGTTGCCATGATTAGATGGGAAATCTTTTTAGAGAGAATGGGCTGGGGGGTTTTCCAGCGAAGGAGGAGGGTTTGGGAGGAGCTAAGTTTATAAGAAGCTGTAGAGAGTTGTTTAACCCTTCTGTTGTCTTCATTTACGGGCACCCAAAAATATAATGTCCTTGTCTGGAAAACTTTTAAAAATTCCCCAAATTTCTGAAAACTGGCAAAACCTTCAGGAAGAAAATTATAATTCTTTAAGAGGGACAGTGGGGGGTGGGGGGGCAGTGAACATCAGCTGGTTTTTAACTACGTCACACACCGCCTAGTGACACCTCTGATGAAGACGGAAGGCTCTGTCGAAACACGTCAGCTATGTTTTTGACAAAATTACGTGTCTGATGACAGAGAAAAGGCTAAACAAGTGTTACTGCTCTGCCAGAAATGAGGGAACTGAGAAAGGTACGATTAAATGGGTTTTTTTTTCTGTCATTAATTAATCTTTAAAGTCCCAGCCCTAATTTATGGTTAAAAATGACAGGATTTAAATTTCTCCGATGCTGTTTTTGATTTTAGCAGTGATTGATATCAGGGTGATGATTGGGAAATGTTTGCGAACTTATTAAAAAGAGGCTACCAGCAAACTGAATTCAGCTTCCTGTTGCTCACACTTCTGCTCGTACTCTGTAAGTAGTCGTCAGAGTCGTTGGCCATTGGTGATGTGAAATACATGAAACCGAATATGAATATACTGACAGGTTTTTCAGTTAAAATGTTGTTAGAGTTTGACTATCACTCTATTTGCAACTACAGACGATATTTGGAATGTGTGGAGAAATTTCAGACTAAAAGATCTTCATTTGATCACCTTCAGGTCTTCGGGAAGAATGTTCTAGAGATTTAGACCATGATAGAAAATAAATGCCTCTCTGTGGATTTTTGTTTTGACTTTGGGTGTAATTTCACTACAAGATTTGAGGGTTTGAAAACGTTCATAAGATTAAAGCAAATCCAATAAATAGGCAATACCAAGACCATTTAGAGTGTTGGCAACCAATTAAATGATTTTTAAATCAATTCTAAAGCAGTCAGAGACTTTATAACTGGTTTTAATCAGTCTTAATTAAGATTTGTTCTCCTTGGGGAAACCACATATGAGAGTATTAGAATAGACAGTAGCCAGGAAATAAAAGCATGCAGCAGCGTCTCTGTACTGACGTGATAAAATTCATTCTGATAGGAGGATCAAAAGTGAAATCTGAGCCAAACATGACTCTGAGGTTTTTCACTTGTTGACGTTGGTTTAATGCCAGTCCTTTCAGTTTCACGTTGAGCAAAGAAATAGTTTTTGTTACCGGTGGACTAAACAAATAAGGGAGCCATCAAACGTCTCAATCAGACGGTGAAGAATTTCTCAAAATATGAAGCTGTTCCTTTAACATCACAGTCCAGACAGCAGCGTTTTACAGACCGCCAAGGCTGTAAGTTTGCAAAATCTAAACCAATACATGTCAACAAAAACAAGACTTCTAGTTGGCGCTAAGCTATTTAAACTGAAAAGTAATATCTAAAAAAGCAGAGACAAAATAAAATGCTCTATGTGTACAGTGAAATAAATGGCTCTAAGATCTGCATTCATGATGAGACTGTCTTACTGATCTTAGCAGCAACACTTTAAAACAATTACTGTGTGAAACAAATGTGAAGTTTGTTGTTGCACAATATATTTAGGGTTTTTTTTGGTTAGACTTGTAAATTAGGTAATTATCACTGAGAAGTAGCTGATTTTGAGCGTCACAGGAAACAAAAACTGAGCTTTAACTTTTAAAAAAGGGCAGTAGAAAAACTAAGAGGTTTCTCCACATCCTGACTAATGGAAGAAAACGTATCACGTAATTCAAAACACATTCATTAGAAGTTTTGCCAGTGAAAATATTTCAGAACACACCTTTGTTCTGACTTTTTCTTGCCAGTCCAATTAAAGAAAACCACAAAAAGTTAAGTTTCCCCTGGGTTAAATGAACCGAGCTCCTCTAAATGTCCAGAAATGAGAACTGAAGCTGCTTGAAGCAACAAACACAACAGACAACTTCCTCAGTTTGACGAGTTTTATTGGTGTATTGTCATTTCTTACAGCCAGGATTCACTGCTGCTAAAGTCCAAAACAAGAAGCATGCCGAAGCTTTATAGGCAGCAAAATAGGTCTGCCCTCCTCTTCCTCGCTCTCTTTCACTCAAACTATTTCTGCTCGGTCTTTGTCCTGTCTTCCTTTTTCACACGCTCTCTTTTAAATACATTCTCATCCCTGAACTCTTCTGTGCTGGCTACAGAGCCTGAAGTCCATTTGCATGTTGTATGAGGTCTGAAACTGGATTCTGATGGAAAAACAGGTTTCCCTTTATCTCAGTAAACTCCAGGATGGACTGATAAATTCCCCTAAATTTCCAAAACTCAGCTACAGTTAAGGAGGATCTGCACTCCAAGCGTCTGTCAGCTGTAGGTACTAGTTAGTTTTCCAATAAAGATTTTTACATTCAAGCACATATGAGCTTAAAAAAATGTTAAAGAATCATAGACTGTACGTAAAGGTGGATGAAGTGGTATAATGTACAATCCTAGCCTGCTAATAGAGGCTGGAGGAGGAGATGTAGTCTAAAAATCCAGCCTCCAGCGAAAACGGGTTGATTTAAAGCTGCAGAACTGTTGTCTCCCTCATACGGCACTGAAAGTAATTAAACACTCATGCCTCGCCTATGACAGCTTACCTTCTAACACGGTTATCCTTCTTCTCAACAGAGTTTCTTTATTGTCTGGAGCTTCAGAAAGTTCTGGAAAAAATGCCCCTCTCAAAACAAAAACAAAACAAAACTTATTTCAAGGAACTTTTACCTTGAATTAAGTGAAAAAAAAATCTGCCAATACAACAAGTGAAAAATTACTTTTGTAAGATTTCTTGAAATGAGATCTGATATTTAGAATATTGAGATCTTAATATTAGCTGGGAAACTTATTTTAAGCTCTATTTTACAGGATTGTCAAGCTTAGATGTCCTAAAATAAGCCAGATATGCTAAAAAAAAATAGCTTTTCACTCAAAAATAGATTTTTGCTTTCATGTAACCTCTTAATTTTAGATGTATTAAACTTATTTTCAGTTGCATTATAGTGACACTTCTCTAGATTTAAGACCATCTTGTACTTGAAATAAGACTACAAAGATTAATTGAAGCATTTTGAGATGTTTTCTCTCAGTTAGCTAGAAATCCTAATATTTAGTAGTGTTTTGACAGCATTTGTTGTGTTTTAGGGGAAGCCAGCTATGCTCAAAGGCAGCTGTTTTTAACTGAAAGTAGACATTTGCTTTTTAAACATTCATGCTGAGTACAAAATTTAAGGTGCATTTTACTTATTTTAGGTTGTATAACAGTGACTCGACTCCAGAATTAAGACCAGCTTGTCCTTAAAGGGGAACTTTAAAGGAGAATGGAAGTGATTGGAACACCTGATTGTGACTATTTGGATGGGTGAGTAAATACTTTTGGCAATACAGTGGAATTGATAATGTGTGAATTGTTGCAGCTTGTGAGCCGTAGAAGGTTTTAATGTTTGGGGCCGAGTGTCAGACAACATTTAGAAACCAACATCAACAAAACACTCAAAGATTTGAACATCATCAAAGGGAAACTTTTTCATGACAATGTCTAATTAAAGGACATTTATTTCCAACGTAAATGTGTGATCTTCATCCTCTGGTTTGGTCGGGAGCATGAGCAACAAACATGTGAAAAACTGCACTTTAACATCAATGAATGACACTGAAGTTTAATCTCTACATAAATGAGACTGAGTCTGGATGTGCTGCTCTGTCATTAACTCCTAAGTTTAGGGAAAGTTCAAACTAAAGAGGACAGTTCAGATCAGACTTGAGAATGAGCTGATTTTGAACAAACATCTCAGACTTTCTGAGCTTCAGCACCTCTAGAAGATATTTGAACAACAAGCAACTCAGAGATCCAGAAGTTGGAGAGAGTTAGCTTTAGCTGAGCCACAGAACATGTGGGACGCTAACCTAGCAAACATTTAGACTTTTCTCTGTGAATTCTGACAAATAATTTCCTATTTAATGACAGAGCTGCACATCTGAACTCAGTCTCATTAAAACAGACTCTAATTCAGTGCCATCCATCCAGATTAAAGTGCACTTACCCAAAATGTTTGTTGATGAGCTCCAACAAAACCTGTCCAGGTAGAAGGCCACTTTGACAAACAGGAAGTGGAAGATTCCAAGCAGATGTATAGAAGGGGGAACCGGACTGTCCTAAGTGTGGTCCAGTATAGAGGGGGGGTGTTTGTGGGTTTTTAAGGCTGATAATGATTATTAGAGAGACATTTGGGGCAGATATTAATTTACAGTAAATGAAAGTATTAAAATCTTGGAGTTGATGCCATTTTTCATACCAAAGGTTATACTATGATGTTTTCTAAGAGACATGCTATGCTACTCTGTTTTTAATTTATTTATTTTATTTTTATTTATACAGGTAAAAGTGCTAGAATGACGAAATATTAAGAAAATGGAGAAGAACAGGAGACAGACTGATCAATCTCCTGATTTAATCACTTCTATTTCTATTTTACATTTTCAGTTACAGTCACCCTTATTAGTGAAGAAGTCCAGTTATGAATGACAGCTTCTCCGCTGTCACATGGTGTTAGTACCTCACATCTAATGTACATCAGCTCAAAATATCACTTATCTGCTTTTCCTGATCGCCAATAATCGGCCCAGAAAAAGACATCAGTTGATCTAAAGACTACAGCAGCCGGGCTCTATGTGACATGGAAGAGATGTGCTCACACTGAGGCCTAGAAGGAGGCAGCACCTCCATACCACGTCGGTTTGTAAATATAATTGATGCTGCCAGCAAGCGATGGCAGCTCCTGATAGTTTGGCTTCACTTTGGAGATAGCTGAGAACTGTCAGCTGTATTTCTGCAGTCCATAGAGTAAACCAGTGCATCCCAAAAAAAAAGACAAGCGCAGTTTGTATTTGCTCAGTTTTATGTAAAATGAAAAAAAAAAAAAAAACAGATACAAAGCTGTGTACAAACTAGTGCTGACAGTATTTGTGTTATTTACGCTCGTTCTCTCTCTGTTGAAACCAGACGAACCGGGACTAAAGGCAGGTCATTCCAAAGCTCTACACAAAGCACCTCTCTTTATCTGAAGTGTTTTCCCTTTCTGGTTTGGAAGTTCGGTTAATTTGAGCATAAATGAAAGTCATTTCCTGTAGGCTAAATGTATTTTGGAGAAGTGAATCGCCTGTGAGTGACACATTCTGAAATGTGACAACACGGTTTGTTGTGTGTGACGATCGCCTGAGGGCCATGAAACTCACTCACCACAGAAATGACAGACGTGTTTCTGAGCAGTCACACTAACAATGTGTCAGGGTGTACTGAAAATGGTGGATTGTTGTTGGGGATTCTCTTATTTAACCTACTTTATCATTTGAAAGAGAAGTTTCCTGCAGGCCGTTGGGATCTGACGTATTTTAAGTGCTGTCGTCACGTTTCTTTCTTTCGTCAGTCCAGATTTATCTCAGCTGGACCTCGTCTCTGTAGCTCCGCTTGCTGTAGAGTCGCTGACATGAATCAGGAAATCTTCCTCTGCCAAAACACACAAGCAGCCCTGTTGTAGCTGCAGCGTTATCGCAGCTGTAAAGAAGCTCCATGTGTAGCCTCTGATGAATCCAGCAGCGACTCAGCCCTTAAAGTAACTTCTGTTTGTGTGTTGGTGCTCACAGTTTGGATCCATACTTTCTTTTTTTAAGTTACTGACAAATAATTGTTAAATTCAGTGCATTTAATGTACCTGTTGCATGATGAGGTGCTGTTATTTAAATGTTTGAGGTCAGACAGTCCATTAATGATGATCAATTCATCAAATAATGGAATCAATAAACTCATCCACTCGGTCCAGACTTTGAATTTGGAGGATTTACAGCTCATTTTTTTTGTGTGACATCTGTGTGGTATGGACTGTTAGTAACACACCTTATGATGTAGTGAAACTTTACTAACACCGAACATTTAACAGCCTAAATATCTAAACAAGAAAAAATAATTAGCTAAAAACCTGAGTAGTTTGAAAATGAAACTGGTTTCTGATGAGTTCTAAATGTCGCAGACAAAAAGACTGAGACCGCTGTAAAAATCTGTGAATAAATAATAATAAATGTGTATATAGATATATTCTGCCCTTTTATAACACAACTGTAAGCCAGTGTTTATGCTGATTTACATGGTTTTTTGTCATGATTACCAAGATGAACATTTTTCTGATGTGTGTCACAGACAAAAGGAGGGAAAGTTATGTGTAAATACTTATCTAAAAAGAATAATTAAAAACATACATAGTTATATTTTGACCTTTTATAATGACACAACTGTAACCCAGTTTCTATGTTGATTTATCTGTTTTTTATTTTGATCAGATCAGATACAGGCAAACAGCATTTTCAGTAATACACAGAGAAATTCAATAAATCAATTCTTAAAACGTTTCTACAGAAAATTCACAGTGAAAATCTTTGATGACAAATAATGAAAGAAGAAAATGAATCTGCCTGAACTTCAAACCTTTGACTGAACTTCTCTAACCCTTTAAATACACAGACTCTTATTAAACATGTAAAACTCACCAGATCAGCTGTCCAGATAATTAGCACCACTGTAATACTCTTTCATTTTGTACATTTTTCAGATAAAACTGCGTCCAGATGTTCTGGTAGAAGCGAGGCAAACTCGCAGGAATCAAAGGAAAAATGTAAAAAACACAAACCCTCTGGAGTCCAGATGGATGTTTCTGTGTGTTAATTTTTGCCGGTGTGTAGCTCCTTTTAACCCTCCTGTTGTCCCCATTTATAGGCACAAAAATATTGTTTACTTGTTTGAATAAAAATCCCAAAATTCAGCAAACACCCCCCTCCCCCATTTATAAAAAAAATTGTGAAATCTTCAGGAAGAAAATTTCAAAAATTCCTTAAAAGTTTTATTCAAAAAATCCACAAATTTGGCAAGAAATAATAATAAAAAAATTAAATCGGAAATATTTTCAAAAAATGTTGAAAAATATCTACAGTGATGAAATACATATTAGTAAAAGTTGTAACATTTTCTTTAAGAACAAAATCCAGCAAAATTCACTGGATTTTGGTTTATGTTTTTCTGAATGTACATTTTTTTAACATTTCTTTTTTCAAACAAAAAATGTTCAAAACTTTCCACTGGACTTATGGAATATTGCTCTGCTTGTGTTTGGTGGTTTTGTCTTTTTTTCGCTGAATTTGGGATTTTTTTTCAGACAAGGAGACAATATTTTTTTGGTGCCCGTAAATGAAGACAACAGGGGTGTTAATATGTGTGAGCTCCTTTTCTTTTCCCCTCCATCTCCTCAGAGATATTCTCAGCTCAGTGTTGGAAGGTTCTGGTAACTATCAGCTCGTGTTCCTTTTGGATGAGTCAGAGACTAAGCATCGGTCTGAGTGTGGAGGATTTAGAGCTGCAGAGATCTGATGCAGACTTCAATCTGAGCCATTCAGCTCCATCTTTATGTCTCCATGCACCAGTTTGTGACATTATTAAGATTTGACAGGAAACAAACGGTGGTCAGGTGGAGCGTTTCTCTGTTTGCTTCTCTTTTTTCCTGTCCAGTTCTGTTTTATGAGGTCTAACACTTATTGGGATGCTTTAATCTTTGCCTTTCCTGCTCTGTGTGTGGAACAGAAAATCACACTAACAGTGAAAAAAGCAGCACAGTGAATGTAAATGACAGGAGAGACTCTGATACAGAGATAAAATTAAATCAGTGCAAATAATTTAGTTTTTTTTTTTAATTAAAGATAATAGAATTGGAAACCCTGACTGATTTTTCTCATTTAATGCAGTTGGATTGTTTCATACTAATATTTTAATTCCTGAGGAACATCTTGCTGAATTCACAGGTCTGCAGATAAATTGTAATTTCTCTTAACTTCAAAGACACCCACTGAGTTGCTGGTGAATTATTTACAGTTTAAATGTATGTATGCATTTACAAAGTTAGGAAAGCAGTGTTTGAGTAAACACTGATGCTGCCGTACAGATATAACAGTTATTCCCGTTCCTTCCTCACCGTTAGAATGCAGCTTTTATTTTACTTTTAATTGGTATCGAGACAGAAAAAGTTGGATCCATGCAGGTTTCCAGTAAACTTCCAGGTGTCATTTCAAGTCTAACATCCAGCCGCTGGTTCAGTTAGGGATAAGATCTGAGCCGAAGACCACAGAACATTTACAGAAATAATAAACCGGAAACACATACGCTCGTCTGACTTTCTCAGTCTCGATGCCAAACACTAATCCTGTGTTCAGCTGATGAACTGTGAGTTACAGACTGGAATCCTTCTTTAATGTGTAAGGCAAAACTTTATAGAGCAAAATGGAACAAATAATACACATAAAGAAGTAAAAGTATTCCTAAATGATAAATAATTGAGCACGAGCAATTTGGTTAAAAAAATCTTAAAAATTAAAGTTCAGAAATTCAAATTTCATCATAAAATAATAGAGCTACATTAATTAAAAACAAAATACCATTGTCCTTAATTTAAAAATAGAAGAGATTATATTTATATATTCACACAACATATTTGCATCGATATAATACCAGCTCAGTATCAGACTCTCTGCTCTCTGTTTAATCATTTTTGTCTTTTTAACTTCCCTCCACACGGAGCAGAAGAGAGGCAGGTAAAGTAAAGGGAATGTGACTGATGACAGCTCGTTACGTAAAAAAACTCAACAAATGTTAGCTTGGACAAAACAAAACGGGGAAAAGGGAAGCCCACAGGGAGAAACGCTGCTGTCGTAAACTGAATTGTGATTTAACAGCAAACAAACACACACAAATAAACACAACTTGTTGGCAAAGCAAGTGAGAAATACCTTTAAACTAGTAGAGCTTTGTTTTTTGCTTCCTGCATGCTACTGGCATGTTGTTAACACACCCTTTACTAGCGCGCTGCTAATGCATGATGTAACGTGCACACGTAGAATAACATCAAATAAACTGAGCCCATTATCACAGACCGGATCCAGCTCTTTGACTCTGATATCAGCATCGAATCACTGCATCCATGAAACCTCCACACAAAGAACAATAAATACACTTTAAATCCACCGCAACACAAGCTGGAGGTTACACCGAGGTGAGAACGCCCCAAACAAGCCAGACAGAAAAGAAAAGAAGCACTAAAGACATGTGGACATCCCATCTGGGTTCATTAAGTCAGCAAAGAGCCAAAAGGAAAAACATAAAACACAGCAGAACAGAAGAGCAGGGAAACAACATTGTCATCTCCAGTATCTGGAACAATTAGGATGTCCACCAAACACTTCAGACCAAAACTAGTTCTCCTTCAATTTAAAACAACCAAACACAAGCTGAGCACCGTTTTAGATGCCGTCCAAGACACAGATCTGTATATATGGGAGACTAAACACAGAAAGACAACAATGTTCACATTCTGGACAGAAAAGACAGATTAAGAGAGTAGAAGAGGCAGAGCAGAGGTTCTACGGCACCAGAATAGTCCATGGACCCAGACCCAACATGTCCAGGATCAGAACCACTCCAGGTGACCAGTTCTTTTTGGTGTTCCTAACTTGCTATGTGTCTCTAGTTTTGATATGACAGCCCTTACAGACACACAGCTTAATATCTGTTATCACTGCTTTAATGGACACAAAGAGTCTGAGCCAGAAGTTCAATTCAACAGGATTATTCCTCATTATGAAACATAAGAAGTGCCACACATCATCTTCTGTATTAATAACTTTACAGCACAGAACAATACTGGAACCAACTGGAGGCTGAGAAAGATTTAGTTGCTATGGTAACAAGATCGTCTATGACAAAAACAAGACACAAAACAACCGAAATGAGACACAAAATGACAAAAACAACATAAAATGATAAAAGACGCAAAATAACAAAAACAAGGCACAAAATGGCAAAAATGACATAAAATGACAAAAGATACAGAATGACCAAAACAAATCAGCATGAACAGAAAGTACAGACTAACAAGGAATGCATTCATCTGGGTCTGATGTTTAATTATTAAAATATATGACCCTTTCTCAAACAGTTTTCTTTAATTATTGACTCATATTACATGTGATCTCTGCATACGCTGAGATGTAACTGAATTGTGCAATAAGGCGGTTCTGGTGAATGTGAGCGTTTCACTAATAAGTGATAAAGCTGCCAGTGTGGAAAGGCCATCACATCCTGATGGACTTCTATGAACCCAACGTACATTTTAGGACCACTGAGCTTTGGAACCAACATCTGGTCTGCTCCATGGACTATAAGCAGCTACTGATGATCCAGTCCTGACATCCCTCCCTAACCAGTTCTACCACTAACATGACTCACCTTGAGTCACATGAGACAGAGGTGAGAATAAGTTCGAACCAGTCAGTTAGAAGTGAGAAAAGCTCTTGATTGAAACATCTTTAAGAATTTAGAAGTTAATTTACCCTCCAGCAAAGCACTTAGTGGGTAAACTTGTTGCACTGCACAGAAATAAGGAAGCGAAAAATGTAAGAAATAAAACTATATGCGTCTTACTTCCATTTAAAGCACTTTTACATCGATTTATCCAAATATGAAGAAACATCATTTAGTTTGTATGCTTCAAAACTCTTCTGTTTACCCTTTACTAAATCTAATTTGGGACTATGCTATTTGTATTCTCTCTGCTCTTAGAGTTTTCCAGTTATTGGCCTCTTCTGGTTGATGTCGTGTATTTTTTATTATTTTTATGTAACTGACATGCTTTTTATGTTTTATGTGAAGGACTTGAAATGACCTTGTTGGACGGTGCTTTACCGACAAACTTGCTTTTTGCACTGACAGATTACATTTCTCTGCAAATCACTGACAAGATTTTGAAAAATACGATTTTAAAGGCTTTTCAAAAACTTTATTTTTTTATACCATGTTCATGACTCAGTTCAAACAAATCAAGTTTATTTGCACTTGGTGCTAAATGGTTTTGTTTTCCATTGTCTTATCTATTTTATCCATTTAGATTTTATTATTTCTTTGTATGTTATATTTCTACAATAACATTAGTTTCATTTTGTTTGCTTTTTCGAACATGTTTACTCTGCTGTCCTATCAGTGTGTTGATCCTCTGTAACCTTAATTAAAGGCGCTGTACATAAAACGTTTTAATTGATTAACTGCTTTTCTCAGCCTGTTTCTACACGTTTTGCATGACTGTAATTGATGCTACTATAAATAAACCGTTCTGGGTTTACTCACTGGTGATTAGGCTCCAGAGGGGAGGTAATCTTTAACGGCCGTTTTACTAGCTGCTCTAACCACAGCTAGGATTTCACCAGCATCAGCATGACTTCACCGGGTGTGGAGATCTTTCTACAAAAACAGCCCACAACCCAGGAAGCCGTTTCACAAGCCGAAAAAACCTCAGCACCTGGACAGTTAACGGCACTACCGACCTCCTGCAGGTGTTTTATGGTCATCTGGTGCAATGTGACGATAAAAAATCCAACTTACTGCCCATTCAGACCTCTTGAATTTGTTCTTCCTTTCAACATTTGGGCAAATTATTCCCCGAGGCAACTCCACAGAGGGATTCAGTTTGCCAGCTGCAAACCGCGGCTCACAGCACCAGCTCTTGTGTCGCCGCCTGCGGTCACCAGCCTTCCATCCCATGATGATGTTGTGACCCCAAAGTGACTCAGCAACATCTCGACTGCAAGAAAAGGAGAGAAAAACATTGTTAGCATGCAGAGAAAGATTCGGAAAAACACGGAGAATCCACATAAATGTAGGAAAAACATCTGAAATCATGAAGTGGCATGCAACAGGTGGAGCTCAGGTGTTACAGGGAAACAAAAGAGAAACTTTACTGATCCACAGTGGAGGAAGTTCACCGTTACAGCAGCTCAAAAGACAGAGGTGTAACTGCAGTTTAACCCTCCTCTTGTCTTCATTTACAGGAACCAAAAAATATTTTCTTTTCTGAAAAAAAATCCCAAAATTCTGAAAAAAAATCCCCATATTTATAAAAAAAAAAAAAAAAAAGTTGCAAAACCTTCAGGAAGAAAATTCTAAAATTTCTCAAAAGTTTCCCTTAAAAGTTTTATTTTAAAAAATCCCCAAATTTGGCAAGAAATTTTAAAAATTAAAACATTTTAAAAAACAAACTAAAATTGTAAATATTTTCAAACAATGAAGAAAAATCTTCCGAAAAAAATGCTAAAAATATCTGATTCCATATATATTAGTAAGATTTCTAATATTTTCTTAAGAACATTCACAAAAAAATCAACCAAAATCCTGTGAAATTTGCTGGAATTTGGTTGGTTTTTTGTGAATGTTCTTAAGAAACATTTTTAAGATTGTTTAAAGATTTCCCAAAAATGTTGAAAATGTGGACATCAGAAGTTTCACAGTGGAACAAAAAAAATATTTTCCACATTTTCCAACTTTAAAGCGGCTCAGTTTGACCCACAGAGCAACACGAGAGTTAAGATGATATTACATACACAGTATAAAAAATGTAGAGAAACATCATACAGAAAAGATCAGATTACAACACATTATTATTATTTTTATTTATTTAACAGACAAAAACATATTTCTGCAGCGTCTGCAAAAATAAAAGTTAAAGAAAAACAAACATCTCGTATTGTGCAATTAAGACCAGGATAATAATCAGCAGCCTGTGTGCAGTAATGCTTAGTCATGGTTACCGGTACCACTGCTGGGTCACAGTCAGCGTTTGACTACTTGTATAAAATATATTCCACAACAGATTACAGAATCTGCACCCTAAAATGCAATCTGGGACGTATATAACTGACTGTGGTATGCTATTTAGCTCAGCAGGTAGTTTGCTCAGGAGACAATTTGACCAGCAAGCTTTGGGTTTCCCATCGTCAGACCACTCGGCAGCACTGAATGATCTGACTCCAACTCATTCCATTCTTCTAAGGGGGAAAATGTTGTGGTTTGTTCATATTTCTTCAGAGCAGTTACAGTTGTCTGAGGTGGAGCTCGGCCCAGGTTGCAGCAAACGGTGTCCCCTGAAAACAGGGATTTGTTTTGGTGGAACATCTGCACACAGAAAAGTACTACCTGGGTTCACTGCTGTTGTTTCCCACTGAACGGGATCATGAAAACAAACCCACAGCCGACATCCGATGAGTCCAACGAGTGAATATTCAGCTAAACCACAACCATGTTTAACCCTCGTGTCGTCCAGTGGGTCAAATTGACCCATTTTAAAGTCTGAAAATGTTTTAAAAATATATATATATATATATATATATATATATATATATTCCTGAAAATCTGCAAAAGCTTCAGGAAGAAAATTCCAATAATTCCTTAAAAGTTTCCCTTACAAGTTTTATTTTCAAAAAATGCCCCAAATTTGGCAAGAAAATTCTTGTAAACATTTTCAAAAAATGAGTAAAAATCTTCCAAGTGATTCCATATATGTCAGTAAAACTTCTGATATTTTCTTTAAGAACATTCACATAAAAATCAACCAAAATCCCATGAAATTCACTGGATTGTGGTTGATTTTTATGTGAATGTTCTTAAAGAAACATTTTTTATATTTCTTTTATTCACATACAAATGTTCAAAGATCTCCAAAAAATGTTGAAAATGTGGACATCAGAAGTTTCTCTGTGAAAATATCTTTTTTCCCACATTTTCAAACTTTAAAACGGGTCAGTTTGACCCGCAGGACGACAGGAGGGTTCAAAGATGATAATAAAGATCTTTGAAGTAAAGATACAAACAGCATCACAACTATAAAAGTCACTAGAAATGACTTTGTGTGTTTTTTTTATCTCGGTCTGACCCGCTGTTGTTACACTTTTCTGCTTTTCTTCAGTATTTTTTGGGACTCTGCCAGTTCAGACACAAGAAGGAACAAGTCGAGCTGTGAAGCTTCCGTAAAAGTCTCCTTAATGAATTTATGAGTGACAAGAGAGTTCACATCAGTTCATGGGTTTTTAGAGTCAGCGTAAATGTACAAAACTAAACCTGACAACAAAGCTGCATTATGTTTCTTCTTTATCCATAAAATATCAGAGTTTCTGTCCTTTCTGTACATCAGCCGTCGTCCCACGAAGTCCCCAAAGTTCAGGAGACTAAACTTCTTCTAATTATAATAAAAGCACACTTCCCTGCACTTGCACTACATAATTGCTGCCTTTACCAACATAAATACAAGTCTAGACGAAAAGCAACTGGGCAAATGCAGATATGTGATTTCTGAGCTACAACCTCGTATTTATAAATATACATAAACATCTGTGTACAATGTTCAACGTCACTGCAGCTTCCTGCTCTTTCCGCCCAGACTCTCTGGATCAGACTGTCGACCAAAACAAAGGAAACATCAGGCTGTGATTTCCACTAAAAATACGCTCTAAGTCACAATCCAGAGATGATCTTCCCGCTCTTATTAAACCAAAGTGTTGTTTCTTTTTCCTTCAGCACTTTTCGTCACGTCGCAATACGAGAAGCTACATTTATCCATCACCATTTTCTGCTGTTCTTAGGATATTTTTGCTCATTTATCCAAAAGAACGCGTGTTAAACTGTCGGGTAATGTGATATCCTGTGCATATTTTATAGTAAACATTACTAATATGTTGTTTAATTCTATGTATATGGCGTATTTTTGACATTTGGTAAAGGACAAAGCATGAAAACATTCTCCTAAGTCAACTCTGGCTCATTCAGCTGATTTTGCCTTTAAAATAATAATAAAACACGACGTTGTTGCATCTACAGGGCGTCCATAAAGTCTGGAAACAGAGACAAAAATACAGATTTTCAAGAAATGAAATATTTAACAACATTTCATTCAATAGATTCATTTTTGATACATTGAATTTAATATATATTTTACAAATAATCAAATATATATTGAATATAATGCCATATTTAATCTGAGGAGGCACAAAATTAATAGTTAATGAGACACTCAAATCACAAGAAAGCGAAAAATAATAAGTCAAGTCAAGTCAGTTTTATTTGTCAATTACTTCACATGCATTAAACATACAAAGGAATAGGAATTGCGTTCCCCGCTGTCCCATACGGACAAGTGTAAAGACAGGACAAACAATAAAGTGCACAGACACAACAAAAATTAGACAAAGAAAAAATAAGTACATAATAAAAATAACAAGAATGCATTAAAATATCTCAGTGGTTTTAATGTTGTGGGTAATTTTTGTCTATATTTTGTGTCAACAGCCGTGTGAAGCTTGTCTGCGTTCATTTGTAAATGGTTTTCTTTGCATTTTAATGTGAAATCTGCAGAAAAATAAAGAAAAAAGCTGCAGTTCTATTATGAGTGAAAGCCAGTGTTGCCTTTTCCAGAATATTCAGAGCAACTAATGATTAAGAAGCTTTTCCTGCATAGAAACACGTAATAAAGTTATTAAAATTTAAGTTATTAAAGTTATTAAAATCACAATGTGCAAAAGAGAAATTCAGAAATCTACGAGCAGTGGCAGAAATCTTGGCCTCAGAGGACCTGATAATGAGAGGGGAAAGTGTTTGGAGGCAGCGGTTGACATTTACAGCATCAACACACAACCTGCTGCTCAGTATGTGTGCTGACACAACACAACAACGCTCCAGGAACTTTTTGTTTGTTTTGTTCACTTTCTCAAAGTCAGAACTGAGTTTGTTTCTCACCTCAACTTACCCTGAAACTGAGCTGCTGCAGGTCGCATTTAGGTGTTTGTTTCGTCTTTACAGTAACTTTGATGCTGCCAATATGAGCTCACTAAACCTAAATGTGCGTGTTTCCACAGTTAGAGCGAGACTAAACACAACAGAGGTCAGTTAAGGTTTCTGCACTTGTCTCTAAACTGATTCACTTTAGAGACTAATAATGATTTCACTCTGATTGGACCATGCTGTGCTGAGTCATGATGGACCCGTCTGCTCCGTCCAAACACTTTAAAGCAAAGTCATTTTTGAGGTTTTGCCTCGGCTGGTTGGAAAGAAGAAGTTTTGGCCACACAACAGACAACAGGACGTCCTCCCCAGAGCTCAGAGCATCTCTGGAAAAGATGAAAGCTGTGTGCAGACATTCACACTTAGAGCTTTTAGCAGATGAGATTTGGGAAAGTTTAAAGTCACTGCAACATAAAAAATAGACTATGAATGGAACACCGTATGCTTTCTATTTGCACTTTTCTTTAACACGATAGCCCTCGTTGTTCGTCTTTGAGAGTTGTTTTAAAAGCCGCTAAAAACCCTGATGTAAAAATTAGGTCCTGGTGACCACAAACATATAGTCACTAGAACACCCAAGAGTGGATCAGTTGGTACATATCACTGCTGAATCCAGAGAAGGTTATTTGACCCTAATCATCTTTTGTGAGCATTGAGGTCCTTATTAGTCACTCGCATTCACACGAGCAAAACCAGGGTTTTTTTGGCTATAAAGCAAACCTAGAACGTGGTCAGAAGACCCCAATACCAAACTGACGACTGGATAGCTACAATTAACATCTGAATATTTGCAAATGCAGGGCTACCTTGGCTTTGTCACACAATAGACCACTCAGACAGGCAATCAAGCAGACGGCCTTTTTACATATTCCTGTGGGGTCACTGCCTGGGTGTGGAACGGTGCTGTTCACAGACCAACCAGCAGGTTGCCTACCCCTGTACAGGATACAGTGCAACTAAATATTCAGAGAGAGGTTGAGACAGTTTTCATGTCAGACACTTCTTCTCAATCCTTGTGTTATTCCTCTTCATCCCCTGTATTATTCCTCCTCATTCCCTGTTATTCCTCCTCATCCTCTCTGTTATTCCTCCTCATTCCCTGTATTATTCCTCCTCATCCTCTCTGTTATTCCTCCTCATTCCCTGTATTATTCCTCTTCATTTCTTCTGTTATTCCTCCTCATCCTCTCTGTTATTCCTCCTCATTCCCTGTATTATTCCTCCTCATTCCCTGTTATTCCTCCTCATCCTCTCTGTTATTCCTCCTCATTCCCTGTATTATTCCTCCTCATCCTCTCTGTTATTCCTCCTCATTCCCTGTATTATTCCTCTTCATTTCTTCTGTTATTCCTCCTCATCCTCTCTGTTATTCCTCCTCATTCCCTGTATTATTCCTCCTCATTCCCTGTTATTCCTCCTCATTCCCTGTTATTCCTCCTCATTCCCTGTATTATTCCTCCTCATTCCCTGTTATTCCTCCTCATCCTCTCTGTTATTCCTCCTCATTCCCTGTATTATTCCTCCTCATCCTCTCTGTTATTCCTCCTCATTCCCTGTATTATTCCTCTTCATTTCTTCTGTTATTCCTCCTCATCCTCTCTGTTATTCCTCCTCATTCCCTGTATTATTCCTCTTCATTTCTTCTGTTATTCCTCTTCATTTCCTCTGTTATTCCTCCTCATCCCCTCGGTTATTCCTCCTCTGCTGACATTAAAAGTGTGGCGCTGCTGTGCTTTTTTGTAAACTGGACCAGAATGATTCATAAACGACCAGCTGGTGTCGGTCTCTGTTCCACTCTGGATACTGAGGGGTGTGAAACGAGCTGTCACAGATTTACCTCTGCCCCTACAGCACAACCCCTCTAAGAGCTTTAATCAGAGACTTGTTCCAGGTTCCTGACTGTCTGCTGGTAACAGGTCAGCTGATTGTTCTGTGCATACGTGGATTCAGTTTAAACATGTTTGTTTTGTCATTTTTTCAATTTCAAACTCACAGCTAATGTGTGACCTGAAGATTCCGTTCTTTAATGCTGTTGAAATCCATAAAATCGCTCATTTATCATCTATCTGCCATTATTTTTTGATTTGTGTGAAGGTTTTTTGTGTTTTTATCATTTGTATTTATGCATATCCTGGTTTATTTTTTGTACGGCATTTCCAAAAAGTTTGCACATCTGGAACAATGCAAATTTTCTTCTTTCTTCCTCATCTTATGCATATTTATTCTGGTAAAAGGTTTTTACCTCTTTTGATAATATTTTTGAAAATCACAGAACATTTAAAATGTACGTAAATGTTGACTGTAAAAACAGCCTAAAAATGCAAATAATGTCTCCATCAAATACCTGCATTTTTAAAAATAGTTATTTGTTCTTTCACTATGTGTGACCTTTAAATTACAATATTTTACTGGTGTATTTTTATTATATATATTTTTACATGTTTTTCTGGCCAGAATTTCCGTGTTATTTCACAGATTTGTATCTTTTTCTTTTTTTTACAGAATTTTATTTAGTTTTATTTAAAAAATAACAATAAAGCAAAATATGTAAGTGGGAAATTAGGATTAGGAAAAAAAAGACCTAATAAGAGAATGAATACGTCCACACACATAAATCCTGTAATCTGTGTTCAGCAGAATGAAATCCAGCCGTCATTATGAAGACAAATCTCCTCCGTTATCTCCTGACTGACGGGCTCTTCTGCTCAGGATGGATCTTCTAAACCTGGACCTTTTCTAGACCTTGTAAGAAGCGCAACAAGATAAATGGCCGTCTTCCATTTCTAAGCAGGACTCTCAGCGACCGCCGTCCAGACGGCTGCAAACGTCTCACTTCTGCTGTTAATCATTCTGCTCAGAGTCCAGGAGATGAATGAGTGGCCTGCCCTTCTTAAGTGGACCATCACTTAGTTTCAGAGCTCATACTGCTGTGAAGAGACGCTTCATTTCCACTACCCGTCAGTTCCACGGCAAATATTCAGTATTTCTGTCGACAGCATCGAATCTGTTTTCTGAAACAACACAGGAGATCTGTGCAAAAAGGCCTGAAGCTGCTCACACTCACAGCGACATGAAAGCACAGCCAGCTTCTCCTGGAAAGTAAACAAGGCCATGAAACAGAGGAGAACACAGAGATGCCCATTCACTGCTCCGGTCTTATTCTCTCCAGACAAAGACACAGAAGCATGATGAATAATTTACTGAAGGACAGGACCAGAAGAACCAGTCTGATGGATGACTCGGTGCTTTGTCTTCTCTACAGATCTGCATTTAGACCCTCAGAGCAGCTTTAACCCTCGTGTCGTCCAGCGGGTCAAATTTGACTCGTTTTACGGTTTGAAAATGTGATTTAAAAATGTATTTTTGCTGTGAAACTTCTGATCTCCACATTTTCAACATTTTTAGGACATTTTTGAACATTTTTTGGTGAAAAAAGAAAAAGTTTCTTAAGAACATTCCCAAAAAATCAACCAAAATCCAGTGAAATTCGCTGGATTTTGGTTGTTTTTTAAAAAATTAAAAGTATTTAATATAATTAAAGGTATTTCTAGATATTTACAGGATATTATTTTTGGAAGATTTTTACTCATTTAAAAAAATATTTACAAGAATTTTCTTGTCAAATTTGGGGTATTTTTTTGATAAATAAAACTTTTATCGGAAACTTTTAAGGAATTATTCGAATTTTCTTCCTGAATGTTTTGCAAATTTTCAGAAATTTGGCTGTTTTTTTGCTGAATTTTTGGATTTGGATTCGGAAAAAAAAAAATCCTCCTTAAAGTAGCAGAGAGTAAAAACACACAGATATCTGTTATTTAATCAGCCACTCGACTCCACAGTGAGGACACTTCTAGACAAAAATACAAAAACACAGAACAAAAACAAACAGAATAAGAGGCAGTGTTAGATAATCACTCAGCTGTTTTATAATTGTTGTTCTGGGTTTACTTTAACTTCATTAGGTTTTGATGTTTTTCAGGCAGATTTCAAAAGAAGCATTTTAAATGGTAAATTACATTTCAAAATAATTTGAATTTTCTCCCAATGTCTGTGCTTTCCCTGTTATGTAAGCAAAGATTTAATTCTGCAGAAACTACAACACATAAAAACCAAACAGTATGCAGCACCACGTGCAGTGCTAGCAGCATGAGGGGCGTTCAGTGGAACATACATGTTCCCTCCTACACATGTGCTGCAGAATTCCTCCCACCAGCATGCTTCTACAAACCCTGCTTTCTCCACACTCATTCATCCTGTGCATTCAGCGAGTGTTTTTATAGATTGCATACGTTGCCACGAGGCTCCTGCACTAAATCGGTCCGTTTATCACCGCTGAGAGGAGATGAACAGCTTGATGGATGAGTGGATGTTTTGTCTTGATGTCACGTCTGATAAAGTGGGAGCCTGCATCAGCGTTCTGCAGCTTTAGCTGTACTTAGCAGCAGCTGCATGAACTGGCTGCAGATCAGAGGTGAAGAAGAAGGACTCGTGTAGCTGATAATTCATCCTGCTGACAGTCTTCTCCCTCTCACACCACTGCCTGTTTCTTTTTCTTCAACCCTCCTGTTGTCCTTAGGTACAGGCACCAAAAAATACTGTTTCCTTGTCTGAAAAAAATCCAAAAATTTAGCAAAAATATTCAACAAACTTCTGAAAATTTGCAAAACCTTCAGGAAGAAAATTCCAATAATTCCTTAAAAGTTTCCTGTAAAAGTTGTATTTTTAAAAAGTCCCCCAAATTTGGCAAGAAAATTCTTGTAAATATTTTCACAAAATGAAAAAAATCTTCCAAAAAAATCCTAAAATTATCTAAAGTGACTCCATATATATCAGTAAAACTTCTGATATTTTCTTTAAGAACATTCACATAAAAATCAACCAAAATCCAGCAAAATTGAGGATTTTTTTTCAATGTTCATACAGAAACATTTTTAACATTTCTTTCTTTCCACCAAAAATTGTTCATATATTTCCCAAATGTGTTGAAAATGTGGACATCAGAAGTTTCACTGTGGACATATTTTTTTCCCCACATTCAAACTATAAGACGGGTCAATTTGACCGGCAGGACGACACCAGAGTTAACCGCGTTCACCTTTAAATCCATCCTATGTGGCTTTACAACGCACAGCATGGGAAATTACCGGATTAAAACAAGCTCATGTTATTCTTCTTCTTCACCCCGGACACATCAGACTTCCACTCCAACCCTGGGAGCTGTCACCTCCAGGAGTTCTCCGATGATACAGCCGTCGTCTGAGGAGGATCAGTGGGAGGAGATGACGGTTATTTCTGGAGCTCAACACCAGTAAGACAAAGGAGATGTTTATCGAGTTCTGCAGGAGGAGGACGCCTCAGACTGCACCGGTGAACATCCAGGGCTTGGACATTCAGACGGTGGACTCATACAGACAGCTGGGTGTTCACCTCAACAACAAACCGAACACAGAGGTTCTGTAGCACAAGGACCAAAGCCGTCTTTACCTGCTGAGGAGACTGAGGTCCTCTGCAGCATGCAGGACTCTGCTCCAGACGGTTTACGACGCTGTGGTGCAGTTTTCTCTGCAGTGGTCTGCTGGGGAGCAGAATCAGACTGAACAGACTGTCAGGAGGACCGCTTCTGTCCTCAGCTCCCTGGATTCCACAGAGGAGGATGTAGTCCAAGCTCACATCCATCATGGAGGCTGTGGAGGCTTTAAGCAGCTCCTTCAGCAGCAGACTGAGACCTCCACCCTATCACAGATCCTCCATCCCATCTGCTGTAAGACTGAACATCAGCATCACCATCTGATGCTGACATAAACCCAGCTCGATCATTCTATCATCTTAAACCACAGTCAGATCTGCACATTGTTTTGCACTACAGGAGAAGCTCATAAAAATATAAAATGGACTAAATCATTCAGTTTATTGACTTTAAGTACAATTCAGTTTTTAATATTGTTAGTAACCATGACAACCTAACTAGTTTATGAAGAAATAAAAACCTAAAATCCCATCAAACCGCTGCTTTTACCATTTGAACATTGAGCTAACACTGAGTTTAGCTTTCAGACATCAGACTGAGCGTGCAGCAGAAAGAAACCAGTCAACATTTAAAGCTGACTTTCTGATCTTTGTGATGAAATGAAGAACAAGCCGCCTACAGCAGCACACAGAAACCACACAGAACATTTAACACGTCTGCTCAGAGCTCTGAAAACAACAAGTCAAGGGTCCAAAAACTGGAATTACAGAAACGTGAGGGTGCAGAGCTTCATGGTAGCATCAACTTAAACCTTTAAATGTAAAGAATTTGTCTGCTGTTGGTTTTATTTCATTCTGCCTGGTCGCTCTGCAGCTCAGGATGAACTTATCTGTTTTTAAACGCAATTAAAGACACATAAGCATCCAGAAATAAAACGCAGTGCAGCTCAGGACGGAAAAAATATGATTGAGTTTTTATGAGAATTTTCTTTTGACTCACTTTTTCTTTGTTTTTTTTAAGCAACATCTGCATTAAAAAGCTACTGGATTAAAAACATGAAACTATTTCACATCCTCCTGAGAACAAGTGTAAAAAGCATCTTTAAGTGTAACTTTTTTGTGATTTCCTGCCTTTTTGAAGCTAAAACAACCACTATCAATTTAGAATTTGATAAAAATATTTTATTTCAGAGACAACAGAACAACTTTACTGTAAAAAAAAATCAACACACTTCCAACTCAAAAAAGGTCAACAAGAAAACAAGAATTACTTTATATGAAGTGTGTTTATTACCCCACAAAGGAATGGGTTTGGGGGCAGAAATCTGAATGTAAACAAAGAACTAGCCAGCTAGTTAGCTGTTAGCTAACCCATTAAATCGTGTCCATAACAGCTGACATCCGTAAAGAGGAGGTTATTTTTCCTGACAAAATTTTGAACTGAACTCTGATTCCAATTTAAAATTCCTGGCATATTCATAAACAAGACAAAATGCGATCACCAGAAGTACAACAACGATATCTTAACAATATTTGACTTCAGTTTTCTCTTTTCTCCATTTAGTCTCAGCATAAAAATAAAGTTCCCCTCATCCCATCCAATTACTGGAGATATCATTTATAAAGGCCAGGATGTCCTCTATGGAACACATCAGGATTTAGTACGGTAGCTGAAGTGAGTCAAAAAATATCGATCAACAACAAATGTCCAGTTCAGAGGACATGAATGAACGGGCCGGGCCTCAGGAGGATGTGATCAGTGTCTTTATCTGCTTTTTTAACGCTCCGAGCTAATTACAGCACTGCAGCATGAGATTATTCAGAATTCTCCTGTTAACCATCAAAGGAAGATCTGATTTCTTCAACATCACACACTTTCCTCCTCCTGCTTCATTCCTAACGGCTGCATGTGAATATCTGAACGCCGCATTAATGGAGTCAGAGTCGGTGATTTATTTTCCCCCGGACTCCTCTGATCTAATCTCTCTGACGTCTCGTAGAAGGAGGCTCTGACTTGCTGACTGCACAGATGGATGTGGAGATAAAATGGCCGAGCCACAGTTGGGACATTTACCACAAATTGTGTTGCGCTCGTGCACGTACGCGCGCACGCACACAGCTGTCAAAACAAGTCGAGCAATGGAGGCTCTTCTGCAAAGGATTTCTACAGAGGGAGAGTTAACATCTGCTGCTTTTGTGCTCAGTGTGTGTGTGTGTGTGTGTGTGTGTGTGTGTGTGTGTGTGTGTGTGTGTGTGTGTGTGTGTGTGTGTGTGTGTGTGTGTGTGTGTGTGTGTAGTGGTATTACTCATGTTGTGGGGACATAAATGTGTTGCCACAATCACATCCAGAAAGCAAACGTCCCCGGGGAGTCGGTGTTCTGGTGGATTCTCCCGTTGGGTCACTGGTTCTGGGGGGGGGAAGCAGCGGTCGTGGTCGTTCTAAGTCTCTAAGACGTGCATGTGAGTGGATGCAGTGTCCTCTGAAGTGATGGAAACACTCATTGGGCTTCTTTTTTTATGTGTGACTGGAAACAGTCGCGCTGCACTTTGCTCTCACGCACCCAGAGTTAATTATGTTGCTCTCAGACAAAAGCTCCGCAGGTCTGTGTTCAATTTGAAACTCTGAGGCTCCAACATATCCAGGGCTGATTTTTTTCTTTATGGGAGCATCTTTCACAAGCCTCACATCAGGGTTTGAAACAGTAGATGATAAAAGTTTAGTTTGTTATAGCAGGTAGCAGAAGATAACGGTCTGTCTGTAGCTCTGACTTCTTTGTAAATTCTTTAAATTGATCACAACAGTCTGAGCTAAATGACAGATTCAGCCTGGGTTGGATGCTGGGTTGGATGCTGGGTTGGATGCTGGGTGCTGATGCTGGGATATGTCCTACATCAGTCTGGATCTGCTCCAGCCCTTCTGTCATCTTCTGCAGCACATCTATAATCTTTAATTCTCTATTTTTTCATTTTTAATTTCTAACCTTCAACTTTCAACCTTATTCTTTAATTATTTTTAACCCTTCTCAGCCATCCTCGACCATTAATTCATTTTGGACAGGATTTGAGCAGTTAAGGAGAATTTTTTGAGCAAGTTCTGGACTAATTTGACTAATTTCTAGTCATTTTGGACATATTTCGGGTCATTTTTGACAGATTTTGATAACTTTTAAAGAACATACTTATTTTATGAGGTCAGATTTGAGTCATTCTGGACGCGTTTTTTTTTTTGTTTTTGATCATTTTTGGAACCTTTCTAAGCCATCCTAGATGTTTAACTCATTCTGGACATATTATGAACAGGAAAAGAGGATTTTTTGAGCAAGTTCTGGACAAATTTCTAATCATTTTGGATAAATTTGGAGATTAGTTAAAGATTTCTGTATCACTGCCAGATAGCGGCACGGTGTCACTGTAACCATGGCAACCAGTGAACACTACATCTGCTGATTGTGATCCTACACCTTCACCACAGCTCTCTATGATAACAACCTGATCCTCTGGACTGAAGTAGGCGACATGACACGCGACATATTTGCTGTCCATTTGTGCAGAAGAAGAGTCAAGAATGAAGAACATCTGGTTTAAAATCGAGTCACTTCATAGTTCACTCCTCTGATCTCTGTCTACGCTCGCTTTAATCAGTTTTCTGTGCTTTGAGACACAGAATTCAAAACTTAAAGTCACCTCAGGTAAATTTAAGGACATTTAATCCATCGCAGAATCAGCTTCTTCTGGAAAATCAGTGTTTCTAACACTTGGACAGTGTTCAGTTGTTTTCCTCTCTGCTGTCGTTTCCTCAAGGAACAATTCTTGGGTCTCTCTCTAAAAAAAAACCTGGAAATAACTTTATTTTAGTTGTGTATATATTGACACACTTGTTTTGGACTGCAGGGACGAATCATCCGGTGGTTTTTTTCTGCCGACGCGCCCAACATGTCTGCCAGCAGTCTGTGTGAGAAACATGAAGTTCTATAAATCTGCATCTGACATGTTATTCTAGTGAGCGTTCCAACAAACTGTCAGAAAAAACACGAGCTGCTGTCGTCGCCGAACGTAATTAGACAAACGCAAAGCGAAAACGCTGCAAACCTGTCGTGACTGGTCAGTTTAATCACAGCATACAGAGAAAAATCCGTTTTAGAATCCTGCTGCCACATTTCTCTCCTTTACTCCACAAACCGGCCTCTTATTTATTAGCTAACCTCACATTAACTGACGTGACCTCGATTAAAGCCGTTTTTTTTCTTGCTTTCTCACTGCAAAAACTCAAAATCTTGCCAAGTCTGTTTGTCTTATTTTTAGTCTAAATGTCTCATCCCACTTGATTTAAGATAAAGTCACTTAACAAGTGATGTTTCAGCAGATGGACGGACTTGTTTTAAGACAATGCATCTTAAATGTCTTTTTAAGTCAACGAATCTTGAAATTATCTTGTTTTAACCCTCATGTCTTCCTGCGGGTCATATTGACCCGTTTAAAGTTTGAAAATGTGAAAAAAAAATTAAAAATCACGGAGAAAACTTCCACATTTTCAAATTTTTTTGGGAAAAGGTTTCTTTAAGAACATTCAGAACAAAATCAACCAAAATCCAGCGAAATTCGCTGGATTTTGGTTGATTTTTTTCTGAATGTTCTTAAAGAAAATATTAGAAGTTTGACTGATATACATGGAATCACTTTAGATATTTTTAGGATTTTTTGGGGGAAGATTTTTACTCACTTTTTGAAAATATTTACAATTTTTATACATATTTTTTGTTTTTTTAATTTTTTATTTCTTGCCAAAGTTGGGAATTCAAAGTATTTAAGGGAAACATTTAAGGATTGTTTTCCTGAAGGTTTTGCTTTTTATTTTATACATTTGGGGATTTTTTTTCTGAATTTTTGGATTTTTTTCAGACAAGGGAACAATATTTTTTGGTGCTGTAAATGAGGACAACAGGAGGGTTAAGACGCCTAAGCTTGACAATCCTGGAAAAATAGAGCTTAGAATAAGTTTTCCAGCTAAGTTTAAGATCTCAATATTCTTAATATCACATCTTATTTCAAGAAAGAACAAAGCCATTTTTCACCTGTTCTATCGGCAGATTTTTCACTTATTTCAAGATAAAATTTCTTGGAAATAAGTTTTTTTTCTTGCTTTGAGAGGAGCATTTGTTTTTCCAGTGCTGTGTCGTTGCTCCACCTTCATCTGGACTTTTCAGCTGCTTTCTTTCTCCTGCTATTGTCTCAGTTGCCAAGCAGTATAAAACTCCCAAACACACATTTACTAGCATCTACATCCACACACGGGCTTCACACACGCTAACATACCAGCTTCCACCGGTCACATTTGCATTTTTACACAGTCTGGCGCCACGACGTTTAGATTATTGATCATCGGGGCTGTGATGAATGGATGGACTCCACTTTAGCTGATTAATCTGAGCTGCTGCAGCTGCACTCGCTGTCCGTCAACCAGAAGCAGAAAATCTAATAAACTGTAAACAGCAGACGCTGGAAGGGAGCGTCAGGAGTTTGCAGTTTGGATCCGACCGGTCCCTCATAGCTTTCTTATATTAGTCCATGGAGCAGACCAGATGTTGGTTCCAAAGCTCAGTGGTCCTAAAATGTACGTTGGGTTCATAGAAGTCCATCAGGATGTGATGGCCTTTCCACACTGGCAGCTTTATCACTTATTAGTGAAACGCTCACATTCACCAGAACCGCCTTATTGCACAATTCATTTCCATCTCAGCGTATGCAGAGATCACATGTAATATGAGTCAATAATTAAAGAAAACTGTTTGAGAAAGGGTCATATATTTTAATAATTAAACATCAGACCCAGATGAATGCATTCCTTGTTTGTCTGTACTTTCTGTTCATGCTGATTTGTTTTGGTCAATTTAGGCCGTGTTTTTCTATTTTGCGTCTCGTTTCTGTCATTTTGTGTCTTGCTTTGTAATGTTGTGTCTTGTTCTTGTCATTTTGTGTCTCACTTGTGTCATTTTGTGTGTCATTTCTGTCATTTTGTGTCTCGTTTCAGTCATTTTATGTCTCGTTTTTGTGGTTTTGTGTCTCGTTTTTGTCATTTTATGTCTCATTTCTGTCGTTTTGTCTTGTTACCATAGCAACTAAATCTTTCTCAGTCTCCAGTTTGTTCCAGTATTGTTCTGTGCTGTAAAGTTATTAATACAGAAGATGATGTGTGGCACTTCTTATGTTTCATAATGAGGAATAATCCAGTCACATTGAACTTCTGGCTCAGACTCTTTGATTGTGTCCATTAAACCAAAGCTGTGAGTCTGTAAGGGCTGTCATATCAAAATGCAAACTATAGACACATATAGCAAGTTAAAAACACCAAAAAGAACTGGTCACCTGGAGTGGTACCCATGCTGAAGATGTTGGTTAGATTTTGATTCTGCAGAAATCTGGTTGTCTATATCACACAGAGCCGAAATAGAAAAAGAAATCACGTCTTTTTGTTGGTGTTTCGGCTGCAGATTAGTGACTGGAGGAGAACTGACTCAGATCTAAGAGTTTAGTGAACCCAGGAAAGTCTTACTCGTCTGAAATTGTACCTTGTTAGTCACATGGAAAATAAATCTGAATGTTATTTTTAGATTACCTGAATTAGCAGCCTTATTCACCTGCATGAATAATCAACACACAGAGCTAACATCTGCAGCATTTCAAACCATTTTCACCCTGATTATTTCACACTGAAACCACAGACCGACCTGCTCACATTCAGGTGAGTTTGGAAAAGCGCAGGAACTCTTAACCCTCGTGTCGTCCTGTGGGTCAAATTAACCCGCTTTAAAGTTTGAAAATGTGAAGAAAAATTCCACAATGAAACTTCTGATGTTCACATTTTCAACATTTTTGGGAAATCTTTGAACATTTTTGGTGGAAAAAAAGAAATGTTAAAAATGTTTCTTAAGAGCATTCACACAAAAAAAAAAATCAACCAAAATCCAGCAAATTTCGCTGGATTTTGGTTGATTTTTTGTGAGTGTTCTTAAAGAAATTATCAGAAGTTTTCCTGATATATTTGTAGTCAGTTTAGATATTCTTAGGATTTTTTTGGAAGATTTTTATTAATTTTTGTTAAATACTTACGGGAATTTTTCTTGCCAAATTCTTAAACTAAAACTTTTAAGGTAAACTTTTAGGGAACTATTGGAATTTTCTTCCTGAAGGTTTTGCAAATTTTTCAGAAATTTCGGGAATTTTCTTGCTGATTTTTGGGATTTTTTTCAGACAAGAAACAATATTTTTTGGTGCCGTAAATGAAGACAGCAGGAGGGTTAAGAGGCATGGCAGACATGTAAGTAAATGACTATTTTTAGATGATCTGTTGTTAAACTGCAGCCACATCTACGACTTCTTTGACAACTTGTTTGGATCCGACTCCAAGTAAACGTTCAGTAAACATTAAATAAATGTTAAGTAAATGAGTTTTACAGTCTGTGTCAGGTTAAATGATGGGAGTGTTCACACATGAAGAGTCATGGATCAATCCTGGACGGTTATTGATGTGGCGCTTTTCTCCTCGTCAAAGTAACACCAGCGATCGTCCAGATGAGAAAATATCGACCTCCGATTGACAAGCTGACCTGAAAATTGCAGACTTACTTAGAACTCACACTTCCAGAAAGCGTTCATCATGCTGTGATTTTCATTCATAGCTGGTCTTTCAGCAGCACTCTGAACTGGCTGCACTGGTTTATACGCAGAGCTTTGAATAGATAGTGGAAATATTTAGAAATAACACTTGAACTAAGGTCTGGTGAGCTGGCTGTATTTCCAGCAGCAGCAGCAGCGATGCCCTGCTGTCACTGCAAACAGAAACTGAGAGCGTTTGTTGGTGGAGTTTTTACACCCTGAATGACTGTAGAGCTACAGCTTTTACTGAATCAGTCTAAATTTCAGGGTGACGCAGTCGATGTGACAAAGTGAAATTATCAGCAGCTGTAATACTTTCTAATAACTCACAGAAAATGACACAAAAAGAGAACCCGTCTATGGAGAAATGAGCTCGATGCTGAAGTGAGCGGCGACATTTTACCGCAGGTTTAGGCTTTTAAAGAAGCTTCTAAAGGTCTGAATCACTCTGACTCAACCTGTAAACTCGTATTCCACCTCGCATTACCTCAACGCAGCAGCAGCAGGATCAGCTCTGATCAGATAAACACGTGTGATAGCATCGGCCGGGCTCTGATCGGCCTGTCAGTACAGTAGATCACTGATGTGGAGCCTCCTACCTGATGAGCCGCTCAGGTGGTTTCCCCGCCGCTCGTCAGGATGGCTGAATGTGGGGGAAACCAGCCGATAGTCCTGTGGTGAGGCTGTTTATCAATCCTGCGCCTCAGCCCTGCAGAGGAAATAAAAAAATCCCCACTTTAACAGCCAGCTCACCAGCAACTGAAACCTGGAAATGACATCTTTGAAAAACGAGCAGATAAAACGACTCAGGCACCAGATTATAACGGATTATGTACAGTATGAAGTCAGAGGTTACGAGGTGTGAGCATCTACTGTTTGTTTTACAACAGAAAAGAACGTTTCATGGAGGAGCTAATTGTCCTGTTCTGACGACGACATTTACACCGCCTGTCAAACGTTTTAGGACAGGTTCTAATTTATTTGAATGAGACAGTGTCCAAAAACTTTTGACAGTGGGTGTAAATGAGGACAAAGCAAACAACTACATTTATGATTTAATCACTAAATACCACCTGAGACTTCTGTCCTCATTCTAGAATGCAAAAAAAGTAATTTTGTAAAAAAGAAAAGAAAAGAAAAATCTGGCAAATATAAAATTATCATATTTGTTAACAGATTATTTATGTGGAAATTATGTAGAGTTTTTACTTTGTTTTTTACAATCATGTAAATAATTACTTTTTCTGTGATTTTACTATAAATGATCTGTAATTTAACAAAACCAGAAAAAATCTGTACATAACACAAATTATTTATCATTTTTCAATGCTTAATGTATTTTTCTAAGTAATTGCAATTACATACAAAGTAACAAAAGATTTTCTGGTTAAAATAGTAATAAATAAATTTTACTACAGAATGCTGTAAAAAAAATTACTATTTGCAAAAATACAAATTTTCGATGTGGACATTATTTACAGTTTTGGCCTTTAATTTTTTTTTTTACAGTCAACATGTGCATAATTTAATGTATCTGCAGGTTAACAAAAACCAGAAGAATCTGTACAGTAACACAAGTTATTTATCTGTTTTTAAAGGCAAATGTATGTAAAATGACAAATGCAGTGAAATGTATTTTTTCAATAGAATGTTGTGAAAGAAAAAAACACTATTTGTAAAAATATAGATTTTTTCATGTGTAAATTATTTACAGTTCTGGTTTGTTCTGTCTGGTTTAGGTGTAAATTATTTCTTTTCTTCAGTGGTTTTAGTAGCAACTTAAAACAGGGAAAAATCCGTAAAATGACAGAAAATGTTTCCCAAAAAAATCCTTCATGCACCAACGTTTTTTACAGCGTAGCACAGATAACCCACTGCTCCACTTCACACCACTCCAACCGGTTCTGAAAAAGCATTTGATCTGTTATTGATTATTATTCTTTCAGATTTACTGCTTTTAAAACATTCCTTTGAGGACCTCCAGGCCAACGAGGTGAAAGGCATCAGAGGCATCAAATAAAAGCTGCCCAGATTCTTTCTTTGATCTTATCATTTTCTTGGGTGTAAGATGATATCACAGCGCTTTCAGCTGACTCATAAACGTCTCTCTATGAATGGTTTGTGTGGAGGTTCAACGCAGTTATTGAGAAATACCCGTTTCCGTGCGGAAAGAGCTGCGTGCTTTTCTACATGCGTGCACGCCTCAGTCAAACACCTGAGAGGCAGCGCTGAGGAGCCGCTCTGCAGCCCAACACCAACATTTTCTCATGTTGTTTCCACTCCTGCACCGAACCAGGATGAACTCGCCGCTGGAATCAAAAGTCTCACTTGTTAACCACTGAAAGACGCTGGATGACTACGTCTTGTTTCACACTTAAAAGAAATATACACAAAGCAGTAACACAAAACATTACTGCAGATTTCTACATTTAATGATGAAGAATGTCGACATCCTGACAGATGTTCTTCTTAAAATCAAAGTAATGTGTGCAGAAGAACCAAAAGGAACATTAGTAAAACACTGCAGCGCCTGAGCTTTAGGAGGAAACGACACACAGGTTGTTCTGAGAGATCCTGCTCACAAAAAATATAAAGAAAAGGTGAAATATGCAAAGATTTCTCACATTTTGCAAACCCTGCAAAGTGTTATATTACAGATTTCACCACCCTTCAAAGGTTGGTGGTCATTCACACAATTCCCTGTTTTCCATGAAAACTCCCCATTTTCTTTCATTAATGAGGACATTTCTAAATAAACAGTAGTTTATGTTCAACAAACAAACTACCCGAGTTAGAAACTGTCTTTTCACTGCAGTCAAAAATATTTTTGTCCAGATATGTTCAGATAAATGAGTCGACAAGAAAAATGTTTTAAGTAGCCTCACCTTGAGTTTAGTTTTATATCAACTAATGCAGAAATTTGTGCTTAAATTAGCCACAGTATTGGAAATGGTTTGGTTTTTCTGTCATTCTGGACACATTTTAAATCATTCTGAACATTTTTCATCTCATTTTAAAGTGTTTTTGGGTCAAAGGTTTGTCATTTTGCACAATTTTAGAGTTACTCTGGACGTTTTTTGTCCCTTTGAACGAGCCAATTTAGAATTATTACAACTTTTAATGAAAATACACCACCGTCATCCGGACAATTCCATGTTTTCCATGAAAACTCCCACTTTTATCCATAACTGCACAAGAGTTTTCTAACCATCAATGAGCCTTTCAGCACCATTAGCTAACACAATGTAGCATTAGAACACAGGAGTGATGGTTGCTGGAAATGTTCCTCTGTACCCCTATGGAGATATTCCATTAAAAATCAGCTGTTTACAGATAGAATAGTCATTTACCACATTAACTATGTCTACACTGGATTTATCATTCATTTAATGTTATCTTCATTGGAAAAAAAAGGCTTTTCTTTCAAAAATAAGAATATTTCTAAGTGACCCAAACTTTTGAACGGTAGACTACAATAAGTAAAATTACACTTAAAAAATATTAATTTACATGTTCACTGCAGGGCTGCACAGCGGCGTAGTGGTTAGCACTGTCGCCTTGCAGCAAGAAGATCCCCGGTTCAAATCCCGGCCTGGGATCTTTCTGCATGGAGTCTGCATGTTCTTCCTGTGCATGCGTGGGTTTTCTCCGGGTACTCCGGCTTCCTCCCACAGTCCAAAAACATGCTGAGGTTAATTGGTTACTCTAAATTGTCCGTAGGTGTGAATGTGAGTGTGATTGTATGTCTGTATATGTAGCCCTGTGACAGACTGGTGACCTGTCCAGGGTGTCCCCTGCCTTCAGTCAGCTGGGATAGACTCCTGCACCCCCCATGACCCTAGTGAGGACAAAGCGGTGTATAGAGGATGGATGGATGTTCATTGCAAATAAAGAGGCCAAAACTGTACATAATGTTCATGCCAAGAAATCTGTATTGGAATCCAAAAAAGTAATTTGTTCTTTTACAGTTTTGTGACCATTAAAATTCTATTAAATATTTTTATATTGTAGAATAAGGACAAAACAGAGGTGGTTTATATCCAGACAGGTTTCAGGTGGTGTTTTTTCTTCTAGTTGTTGGTATTATCCTCAGAGTTCACATTTCAGACGTTTCGAGGTCGTTCTACCATCAGATCAGGAGCCTCAGTGAATGCAGAAAACTACATTCATGTGATTTTACAGACAAACCAAATGGCACCCTGAACTCCTCTACATGCTTCAAGGCCATGGGAACCTTGTGTTTTTTGCTGGTGATCATTCACATGTCGTCTGACACATGAGGCAGCGTCTGAGAAGCCGACCCACACACTGAACACAGATGCACAGAGGCCTTTTGTGTGGGCAGCGTTTAAACATGAAGCCTGAGAGAGAGGAGGTGAAAGAAGATTAACGTGGGCGGCCAGCTTCTAACGTCTCATCTGTCTCATCTTTTTTGCCCTGATTATTATGATCTTAAATTCCTTTTCTGCGTTATTTATATCCTTTTATCCCTTTTCCTCTTTTTGTCTCCGGCGCACGCCTTGAATTCTGTGACGCAATTTTCCCTCAAGGATTTGTAGTAATTGATCAGTCATGGATGCAGCAGATTAAGCGCCATAAAATAACAAATAAAACACGATTCATATATAAAACTAGCAAAACTTTGTGTGCTTGTAGCAGCAAACAGCCACCAGCTTCGTTATTAGACGTTTCTGTGCTGATAAATTTGGCGTTTCTCTGCTCGTTCTGCTCACATTTATCCTTTAGCACATAAATACAATTAACTGGATTTGAAAACGGGCCAAAGCCAGACTTGAATATCAAGTTTTCATCTTTCTTTTCCCTCCTTCTCACGCTGTTGTCAGGAGAAGGTCGGCTAATAAAACATTTCTGCCTGCAGGTCACAAACACGACATCACAGCTGTTCTAACGAGGACCTCACCAAACCAGCTCACAACAGCAGGACTACTAAGAATTTAATCAGACGTTTAGTCGCTCTAATCACATTCTGGATTGAAGCATAGCTCTTCTTTTTGCAGGTGTGAACGTCGGTGTGTTTTCACAGAGCTGCAGGGCGACTGGCAATGACTGCAGAGGAGGAAAACCAAGCAAGAGAGCAAAGCTGCCTGTTTGAAAACCGACAAATGACTCCTAAGCAGGGGTTAAACTGGGATTAGCGCTGCTCTCTGTGGTTTCAAATGCGTCATGTTTGCATCACGCACCGACAAAGTAAGGTCTACATTTGAATCACAAACAATTTAAAGAGGTTAGAGAGCAGATCTGGGATTGATATCATTTGACAGACTGAATAAAAAGGATCTGATCTGATAACACTCAACGATGGCAGTAAAACCTCCCTCTAAGTGTTTCAGTGTCAGATATACTGCGGGGAAATACTGCTTTCCATGCAGTTTGGCTGCTTGGCCGCCACCCACACTCGTCACATGAGTAATATTTCAAATGTGGAACGAGTAAATCAACCTTTCTGCCACTGTTTTTAAAAAAATGAGCCCAGTCCGTCATTACACGGAGGATCTGATGTGATGTCATCAGAGGAAATCCAGCACAGAGTGTGAAAACAAACACTGTTTCTGATATTTCACTGCAGTCTAAATGTTGTTGACGGTCTGCAGAGGATGAATCAATAAATGAATGAATAAGTGTGGAATAAATACTTCGATTTGCTCCTTTAAAACAAGAGCAGTGACACAAAAAAGGTCTGCAGTTTTTCTGAAAAAGACGTGAAGGAGAATTACACTTAAAGTATAAAAAGCAAAATTACACAAATAAAAATGCTTATTAATGTCTCAGTGAGGACTGTTAGTCATTAAAAACGTCTTGTAGTTTTTTTAAATGATCACATGTTTTGTCTTCAAATGATAACCTGCAAAGAAGCTTTTTTATTGTAAACATAAATGAGCACAACTGAAATGTCAAAAGTTGAACAAAGTTGAGTCATTGGTTTAATCTCCTGCAAACAGGGCTGGGTTAAAGGCAGGTATTTTAGCTCCCACTGGGTGCGTTTTTCATGACAACAAACAGTGATTCATGTTGTCTTTGCGCTTCAGTCGTTCACAAAAGCGCATCCCATTTCTGCGTTTTTCACATATGTGGTCGATTTGCATGACAGCAACCCCCACGGTGGATTTCTGCTCTGACTAACATCCGAGAAAAACATTTGTTTCAACTCGCGTTTACGTCTTTTGCCATCCCAGTGAGACACGTGCTGAAGAGGACACATCCTTTTCGATGGTAAACTGCGTCTGAGCAGCAGAGGCCTCCTGTAAAAATAGCATGTTGGCTGGTAAACAAAGCGGCTTCAAAAAGGAAGTGAGAGGTTTAATATCAGTGAGTGACTGAGGCGGCGGAGCACAGGGAAAATCCAGCATCGAGGCGTTTCAGTTCTCAGTACACAGGCCTGCTGTGGCACATTTACATGTAGCTCAGGTTCCTATGCAGGTCACTGGCTCAGTCTGCCATGCCAGAGCGACTCCCAGAGCAAAAAAACTCACAACGATGAGCCGCCGTCACTAAAAGATGGAGCTTATAATCCTGGAAACGTGCAGCTTTCCACATCACTGCAAACAGAGCAGCGCTGCCAGCGTTATGATCCTCACAGTGACGTCAAAAGAACTGAACAAAGAGGAACGGAATGAGCTCAGAAGCAAAACAATGCTGCGTCTTTCTGTGTCAGTGAAGCCTCAAATCAAGCAACAAATACATTCCACAGTACGTCCATGTGAGACATGATCACACCTTTAAATCACTGCTAAAGGTTTGGTCACATTTAGAGAAGCTTCATCATCATCATCATCATCATAGCAGTGATAAAACTCTGAAGGCCCCATACTGAACCTCTATTCAACAAGTTAATAAAAGTCTCACTATGTTTCAATTTTCTGCACAAAATACTGCAAAGATGTTTAATTTCAGTATGACTGTTTCTGTCCACGCCCCCTTCAGGAAGAAGACTCTCTCTGCATCCAAAAAAGACAGCTGACACAGATGTGAATGATCGGGACTTTCTATCACTTCTAACTTTCATTCTGACTAATTAATAATGTGGAAATCTCACCACAGCAGTTGTTTTTGGTTTGTGTGTTTGCTGGATGTGTCAGCAAATGTTGTGCTTATAAAATAACTGCAGCTTGACAACGACTGAAGCGGTTAACGTGTTGTCCTACCAGCATGGCTTTCAGTCACTATTTTATGCGTGTTCAGTTGTCTGACAACAAAAACAGAAAAGCAGCTTTACTGGGAATTGGTTGCATTAAAATGGCATTATGTGAGCAGCAGGCAGTAAGAAGTAGCTTTTATTGTCACCTCCATGTTTACCCAACAACCACAAAACACAGGAAATGGATTTTCACCATGCATGCGACCTTTAAAGCTCGTGTCCGGAGTTTCCGTTTGTTTTCAATTTATGTATCATTTTTTAACAAAGCTTAAATGTGTTAGTCTAGTTCGATACTATAATATAAAGTTAGTATAACGCGATATGAAAATTTATTCCTGAGCTCCGCCTTCCTCTCATAGACCCCCATGTTATCCCAAAAAGCGCCGGTCGCTGCCGACCAATCAAGTTCGAGCTTCAGCTTTGTCATGCTGTCAATCAACGGTTACGCGCACAGCAAGCAAGCCCATGCAGAGGTGGGCGAGCTACGCACTACGCAACCGCGCACATTTGTTTTGCTTGTGGAGGAGAGAGCATCAGGGCTCAGCAACTTCCAGAAAAGTTACCAATCCCACGGCTTGTCAGGCCAAGAGACTGCAGGACGTTTTTTGGCTCGGGGTGCTCGCGTCGCTCCCCGACCACGGCCTCCATAGCCCGCCTGACGGCTTCGTTTAGATGCCCGACCTCTGGAGGAAGATGTTGGGGCGTCTGGGACATACTCTTCGTCAGAGGAGTCATGCAATTCTGAACTCTAGATAGAAATAAATAAACAATGTAACACATATACACGCGTAAATGCACTAAGTTTGATAAACAACGTCATCCAGAGGGATACACGAGTGTAATCACATATTGAAACTTTACTAGTTCGTCCTAGCAGATTCATGTTATTTTGGTATTAGGACAAGTTAGACTCAATACAGCATTCTAACGTAATTCCTTTATTATTTACTAAATGTACTAAATGTAGAAGAGGGGAAAACAGCAAAACAGGCGAGATGCTGCAGCACTCCGGGCACTTCTCTCATGTACTGCACGCGTGCACAAATAAAGGGGCGAAATCAGAGGGAGGGACCAACAGTGTTTTGGGAGACGCTGCGATTCAAACTCTGGACACGAGCTGTAAGGTTAGTAAATGATCATAGACATGTCTTAAAAAATAATAAGTTGACTGTCAGAAACAGAAAAGTCATTTTGCTGATCCATCCATCGACCCCAGCCTCCTCTCTACATGAACTTTCTCACTGAGTCACTGCGATCCGTCACCTTAACATGAAAACTTGTGGTCTGAGGCTCTACGGATGTTCTTCTTCAACCATCTCTTCCCACTCATGTTGTCCAGGCTAAAATTAGGCTGAATTTTGTGCTGTGCTGGTTTCCCAAGTCCAAACATTTACTACAATAAATCAAAGAAAGGCCAAAAGTTATTGAAAAAACATTCCAGAGTGCCCCAAACTGCACCTCACCAGTTATAATCCAGCCCCTCAGGTCACACTTTGTTCCTTCTGTTAAGGTAAGATAGTCCCCAAATCTAGGCTTTCCCTTTAAATATTAAAACAAGAAAAGCAATGGAGTGCTTTGGATTTGCGCTCGGCTTTCATGAGCAACTTGCATCCTGAAGAACCCGTAAAAAACTCAAACGTGTACACATGTATGAGGGAAAATGTAAAATATCAGAATTAAAGCTGCTCCACAGCTGCTGTCTTTGTTAGACGTCCTGACAGTAGAGGTCAAATGAAAACAAAACGCCTGACGGGGAGAAAGTTCCCCGACACTTTGTCAACACTATTCACACAACGCATTAATTATGTGTTCACGAAGCATGACACGGAAACGCAGAGAGGCTGAAGGAAACGCTTATTGACTGTCAGCATTTTACTGTGTTTACCGTGAATATCTGACATCTTCACAGCCACGTTCAAGACAAAAATCGACTGAAAATCAGAAAACAGGAGTCAGTAAATCAAACCCCATCTGGTGTAGAGCTGCAGAAACAGAGCCAACAGCTGTACTGATGCCACTCTGACCAGAAAACACAAAACAAGAACACTGAGTCACGTATTGTATTCCAGGATCTGAAAAATTGTACAGCAAGAGCGTCCACACCTATCAATACTGTACTATACTACTGACATGGTTGCTATGGTGACTAAATTACAGAGCCGGAGTTCAGTCGGATGCCGGTTGGATGTAAAAAAGTGCAATAGAGGTAATGTGAGTCAAATGAATCTCAGTTTACTTTTGTGCACATTTTGTCCCTTTAAACTGATATTTTAATTCCAGCAAAAGCAAAAAAAACGGACTAAAAACCTCCTTTGACGTCTTTGTTTCTTCTTTCTGCTGAAACTCCACCGTTTTTTCTTTCAGCAGCAAAAAGGAAAACAAAGCGAGTGCAATGACAAAACCCTGCTCTACATTCTACATTTGAGCACCTTATTTAGAAAAAAAAAATGGAACCATGAAGCAGATTTTCCTTTAAATTAAAAAGCAAAAATGCTCATTAGAGAGGAATCAGATGATTGAAGCATATCTAACTCAGAGCATTAATATCACCCGTTAGCTTTTATTTACTAGCTCATTGTACTGTGTGGATGTGGACCAGGATTTTAGCTGATATTTAACACAGCTTGTAGAACCAATAGTATGAAGAAATGAATCAAACAGAATAAAAAGCAAAGTGTACTTAGGTTGGGTGTGTTTTGGTAACAGATTCAGTATTTCATGGTGAAGATGTGTGCAACAAATGCATCATAAAACATAAAAAGAGAGAGATAAGTGAACATTTCTACCATGAAATAACAAAATGCACGCAGTTCATTCCATGATTTAAAGTGACACTGCACCAAAGTAAAAACCAAAACATGTTCATATATTAGTTATAGATATTTATACATGACAGAAAGGATCCATGGACATTTATTTATGAACAAAGTTGTCCAAAAAACAGTAATTTAAACTAAGCCTGGAGGTTAAATAATTTAAGAAACAAAACGGACTCTTAATAGCTCCTAAATCTTTTAAATATTTTTTGTTTTTACATAAATAAGAATCAAGACAAATTTAAAAAAAAAAATCTAATGGCCAAATCATGCAAAATCTTAGCTCTGTTATTTTGCATTTCAGACTCACAGGAAGGAAAACAAAATTAAAACATTATTGACAACGTGTGTTTACATGTGTGGTTTTTTTAGTCCAACAACAGGCAGCAGATATCAGGCAGGATATGGTGGAGCTTCATCGTGTTCGACTTTAAGACGTTCACACCCAATAATAAGAGCTCAAAAGGATTCACGAGCTTTAATATCATCCATGTGAAAACTGTGACACCAAGCTGCTGCCCTTAATGAATGAAACCTGACTAATAACTCGAAGCTGCAGCGCTGTGCAGCTCCTGCAGAGTAACTTCTGACTGTAATATGGTGAAATACTGACGTAAACACATGATAAACATCAGCGTCTCATTTGAATTTCAGTTTCAAGGGGCTGAACTTTGCCCAAAGACAAAGGAAGGGCTCAGAAATGCCGTACAACAAGCAATAACATCTACAGGGGCATTTAGCTTTTGATTTTACAAACACCTCTGACTTTAAGAATATTCAGTTAATTCATAAATTAGTCCTGTTTAGTAAAATTCCAACTGAGATGAGGAAAGTGTTTTAGAAATCAGCTCGAGATGTGAAATGCTGATGCTATGTGACCCAGACTAAAATAAAATTTAAAAAATGACAGAGATAACACTATGAAGCTGAATATAATGCAGCTCTTAGATATGGAGTAACAAAGCTCTGACAGCAGCTCTGACAGGATCCACTTCAACGCTTTGCTGCTCGAGGTCATTTTCTCCAACAAGTGGTGACTTCTGCCTCCGTCAGCAAAACAAAGTGTGACTGTTCCCGCTTCCATCACTCACAGCTTATAAAATAGCGCCAAAAGCACAAAAAACGCATCAAAAGCAAGATTGTGTCATCGGCTTGTCTGCAAAATCAGACACTGAAGTTAAAGGGATCGCACTGAGCTTAAAGCTAAAAGGTCATTTAGAGTTTTGTTCTGTTGGCAGTGGAGGAAATCTGCTAAAATGTGTTTAAAACGTGTTGTTTTGTCTTGATGCTCGGTATTTTCTCCCTGCTTGTTGTCCTGCTGCATGTATGAGTGTCTAACCTTAGCAAAAACCCAAAATGTACGACAGAGCTGAAGCTGCAACCCCTCCCTTTGCCACAAACTGCACATTTTATGAAGGTGATAATATGGAAATGAAGAGCCAGCTTCTGAAAGCTGAAAATCTACTGCAGAGCCTCACACAGCCAAGCTTTTTAGGTTGCTGCCCTGAAAAGGAAGAAAAGTCGACAAAGAGAGCAAAAAATATCAACAAACAGCAACTTTACAGAGACAATGAATGAAATGTTCTCAGTGGCAAACAACACGGTGTTAAAGTTCAGAAACGAGCTGCGTCTTAGTTCCTGAAAAGTCGACTTGCAGCAGATGTGAAGCTTGAACTCAGCACCTGTCTGTGTTACAGTAAAAGAGCGAGTCCTTCCTCGCAGCAACGCCGGCGATTAACTCAAACAAAGCATGAAATCTTGTCATGTGCTTTCAACAACGATAAACAGCCTCTGATTTGAATGTGTAAATGTCAGCCGGGACAGATGATGAGAAAAGCGAGAAGAGGGAACAAGCGCTTTCACACGTCCACGTGCATGCAAATCAGTACGTACGCCGCTGCCCTACACACCACACACAGGACATCTCAGCACAAATACACAAAACCGTCACAGATTAAAGAGAAACCGGCATAAAGCGTGCCGTCAGGGCCGCATGAGGCTTCACTGCTGCTTCACATAGGTCCTCTGAGTCACTGAAAACCTTTGTTTCTGAACATATTCCCTCATTTGGTGGTGGAGAGCCACGTCCAACACGAAATCTCACTGATGAGGTAAAGTCTGGTGAACATGGAGGCAGGAATATATCATGAAGCATTCAGTGGCCCTGTAGGAAGGAATCTGCATTTAAAATGACTGAGCTGCTGTAATGTGTAATCACACAGCTTATTGTGTCTAACATTGGGTTAAATAATAAATGACTCAACACTAATAGGGAAAAAAACACCGGTGGGTTGTTAGCAAAGTTTAAAGCAGATCTATTTAAAATACAGTCATTTAAGTGTGTTTTTTTATGCACAGTTTGCCTTTAAATTGATAAACAAAAACACACACAGTCAGAAGTGAGCATGCATGCAGGTAAAGGTGCATGAACATCGTAATAACACTGGTAAAAGCATCCACTTGTTCTCGACACACACACAGATAAGGGCATGTAAACACACACCGAAAAAAAAACCAGGCACACACACACACGCAGTCTGTACAAATAAATGCTGCACTTACACACACAACTGCAAAAAATACACAGCCACAGAACCACGCACACACAGTCAGAAATAAACGTGCACATGTGTGTCACGTGGTGGCAGTGATCAGAACAGCAGATTCATGTGGACAGAAAGACGCACAAACATCACACGATAAACACACTGCAAACAAACATGACAACAACAGCACAGATAAATGTTCCACACACATGTGCTCTCATGCACGGTTACTATGATTTATATGATGTGTCATGAGTGAAAACACACACGAGCACATGCTGTATAATCCTATGCAAAGACACAAAAACAACACAAATGCAGTATTCACACCCACACACACACACACTAGATACAAACACACAGTAGTAGTAATAAGTACAAACACACACATGTAGTCTGCATATGAACACACTCTGACATAAATACGTACATGAACGCACACACGGACACACATGCACTGTTTAAATACAAACACACACATAGAAGTACATGCACCTCATAAAATAAATACACACCAGAACAGCTTGTACACACTGCAGAAGTACACCGACAACTTATACCAGAGTGTGCATAAAAGTTAGCACACATAGTAGTAAAAATAAATGTGAAACAGTCATTTAAAAGGAAGGTAAATGCAAAAATATGCACACAATGCTGATGGCACACTGTTAGACAAGCAAATAAATACTGTTACACACTAACACAGCAATTATACCACATAACCAGCCAGAAAAATACACGTATGTGCAAAATAATATATGTAAAAGTACACATGTATGTCTGCACACACAGATAAAGAGGTAACACTGGTTAAAAAATATAGAAATAATTACATTTATGTGAGCAGACATACTGAACACACAATGAGTCTGAATGTTGACAAAGATGTAAAGACAAGAGCACATGACACATGTAAACACACACACACACACACACACACACACACACACACACACACACACACACACACACACACACACACACACACACACACACACACACACACACACACACACACACACACACACACACGCTTCACAGATTCTACAAAAAAAAAATCCAAACTCCAGCTAGAAACACACACACAGCTTCATGGAGGAACTGACAGCAGCGTTCTGTGATGTACAAACACAAAGCCACACCGATCGATGCTCGTTTACTGATCCAGTCTACAAGGAGCTGCACACAGACACACACACACACACACACACAAACACACACGGAAGAAGTTAGCGAGGTGATTAGTCAAACTGATGGCAACAAAGTGGTGCCACCCACGGCCGGTGAGCACGCAACAGCACCTCTCTGTAAGCATCAACATGTTTATATTTACTTATTGTCTCATTTTAGATCACAGAGAGTCTGACATTTAATATCGTAAAGCAACCGCCATGTGCAACAGTTGGAGAAAAGTCCCTCAAGCACACAGCCAGAGCAGTAATTAGGATGAGAGATTAAAGTGTGCAACAGGAACAAGCGACGCCTCATCGGCAGCCTGACAGTGAAACTCTGAACTGAAGCTGTCGAATTAATTAGACATGATTTAACCGGTGTAGTGTAGCAGCAAGTGGGCTGTAAAAGAGAGAAGAAAGAGGGAGAAATAAGATGAACAGATGCAGAAAAACAGCAGGAAAGAGAAGTACAATCAACAAAGCTGCAGTCAAATCAATAATTACAGACTGTACACGTGTCAGCAACACAGAACCCTGAAAATAATGAAGCTGCAGCAAAAATAAATATCACCAACGCTGCGAGATCAGAACGAGCCGAGAAATTATCGGTCTCATTTTGAAACTGCTTGTTTCAGTCACAAACCGGGCAGAAATGATCAAACAGACGCACCGAAGAGCTGCAATAAAAAATGCAACAAAAAAAAAATATGCAAACGTTCAAATAAAAAAGCAAAACCTGTGAGTCAAACGGTTGATTTAGATGAATATCTGATCCTGCAAAATGATCTCCTCTCTGCAGCCAGCAGCTGGATTCTTGTTTGAAAAAAAAAAAAAACAACAACTGACAATATTCAAGCAGCCTCATTTCACTCTTTTTTTTAAACTTGCATTTGTTGTTGCTGAAAAGGTTAAAAGATTTTTTTTTTCCAGTCGAAACTGAGTGGGTTGTGAGAGAACCGAACATTTCACAAGGCAAATTTCCCCTGGTGCTCTGGTAATATTATCACTCCAAAGCATCATAGTTTCAGAATGACTTTTGGATTTATTTATAAGAAGAAAACAAGTCTGACACCGATTAACTACAAAATAGAGTCGCAGAGTTCGGGGCTCACACGTCGACTTTGACCAGCAGATTTAGAAACAGACATGAAAAACAAATTCGACACTATTAAATGTCATGTCGGTGTTTCAGTATCAATATGAGCCATCATTCATCAGATCAAATTAAACTCACACGATGCTCAGCTCGTACAATTTATTTTGCTTCATTTGTTCTGAAACTATAATTTAAATGGAAGATAAATATTCTTCAAAATACTGAAATATAGATTTTTTTCTTGCTTTCTAAAATGTATTTGCACCTAAAAAGAAAATAACCGTTTGCAAACATTTAACACCACTCCACCCACAGCTCAAGACTTTATATGTCACCTTTAAAGCATCATCGATCAAAGTATTTCTCATTCTGATTCACAGTTTCACTATTACTGCCACTTTTTATTTATTAAAAAACACACAAAAAAGCCAACTAGCCCAACTTTGTGCACGAGCCCGAGGTCACATAATTACTTTGCATCTTTCTCCACGTTCATATCAAGAGTTTGGCTTTCTGTCACACTCAGACAGCCGGAGGTGCATTCAGGGGCCTCTGAGAAAACAAACAGCAAGCCTCCGACTACAATTTTCTAGCGTCAGATGAAAACGCTGAAGGCAAAGTCAAATCAGAACTGAGGTGGACAATTTTTCCCCAGACGGCAGGCACCAGGTTGGTCTCTGTGGGACGTAAACAGCCGTCGCTGGAGACCAAAGTCCCGCCGACCTATTTTACAAAAGCACACCTGAGAAACATGACATAATCCAACATGACTGTGTCGCCTAAAAATACAAAAGGGGAGACAGGCCGGCTTTACTCGCCGTCTTTTTACTATCAAAATTAGTCAGAGAGCGAAGGAGAAGACGTCGAGCTCTGGGCTTTGATGCGATCAGCCGCGGCTGTGTGTGTTTCAAAAAGTGAAAAGGAAGCAGAGAGGATGAGACAAGAGCGAGTAGAGCAGCTGAAATCTGCTTTTCCTCTTTCTGTGCTGCCGATATTTTCAAGTTGAAAGAGTGGAGAGGTTGAAAAAAAACCCAAGAAAGAAGCAGAAGAGAAGAAAATAAAAAGTTTCCATAAATAAATTGAATAATTTCTGCATTTAAATCAACAAAAACAGACATAAAACTGAGTAACAGCTCAAATTTTCTTTCCTCTATTTTGATGTTTGTGGTATTTTAAGGTAAGAAGACAAAGAAGCCATCCTGAAAAGAAACACAGGAAGCTTTTGATGAAAACAAAAAAGGTTTGTCATAAATGCTGCTTTTATAATCACTAGTCATAGTTTAGATATGAGTGTCTAAAACGTGGGTTCAGTCTGAATCATGTCACCTTTAATGCCTCGGCGATCAAAGCAGTTCTCTTTTTGATTCGGTTTCACAGCAGAGCAGAGGAATAGAAAAGTCTAGTCTTTCTCCCGCGTGTCTCTCTGGATGTTTCCAGGCAGAAACGAGAGAAAAGTGAAAGAAAAGATGCAAAAGAAAAGAGAGAGGACAGGCAGAAAAGGAGAGGCGTGCTGTCTGCAGACCTGCCAGGGAAAGACGCACAACAAAAGTCCCTGCAGGAGCCGTGAGACAAACAGCGTCTCCATTTTGAAGCGAGATGTGAAAACGACACCACCATCTGTTCAAAGTGAAGCAGCCCTCCTGAGGCCTCCAACATGAGCCCGGCCGTTTCTCTGCTCTGTGTACAGATACAGGATCTGTTCTGGTAAAATATGTCACTTTTTCCGCTCCGTTTTTTTCACATATAAATCACTTTGTCCTGTAAGCACACAAAGAGGTGACTGAGCTCGGGATCATGTGGTATTCAGGATCAAACCGAGCGGTCTGAACTTTACTCATCGTGACTAATAATGCGACCTGCCACCTGCAGCTGGCGTAAAACAAACTACGTGGAGAAAGTGAATGAGTAACACTCTCCCCCGCCTCAAATGCTGCCAACGTGGTTCTCCAGAACTGCAGCTATGTGTGCTGCATGTTTCACGACATGTGTTGTTTCAGAGTGCGTAAGTGACTCAACATGAGCCTATTGTTCTGACGTTGCTCTCTCTGAGCTCCCTAAGCCATTTTTTTGTCACAACAGTGAGTGTAAGATGTGATCTGCTCTAAAAATCCCACCGTACAACATAAAAACAGAGCCCATATGGACGATATTTAGCTAAAAACCCACAGGTCAGTGCTTTACTTTGTCAGAATGGAGCCTCAGAAGTGTCAAAAGTCGAGTTTATTGCTTATGGTCAAGACTTTATTAAATATGGAACTAAAAATGAGCAGAAGGGACAGCTGATGATGGCAGCAGCCCTCCGATATGCTCAGTAGTAGTTCTATTTTTACACGACACTTTCACTATTTTTATCGTAAATACAAACAGTTTTGTATCTTTATTGTAAATACCAGAAATTTTGGCCCCTTTTTTCTTCGAGCCTGTCCTTTTGTACTCTGATTTTTAGTTCAAACATCTATCCGTTTTCTAACCCAAACATTTGCATTCATAAATAGCGTGTCATATTCACTTTACAGTATTAATGCATTTCCAAACATCTGCAGCACCTCCTGTGTGCATACATTCAGCCTTTAATTGTATCAAATGTGTTTCCTTAGGAGCATATAGTATACAGCAGCATCATAGTAAGTTAATGTTCATGTACTGAATACAAAGGCACCCGGTTACGTTTCACCTCGGCTTAAAAGCAGGCGTGTTAATAATTTTAAGAATGACGTCAAAATGTTGTGGAAAAGCTTCTGAGCGTGAAAATCTCTCTACAGCAGATGAACATTCAGCAGTGCATCTTTTTAACATCAGGGAGGAGAGGAATCTTCTGTCCGTCTGATATTTTGGAGCAAATGACCTCAAAGTTTTGCTCAAATGACAGCGACACCAGCACGAATTTGATCATTTACACCCGGGGTTTTCTACACCGTGTGTCTTCTGTGAACAAACTAAAGAGTAAGTGGGACTGATTTAGGACACTTATCAGCACATAAGATGAGAAAAGGAAGATATACTTGGCAGCAAAATAACCATATATGAAACGTTTCCGCCTTAAACACGATAAACATCACACATTTGTAAAATCCTATGTACACGTTGCACTATTAGCAGCACCACGCTGCACTCTGTGGAAACAAATTAAAATAAAAGTGATCCAGAGATCAACTATGCAGATTATCATGTGGCCAAAATCATCAAGAGTTCAGTTTCTGATGCCGTTTGTTGAGCAGTCAGATGAAAGTGGGAAAAGAGGACGATTGAAACCGATTGTTTTTGTATTTTCAGGCTCTTTAAGCATCTAAATGAAGGTAATAGAAGAACATGTGGCCCTCAGGATCAGCTGTGCAGGTCTGACAACAAACCTGAGACTTTAACTGGACTACAACGACACACAGACAGAAAAAAATAACCAAAAACCTGGTCAGATATCACAGTAGAAGGAGCAAACAGTGGTTTCTACATACAGTTAGTGAGTGGATAAAGTAAAGCTTTACAGAATAAGAGCACAACTATTACACTTGTTTTGTTTGATCAGAGTATTACTTGCGGGATTAATAAAGTTTCATCTTAACCCTCGTGTCGTCCTGTTGGTCAAACTGACCCGTTTCAAAGTTTGAAAATGTAGGAAAAATAATTATATTTTCACAGTGAAACTTCTGATGTCCACATTTTCAAGATTTTGGGAAAATCTTTGAACATTTTTTGGTGGATAGAAAGAAATGTTAAAAATGTTTCTTAAGAACATTCACCAAAAAAAAAAAAAAATCAACCAAAATCCAGCAAAATGCACAGATTTTGGTTGATTTTTTGTGAATGTTCTTACGGAAAATATTAGAAGTTTTACTGATATATATGGAATCACTTTAGACATTTTCAGGATTTTTTGGAAGATTTTTCCTCATTTTTTGAAAATATTTACAAGAATGTTCTTGCCAAATTTGGGAGATTTTTTTTAAAAATAAACCTTTAAAGGAAACTTTTAAGGAATTATTGGAAATTTCTTCCTGGAGGTTTTCCAAATTTTCATAAATTTGGGGGATTTTTTGGCTGCATTTTTGGATTTTTCCAGACAAGGAATCAATATTTTTTGGTGCCTGTAAATGAGGAGAACAGGAGGGTAGAATCAGAATCTACGAGTCACATCCTTCACTTTCTGTCACCGCTCTGTAATCCAAGAGAGCAAGGACTGAAAATTAAACTTCTGTATGCTTCAGCAGCCCATAAACTATCTCTAAATACATAAAAAAAAAAAGTAAAATGTGAAAAGATTCCAGACAGTGATGCTCAGAGGATGAAACGGTGAGAAAAGTCCTTTCCTGATGAGTCGGTGTCTCAGGTTTCCTCTCATTCATGAAACGTCACCAAACATTCCCACTCCCCTCACTGATGAAAGCCTTTTACGCTGCATCCTGGGGGTTTTTAAGGATTCACCGCCGTGACCTTTACAGGAGGACGAAGAGGAAACTGCTGCAGCTACAGACGGACCTGCTCAGCTCACAAACACATCATTCTGCTGCACAAAGCTGCCTGGCAACAGCCAACAATGGGAGACAACAAGCAGAGCAACACTCCATTCAAATGTGAGCCGACCATGTGATCCACACAGAAAGCAATATCCTGTTTTGCTGATTCACCGACGACGTGATGCACAAATAGCAGAGGGACGTTGAACAGCGCCTCTCTGCTGGATGTCTAATCGTGTTTCTGGCATTTCTTTGCATGATCACATGTTAAAACTGTGACTCGATAGTAAACTCCTTTTTTACAATATTTCCACAGGACTTCAGTGTTTCTACTCCACATTTAGTCATTTAACCTCCTAAAGCGCTTAAATATGAGATGGCAGGACGAGCAGAGACGCTTCTCTGCTTTTATGACCGTCAGACTCACATGTGGTTTTGTTCAATAAAGAAATCTGATCAGAGGAGAAAAGACCAGAGTGGAGCAGTTAGACATGATCAGACGCTCACTGTATCCGATTACTTTAATGATGCAGAACTAGTAAAGAAACCTGCAGTCAGTCTGGACTCTTTTCTGATCAATGAGTTTGATCTGATTCCAACCAGACTTCACCAGTGTCAGGCTGGGAAAAGTTCCCACGCAGTCATGCAGCACGTGGAAGAGACATCTGTTTGTTTTCTCCACATTAAATGAGTCAGATGGAAAAAATGACCTCCAATAATATCCTTCCTGAATTTTCATGTTCAACTCCGTCTCTCAAAAATCTCATTCCTGATTTGACCTTCGTTTCATTTTGACACGGACGAGGAAACGCTTCCGGTCATAAAGACGTAGAAGAAGACTGAAACGAGAACAGTTTGGGTTGAAACAGAACAAATTTGGAGCTTCTTCTCAACTGAACCGTGCAGGTTTCCTAGATTATTTCCTCCGGTGCTTCATAGGAACTACGTTTTGGGCAGAATGGACTGTCGGTGCAGCAGCTGCCATCATTATTTGACATTTTTTTAACAGCTATTTTTTTTTTTAGCAATTTACAATTTTCTCAACACATATTGCATGTTTGGTTAAATTACAGACAAAAACTAGTAAAATCACAGGAAAAAAGCAGATTAATTCAACGCTTATTGAATAAATCGACGCGTACAATGTGTGACAGTAAAAACATTTAGGTCAGCTCATGATATCATCGTACAGCTGTTAGCCTTTATTCCACCGTTTTTAGGTTGTGTGTTGGTTGGAATAAACACTGACGGTGTGTGATTGATGTGAAACCACATTCATGCATGTAGACGTTTTCCTGGAAGGAAGCAAACACCGAACACGTGATTCTGTTTGGTCCTGGAGATAAAGAAGATCAGCTTCCACTCAGCTATGAGTCAAAAATCACATCCAGACCTCAGCAAAAGCAGCGTCTTCTTACTTTTAGGGACGTCTGAGCTTATGTTTAATCAACAGGGAAATAAGGAGCGTCCTGCGTTCTCAGATCTTTTTATATGTGAACAAATGAGAAGAAAACAAATGAATCAATTATGAAAACAGTTTCAACCCTGGTTTCTTATTCAGAAGGAGACGGGCTCACATTAACAGTACCACAATGAGCTGCCTTATAGCACGATTAGTCACTAGAACACACATCAGCAACACATCATTTGCTCTGACAAGATAAGTTACGTGCAAGAAAACCAAGATACTTTCAGTTTGGTCATTTATAGACTTTTAGCAACTGGAAAAGGATGCTACTGGAGGTTCACTATGAAGAGTCCACTTACACACAGTTAGCGGTGTTTTCTTTCAGTTAAAGGGCAGGAAATTCAACTGAAAGACAGGAGGCCGCCCCCAAAGTCAACAATTAGCTCACTTCGGTCTGACTAACATTAAGTTCCTTTCAGTAAAATCAAGTTGATGCTTCAATCAGAAAATGTGACAAACCCGGTTAGAAGCTCGGTTAAGATCAGCCACCGTTATTCCAATGAAATGTCATCCTTCAGGTTAAAGCAGGACTCTTTCACTACACTTTTGCAGCTTCTCCTCCATTTTCCAGGTGTCAGGGTGGCATGTTCAGCTCCATCAAGTTTATAATTAACTGGCTGTAAAGGAGCAACACTGAAGCAGTAAATATGTAGAACAAAAATCTATTTGTTAATGTTTAAACAAACGCAGAAAATATGGTACCCTCAAAACATAGCTGATTATAAAATGTAGGGGTTCAGGAATGTAAATCTGGAGGCTCCCTCTAAAGGCGAGTCCACCGTTTTCCTCTTGATTAATCTCAACTAATCAGCTATTGTAGCGATCAGTCAGTGAGCGAAACAACAAATTATCCTCCAAAATGATCATTTTATTTGAGTTAATTTCATTTTGACAAACTGTATGTCTACAAAGAAGGCTGCACAGTTTGATATTTCAATAAAGATTTGAACATTAAAGTGATCTTTGATTTTAATTCAATCACTTAAATTGCATTAAGGGATTAAAGTTAATTAATTTGGGTGAAGTGTGCCATCATTTGACAGACCATGGTTGGACTCTGCTGCACTCGGCCTCCATCTCTTTGCTCATTTTTAGATTATCCAGGAGTTAGAAGGAGTCACTGCCAAGATGGAGACAAACGGAAGCCCAACACGGAGGATGACCATCTTACACCGCACGGCTGTAGACTCTCATCAGACAAGAAGTAAATCCAAAAAAAGAGAAAAAAGTTATAGTTTTTGGTGCATTTGGGCACCAGACTCATTTCTGTTTTGTCCTCTTTTTGGAATCTGGAAGAACAGAAGCCTCGTTCCTTAAAATCTCCAGTTTTTACACTAAATATTTTCATCCAGAGCATCAGACTGCAAGAACTGAGATGTCAAACGTGCCTCAACCAGATCAAACTGCTGCAAGAATCAAACCTGTGACCTTTCTTGTGGGTTTATGTGAGTTTTCATCAAACAGCAGCCCACTCTCAGCCCTCTACATGCACAACTATGGGACTTCATGTGAAGCTATCAGTAAAAACAACAAGTGCATGGTGTTTGAATTAAAAAGGTTCTGCAGAAACACTGAATCTGTGCACCACACTAAAAGCCTCCAGCATGCCTACAGTATTTACACCTTAAACATGTGGCTGCAGCGTTTAACAGTAAGAAGCTGATTTTATCTGGACAGGTGGGTGGTAAAGTGACTGTCTGACTACAAGCTAGCACTTCGTCTGTGTGTGTGTTGGTGGCATGCAGACGTCTGGCTCTCCTGATGTGAAACACTGCAGGCCTCCTACGGTCTAGGAGGCAAGACAACCACAAGTGGAAAAGGTCTCACGCACACGCACACAAACGATGGCAGACTCAGTCACCTACTTTCTGTCCGGTTTATAAAGCAGTATCTGTCTACATATGTGTATCAAAAACAGGTGACAAAATGTGACACAGCAGTAAGATCATTTCAACAGAAATCAGAGTGACTGTAAGCAGAAATGTCACTGGAGAAAAAAATATCATTTGCAAGAAAACTGTTGATATATTCTCACTACAGTGGCAGATTTCCCCCTACTATAAGAAATACTCGTATAAGGACATGATTACAGGGAAAAATGGCTTCATATTTCATCTCTTTTTATTCCCTGCTGCAGCCTAAATCACTCACTTCATACACAAATGTAAAACACCTTCTTATGCATCTACAGTAAGACTCCTCTCATTTAAATTATACACGTCACACATAATTACAGAAAGCAATGCGGCACCTAAATAATGTTCCTAACTGTGGTTTTAGTGCAGCCGTGAAGAGTTAAGAGAAGCTGCTGAGTTGTCAGAACCCCAAATTATCTCGCATTTATTGTACTTTTCTATGTGGTAAAGCTGCGTTTACTCGATCTGAGGGTAATTACCGACTGACACAACCTGATTTATTAGTTTTCTCCATTTCTAAACTAGAGCTCGCATACTTAACTTTTCCAGAGCGAATGAAAGTCTTAAAACCTCATTTGTTGACTGTCACCGTGAGTCACTGATATCCGAAGGCAGTTTTGGACGAGAGCGAAAATTCCACTTGTGTTGGCCTCAGGTGATAGAAAACATTGTCTAAGAGAAAGCAGACGGAAAACACTGAAGTGTGTAAAGCTGGTTCTCATGAAGCGCTCTGGAGGATGTAAATGATCAATAAGAGCTGCCTTTTAATGTCCAGATCCGCTATTGAGAAAGAAGGCTGCAGTGTGATTACACGGAGTAGAAGTGCTTGTTTTTGCCGCTAGCATTGTTGTAAAAGTGTTTGACAACTTTGAGGAAGGATTCTTACAGACAGAAGTGTGTTTATCGTGGAACTCAAGTCTAATTTTGAAATTTGCAGGGCGTAAGCAGCTGCAGGAAGGCAGGCGTGAAAGCTAAAGAGAGGCCAGAATGAGCTGCAAGTGGAATTTCTTACAGAGATATCGCATTTAATCTGAAATATAATGTTTTCAAAGCCAAGCCTCACTGTCATATCCACTGTGTTGTACATTTTAAATGTGTGATGGAGCTTCGCCATCAGAAGTGTGACTGTTACGCAAGAAGAACAGCATGAACTTACAAAAGCATCGACACAGCGGTTTAAAGGCAGGATCAGACGTGCATCCTGGACTGCAGCTTTTGTGATTTGGTAATTGTCTTGTTTCAGATTGTGATTTGGATTGATTATCCAATCAGTTAGAGGAAGCGATGCGAGGAGGATTGCGAGACGATTGCGAGAGCATCCCAGAGCTGGAGTGCAGGAAATGTAGCTGAATGTGACGTAAAAGAAAATTACAGCAATAAAATGACCACAGGAAGTTTTCAGAGAGTCCGTTTGGTCAGCAGGAACATGCTGCAGCTGTGGCCAGAGCTGCTAAAGACGGAGGAAACGCTGCAGTACGTATACGGATCCCTGCAAAACCATCGTCTTCACAGTGAACACTTTGGCTACGTTCAGACTGCAGGCTGAAGTGACACAAATCAGATTTTTTTGCCCCTATGCGACCTGTATCTGATCTTTTCATGACAGTCTGAACGACACAGATCAGACTTTTTCAAATGCGACCCAGGCCACTTGGACATGTGGTCCTAATTCCGATACGTATCGGATCTTTTGCCACGCGGCTTCAGTCTGAACGGCCAGGTCGCATTTATCCGACCTATACGTCATTGATACACGACACACGTCACTATTCTGTGTTCAAGCAAAACACGTCTTCAGGCTGCCGTTAGAATGTTAAAAAGAGGCGCTCACATATGTAGGTAAAGGCTGACCTTATCATACTACAAATACTGAATGAAGTCTGCATCTGTGAAGCCTCTCACATCACTATCCACCACTCCTGGCTGTGACTCTGCACCCACACAGTTCTCTGGACAGACGTTGCTGCCACTGCCCCACAAAACACCAGGGCCAAAATCCTGGCTCTCTTCCTTCTTGACCTTCTCCTTAAAACAATTAAGTTATAAATATGCTGGCTCCGGCTGGACAACAGCTTTAAAATGGCCAGACATGCTCTGCTGTTAGCGTCCATGTTTACTTCTGTAAACACTGAACACGCTCTCTGCGTGTCGTTGTTGTGTTCTCTTCTGTGCATGCGGGACACTTTTGGGTCATGTGAGGTTCACACAGGAGATCATATACAAGTCGCATTTAATTGGAAAAGTGAACAAACTCAGAAAAAAAAAAATCGGATTTAACAAAAAAATCCAAATTGAGCATTAAGCCCTGCAGTGTGAACGTAGCCTTTGACAGAGATGATCGCTGCCAGTCAAATGGACGAAGAAATCCTCCACCAAAGCACTTTTTGCAAAAGAAAAATGCTGTTTCATGACTGGAAAGTTATTTTGTTGGCCTGGCATCAGTAGAAAGCGGGGCAGGAGGACTGTAAAAACAAGCACTCTGAAGCAGACGAATGTCCTGTGGGACGCTGCAGCAGTTATGCGGTGGTTCTCTCCCACTGATTTCAAACATTTTGGTCCAGATTAATGTTTTACACACAAAACAAATGGAAAACAGGGACCAGATTGAAAAATAAAAGAATTATCTTCAAATAACCTGCAACAAAACCTACCCCAGAGCCAGACATGTACCCGTTTGTGTGATGATTTTTAACAGCACACTAAAAAAAACACCTGAGCAGCATTAGAGTTAATGTTGTTTCTAGCACAATTACAGACCATCAAAAAATAAGTGATGGAGAGCGTAAAAAGACACAGATGTGCCTTTTGTGATCAGAGGAGCAAAAGTCAGAGCAACACTTTCACATATTTTACCTCATAGTGAAAAAAAGTTCACATCAATTGCAAAATGTAGCTTTTTTTTTTTACACAGAAGTACTATGTGTTTTCCCATGTGACACCCCAGTGATGTGGCAACTTCTGACTTACAGAAAGGTTACGAAATGATGGCAAGTCACCGGAATCGGCCTCTCACATGTCACGTCTTAACTGTAAATATTGGCTTTCTTTAATTCTATTGGAGCTACAATCAGATCCTGCATTTGCTTCTATGAGTAAAAAAAAAAAAAAAAAAACACCTGAGATGTTGGAGGAAAATGAAAAACACTCAGAAGTTAAGATGTTAATTCACATGTCTGGGGTTTGGCAGAAGTTTGATGGCTCCCAGTGACGTCTAAGAAGTTGACAAAGAGCCAAACTTTCATGTCGCCGTTCATTTTTCTTGGCAGCAGCGGATCCACCTCGCCCACTGTGACGCTCTAAACAGAGTCATCCTTTCACCAAGCCTTTTATTGGAGGAAATGTAGCCGTCTGACCGCCACCTGCAGATAATTAGACGACCTTTTAACAAACACAAATGACTGTGAAAGCGTGCCAAATCGGCCTAAAGCACCCTACATGCATGTGTAAACAGGCTCGGTGTGGTAAGTCGTGCGCAAATGTGAAAGCAGATGACGTTAAACGGTGCTGAGAATTTTGGATAAACAGATGCTCGCTATGAGATGATCTGCTCCAACTGTTCATTCGCCTCCTCCAGCGCTTCCATGTGCCTCCAACGAAGCTGCAAAGGGGCTTTCACTAAGGATGTCAGATCAGGGAGGTCATTCAGAAAGACGTCTCCGTGTTGGCATGACGACGATTCACCAGACGACTGATTCTGACCAAACTCTCGACCACCAGACCCTCCTGAGTTGAAGCAGTGGAGGTTTTTTGGCGCGTTCGGCCGCCCACAGACTTTTCTTAATTTCTCCTTTACTTGAAATACAAACAGAAAAACCCAACGGAGCGGCGCCTTTGTGATGGATTTTCCAACATGAGCAATAAGGGCAATTATGTGAGCAGACACTTCAGAACCAGCGAGCTCACAAAGATCAAACACTGCACCACCGTGCCGCATCTTTTTCTGCCAGGTTGCAGCAGAATCAGGAGACTGGCTGGTGACAGTAAAAAAAAATAAAAACATCTAACGGTGGAACAGCTCCGGAGACTGTTGATATGTTGGTCACAGCTTCGGCTTCACTCGGTTTCTGTTGCAGCCAGCTGGCAGCAATTTAAAGCCAAACAACAATACATGAAGGCTGCAGGTCCAAGTGGAGTTAAACTTTCTGCTTCGGTACACAGATCTGCTTTGTTCGATTTATGTCCATTTGGGCCAGTTAGATGCAATCTCAAACCACATTTGCATCAAGCAGCAATAACTGACTGAACCTCAGCGTAAAGAGCAACAACAATCCACACGAGTCTCCTTAAATCTGCACACATGGACACAAATCACGCGCTGCACCTTGACTTTGTGAAAGCAGGCTAGATGAAGTGCTGATACAGTCCAGCTGCAAGTTAATTATGTACTCCAAGATAAAACTAATACAGTCTAATAGAACAGTTGTGTAACAGAAGCTTTATAATATTCAATTCAGAGAAAATCATGGCCGAGGCTGCACTTTGTGGTTCTGTTGAATTGGGACACGTGTCTCCATTGTTTCGTCCACCCCTCTTACACCAATGAGGGCAGCCTAAATAACAAACATCCCTCTGTATTTATGAAGGCTGGATTTATGGCAGGACTGCTGTATTTGACTGCATCACATTAAAATCTCTCTCTGCTCATTGATTTTACCTCCAAAGACGCATTTCTGGGTATCAAAGTTGCATAATTCATAGAAATCATCCCTTTCCTGCCACTAAATGGCTTAAATGTAACTCTGTGCTGCTATTTCCTCTAGAATTCACAGACCTGTGAAGTCCCTGCATCTTTTTTCTGCCACTGCATCCTCATTTGTTGCACATCAGTTCATCTACAGTCGCTCAAACGCTTAATGTAAAGTTGTAAGAAACAGAAGGGTCCAGCAGTGCCTGTAGTTTCTGAGAATCCTGGGGAAGTTCAGCAAGCCTGTCAAAATTCTGTGTAACTACCACAGGAATACCACAGGAAGGTTCAAACTCTACGCACACATAATGTAAATCTGTTTACCTCAATGTAACACGCACCTCCTAATCGTTACTGTAATCACTTCACCACTGCCACAGTTTGGAAATGAACAGTTCACTTTACGACCATTCTGCTGTCAGTCTAAGTGTGGGTATTTAGTTTTATTTCTGCATTGTGGACATTAACTAGGACTGACATTGTACGGCAGAACTGTCTAGTTTTCTGTGCATGTGATGATAAACTTCTTGAATCTCTGATATCGGAGTGACTCAGCCACACATGATCAAACTGGAAACCACTTCTGACAAAGAAACAATGACACAGAAAGCTCCACCAACACTGGCTCCTCAGATTTCTTACATATCAAACCCTGGAAGTCTGACTCAGGTTCACTAAACAAGCATCTTCCAGCATATAAAAAAACTCATCTGTTATTAAGGTTACAACTGAATTTAATCTGGATTTAGCTAATCAGCTCAATCACTTTTAACTGCTGTGTTTCTTCTTCCATTAGCAGAGGGCTGTTCTTTTACACCAAGAGACCTGCAACACACTGAAGCTATTTTATTTACCTGGCATGGCAGGGAAACAGCAAAAACCATCATTTTTGCTTTAATGCACATAAACGATTTTCTCCCAATGCTGGACCACTACAGCCCAACATTTCTGTCCTGATTGATCTTTAATACCCTAAATGATTGGAAAAAACCAGAGCCCAGTTTTAAGAAATAACAGAATTATCCATAAATGATGATTTTAACAGCATTAATGCAAGAAAGACAACCAATCAGAAGCCCAGGCCACCACTGCAGCCAATGTTGTTTCCAGCAGAATTACAGCTATTGATGGAAAGTTTAATTACACGGAAAGAACCAATCTGCAAAATAAAAAGTTTGGTTTGTTACACGTGAAATTCTGGAAGTTTGAAGACTGTTGTAGCTAGGCTGCAGTTTCAGTGCTCATGCTCTATGTCAAAGCATCTGTAAAACAGCATTTAGACATGTAGACAAGGTAAAAACTCCATTTACAGAATATATACTATTTTTGCAGCTCAACAGGAGATCCTGAGTCTGAAGAGTGACCTAGAGGAAAACAATACAACTGACTAGAGAAAGGCTTCAGAACAGATGGAGACACAAGAGCAGGAAGAAAAACAAGACAAAGTAGTGAATGAGGATGAAGAAGTGATGAATCATCTAAAGCAGAGACTCAGCGTGAGGGAACAGGAGATCCTCAGTCTGAAGAGTGAAAAAGAAAAAGACTAGAGGAGGAAAAGGTTCCAGAACAGATGGAGACACAACTGCAGGAAGAAAAACAAGACAAAGTTGTGAAGAAAGATGAAGAAGTGGAGCCTGAAACCAACAGCTTGGAAGAAGTGATGCGAGTTGTAAGATGGTGGTCAGACGAAGTCCTCCTGATCGTTCCTTCATGACATCCTCGGCCTGTGGCACTGAACCTCAGGACACACTCAGAAGATGGTCCAAGAAAGACAGAAGATTTGTCCAGGGGTCAAGGTTCTGGTAAAGTACAACACCAGCATGGGCGGCATGGACTCGGTTGATCGAATGTTGAGTTTCTACAGGATGGCCTCTCACGTTCGGGAATGGACAGTGCAAGCAGTTTTCCTCTTTTTGATCCGGAAATCACCGACTTACAGCTTCAGTATAAGAGAGACTGCCAGTTTCTGGGGAAGAAACCGTTGAAGTTCCTCGACTTCAAACTGCTCCTTGGTGCAAAGTTGATAACTCGGACCCAAGCAGGAATCGGAAGTGACAGTGAAGATGAAAAACCACAGCCGAATACAGCTCTGAGACGTTTCCATCCATCTTCCAGAGATGGTGGATTAAACACGTGCATCAAGGTGTCGCCAATCCAGCTGCAAGAGCAGAACATATGCAGCGTGCACAAAGTGGAAGGTACTCCTCAGTGTTTCCAAGAAGGGGAATTGGTTTCTGAAGTATCATACTGAGTAAGCCCAACAAAACTAAAGTCATGATGGATGTTAAACTCATTCTTATGTTGACTTTTTGGTATTTTCTTTGGGACTAACTGGTATACTGTTCCAATGATATATCGTAAAAATAAAAACTATTTTGAAAAAATTGTGATTGGACAGTAATTTTTTTCCCTGCTAGTCATGAGGTTAATCTGGGAATAAACTGGCAGATCAGTTTAATCCAAAACGTCATGTTTCCTGTGCTTTGGTTGTCTAAACTTGTTCCGTACGGTAAAACAGCCAGCTCAGGAAGAAAAACAAGACAAAGTTGTGAATGAAGATGAAGAAGTGGAGCCTGAAACCAACAGCTTGGAAGAAGTGATGCAGGTTGTAAGATGGTGGTCAGACGAAGCCCTCCTGATCGTTCCTTCATAAAGCGGTGGGACAACGAGTCGGCTGTCATGACATCCTCGGCCTGTGGCACTGAACCTAGTCAGGAGGTTAATCTGGGAGTAAATTGGCAGATCAGTTTAATCCAAAACATCATGTTTCCTGTGCTTTGGTTTGTCTAAACTTGTTCCGTACGGTAAAACAGCCAGATTGTTTGTTCTGCGTCTCAGTGGTCCGGACAGATCAAGCGCTGCTACATCTACCCAACAGATTAAACACTAAAAGACCTCTGTAGAAGCTGAAGAATTCACATCAAGCCAGACTGAGAGAAGCAACTCGGGGAAAATAATAAAAGCAGGAAAGAAGAATGAAGCTTCCCACCCTGGCTGCAGCGGTGACAAATTAAAAGAGGACTATAAAATAAGTGCTAATGTACAGTGAGTGGATTGCAGCTGTTGCCTTACAGCATCACCCACGCCATTTCCTGCCTCACCTGCTGTTTGCAGCACCATGTGACTTCATGACAATATGCAAAATCCAGTCTGGCTGCAACTTGAGGGAACTTTTCTGGAACATATTTGAATGTCTTGATGAGAAAGGTCAGATAATAGAGCAGAAAGCTGGTGCTTTATCACAGCAGCACTGCTTCTCAACTAATCCAAACACACAGTTAATCTGAACCAATTTACAAAAAATACATCCGTAATAATCTGATATTAACTAATAAACCCAACTGTTGTTCTTTCACAAGTAAGAAAACAAACAATGCATTTATAATGTACTTTGACGTTGTAACTGAATGCAAGAAAACTAAAGATTTTTTCTGACTGCAGTTTGACTTAAAACACGTTTTTGATGCTTTTTTGGAGGGCTTATTATAGAGCTGCACTCACAGTCAGAAAGCGGTTTAGCACCTGAAGAGATTTTGGTCAGAATTGACAGAAAATGATGGGAAAGTCCAGCTGAGGCAGATGAGTCAGTGTTCTGCTTTAATAATGACACAGCTTGAGATGAGTTAGAGGCAGATCAGATAAGAGGCAGGCGGTAAAGCAGGACGCTGCGATCGCTCGGCACATGATCTCTCTGCCTCAAATTAGCGGATCGCTTCCTCGCCGAGCGGATGACAGGCAGGAACAGAGCAGGCCTGTGAAAAGGGGAATCCATCAGCAAAACCAGCAGTTTCTGATAAATAAACAGGTGAAGTGTGGTGGGGACACTTCACCCGTTCCAGGAATGTGAACGCATCGCAGCTCAAAACAGATTTCAGGGTGCCTTTTTTCTCTTCTCTCTTTTTTTTTTTTTTTTGCCAACTTCTGAAAAACAAAACTGAGAAAAGGTTTGTGGGTTTCAGACAAAGCTTTACTATATTCAGGGAGATGACAGGAGGCAACGTTGACATTTAACTTTTTCTGTGTGTGTGTGTGTGTGTGTGTGTGTGTTTGTGCACCATGGCAGCAAATAAAGCCCACACACTCCTCACACCTGAACTTCTAATGTGACTTATCTCTTTTATTTTCACTCTCTTTGGCTGTGGATCTGAAGGTTTCACATCACTTCACAACGATATTTATCGAAATATCAATCAGTGAGTTGAAAGAAAATTAAACTGAAACTGTTCTGATGAGGTATTAATTGAAATAAATACTTTTAAATCAAGATTTGCCTGCAGTTTTAGTTCCAAATGTCAACATCAGCCGGTTTTCTCAGCCTCTGTTTTTGTAGTTTTTGGACATTTTATAAAGTCTATAGATTTGATACGAATCATCTCAAAAATGGTTAATTTGGGAGCATTTCTTCATTCATTGTGATTTGTTTAAATACACAAAAGTCAATATACATTACCCAAGAGACAGAAACACAAACATTTTTGAACCAAGATTTGCTGTTAAAGCTGCAATTTTGGTTCCAAATGTCATTATTAGGCGGTTTTCTCAGCCTTTTCTGATAAAATACTGTTTTCTTACATTTAATAGAACAAACAGTTTGTATTTTGCTCATAAAAGGATCCACAGAAAGGAAGAAAAATGGTTAATTTGTGAGCATTTTGACTGGAAACTGATGATTGCACTGATGCACTGATTGTGACTAGTGCAATTCAAAAGCTGACGTACATTAACTAGGAGACAGAAACGTTCACTGGCAGCTGCAGCCAAAGCTCAAAAAGTTGGAGAAAAATCTGCCGCATGCAAATGATCAGCCACAACAAACGTGTTTATCTGATACGTTCAGTGAAGACGGCATCAGTCGCTTCGCACACGACGAACACAACAAACAACACAGCCTCTCTGTCCGTTTCTCTGCGAGGTGGAGTCACAGAAATCTGCATATTTTTAGATATTCTGGCACATACAGTAACAGGGTGATGTACCTGCTATTTACAGCTGCGTGCAACATTCAAATTAGTTTTTCTCTTCACGTTCAAAAGGTCACGGTCTTGTGCTGTAAATGCCATGCTAACAGCAGCGCGTGGAACATCAGGAAACGCACCAAACTGCACAGAGGAAAGTGACATTTCTGACACCAGGGTTGAACCAGGTGGTTAATATTTCACTCAATTTGCTGCATGACTGGCAAAAAAATACGTGGTTGCAACTGCAGGAATCCTCCTACATGAAGAATATCTGCTGAAAAACAGACAGAAATGTGTTTTTGGTTTGCAGATTTGTTAAAAAACTAAACTCTAATCACATTAGTAGCTGTCTTCCGTTGGTTAGCCGATAAAATGAGCCGATATGAAGGTTCCTCTGTGGGTGAGGAAAACCTAATTCTTTGCTTGTTCATTAATTCTAATGTTTTACGTCATACTATAAACACATCAGGTCTAAAACCTCTGAACTTCTCCTGAAAAATACACAGAATGTGGAATACAGCCTGAATTACTGAGAGCTGGTCGACCACACATGATGAGCATGTGCTGAAAACGTTAGCGACCATGAAACCAGCGGCCACCATTAACCGACGGAGCTGCTGCAGCTGCTGGGGTGTTTTCAGTCCAACAGCTGGATCGAGCTGCTGGACGACAAGCCAGAGTCCTTATTTGGCCTCAGAAAGATCCCAAAATCTCACAAATCCACAGAGACATCAGCCTGTCGGTAACTGGAGCTGACGTGAGCGAGGGTCCGAGCAGACTGTCCACATACATGTACAAACACATCTGCAAACATCTGGATGCACATCAGCACAACATCTTTGAGTCCAGGTTTTTAATAGTTTAAAAGGTTCAGTATTTATCTGGTTGATGACACAGGAGGTCAGCTGATGTTTCTATTTGGGCTGACGAAGCAGATGTTTGGATTTTTTGTATATTTGCAGCAAAAGTTAAAATCTTGATGCTAAAATCTAGAATCTGTTTCCAGCAGACTCCTGCACACTCTCTAACTTGCGAGAGTGGCTTCATTAGCAACGCCTGGCAACTGAAAATAGGAAATGCGGTGAGGAAAATAAGCATTTGATGCCCTACATTTGTCATCATTTTGGCCGCATATGAAAACATGAGCGGTCTATAATTTTAATAGCAGCTTTATTTTAACTGTAAGACGCAGAATATCAACTTTAAAAATCCAGAAAAGCATATTATCCAACAGGTACAGTCAAAAAGGACATCAGCAGCAGCCAGATCCTCATCCTTGAATCTCATTTTATGCGTCTGCAGCATTTTAAGACCTTTGAAAGACGTATTTTTAAGGACAATGAGCTCCTGAGCAGTGAATAAATGGCTCTTCAAGACCCTGTAAAAGCTTCAGGTGATATAAGAGCTTACAGTTTGAAGTGGGAGGCTTAAAAACAACAGAAACAACAGCAGATGTATGACATCTGTCAAGGTGAGCTGTGGTGTTTCTGCCGTGCCACCGGGCCTTTCTGTTCTTGGCAAACGTCGCTGTGAGGATGGAAGGCGACGGATGGAAGTGCTGAATGAAGCGCCGGTGCTGCGGTGTTTACCTGCGTGACACAGGATGAGGGCGTCGGCAGCTGTGGGCGGAGGTCTGAGTGAGACATGGCGATGGCTTCACGATAACAATCTGTCATTTCCCTAACCGGCCCGGCTTCACAGCGGTATCCCGGCCCCAGTTTCCTCATGAAGCTCCAGCCGACAAAAACACCACATTTCAGCCCAGTCCGGCTTTAAAAACCACCCAAACCTGCTCCTGTGTGATCACATTTAACCACTCCAGGTGTTGAATTAAGCTCAAGCAGGCAAACAGGGGAGCCAGATAGGTGACAGGAGTGTTTCTAATGCTCTTATTGATTCAACATCAGCTCTCATGGAGGCCTTATGTAACCTGCTCTGTCCTCATGTGTCAGCATCACAATACTTCACTTCTTCTAAAGAGCTTAAACTAATACAAAATTACTTCTGATTCCTGATTTTTCCTAAAAACGACCCAGGAAGCACAAACACGGCTTCTTTTTTGACGCTTACACATATTTAAAGAGCTAAAATCCAAAGATATCAACACTTTATGGCTGCTTTGGGTGTAGTTTGATGCATTTCCCCTCTTGAATTATGTTCCGTTAAATTCTTGCTCTGTGCTGTGAAGTGAGCACACACGAGGAAATTAAAATCAGCAGCTTTTAATGTGTACTTTGGTAATTTCCTGTTTCATGTTTGCTGCATCAGGAGGAATAGTTCTGCTCATCTAAATCTGTTTTTAGCATCCACATGTAATAACGCTGATTCACTGCAGGCCTGAATGCAAACGATGATCAGAATCCTCAGTCTACCTGATGATTATTGATTTGATGATCGGTTAGTTTTTTGGTCTATAAAATGTCAGAAAATGTGTAAAAAAAAAAAAAAAAAGTGTTTCCCAAATGTGCTGTTTTGTCTGCAAACCCAAAGATCTTCAGTTTATTGTCACAGAGGAGGAAAGAAAACAGGAAATATTTGCATTTAAGAAGCTGGAATCAGAGAATTTTGAGTTTTTTCTTTTTTTTAAAATTATTCAAAGTGATTAATCCCTTTTCAGAATCAATAACAGCTGCTTCTCTCTTTCACTGTAGAAACAGAGGAGTTTAGTTAAAGGGAAAGAAATGCTGTACGGCAAATGTACACACATTAAATCGATTATTTGTCATTTATTTATTTCCTATTTTTTCTAAATAGGAACTGTAAGTGTTTTTTTGTTGCCAGTTTAAATCAGATTTTACATTTTGAGCTGCTCTTCTTTGTCATTTTCCACTACAGCTTTAGTAAAATGATGCTTTCATTTCCCTCTCTACTCAACAACAGGGAGGACGTCAGCAGGCCTTCAGGTGATTTTCTGTCTTTGCATAAAAAATCTAGTCTGTGAACATTTGGACTGTGTCTGAAAGGACCCGACAATAATCAGGTTAAGATGTTTAGATGTTTACTGTTCATTTATTACAGACACCAGCTCTCTAAAACGCCTTGAAAAACAAAACTTTGCTTTGAAATTCAACCTTGATGGGCAGTAAATGAAGCAGATTATCGCTATAAAGCTCAAGGAACGACACTAAATGAAGAAATATGTCAAAAAACAAACAGATTTCCCGCCTCAGAACAGAAACAAACCAAAGAGCAGATCTAATGTCGCTCCACATTTCTCATTATTCATCTTCTAACGTCTGAAACCAAACACTGACTCCTACAGAAACACTAAATCATCACATTATTAATGCAGAGCAGCTCAGAACCACAACAGTTTAACGGTTTGCTTTGAACCCACGGAGTCTTTCCCGTCAGTTACATGAAACTGAATGAGTTTTGTTCGCTTCAGTTCATAAAAGCTACAATAACTTTTCCTGAAATAATAAAGGGACAAACAGGCTAATCTGGTGATTAGAGAGACAGAAAATTACAAGATAAGTCTCACGCTAACAAGAGAAATAAAGCAACAGAAGCTGATATTTGCAGTTAAATGAGTGTTTGAATATGAGGTCAATGTGAGTCTGTACGGGCAGCAAATTGGTAAAAGTCAGTCTGTGGTGAAAAATGCAGCTTACTCAAGTGTGTAGTGGAAACTTCAAACCTCAGAGGCATCGAAGACAGACTGAAGGAGGAAACGCCTTTAATCCAGCAGCAGCAGCTCCAAAGTCTTTTTAAAAATTAGATAATTTAACTATTTCTGATAGAAAAACGATCAAGACTGAATATTAGCACAGTGCAAGATTTAAACTGCAAGATTTCTGCAACATACCGCCCTAAAAATACAAAAGAATGTTTGATTATTGTTTTTGTGTCTCTCAGCAGTGGAGAAGTGGAAACAATCTCACTAAAATAGCCAAAAGAGTCACCATTCTATTTTATTGGTCTTCAAATGTATCTGGAGAGAATCTTTAAGACAAAGCAACCAATGTTACACACAACTAAGAGCAAAAATCCACCAGAGAACACAGCTTAAATCCTTTCCATAACAAAATAACAACTTATCTCCACCTTTAAATGCTTCTGCATGAGAAAAACAGTTTAATGCTTCACTCTGCATGTGTGTTTTTACTCTGATTCCTTAATTCTCCTTTGTTTTGGCTGAAACATGACATCTAAATGTGTATTTTTTAAAGGGAAGTCCATTAAACCTGGACTTAGCGACACTTTAACTGATACTGTAAATTCAGAAAATGTCACAGCAGCACAAAGGAAGGAATTACAAAAAGATCTGTAACCGGGGAAAGCTGTGAATTCCTGTTTTCCATTGTTAGTTTGTCGCTTTAGGTCTGCAGTTCCGCCTCCTTTACTTTCCGCTACTCTCTTCATTTATTTGCATCGTCTGTCTGCTTCAGGGCGAAACGCTGCAAACGTGGAATAAAAGCAAACTGGGTCCACCTCCTACGTCTCCATTCAACCTTTAGCATTTCTAATATCCAGTTTACGCTGAGTTAAAGCGAGAGACACCAGTGGGGTGAATATTATCTTCCACACGACCGCAGGTGACTCAGAAACACACAAACACACTCACACGAGAAGAAAGATGTGAAACTTTATATATTCTAAGTTCAAAGAAAATGAAAATTCAGACACTGAAGCTGATTTCGCAGTCGGGTGTTTGTTTTAAAGCTCGTTTGAGTCACTTTTTTTCTCTTGTTTGGTTTTCCTGACATATTTTTCTGTTTCTACAGAAGCATGACTCGGATATTGAAGAAGAACGTTCCAGATATGTTGCAGGTTGTGGGCGTTATTTGTGTACATTAAAACAACAGAAAAAGAAGAATTTGGACAGAACACATCTCTCTTTAAAATTATTTTTAGCTTTTAAAGATGCAGAAAGAAAATCCACTTTCATTTAGATGGAATTTCATAATTAAACAAAAAAAACACACACAAAAGATTCAGAATTATTTTCCTTAGAATTTGAATTTTCACTCATATTTGAATAATTCTGTCCAGTTTAAAGGCAAACACACACACATAGAAGTGTAAAGTGGTTTTTATATTCATATATTTCAGCAGAGCCTTCATCACAGCTTTAATTCCATTTAAAAACTTGATTTTTCTGAATTTGCTTTCATCATGAATTCCTGCTGGTGTGAAGTTGATCACTTTCCTTCTGTGTGTGTGTCAACGTGTGAGAAGGAAAAACAAAGCCAAAATGTCAAATGTCTGCTTTCTCATCACACAGGAAGCTTATCAGGCTGTGACATTTTGATTATGGCTTCGTGTTGTTTTTGTTGTTTACAGGCTGATAAACAATACCGACCTGGAGATGCTTTCTGAAGGAAGTCGTGGCATCGCAGCCTTTTCTTTTTTTTGAGATTTTACTCAGATGTCGACTTTTGAACTACTTCCATCGTGAAAAATATCTTAATTTTCGCTTTAATTAGGGATTATTTGATTTAAGATGATCGCAGGCACAAATCTGTGGCGCTGATCTGCATTAAACTCAGAAATAAAACGGTTTGATCATCGAGTCTTTATGCTTCTTGCGACGAAACACCTTGAACAATAAAGAAACACGACCGCAGAGAGATAAAACGATTCATAATAAATAGATTTAAAACGAGGGGAAAATGCTTAAATATGGAAAAACGCACCGCAAAGTCTCCACTGTGCCATAATTACGCATCGAAGTCAAAGTGGACACGAGACGTGAAATAGTCAAATGTTTTTAAAACGAGCCTCACATTTAGACTTTATTTCAATTCATCTTGTTTTTTCCTTCTGTTTTTCCCTCTTCTGCTGTGTAAAAGCAGCACAGACTCTGCTGACAGGTTTTAAAGGCCATCGAGTCTCCGCAGAAAATCCAAAATGTTCGAATGTGACGCAGAAATGAAGCCGAAAAATACAAAAACAGTATTTATAAAAGTCGGTCTCTTATAGTCTGATTATTAATCATCACAGTGAGCAGTAAGAAGTTTGATCTGAGGATATTCTTGCAGCTGCAGCTGATTTTAACCTGAATTTCCAGCAGCAGCAGAATAGACACAAATGCGTCAATCTACTGCTAAATATGAAGAAATATTTAATTCTCTGCGTCTGATTTTTATAAAATCGGGCAAAATGACGACGTGCTTCGACTGTTTTGCCGTAAAACTTTTAATAAAGCGATTTAGTTGTTCCTTAAAGTCTCATCGCTGTGCTTTTATTTAAATCTAAACTATAAAACACTAGAATACATTATGGAAAGTTTAAAGTGACACGAAACACGTTTAATACGTGAAGATAGATTTAATAATACAGTTATTTATGGTAAAATATGTACGAAGAGATCGTGTGATAAAAGGAGTTTTTAAAACGTGAAAAAATGTAAGAAAAATCAGAAAACATACACTGGAAATCCTGCGCATTTTTTTCGTTTTGGTAAAAATGAGATTTGACGCGTCGCTTTCTTGGAATCCTAAAAAGCAAAACGACAAAATGAGCGCATTTAAATAAACATCACGGGCCACACGAGGACACGGAAGAAAGTGGAATAATTTTACAGCACAACTACAGTTTTACAACAGCTATTAATACAGATTATGTGACTTTTACGCAAGAAAACCACCAAGTGAAATTCAAAAAAGCGCATTATTGGATGTGAAATCCGAATGGAGTGTGTAACTGTGTTCAGAGTTATTTAGAGAGAAAAAGCATACAACAGAAACCTTTTAAAAACACTCTAAACTCAGCCCTAAGCGACACAGTAAAACTCTACAAATCTACGGTGTGTTTTGGTGTTTTACAGCGACTATCTGGATGAAAAGTGTCGCTTTTGTTCGACATCAGCCGCATAAAAGGTGCGACAACAAACCTCCAGCAGCACAGACTCGGTGTAAATCTTGTAAAACAGAGTCAGCATGGGGTTTGTGTTATTGTTAGATCGAAATTTAACACAAAGGCGTCGAAAAAGCTGCGTTAAGTTAACTGAAAAGTGTCTGAAACGGAGGTAAGATGAAGAAGTGAAGCAGAAAAACACTGTTGGATAATCAGGCTGTTTTCAGTGGGAAGGAGTCGCCCTCTAGTGGACAGAAAATTGAACTACACCCATCTGAGCCTGACTTATCTCCTTTTTTATTTCTCGCCATCTCTTTTATTATCTGTAGCGCACGTGGTGACATTTACAGAGAACATCGTGACCTCTCATTACTGTCAGCAACCTGCTTTCAGTTTCCTAAAACGCTGAGATGTGCAGGTAAACATCCACACGGTGACTGATCGGTGCTGAGATGATGTGGAAAAACACCCAGACACCGACAAGTTCCTGGAAAGCAGAACAAACCAGTGGAAACCCGGGAAAAGCTCATTTAACAACGCAGTGCTAACGAGCTGCACTCAGAGATGCACAAAGGCGACATGAACACTCAGTTTTTCTACGTTTGTCCTGCTTGGGAGGCAGCAGCTGATCCAAAATGCAGCGAGATCAGGAGCAGATTAGCAGCTTTTATCAGAGCTGAAGCCTTATAAAGCACTGTTAGAGCGTAAACCAATGAATATACCCACAGATGGATGACAAATTAAAGAAAAACTGGAATTTTTAGACCCCTGTCTGGTGGTTTTGCTCTACTCTGCTGCCATGGTTTGGATCCATTTGTCTTTTTAGAGTGCAGAGCTACTGCAGACTAAAGGAAAGCTGCTGTGAAACATTTCTTTCCTGATGGGAGTGGTCTGCTGTCCCTAACCATAGGGGTCATTACACAGTCTGATATAAATCATCTGCTGAGGCTTCACAGTCACCAGATCTCAACTTAACTCAACACCACGGAGACATTTTGGACCTCCACCATCATCAGATTTACAAATGATTGAATATGTTTTAAAAATCCTTCCAGTAGAGCTCCAGAGACGTACAGAATCAACCCACAGGGCAGTGCACACACTTACAGCCGGTACAGAAGGCCAGATTCACCCCCGGTCCAAAGTAAACCCCAAGATGTACTCTGAAGATTTTTTTTTGTTTTTTTACAAAGAGGTATGCTCAGTAAGCAAATCATTAAGAAAGGACCAAACTAGAATGATCTTAAGCTAACTGAAACTGAAAAAAAAATCAAAGGAAAAACTGAACTGCATAATAAGATAAAATGATGCTGTCAGTAAAACATTATCAACACTGGATGCTGTTAATTTCAGCTGATTTCATTCCAGTATCCACTTATATCACCTTTGTATTGCGCTTTGTCTTGATTTCTGCTTAAATAAACCGTTACATCAGCATGAGATCTCAGTATTTTTTTCCTAAAATGTTTGATGCAAATAATGCATTGATGTGTGCTTAAATTAAGACAAAACTCATCTGATTGATGTAATCTGATGTTACATGGGATGTATTTTATCCTGGAAGGGAGTGTTCTGGACTAGGTCTGGGTTTAAATTGGATTAGGGGGTTTAATGTGACTGTTGCAACAGTTTTTCCTTTAATTTGTCACCAGACTGCTCTGTTCTCAATGACACTTTACTGCTGGGAGCTCTACACTTCAGAGCTGTGGCTGCACTCCATCCATCCATCATGTACGCACCGTTTAATCCTCACTAGGTTAGGCTGATTTAGGGTGAAGGCAGGAGACACCTGGACAGGTAACAGCCTATGACAGGTTCACAGGTAACAGTCTATCTACACACAGAGAAATAATCACATTCACACCTACAGACAGTTTAGAATCACCAGTTAACCTCAGCATGTTTGTGGACTGTGGGAGGAATCTGGAGAACCTGGAGAAAAGCCACACATGTACAGGAGAACATGGAGAAAAGCCTCACATGTACAGGAGAACATGGAGAAAAGCCACACATGTACAGGAGAACACGGAGAAAAGCCACACATATACAGGAGAACACGGAGAAAAGCCACACATGTACAGGAGAACACGGAGAAAAGCCACACATGTACAGGAGAACATGGAGAAAAGCCACACATGTACAGGAGAACATGGAGAAAAGCCACACATGTACAGGAGAACATGGAGAAAAGCCACACATGTACAGGAGAACATGGAGAAAAGCCACACATGTACAGGAGAACACGGAGAAAAGCCACACATGTACAGGAGAACACGGAGAAAAGCCACACATGTACAGGAGAACACGGAGAAAAGCTACACATGTACAGGAGAACACGGAGAAAAGCCACACATGTACAGGAGAACACGGAGAAAAGCCACACATGTACAGGAGAACACAGAGACTCCATGCAGGAAGATCCCAGGATGAGAACCGGGGATCTTCTAGCTGTGAGGTGACAGAACTAACCACCGAGAGGCGGCACTAAAATCCTTAAAAACAAATGTCTATTGATGTTTAAAACATCAAAAATGAGCCAAGATGAAAATTAGGGACTTTAATTGGGCGTTTTCATGAAATCATCAAGTGTTTCTTCAGCACTTTAACGGGGATCAACTCAGCATTTTGGAGGAAAATGTTTAATTTACTTGGAGTGATTTTTGGAAACTGTCTGCATTTGTTGTTTTGGGTTGTTCTGAAAACTCCCTAAAACTGACTCTAAGCGGCTTTGATGTTAAACTATCTGCTCTCTGTGGGCAGCTCAGGTTCTTTGTGTTTTTGTATAATCTTGTTGTAAAAATTCCACTTAAAAAAAAACTGAGAACCTTAGCTCTGATGTATCCGTCTCTGCTATTCTCTGTCCACCTTTGGAATATTAGGATTATTATTTATTGCGTGACAATAAAATCCGTCTGCATTTAACTTGTTTTTCTGAACTGTAATCATGCGGCCACGATGGAAGCGGCCACCAAGAATTCTTTTTAAAAGCACAAATAAAAGATGGCACTTTAGCAGCCACATTGTCAGTTGCTTTACAACATTTATCCCGATTAGATAGAGGTAAAGTATAAATGCCGCCTTATAAACAGCATAAAGTGTGAATGTAATAATGTTCAGAGCAAAGGGAGAAGAGGACGGAGCCTGCAGCTGCTTTGGAGCTAAATTCAGACACTTTGAAAGCATCACTCCGTGTGTTGATGCTGATACCTCTACACGTTGTTTTCATTCATCTAAATGCAACGGTTTCTGCTAATGATTCCCAGAATAAAGACGGTATTTCTCTGCATCTGCTTGGCATCGCTTTGTTTGTTTTGCAGATCAAGACGAGTCGAAGAGTTTCGTCTCGCATTTCAGCCAGGTGAAGCTGAAACTGTGGTTAGAACGAGGAGGCAGAGGAGGCAGCAAAGTCACGATTTCTGCTGTTTGGTACCAAGAAACAAAAGAGATTCACAGGAGAGACTTACAAGAAATATAGAAATGAAAGTCGTACTTCTGGGTTTCATCTCCTCAGGTCTGATACCTTTAATGATGGGATTTATGACGATCTGAGCTGGATGCTGTTGTTGTATTAATTAGTTTCAAATCACAGTTTTTCTTCTTAGAATTAATCTTCCTTTTCTGCTGATATAAGAGCTTTTAATCTCTTTACACTTTGGTTTGCAGCTTTCTTGCCTAATACAATTATTTATTTTCCCATTTCACTTCTTATATCTTGTTTTCTCAGTGAGATTATTGATCATTTTGTCTATAAAATGTCAAATTAAGTATAAAAATACCTGACATAAGTTCCAACCATACAAGAAAACACATTCAAATTGCTTGCTATAGTTAGGTAATACTTTAAAAACTGAAATACATTCAGTGTACTATCATATGTGATTCATTTAAGAAGCTGAAACCGGATCATTTTTGGTGGTTCTGCTTTAAAATTGACTTTAAAAACATCTGAAACAAATAAGAAATATTAATTTTCTGTCAATCAATTAGTGATGCAACTATTAATTGATGTTTTTTTTAAAGAAAAAAGTCCAAATTCTATAATTCAAGCTTCTCAAATTTTAGCTTTCTAAGTTTTTTTTCTTTCTCTGTGACAGTAAACTGAATATTTTTGGATTGTGGATAAAGACATCTTGGGCACTAACCAACATTTTGTGAAGCAAACAATGAATTAATAATAGAGGAAATAATCCACAGATTAATCAGAAATTAAAACAATCAGTTCCAGGCAGCTGTACTATCCAATATCCTATTTTCTTTAGTTTGGCAAGTAGAAAATCAAAGTGTTTAAAGTCCATTTTTAGGGTTAAATGTTTCTAAATTTGTTCTTCTGTGTGGAATCTATGAGGGAAATGAATGAAAAGGTGAAACTATGGTTGTTTGTAGCATCTAATAACTTTAAATATGACTGCTCACTGTGATGAAAATAAAAAAATGGAGCAAAAAGGCCACTAGAGGCTGAGCAGCCTCAGTCATGCTGCAGTGTTCAGCTGAATGGGACCAAAATGCTCCACAACCTCAAAGTAATCTCATTTGAAACTATTTATTTGCTTTTAAATCTTCTCATCTTCATATTTTGAGGAACTTACGCCCCCTGTCAAAAGTTTTAGGACACTGTCTCATTCAAATAAATTAGAACAACTTTTGACCGGGGGTGTATGTCTCTCTGAGGAGAACATTTGTCATTTTTCTCAGAGCTGAAGAATTTACAAAAAAAGAGAGAGAGACGGAGTGTTTTGCCACCAAACGAGGCATCTAATCGTAGAATATGAGCTTCTGAAAACTCCTCTGTCATCTGTGACTCGTCTTACAACTTCTGAGTAAAGAGCAGAGTGTTGTTTGTGGCGTTCTTAGTCATTTACTGTATCTCACAGCGTAATCGGTGATGAGTAAAAGGTGCAACAGAGCACAAACGCCCACGAACGCCCACAGACCACTGACCTACTACTGTTTTCACCTTGACGGGATATTCATGCTGTGACATTTATTGATCTCGAACCTGAAAAATCTGACTCATGACAACACACACACACACACACACATACACTCTGATCTGGGGTGTTATGAATGGTTCAGCGTCATTTAAGGACACGCAGCTCACTACAAACCTGCAACACACACTCAGATGTACGCAATAACACACACACACACACACACACACACACACACACACACACACACACACACACACACACACACACACACACACACACACACACACACACACACACACACACACACACACACACACACACACACACACACACACACACACACACACACTGCAAAAACTCAAAATCTTACCAAGTCTGCTTGTCTCATTTTTCATCATAATGTCTCATTCCACTTGATTGAAGATAAATTTACTTAACAAGAGACATTTCAGCAGATGGAGTGACTTGTTTTAAGACATTTAAATATCTTGTTAAGTCAAACAATCTTGAAATGATCTTGTTTTAACCCTCGTGTCGTCCTGCGGGTCAAATTCAGAAAAAAATCAACCAAAATCCTGCGAAATTCGCTGGATTTTGGTTGATTTTTTTCTGAATTTTCTTAAAGAAAATATTACAAGTTTTACTGATAAATATGTAACCACTTTAGATATTTTTAGGATTTTTATTTATTTAATTTCTTGCCAAATTTGGGGATTTAACATTTTTTAAGGGAAACTTTTAAGGAAATTTTTCCTGAAGATTTTGCAATTTTTTAAATAAATTTGGGGATTTTTTTCCTGAGTTTTTTCAGACAAGGAAACTGTTTTTTTTTTGGTGCCGTAAATGAGAACAGGAGGGTTAAGACACCTAAGCTTCACAATCCTGGTAAAATGTAGCTTAAAATAAGTTTTCCAGCTAATTTTAATATCTCAATATTCTAAATATCACATCTTATTTCAGGAAATCTCATCAAGCCAGTTTTCATTTGTTCTATTGGCAGATTTTTTCACCTATTTCAAGGTAAAAGTTCTTTGAAATAAGTTTTTTTCTCTTGTTTCGAGAGCGGCATTTTTTCCAGTGCACACGCAAATTCATCCATAAACTGATGCAGATACAATTCATGTGAAATAATAATAAAAATAAAGGTTAAACTGAGCTCCCTCTTGGTTAAATGGATTTCTACTGAGTCCATACGGCATGTCATGAAGACCTTTACTGACTCATGAATTTCTACTATGAACAGGCTTTTTAAAGACCATGTCATGGTTTCACGTTCACACAAACCAAAACCAGTTTGATTCAAACCACTACTAAGCACACACACACACACACACACACAAAGCTATTCTAACCCCCTTTTTGCTCGTTCTGCCTCTTGTTGTTTTTCTTCTTCGTTTTATTGTGGCTTGTTTTCGTCTGTTCTCCTGCTCTGAATTTACTGTAAAGCTCTCTCAGGACAAAAATACATCTGACTCGGCTCGTTTCTTGTGAAGTTGAGTCAAAGCTGTTGCTGTGTGATTGCAGAGAGTTTTTGCAGCAGCTTTAAAGTCTCCTGTGAAGCCGACACACTGGCACTGCTGCTAGTTTCAGCACAAACAGCACACTGAGGATAGATGCAGACTGGTGAAATATCTGGACCTAAAGCAGCGGGTCTAAGTAAGCGTTCAAAAAGTGGAACAAAAAGACTGCACTTTCAGGGTTTTGGTAGCAAGACGCATAATTTAGGTAACCAAAAATATGTTCAGTTTTCCTCCAAAATTCTAAGAATGAAGAACATTGTTGACTTTAGAGGGAAAGAAATGTTCTTCCACTCCACAGCAGCTCCTGAAGAGACAACGTGGTGAGATCGTTCTCCAACTTCTGCTTCCTAAATCTGATCAACTTTCAGTCTGTTCAAACGTGCACAACTTAAAGCGCATTTCACCGCTTGACACCCTCATCAGAAAAGTGATATTAAAAGAATCTATGCTTATTAGGACTGGGCATGTTAACGCGTTATTGTCACATTAATGTGCCCACTAATTAACACTGACAATCATTCTATCGCGTGTTAACACAGTTTTTAAAAATTATTATTGTAACGGACTCATGTTGATGTTGAGGTTTCAGTTCTATTGTTCAGTTCCAGATTTACCTAATGTCAGTGAATGTGTCATATTTAGTTAGCTCACCTCTGATTGGCTGAGAGTCAGCAGTAGAGAGAGCTGGGAACGGCGGCTAATTCTGGAGCTAAGTTATGGGGTTTGTCTAGTTATTCTGGAGCTAAGTTATGGGTTTTTCTAGTAATTCTGGAGCTAAGTTATGGGGTTTTCTAGTTATTCTGGAGCTAAGTTATGGGGTTTGTCTAGTTCTTCTGGAGCTAAGTTATGGGGTTTTCTAGTTATTCTGGAGCTAAGTTATGGGGTTTTTCTAGTTATTCTGGAGCTAAGTTATGGGGTTTTCTAGTTATTCTGGAGCTAAGTTATGGGCTTTTCTAGTTCTTCTGGAGCTAAGTTATGGGTTTTTCTAGTTCTTCTGGAGCTAAGTTATGGGGTTTTCTAGTTATTCTGGAGCTAAGTTATGGGGTTTTCTAGTAATTCTGGAGCTAAGTTATGGGGTTTTCTAGTTATTGTGGAGCTAAGTTATGGTTTTTTCTAGTTATTCTGGAGCTAAGTTATGGGTTTTTTCTAGTTGTTCTGGAGCTAAGTTATGGGTTTTTCTAGTTCTTCTGGAGCTAAGTTATGGGGTTTTCTAGTTCTTCTGGAGCTAAGTTATGGGTTTTTCTAGTTCTTCTGGAGCTAAGTTATGGGGTTTTCTAGTAATTCTGGAGCTAAGTTATGGGGTTTTCTAGTAATTCTGGAGCTAGGTTATGGGGTTTTCTAGTTATTGTGGAGCTAAGTTATGGTTTTTTCTAGTTATTCTGGAGCTAAGTTATGGGTTTTTTCTAGTTGTTCTGGAGCTAAGTTATGGGGTTTTCTAGTAATTCTGGAGCTAGGTTATGGGGTTTTCTAGTTATTCTGGAGCTAAGTTATGGTTTTTTCTAGTTATTCTGGAGCTAAGTTATGGTTTTTTCTAGTAATTCTGGAGCTAAGTTATGGTTTTTTCTAGTTATTCTGGAGCTAAGTTATGGGGTTTTCTAGTAATTCTGGAGCTAAGTTATGGGGTTTTCTAGTTATTCTGGAGCTAAGTTATGGTTTTTTTCTAGTTATTCTGGAGCTAAGTTATGGGTTTTTTCTAGTTGTTCTGGAGCTAAGGTATGGGTTTTTCTAGTTCTTCTGTAGCTAAGTTATGGGGTTTTTCTAGTTATTCTGGAGCTAAGTTATGGGTTTTTTCTAGTTATTCTGGAGCTAAGTTATGGAGTTTTTCTAGTAATTCTGGAGCTAAGTTATGGGGTTTTCTAGTTCTTCTGGAGCTAAGTTATGAGGTTTTTCTAGTTATTCTGGAGCTAAGTTATGGGTTTTTCTAGTAATTCTGGAGCTAAGTTATGGGGTTTTTCTAGTTATTCTGGAGCTAAGTTATGGGGTTTTCTAGTAATTCTGGAGCTAAGTTATGGGGTTTTTCTAGTTATTCTGGAGCTAAGTTATGGGGTTTTCTAGTTATTCTGGAGCTAAGTTATGGAGTTTTTCTAGTAATTCTGGAGCTAAGTTATGGGGTTTTCTAGTTATTCTGGAGCTAAGTTATGGGGTTTTTCTAGTAATTCTGGAGCTAAGTTATAGGGTTTTCTAGTTATTCTGGAGCTAAGTTATGGGGTTTTTCTAGTAATTCTGGAGCTAAGTTATGGGGTTTTTCTAGTTATTCTGGAGCTAAGTTATGGGGTTTTTCTAGTTATTCTGGAGCTAAGTTATGGGGTTTTCTAGTTGTTCTGGAGCTAAGGTATGGGTTTTTCTAGTTCTTCTGGAGCTAAGTTATGGGGTTTTCTAGTTCTTCTGGAGCTAAGTTATGAGGTTTTTCTAGTTATTCTGGAGCTAAGTTATGGGGTTTTCTAGTAATTCTGGAGCTAAGTTATGGGGTTTTCTAGTTATTCTGGAGCTAAGTTATGGGGTTTTTCTAGTTATTCTGGAGCTAAGTTATGGGTTTTTCTAGTTGTTCTGGAGCTAAGTTATGGGTTTTTTCTAGTTATTCTGGAGCTAAGTTATGGAGTTTTTCTAGTAATTCTGGAGCTAAGTTATGGGGTTTTCTAGTTATTCTGGAGCTAAGTTATGGGGTTTTCTAGTTATTCTGGAGCTAAGTTATGGGTTTTTTCTAGTTGTTCTGGAGCTAAGGTATGGGGTTTTTCTAGTAATTCTGGAGCTAAGTTATAGGGTTTTCTAGTTATTCTGGAGCTAAGTTATGGGGTTTTTCTAGTAATTCTGGAGCTAAGTTATGGGGTTTTTCTAGTTATTCTGGAGCTAAGTTATGGGGTTTTCTAGTTGTTCTGGAGCTAAGGTATGGGTTTTTCTAGTTCTTCTGGAGCTAAGTTATGGGGTTTTCTAGTTCTTCTGGAGCTAAGTTATGAGGTTTTTCTAGTTATTCTGGAGCTAAGTTATGGGGTTTTCTAGTAATTCTGGAGCTAAGTTATGGGGTTTTCTAGTTATTCTGGAGCTAAGTTATGGGGTTTTTCTAGTTATTCTGGAGCTAAGTTATGGGTTTTTTCTAGTTGTTCTGGAGCTAAGTTATGGGTTTTTTCTAGTTATTCTGGAGCTAAGTTATGGAGTTTTTCTAGTAATTCTGGAGCTAAGTTATGGGGTTTTCTAGTTATTCTGGAGCTAAGTTATGGGGTTTTCTAGTTATTCTGGAGCTAAGTTATGGGTTTTTTCTAGTTGTTCTGGAGCTAAGGTATGGGGTTTTTCTAGTTCTTCTGGAGCTAAGTTATGGGTTTATCTAGTTATTCTGGAGCTAAGTTATGGGGTTTTTCTAGTTATTCTGGAGCTAAGTTATGGGGTTTTTCTAGTTGTTCTGGAGCTAAGGTATGGGGTTTTTCTAGTTATTCTGGAGCTAAGTTATGGGTTTATCTAGTTATTCTGGAGCTAAGTTATGGGGTTTTTCTAGTTATTCTGGAGCTAAGTTATGGGGTTTTTCTAGTTGTTCTGGAGCTAAGGTATGGGGTTTTTCTAGTTCTTCTGGAGCTAAGTTATGGGTTTATCTAGTTATTCTGGAGCTAAGTTATGGGGTTTTTCTAGTTATTCTGGAGCTAAGTTATGGGGTTTTTCTAGTTGTTCTGGAGCTAAGGTATGGGGTTTTTCTAGTTATTCTGGAGCTAAGTTATGGGTTTATCTAGTTATTCTGGAGCTAAGTTATGGGGTTTTTCTAGTTATTCTGGAGCTAAGTTATGGGTTTATCTAGTTATTCTGGAGCTAAGTTATGGGGTTTTTCTAGTTATTCTGGAGCTAAGTTATGGGGTTTTTCTAGTTGTTCTGGAGCTAAGGTATGGGGTTTTTCTAGTTATTCTGGAGCTAAGTTATGGGTTTATCTAGTTATTCTGGAGCTAAGTTATGGGGTTTTTCTAGTTATTCTGGAGCTAAGTTATGGGGTTTTTCTAGTTATTCTGGAGCTAAGTTATGGGGTTTTTCTAGTTATTCTGGAGCTAAGGTATGGGGTTTTTCTAGTTCTTCTGGAGCTAAGTTATGGGTTTTTCTAGTTATTCTGGAGCTAAGTTATGGGGTTTTTCTAGTTATTCTGGAGCTAAGTTATGGGGTTTTTCTAGTACTTCTGGAGCTAAGTTATGGGTTTTTCTAGTTATTCTGGAGCTAAGGTATGGGGTTTTTCTAGTTCTTCTGGAGCTAAGTTATGGGTTTTTCTAGTTATTCTGGAGCTAAGTTATGGGGTTTTTCTAGTTATTCTGGAGCTAAGTTATGGGGTTTTTCTAGTTCTTCTGGAGCTAAGTTATGGGGTTTTTCTAGTTATTCTGGAGCTAAGTTATGGGGTTTTTCTAGTTCTTCTGGAGCTAAGTTATGGGTTTTTCTAGTTATTCTGGAGCTAAGTTATGGGTTTTTCTAGTTATTCTGGAGCTAAGTTATGGGGTTTTTCTAGTTATTCTGGAGCTAAGTTATGGGTTTTTCTAGTTATTCTGGAGCTAAGTTATGGGTTTTTTCTAGTTATTCTGGAGCTAAGTTATTTTGTAGTTGTTCTGGCTACGGCCCACAGTATCCTGTGTGAAGGTTCAATAAACCAGCAGAGACCCAGATAAAGTCTCATTCATTCACCACGTCTCTAAACTAACAGTGGAGCGAGGCTTCAGACTGGCTGCATTCAGAGTATGGAAGAAACAGAGATAAACTCAAACAAGACAAGCTAACAGCCACAGAGAAGCAGTTAGCTACAGACTGCATTCTGATTAGAAGATGTCGGTTGGAGGATCAACGAACGGCGGCTTGTATGCGCCTCAACCTGCATCACTGGAAGGTTTTCAGTGTGACGACATAAACCAGGATGAGAGTCCCCGATGCACAGTTTGAGTCCGACACAAAGCCATTTGCTCTTCTTCCCATGATTCCTGTCACTCTCCACTGTTCTATTTAATAAAGCCTAAAAAGGCCAAAAAAGAAGTCCAAACATATTATAACATGAAAACATTATAATGTTATGATAATGGCTCTGGACTGTCAGGGTAACTTGTGAGTTGAGATTTAAAAGAAATGATTTAACTGCTGCTGTGTGAAGGGAATGCTGCTGCTAAAAAGTGTTTGCAAACCAAATGTTACTGTATTTTTGTTCATATAGCAGTACTTTACAAATCAAAGTGCAGAAAACACTACTTTTAAACTCATTATTTAATTGTATGCATAACAATGCAGTTAATTGGGATTAATCGCAGAAACATGCGATTAAAATTTTAATCATTGCCCAGCACTAATGCTGATGTAACCAACCTCCTGTAAATAAGACGGTGTAATGTCTCATTATCATTCTACAACACAGGGGCAAATAAAGCTTGTTTGTAGTTCTTTAAACCAATCACTGCAGTCTTTGTAGAGCTTAGCCCGGGATGCAGCACTGGTGTCATCTCAAAACGGCGACAGAAGTTATTCTACTGGAACATTTGTGTGCAAGGAGTCGAGAACTGTCTTTAAAAGGAGTTATTCACTAACAGGAACCAAGCAGGTTTATCTAATTGCACAATCTGAATCCTACAGTCCTGAGTTTGTTGGTTCTCAAAGGGATGAGCAAAATGTATGATGGAAATGAGAGGATTATACTAGAAGTCTACATCTGGTGAGTCAGACTGACATTAATTATGTCTAAATGAGAAAATGGCATCACTTTAACAGGCTGAGGAAGCCAGCAATGTTGGGGATCATCTGTCTGAAAAAGGTCTTAGACGTCCAGGTAGACAAGAAAAAGCAGGAGAAAGTCGCTGCAGATGAGATACGTTTACCTTCTAACATGCATGGTAGCAACCCAAGATGTTCTTCTAAACCTAACCCAGTAGTAAAACAAAGCAGCAAAAATAATAAAAACAGAATAATAAGTCAGCTCCTTTCTACACAGGACACGAGCTCCAGTCTGCTGAGTTTGTCTCATGACTGCTCTGATCTCGTTGCTCTTGGTACTACCTCATTTCCACTCATATGTCTGTCCTGCATTTCTGTTTTTCTCTTTCGTCTCCATCATAGATCATGAAGAAAATTATGCAATTGCTGATGTCCAATTCATTTATGAGGATGATTCACGCCAAAAAAAAGACACAACATGGATGTAGATCGCCGTTTCATTTGGTTTTGACTCATTTTAGGTCAAAGATAGAGGAAAATGATGCCAAAATGAAGCAGAAGGGTAAACCCAACCCCCGGTGTGGCCAAAAACAGGCAGCAGCAAACACTTTTTAATAAGTTTTACAATGAATATTCGCGCTAATAATAATAATGTTAAACAAAAGCTGTATTAAATGCTTTATAAATGCTGTATCTGTCATTTCTGACCACAAAAAAGTGAAAAAGTAAGATCCCTGCCAGACGTGGTGGTTTGAACTGCTGTGTGACACGATTAAAAGCTCCAGAGTGTGAATAAATCAGCATAGCTTAGATTAAAAGGTGCAAACTGAGGTCACCAGTCAGCTTTGTCACGATCAGCATTGCTCGTTCTTAATCTAACTTACTGTAAATTAACAGCAAATTTGAATCTGTATCGATTTGTGTGCGACGTTTCCGGTGGAATATTACCATAAAAATGTAAAATACGACGTATTCTCAGATCGAAAGAAGGCCGATCGCTGCGTACCTCGAGGGAGACGAGCTGCGAAGTCATTCTGTCTCTGGATGACACATAGCAGGTCTCACTTTTCCTTTAGCTGCTCTTATCTGACAAACATTTAACCCTGGTGTCGTCCTGCAGCTCAAATTGACCCGTTTTAAAGTTTGAGAATGTGGGAAAAAAATATAGATTTTCACAATGAAACGCATTTTCTACATTTCTGGGAAATTTTTGTACATTTTTTGGTGGAATAAAGAAATGTTTAAAAAAATGTTTCTTTAGGAACATTCAGTAAAAAAATCAACCAAAATCCAGTGAATTTCGTTGGATTTTTGTGGATTTTTGTCTGAATGATTGACAACAGGAGGGTAAAGTATCCGTTGTCATTAAAAAAAAAATTAAGCAAACTAGAGATGGTCGAGCAGAAAGACAGGATATTCTAAGATGGGATGACCCAAAAGAACATTATTAAATCTTCATGAATGTACGGTATTTGTTAGCCAACAAAACTTCTCCAATGAAGACATAAAGCACACAGCATTTCTTTGCAATAAATGTTACCCGTGTACGTTCTACTAAACTCCTGTGCAAATGGTGTTTTACGACCAGATCATCAAAACAGAAACAAAGCTGGCATCGGTGCCGTTCGATGCTGACAGACAGAAAAGAGTTCTTCGGCTGGACAGGCGATAATCACGGTCAGACAGTCATATTAGCGCTCAGTTCTGTTTTACTTTGTGACTTAATTCTTGTTTTCAGTCGCTGTATACTTTCAATTTCACCCGCTGCTCGGTTGGGTTTGGTGAAGACCGTAGTTTGAATTAAAACACACTCATCCACAACACTGACCACATGTTACGAGGCAAACTTCCCGTTGCCTACAAAGGAGCGACAGTGACGACAGCGGCAGGGCTAATTTGGATTCTGTTTGTTGGAAGTGCCCTGCATGTTCAAAAAGGACGCTAAGAAACACCGAGTGAATTTGGTTTGTGGCTGGTTTGCGTTAGAAAACGATGCAGAGTGGAGCTGCATCGAGCCGGTCGTGGTGGATGGAGGAGCACACAAAGCTTCAGGGTCCACATCAAGACAAAAGCTTCTTTGGTTAAAACCAGGAAAAAACTGTAGTTTCTGTCACACGCTGATGATCACGTTGTGTCTGACATGACAAACTGGATCTTGAACCTTAACATAACCACAAAAAACTTAATAAAACTGCAAATCTGTGGAAGAGTCACACAGAAAGCACATTAAATACCTCTGATGCGTTCAATATGAGGATTTTTGCAGCTGGCCTGATGAACGTTAATGAGCATTTCCTCATTATGTTGATAGAAAACCATCAAAATTACTTGTGGCATCGGGGTTTGGTTATATATAGAGATACTTTCTGAGAATCGGTGTTGAAATAATTGGTTTTTAGTACTGAGAAATCAATCGCGGAAACATATGGTTTAGCGCCATGCTGAGATAACATCTTCTTGCCTTGCAGTGTTCTGCAGGCACATTTTTAGTTAGATTGGCACTGATGCAGCAGCTACAAGGCTGGCCCTCCTGTTTCTTCATTTACGGGCACCAAAAAATATTGTTTCCTTGTCTGAAAATGTTTTTTTAAAATTCCCCAAATTTCTGAAAATTTGCAAAACTTTCAGGAAGAAAATTCCAATAATTCCTTAAAAATTTCCTTGAAAAGTTGCATTTAAAAAACCCACAAATTTAGCAAGAAAATTCTTGCAAATATTTTCAAAAAAAATAGTAAAAATCTTCCAAAAAAAATCTTAAAAATATCTAAAGTGATTCCATATATATCAGTGACACTTCTAATATTTTCTTTAAGAACATTCACAAAAAAATCAACTTTTTAAAAATTTTTTGGTGAATATTCTTAAGAAACATGTTTTTAAACATTTCTTTTATTCCACCTAAAAATGTTCAAAATTTCCCAGAAATGTTGAAAATGTGGACATCACTAGTTTCACTGCGAAAATATATATATTTTTCCCACATTTTCAAACTTTAGAACGGGTTAAATTTGACCTGCAGGACGACACGAGGGTTAAAATAGCGCAACAAATCTAATTTATTCCAATTAACTGAACATTGTAGTTTATTTAAATTCAGTCCCTGCTCAACACTTAATCCATGTTTGAGCCACGTGGTTCCTTCAGTCGTGTATTTACCCACAAGGCTGAGTGACATGAATGACGGCTACACTGAATACAGTATTTTTTATTTTTTAAAGTTTCGGGGGTGGGAGAGTGTTTGGTGCTTCTCTACCCGGCAACAAGGAGCTGAGTCATCTCTGTCACAGGCCTCCCACGCCTACCCACGCTGCACTGCTCTCGGTCTCTCTCGGTGGTGGAGGTGCATGGCCGCGGACTTGATACCAAAACTAACTGCATCACTTCATCCAGGCCCACAGATGACAAAAACACACATTTACGGTAAACGACGGAGGGGGAGGGGGGGGGGGGGGGCTTGACGGAATAGGGTTGGCACGGGTGGGTGTGAGTGTGTGTGTGTGTGTGTGTGTGTGTGTGAGTCGACCTTCTTCTGACAGTTGATGGAAACTGATACCACTTATCAAACGAAAAGTGTGCAAAATGAAAGGGGAGGCTGAAAGGGCAGAGAGTGAGAAGGAGAGTGAAAGATGTGCATTTCAAAGTGTGATGACCGACTGTGTAGGTCGCAGTATGAGGATACCAGCTAGGGATGACATTTATGAAGGTCAAGGTCAAGGAAACGGTTCTGATGATGTGTTTTAATCATACTGACAGCTTAGAAACCGATTCATATTGTCTAATGATGACTGAAGCCCAAACATGAGCCACAGAAGGCCCCTACTGAGTCTAGGGATTGCTCCATATTGGTGAATAAATCAGTTCTCTACCATTTTTAACTGATTTCAGTGATTTTACCGCCGTCTGGTGAACTATCTTTGTTTCAGCCTCAATGAGCCATTTAGTTGAATCCGAACATAAATTCTGCAAACAAAAATGACACGTTTGTAACTTCTTCAACCTAAATTATACTTTCCATACTTCCCACAGAGCCACAAAGACCTGAACGCTGGCTTTAAAGTTCTTCCTCTGCTCGTCTCAGAGGTTGTGGACAAGAGACGAGTGTCAGCCACGTCTGGACATCAACAAGCCGGCCAGTTTGCTGACTCACCATGTCTGTTGTGCGTCTGTGTAGACGGAAAACCCAACATACTGCTGTATGTACAGAGTCACATGAACATCCACTGCATCCTTCTCATGGTAAATTTTGCATAAGTAACACGTGTTCTGACTGAGAACTCCTTAATGCTGAGTTGACACCAAACAGTCAGCAGGCTGATGTTGTGAGATGCAGCTGTTAGCGTCCACTGAGGCGACACGTTCCACCGTGTTCACCAGCGAGCAGCGATCGAGTCTCCAACATCAGAGTCTCAGTGGCTACAACCAGAATTACAGGATTACAGACTACTTTAACCTAAATTACCCCTTTTTATTGTTACAGCTGAACCCATTATGTCCAAAAATCTCTTCTGGTTGTTGCATCTGGTCTGCAGTGTTCATTGGAATGAATGGATCATGAATAGATCCTTTTCATGCTTCTTCTGCTGAGTCACATCAACACAATCACAATATAACCGTCAGAGTGTGCAAAGATAGATGTAAAGCTGGAAGTATCCTCCAGGCATGAAAAGTGAAACTAAACGTGCACGTGAACTTACATTCTTTCAAACAGCCAGCAGGGGGCGACTATCCTGGTTCCAAAAACAAATCAGATTGTCCAGAAGTCTACGAGAAAATGACTCTACTTCTTAGCTGAGCTGCTGTTTCAGTAAACATCTTCCCGATGAGTTTTTGGTCTCGATCGCTAGTTTCAAGTCTCCTTCAAAACAGCGTCATGTTCATTTTGTAAATTTTGGCTCCATTTAGAGGAAAATAGACGATAAAGCTGGTTAGGCTTCAGGATGGGGGTGTTCAGTGGCTCTCAGTTGAAGCTACCCCTCAGGATTGGTTTCAAAAGACCAAGGTGGTGATGGCAAAAGTCCAACTCGAGGCTTGAAAATGGTGCATCCCAACCCAACAGCTGATGTCATGGTGGCTACGTCCATCTTTTTTATACAGTCTATGGATGCCAAGTGGTAGGCCTTGTCCACACGTTCTTTGGTATTTTATAAAACACAACTTTTTCTATGTATTTTGGCCTTTGGTTCTTAAAAAATGCAGTTTTTAGTCTCTGAAAGTAGACTTTTTGGAAAGAGGTGCAGATTTTCAGGGAACTCCTGATGCAGTGTTGACATGCAGACGGTCAGAAAGTGAGATTTTTGTGAACAATGATGCCGACATCTATGTTTGCTTTCTTAATTGGATTATATCAGTCACTACAGGTGCTTCTCTGATTCATCAATCACCATCACATGACTCTACAACCAAGCAGCCACTGAACAAGCACCAATGAATTTCCAAACTGGTTTAACTACAAGAAAGATGAGAGCAATTCTCAAACTTCGTTGGGCAGAGATTGCTTCTGATTTAACGCGCTGATTTAAAATGAAATTGATCGTCACCCTAGCGACAAGTAAACGTGATTTTGGCAAGATATATAGCGATATATGGCGTCTGTGTGTCCAATATTTCTGCTGCTTCATTCACTAAAGTGTTAAAAATCTCTACACGTCGCTGGATTACGGGGAAATTATTGCAAACTACGTGCAATCAGTGAAGAAGTACAGTCATCATGGATGGCTTGCCCACTCACAAAGAGACTCTGTTGATTCAAAGTGTGAATGTGGAGTGTGTTATTGATGGTTGTCTCACATGTACACTGACAGAACAAAGCCTACAGATCTTATATAATGTGCGTCAGTGCGGGCTGTGAAACTCCTGCTAACGTCACCAACAGACTCTGCAAACAGGTCGATCAAAGTGACTGAAGGGCTCCAGAGCTGGAGTCCTTTCATCACTCCGGCCCATGTGAAGGCAGCTGCTGTAATATCAGCAGGAGATGCAGCACCGCCACTTTCACTTCTGCCCTTCAGAGGTGCGGTCAGTGCGTCACTCTGCGATTACACGACTAAGTTTGGAGCAACAGGTTACATGCCAAGTGCCAAATATAGATAATATGTTTTTTTTTTTTGCCGCAACCCGACCGGCTGCCAGCAAACAGAAAACAGTCGTCCCTCACAGCGCTGCTCAGTGTCTCTGTCATTATCCACCATCACATTTTACATTGCATTTCCTATTTTTAGCCCATCGCTGCACAAGGCGAACCTGAGCTTTGCATGCCGAGCTATTTATCGCTGTAGGAAAATCTCTCTCTGTGATCTATACACAAATAAGAGGATTCATCAACTGCTTTTTGAAGCCTTAAGAGGAATAAAATGAAGTCAAACAGCCATGCAGCGCCTCGCACACAGAAATTACCCCAAAGTTTGGAAAAAATCTGCAATATTTTCAATCTATCGCTTGATTCCTTCCTGATTTTTAGCCTCATATTTTCTCCACTATTAAAAACAAGCTACTTTACAGCCTTTTTTATATTTAGACTCGTCAGACTGAACCTCCTCGAAGAGTAAAGTTGGTCTACAACGATGAAGCAACTCCCCTCGACTAGCTCATACATTAAAAGTGACATAACAGGGTTTCCTAGAAGTGCATTCATTCTCAGCTTAATAAACACCAGTGAAGTTGGAAAAAAAAAAGGTGATGTCCAGCTTTTTGTCACTTACCAGTTTGTCTCTCTTCATCCTCCTCTTCATCAGAAAGTCTTGAGTGAAAACTAAGAAGGGCAAAGAGAAAGAGAGAGAGAGAGAGGGAGGAAAAAGAAGAGAGGAGGAATGTTTTAATCACCCTGAAGGAAGCCAGATATCTTCCCACTCACATTACTGAGTGTCCTACTCACACACAAACACACACACTCAGATAGCTGCAAAGGTCAAGGTGAATCACGAGGAGAGAGAAAAGACACAAGGTGGTGACAGGGATTGAAAGAAAAGACAGTAAGACAGAAAGTAAAGGCTCCAGAATGAGAGAGAAGAATGAATAGAATGCAGAGAGGAGGTGACGGAGGGAGGAGAGCGCTCAGAGACTGGAGAGAGAAAGAATGAAATGCATGGCTTGGCTGAGTCATCTCTAACCACCACTTCCTTCAAAAAGCTCGACTAAAAGCTCTACTAATGACTGGCCAACTTCTGAGGCAAGCACACACACACACACACACACACACACACACACACACACACACACACACACACACACACACACACACACACACACACACACACACACACACACACACACACACACACACGAATCTCCTACTTAAGCTGCAGTTTTTTCTTCCTCCTTCAGCTTCAAACTGCTAAAACTCTTTTCCCTCGAGACAGTTGTGTTCGTGTGTGTGTGTGTGTGTGTGTGTGTGTGTGTGTGTGTGTGTGTGTGTGTGTGTGTGTGTGTGTGTGTGTGTGTGTGTGTGTGCTTAAGCCTATCTCAGAGGCTTGACTTGAATTAAAGATATGAGGCCGTTATAACGATCATGTCGTCCTGCAGGTCAAACTGACCTGTTATAAAGTTTGAAAATGTGTGTGTGTGTGTGGGGGGGGGGGGGGGGGGGGGGGGGGGAGACGACACTGTATTTTCACAATGAAACTTCTGATGTCTATATTTTCAGCATTTTTGGGAAATTTCTGAACATTTTTTTGGTGGATAAAAGAAATGTTAAAGACGTTTCTTCAGAACATTCAGAAAAAAATCAACCAAAATCCAGCAAAATTCACTAGATTATGGTTAGAAATTAGAAGTTTTAGAAATTAGAAGTTTTCCTGATATATATGTAATCACTTTAGACATTTTTAGGAATTTTTGGAAGATTTTTACTCATTTTTTGAAAATATTTAAATGAATTTTATTTTTATTTTTAAATAAAACATTTAAGGGAATTTTTTAAGGAATTATTGGGATTTTCTTCCTGAAGGTTTTGCAAATTTTTGGATTTTTTTCAGACAAGGACACTATATTTTTTGGTGCCTGTAAATGAGGACAACAGGAGGGTTAAACGATTCTGGCCCAAACATTCAAAAAGCTGATGGGGCTAGCATGAGGCGCTAAAAATGTCACTAAATGACGACTGAGGGTCCTCACAAAGATGGAAATACCAACGTGTATTTAAGGGAAAGCCTGAGAAGCCGACTCATGAAGTGACCCCAACGAACTGTGTCGTGAGAAAAAGCACAATCTACTGCTGAATTTTCCCAGAATTCCCAGAAGCAATGGCTTCTTCACTTTTTTATTTTTGCATCAAGGGAAACTCTGCTTAAAACCAGAGTGTGAGTGCATCGTTTAAAGAAACAGTTCAACATTTTGGAAGGAAAAAATGCTGTTGGCTTCATGTTAAAGACTCCCCACTGGCAAATATCTGTTGTTTTTACATTGTTGTAGTTGTTTTTTTACATGCTGGAAGACGAATCTTCAGCATAATTATGAGTATTTCCATGTTGAAAGAACAGCAGTAGCCTCAAAAACAGATTTAGACTTCAGGAGCAACAAGTCTAAAGAGTTAAATCTGAAAGTTCAAACATATATGTCCAAATGGTTCATTAATACAGCATGCCATTGTGTAGAGGAGTTTTACAGCATTTAAACAGAGCTGTAGGTGAGCTGGTGTGCTCGAGTAAGGGGTAAGTGAAAAGAGGTGGGGGAATCATAGAACTGCACGTTTTAGAGTCAACACTTGTGTAGAGTAACATCTAAGATATTTTAAGGCAGGAAGGGATTTTTTTAAAGCAAAAACTTCTAAACATGTAACTTTGATTCACACAGATGAGTCTTCAGGAGCTAAATTTAAGATCAGAGAGGCATTTTAAAGAGAAAAATAGAGCACATTATTCATTTAACAGATAAGAAGTTGACTTCATAAGCAACAAAACACACATTTCCTGACTTCTGCAGTATGACTGGTATGACTAGTAGCTGATGGAAGCTAATTCCACATGCTATAGTTTCTACTGTATTTGCATTATTGAGTCAGCTGACTGACTTTACGACTCTCTGCTACTTCAAGTCTACAGTTAAGACATGTTTAGTGAAGCTGTGCATGAAAAGCTGCTAAAAGTCACTTATTAACACAAACAGAGAGAGTTATCCACTGGAACCATTCAGCAGCAAACACCAGATACCTTCTGAGCAGCTTTTAGTGCGCTGGCCTGATATTTCACAGGTTTCACTTTTGGTTTTGGCCTTCGCAATGTCACCTCAAAGCGACTACAAGACTTCTGGATGCTGTTATTTGCCCAGAAATAGTTCCACTGCACATACAGCCATATAAACACAAACTGTTTTGCATTTGTTAAACCAGCACACAAAACATCTTAACTATCAAGCTTTAAATGCGTTTGTGTGCATACTTTTTCTTAATTTTCGCCCGTTTTCGGTCTTCTTGCTAAGCTAAGCTGACCACGTGCTGACTCCAGCTCCATATTTGTCCCACACACACATCAATCCTCACATCTCCCTCAGAGAGAAAAGCAAACGGGCACGTTTCCCAAAACAGAACAACAACTATTTGTTCAAGAGCCGTTTTACGAGCTGAGGCCTTGTTGTCACACATCTGGAGCAGCGTGACGCATCTGATTTGAGGAAAAACTTGTGCGATTCAGGAAGCTTTTGTGAGTGCAGCATCGGCGTCTGGCCTGTGTGGGATGGCACAAGTGAAGCTCTGTTGGAGGACATCAAAACCGGAAATAAAGCTGCTGCTGAGCTTCTCCCGCTCTTCTGCTGTTTGCATTCACTGTAAAAACCCTCCGGGGTTATTGTGACACAGATGAATTCCCACCCCGTCCAGCTGAGGCTCCTATCCGGAGGAAGTCATGGGAACTCATAAATACACACATCCTCCTCTGCAGTTCCCACACTTTTCACAGCAAACACACATATACACCCAAAGACACAAACACATGATGGACACGATGCAAATTACGCTCAGTCATACTGGCACTGATGAAAATGTGGAACAGACATCGATCACTGCAGCGGATGCGACTGCAGCTCAGCCTGTTAATTACAGATACAGCTGGAGGAGAGACCTGACAGTTCTGCATGCTGCTTCTGCAATGCACGCTTGAATATAAATATAAATAGATATATATCGGTTCCGGGCAGAAGGCCATCCATGCTGCATGATCTCTGCAGCTTCCTTTAAAAAGAACATGTTCTGTTTATTGGAAAATGAAGCCAGAGAGCTGAATTATCTGAGGATTAGACAAAAGAAAAAAAAAGAAACACAACATTGAAACTGATCTGAAGAGCTCCATGTCACTCTGACTTGATCTGCAGATTCCACACATGAAAACAAAACCGATCGACATCAGTGCTAGTAAGAGCACGCATGTCCTCCAGCACTGCGGTGTTTTGACCTAAATTCTACTTGTTAACGTGCTTACAATGACAATTACGCACAACAATGTAGGTAGAATCCTCATTGTCTTCACTTGTCATGTAGAAATGCTAACTTTTGTTACTAATCACTAATCCCAGTGCTAAACTTTACAGATACTGAACAAATGAAATGTGAAAGGATGCTTCCTATCTATAAAACACCATTAATTAGCTGTTGAGGTATTTCAGTCTGGACCAGCTGATCATCTGAGAGGCTACCACTCATAAAACCATGGCACTAGAGCTCCTAAGTTATCCAAATGACATGCACAGTGCATTTACAAGTTACCAAATGTTCCTTAATATGAAAAATACAGTAGAATCCACCAGACACTAAAGCTGCAGTTTTTATCCAGTCCGCCCAGATTTGACATTTGACCTTTAGGATATAAAATCATTACGACATTTCTGTTCGGTTCTGCCACAAATAATGAATTAATTTTGGCAAAAAAAACTTGTTTTTGTGATCACAGTTATCTTTGACAATCAATATCTGATCAGTTATTGTTGTTCTAAGTGAATATTTGCACCAAATTTGAAGAAATCCCCTCTAAGCGTTTGGGAGACATGAGACAGACCAAACAGGAAAACATATCGCCTCCAGCTTTTACTTCTGTTGCTCAGACTCGGGATCATAACGGCTCAGAATCATGAACAGAAATATTAACAGCTCAGAATGAAAAGCAAATGGACAGATGGCTGCAAAGCAGGAATGAATCATTACAAGTTTTAAATCAAACAATCACTGTCAGTTTGATGAGAAACAACCTATAGTGAGGTAACAGAGTTATGCTTTCTCTAGGGAAAATTTCACACAAAATAAAATATTTTCCATTTCAGGGGAGGTAAACTAAGAAATAACGAGCCGTCAGTAAGTGCAGCTGCAGCAGATAAGCGCGCAAAAAAAACATTTCTCCACAGAAACCGAAACCTTTATCACGATGGTTTTTATCGAGAAGATGTCACAGTGTGAATAACACAGTGTGAAAGGAGATAAGGACAAATAAGATGGAAGAAATAAGTTCAAAACAACAAGGAAACAGCTTGAATCTTCTGCTTTAGTTGCCCTGAAATTAACTTTGGGATTGTGATGCTGAAGGTCTTATGGATTGTCTAGACTGAGTCCTGTGGGTTTGAATTTGCAGCACACAAACCTATTTTCCGATGCATCACCCCCGGTTTAATTGGCCGACATGCACTGTGCAGACTCTGTGCACGGAGAGAGAAAGTAAAGACTTTGAGAAACGATGGCTCAGCAAAGTGCTCATTGTGGGAGGATTGTGGGAGATTGAGTCTACAGATGAGTCAAGGAGAGCCGTTACGCAGAGCAGCAGAATGAATAGCACAACAGTCTATCTTTAGTGTCCGTGTGGGAATCAAACCAACACTTGCATAGTTGTTGCTATGGGATCCGTGCCGGCACACTGGTTACACTCATAATAACACGCTGCAGCGGCATTTTAAGGTATTTTTAAACTCCTAGTGTTGCTTAAATTGTAGAAAACATGGAAGTGCATCTGAACATGTGTATAAAAACAATAAAATAAACAGCAAAGTGGTATTTTTGAATGCATGGTTTCTAAATGGCCACAGCTACAGATAAAAATCCCCAAAACCCTGCAACACAGTGTTGTTTTTTGCACATTTTGAGTCATGTATTCTTCAACTAAAGGCAATAACAGACTTCAGACCAACCAGAGAGTGAGCCTGCTAATGTTATAAAGTCACGTCTGGCTTCTGTGATCGGTCAAAGTGTCCCATGACGCTCTAAAATACATGTGAGACATTCAAAAAGAACAAGAATTCAACTGTTCTCGGTGTCTGAGTCAACGAGGAAAGGCACCAAGCAGATTTTCCTCCGTAAAATGCCAAGTAATTACTTTTTCTACCACATCATCACTAATGCTGGTTCGCAGTCCGTCACCGTCTGCAGAAACCTCGTCTTCTACGACCGTTTCATTAATTCTGAATATTCTGCCTTTGTGCATGAAACACACACAGATTCATTTTTGTTACAGAGATATGTTTGTATATAGCCTGCATAAATACATGAATGCATAAAAAACAACCCAAACAGCTTTGGAACCTCTTTAACCACCAATGTGTCATTTTTAATGTACTCTAATGTTACGGTCAAAGCTGTCGATCTCAGAACGTATCGAAACAAAGAAGAAGAAATTTGTTTTGAAAAAGAATGCTACACCCTGCCTACTTTCAGTGGAGGTCTTTCAACATCTGCAGGACAATTTTAGGGGTGTTTTACAAGAAATCAAATTATGAAAATGTACAAAATTCATGTATATACAGAGAGTCCTTTATTGCTAGCATGACTGTACGGTTGTTTGCTCTGTTTTATTGAATTTTTTTTAATCTTCACTCTGTGTAAAGCACCTTGTGTTGCATTTTTGTTTTTTATGAAAAGTGCTATATAAATAAAACCTGGCTGTTTGATTGACAGGTGCATATAATGTTTTATAGAACACTATATTAATGGTAGATTAGGTTTAGCTGTATTGCCAGTGCAACGTAATGCAGGTTAACATGTGACCAGAAGCACAATAGAAGTAGATTACTGCAGAAGCAGAATGGTACGAACACATGAAGCTGCTGGAGATAACACTATATTACATTATTTTACGATTGGCCAGGTTGTAAACTGCAGATGTGAAAAAGAGGACTGGGTTTGGAGGAGCTGAGGTTCAGCAGCTTTGATGACACTGACATGTAGTCCATCCAGTTCTCAGAAGAAGCTGGAGGTATCTCTTCCTTGGTGGGTTTTTTTTTAACCTCCTGTCTTGTCTATCCCTGAGTTTGTCCATCAACTCATATTTGGATTTCCCCTCTGCTTTACCTTCTCCTCAAACAGAACTTTTCATGATGCTATCTTTGGTTCTCCAGGTCTTCTTGCATCTGAGCTACTGCCACCATCATCTGTAGATGTTTGAGCTTGTAGACGGCATCTTTTCTTCGCCTTTACGTTGAAGGTTCCTCCACCCGTTGCACCAGGCAGATCTTGGCCTCCTTCGTGTTGGTCAGGTCACATTTGTGCACAGTTTCAATTCAACACGAGGGGCTGGACGGTTACTGGTTTCAAATTACCGTTTTTAGGGGAGGGGGTGGAACATGTGTCATGTTAGCCTAGCCGCGCTAGACCCATGTTCCGAAGTCCCATTAGCTTCCCAACCAGCGGAGCCAACTGGTATATTAAGGATTTGCCATATCCCGTCGGCATAAGTCCAAATACGTCTTTCTTCTCAATGAAACACTTCAGTGCCGTCCTTTGTTTATCTTTCAAGTTGAATTTTAGCTTCAAATCTTTAAGGGCTGTGGCCAAAGCCGAGTCCAAAGATAACTGTTTATTGTGCGCCGGTTGTTTCTGTCAGAATCGTCACGCCTCTGTCGTCACTTCGTTACGCCCGCCTTCTGACTCTACACTTCATGGTGATTGGTCCGGCCAGTTTTAGGAGCATCCAGCCTCGAGCCTTATGGAGGGTAACTAGACCCACCCTGGCAGAGAATTAAATTCGTTGCCGTGGGTTGTCTAGCACGGCTAGGCTAGTGTCATGTAGTAATCAGAAAGAATGAATTTTAAACGCTTATATTACAGCAGATAAAGCGTTTAAGTCATTTCTTCCTCTTTCACCCTCAAAAATAGCTGTTAACTATTGAATTATTGAATGATCTGCTCATCTATGGCAGCACAGCAGCAGAAACCAGCAGTCTAATACTGACCACTACACAAACTCACACTGTCCATCTGGTTACTGATATTTCACCGCAGGAACAGACCGTCTCTTTCTGGTCTTGATAAGAGGAGAACTTGCTGCTGCAGAGGTCTGGAAATTCAGGAAAACAGCAACGATCTGCTGTAGAGACAAACGTCAGCACAGCTCGAATGAAAGCTCAGCAAATATCAACTTACTTTGTCCCGTCTCTCTTATCCAGCTTGTCTTTCAAACACCAAAACTGACAGAACCTTTCCATCCCTTCAAATCAACACTCCCCCTTCTGTCCCCAAATCTATGAATTTGCTGTTACTGGTAGCCGCTGTTGGTGTGTTGACGTAAGTGGAACAGTTTGTCTGCTGATGTTTAACCATGGAAACACTGCTGGGTAGAAGGACTCATAGATTTTATAAGCAGGAATCAACCTGCACCCACACAGCCAATGACTCCATCTCTCCCTGAATCAGTGCAGTACAGTAAAAAAACAACAAAACAGTATTATATAGGCTTGTTTTATCTTTTTTTAATGTGTGTCTCTGTCAGATTTACAGCTGCAGATCACTGATGTCCTGCAGCTGCTGCTTGACTCAGATAAAAAACTCAGCAAAATGCACTATGTCATGTGAAAAGTGGACCAAACCCACATCTCCAAAGAAAAACTGGCATCACTCAGCAACTCTGACGTGAAGAATGCAAACAGGAAATGTACTCAGCGACACAAACCGACCTCTGAAATGACCGCCGAGACAAACGCTTATCATCTGCTTGGGCTTATTTTCCATTTTTGGTGTTAATTTGTTCCATTTTCTCCTTTAAAGTTACCTCCCTGCCTCACCTCCCCCATCTTTCCTCCCACATCCCCTCAGGTCTCCCCCCCTCAGGCTTCATCCAGTCTGGGGCAGTGTGGACGGTCTGGGTCATTAGTCAGAGGGAGTGGAGGATCTGACTCACCTCCCCCTGAGTCTAAACACTATTAGCTTCCAGGTGGCCCACTGAGATGCTATTGTGCTTCTGATTAGCCGGCTCAGACACATGGACTGATGTGGGAGTCGCAGGGAGGCAAGTTTCCCTCCATGTGGAGCTCCCAAAGACGACATCTTATGAGTCAGCGACGAGGTAATGGGTGGATTCCGAAGATTTGTGTGTGTGGTCGGTGGATTGAGTGGCAGAAATAAAGAAAATGTGTGTGTTCTCATGATGATTAATGCCCGAGTGAGACCACCGGGGCGATGGCTTTGTCTCCACTGAGGGTCCATTTATTAATCAGTCTCACATTTGACAGTCGATTAACCTTTTAGGTCATTTTCCCAAATAAAAACGGATTGGGAAGACTTCTTGAAATAAGATCTTTCTTTTTTTTTTTTGTCCTGTCCGGCAACAGAGCAGGCAGAATGGCGATCTGGCTGCTGCACTGTGCCACACAAGTTTGCTTTTCCAAGGGGAGTTTATAAGTATAAGACTCCCCTTGATACTGTGCAGTAATTTATTTAGATTGAATACTTGTTGATTAGTTAAATATACATAAATTTGCCGAACCTGACAGGGGAAAGGCAGGAAGAAAGAAACGAGAAGAGAGGAAGAAAAAAAAATCAACAACAACAAGGGGGGATAGTGAAGAGAAAAGAAAGAGTGCAAGAATACAATTATCTTTCAATTGAAACCGACACAACAGACAACAAGCTAGTACACCTTAACAAAGACACAGCGGAACGCATCCTACGGGTTTTGTTAGGAAACACAGCTAGTAATTATTCAGATCATCTATGTGAAGCAAACAAACTGAGGAAACATGTCTTTTGATATTCTGGCACCAGGACAAACTTAACATCCCACAAGACAACATGGTTGCTATGTCCACATGCAGAGTACGGTGCAATTGTGACTGTGATCATGCAACTATGACCTCTGACCTCCGTGAAGGCCAGAAGCGGGCCGAGAGCCCACAAGAAATAAGATCTGATATCTAGAATATTGAGATCCTAAAATTAGCTGGCAAAACTTATTTTAAGCTCTATTTTACCAGGATTGTCAAGCTTAGGCGTCTTAAAATAACAGATATTCTTTAAAAAAAAAAAAAAAAAGCAGTTTTCACTCAAAAATAGATTTTCGCTTTCATGTAACCTCCTGATTTGAAATGTATTAACCCTCCTGTTGTCTTCATTTACGGGCACCAAAAAATATAGTTCACTTGTCTGAAAAAAATCCAAAAGTAGCAAAAAAAATTCACCAAATTTATGAAAATTCCAATAATTCCCAAATACCCAGAATTTGGCAAGAAAATTCTTGTGAATATTTTCAAAAATGAGTAAAAATCTTCCAAAAATCCTAAAAATATCTAAAGTGATTCCATATATATCAGTAAAACCTCTAATATTTTCTTTAAGAACATTCACATAAAAATGAACCAAAATCCAGTGAATTTTGTTGGATTTTGGTTGATTTTTATGTGAATGTTCTTAAGAAACATTTTTAGCATTTCTTTTTTTCCACCAAAAAATGTTCAAAGATTTCCCAGAAATGTTAAAAATGTGAACATCAGAAGTTTCACTGTGAAAATATATTTTTTTTCCACATTTTCAAACTTTAAAACGGGTTAATTTGACTGGCAGGATGACACGAAGGTTAAACTTATTTTGAGTTTTCCTGTAAAATTCAACTCAAAACAAGATAATTTCAAGATTGTTTGACGTAACGAGATATTTAAGATGCATTGTCTTAAAACAAGTCCCTCCATCTGCTGAAATGTCTCTTGTTCAGTGACTTTATCTTAAATCAAGTGGGATGAGACATTTGACTAAGAATAAGACAAACAGATTCGGTAAGATGTGGAGTTTTTGCAGTCATTGATGAAGTGATTGTCCTGCTGTGATTTTCTTCAACATCTCATTCTCATTTGGTCCAGCTAATGGTTTAAAAGCATCAGCAGCTGCATTTCTGTAAAGTTTCATCCACACTCGACAACAAAGCCTGCACAACTTTCTGTTCGCTTTCATCTCCGTGGTTTCAACCATCCAGACGACGCTGGAGGAGGCGTCTGGGTTTCTGATTGGAAACAAGCGAAAGTTTCCAGGTCACTCCGTGTCTGACTTTCTCTCTAAAATAAAAACTTTCAGTCAGGCAGCGTCTCACAATAACAGTCCAGTCAGAAGCAACAACAAGAAGACTCTTCTGTCTGCTGCAGTGTGGGAAGTCTGATGGAAACCGGAGCTGCATTTCACATTAACTGTCATGTTTCTGGCTTGCATTTATTTGAAAAGATTAACTTTGAATTGCAGCTAAAAAAAACAAAACAAAGAAAAGCACATGAAACCACCTGAGTAATGCTTTGTAATCTACAAGGGGCCTCTAGGGGTGTCCTTTGGTGTCTGGCAGCAGGACATTGGACCCTTTGGAGGGTTTTAAGGTGGATTTTGCTCAGTACAGGTAGTCCTGATTGATACGTTGCTGAGCAGGAGATCAGGTCATGACTTTCAGGCTCTTTTCAGTCTTCCTTGAGCCTTTCTCGAGCAGTTTTTGGGTTGCATGTGTCAAAGAAGCATTCACATGAATGCCAGATCTCAGGTTTCTCAGCAGAACATTGATTAATAGGGCTATGTTTGATTTTCAGTATATTTAATGTAGTGGCTGATCAGTAGAAGTAATACAAAATCATCTAATGACTGACAAAAAACTTGAAGCAAGCAGCCATTTCTGGTTCTAAAGGGGTTCTGTTAAATCCAGAGGCTCATGGATGACTACAGGTAGACCCATGAAGTCCTACAGGAAGGGCCAGAGTCGTCTCTACTTTCTGAGGAGGTCCGTCAACATCTGCTGGACCATTTTGAGGGTATTTTACGAGTCTGTGGTGACCGGTGGTGGCTGATTCATAAAGGCCTGCAACATTACGGGGGTGGAACTGGATTTCCTGAGGAGGATACTTGTGTTTGTCAAATTTTGACTCATGACAGATAATAAACTAAAGGCATTCCCACCCATGTGTGTTCACCAGTTAGGTTGGTCCATTGTACTAAATACTTGAGTAATCATGTATTTCATGTTTTATATTTTCTATTATTTGGCATTTAGTCGTAGAAAGATGTCTTTACTTTGACATTAAAGAGTCATTCTTTGCAAATTCTTGTCAAAAATAGACAAATTAAATTGACTATAATTTACAGTTATAAAGTAATAAAAGGTCAAACTTCCAAGATGGTCCAGTAATGTAACAGGACAGACACTAAGATGGTTAAAATGACTAATCAGTAAGTCAGAAGTTGGACTCCTTGGCAACAGAGCCACAACTGAGGATACTTACTGAGTCCAATTTTGGTTTAAGACAAATAATAAACTACTGCGCCCCCCCCCCCATGTGCTTGTTTGTTAGTTAGGCTGGTCTGCTGCACTAAATACTGTCTGAAAGGTTTGAATATTTATGAAATCACTTATATTACATAGTATATTTTTAATAAATTGACATTACTTTACATATATCTGACTTCACTTTGACATGAAAGAGTCTTTTTTGTTTAAACTGACCATGATTCAATCTTGATTAAAAATAAAATCAATAAAAAATGAAAACTTTCAAGAGGTCCATTGTTGTTGTATTAGCAAATGCATGCTAACATGCTAAATTAAGGTTAAAATGATAAATTATTAAGTAAGAAACTATCATTATGAGCATGTTAGCTGACTGAATTTAGTTTTTGACTCTTGTTCTTGTAACTGACATGAATGGAATTGTGACATTGGTATTATGTGAAGGAGGAACAGTTGAATTTTACATTAGAAGCCTGCAGGAGGTGAAAGTCTGACACCCACACAGATGTTTGGTGGAATATTCCTTTACATGATGCACATTAAGAGCCCGAATAGAGGACTAAACCTGCGCAAATGCCTCTTTGTCCCATCAGTACTGGAAAACTTCAGCAACAGCTCAATCAATATTCACTAAAACACACAAACACACACAGATGAGACTAATGTGTTGCCACAGCTGCCTTCGTCTAGCTGATCCACTGTGTGAACCAAAACCCGGCTGCTTCTCACTGCTCTCCTCCATTGTTGTCTTAAAGCATGCCGATCAATGCCTCCCGCTGACAGCCGCCAACCAATCAATACCTCGGGTTCCCCAAGGTGGCGGGGCTTCAACTGTTCACCCTCAGGAAATGACAGAGGTTCAAAGGATCCAGTAGTGTTGTGCTGGAGGGCAAAGAAACACAGCAACCCTGAAGTCTGAAACACAGAAGCTCAGCTGAATGATGATGAAGGAAACGCTGCCCTCTACTGGCAACCAACAGGAGCTACAACAAGGACGAGGGTCACTCTTCTTCATGGTCCACTGAGAATTTCACCTGCTGGAACCCTCCTGCTGTCTTCATTTACAGGCTCCAAAAAATAGTTTTCCTTTTTCTGAAAAAAAAATCCAAAAATTCACCAAAAAAATACCCAAATTTCTGAAAATTTGCAAAACCTTCAGGAAGAAAATTCCAATAATTCCTTAAAAGTTTCTCTTAAAGTTTAATTTTTTTTAAAAAAAAATCCCCCAAATTTGGCAAGAAAATTCTTGTCAATATATTTTTTTTTAAAATGAGTAAAAATCTTCAAAAAAATCCTAAAAATATCTAAAGTGATTCCATATATATCAGTAAAACTTCTAGTATGTATGTAAATAATGTAAATAATGATAATGTGCAATTTCATCAAAAATTTGCTCTAAATACTGCTTTCTTTTCTTCTTCTGAAGAAAATATTTTTATTTATATGCACTGTGTGTATTGTGTGCTGCATTCTTTTTGATTCAAATGTTCCATTTGCTGCTGTACACTGTAAATTTACCCGCTGTGGGATTAATAAAAGTTTAATCTATCTATCTCTATCTGTCTAGTATTTTCTTTAAGAACATTCACATAAAAATCAACCAAAATCCAGTGAGATTTGCGGGATTTTGGTTGATTTTTTATGAATGTTGAAACATCTTTAACATTTATTTTCTTCCACTAAAAAATGTTCAAAGATTTCCAAAAATTGTTGAAAATGTGGACATCAGAAGTTTCACGGTGGAGATTTTTTTTTTTTTCTCCACATTTTCAAACTTTAAAACGGGTCAGTTTCAACACGAAGGTTAAAGGCTGAAATTCAGCAGCTTCCAAGCTCAGCCAGCAGATGGAGGCAGAGAGCAGAGAGATCGTGCAGGTTCTGCTGAGGACTGAGAACTAATCATTGTCCTTATTTAAGTTTACTTTTTTGACCTTTTCTCAAATAATGATGTCTTTTCTAAGCTGACAGAAAACAGCCCAAAGTCACATTTTTATCCCGTCTGTTTGCACAAGAGTCAGAACAGAAAGATATTCAGTCTTCTGTCACATTTTTTTCCAACTAAAGACCCCTTACAAGACCGAAAACAAACTTTGGACCTCTTCCTGTATGCCTCTTGTGGTTAGTTTGATGAATTCCATGTAAATAGTCATAGTTATGTGACAGAACAACACATTAGAATTGCATTTGAAAGACATTCAGCATGTATTGAGAATATTCATATTACATCAACACAGAATAAGAAGCTGTGAAGAAAATGCGTAAGTCATGTTTCACTGCTGACTAAGTTAGTTCTTCATGGCGGTTACAGCTGAGAATGATTCAGAAATGGGAAAAGGAAGCAACACCTGCGAGCCACCAGTTCTGGACATTCCCTTTAAACTCCAACAGCTTCTTCTTTGCTTCGTCACCGAGTCTCTTTCTGGGCAGTGAAAGGTTCCACGTCCACCACAGACACTGGTGTCAGCAAAACATTCTTTAAAACAGTCACTAAGGTGTGACCTAACAGTCTTTTTCAGAAGCTCACCTGGTGTTCTGTGAGCTGAGGAAACCTGCTGATGATCCATTTGTTCAGATAATTCAGAAGCTTGGTGCCTCCTCAACCCGACAGATTTCATGGTGAGAAACTGCAAACATAAAAGACGTTTCAGCCTCCATTTGATTTCAGTGATGAGATAATCTGCTTTGTATCTTCTGACTTTAGTTTTAAATTCAGGCCCACTTTATTTGCTGTAATAAGCTGGTTGGTTTAAAAATCTTTAAAAGTATTGATTGCCAGTAGCAACAGATTAACGAGTTTAGACTTTAAATTAAAACGGACTCTTATCTAAATCATTTTGTTGGAGATTCTGCTTTTTCTAATCTCACTACATAACCATATTTAATATCAGCTGCTGTCTCTATTTTACATGAAAACAGTGAGAACTGTAGTGCAGCAGTGAACTCCACCGTGCAGATAATATTTACCAGATCTGCATCCCTGCACTAAATGTAATGCCGGTGGTTTTCCACTAGGTGGCGTTATAAGCCTGCGTGCAGCACAGATAGAGACAGTAGCTCCACCTCCATTCACAAAGTAAAATGTGGTGACTGAACACTGCAAATCAAAGGTGGAGATCATATTATTAAAGAGACTGCTCAGATCTTAAACGTGACCGGCTCAATGCGTTTCTCTGCCACTTCTATAAAAAGATATAAAGATATGTAGATAAAATCAGCCCTGTTCTTAAGAAGGAATTGTGAGAATTGCATGTGCATGCGGTGCATAAAGCAGGCCTGTGTGAGCCTTTCATTGCTTTGTGCTGCAGCTTTAATCTCTTCTTTCACTCAGAACAAACAGCTGCAGCATCAGTTGAACACAATAAAAATCAAACGTAAAACTATGAGGCAAGACAGACACTTTGCATGAAAAGATAAGTAATTGGCGTGTGAAAACTGTTCTTTTTTTTCTTCTTTTTTTGAAGTTTCAGGCTCCACCACCACCACTTCCTCTGCTGTGAAGCCACTGGGTGCAGGTCTTTACTGGAAACCAGTAGCTCTGACTAAAAACACCACAGTAGTAATGTACGGTGCAGTTGTGGCAGCCGTTAGATATCAATAAGCTGCACAGTGAGACAGTTAACCTCTCAGTGGCGTCTGCACATGAACTGTCACACATCCTGCATCTTCTCAGCTGCAGCGTACGGCAGCATCTTACTGGAAACCAGTAACTTCAACTGTAATCTAGCGGCCAGCAGAACCTGCCCACAGCAGACTCATAATGGGTGGGAGTGAACTATTATTACACGAAAAGAATGTGTTTCAAAGTTCACATGGTGATATCAGACATGGGAGTGTTTCCTGTGAAGATCTGACAATGAATCCTCCTCCTGCTGCTGCTGAAGTCACTGCAGCTTCTCACACTGGATTCAAGTAAAAAGTTCCAGCAGCTCTGCAGCGAGGCACAACCGCAGTCTTTAAAGAGCTTGTCTTCATTCTTAGTTTTTTCCACCGGGCCTCAAGAGTCAAGATTACATCGGTGTCACCATCAAACTATAAAAAACAAGTATGCACACATGCACTGCAGCTTTTGAAGTCATTTTTCCATAAAGAAATACAAAATAACCTTATCTAAAGTTCATGCTCTTGCATGCTTATCTTCAAAAACTTGATCTTCAGGCACAACTTTGACAACACAGGACCAAAAACACCTGAAAGTTTTATGCTTCAGTGCACTGAAGACATTCAGAAATCTAAGACAACACTAGAACACAAAATAAAACCCTGTGAGGTCTGTTACGGACAAACTCTCGAGCCGATTCCTCGTGCTGCAGAAGCTCTGTGAAACCAGATCTCATGTTTTCTGCGATATCTTTCTGAGAAACATACAGGAATGAAAACAACCTTCCTCTGGCCTTCTTGGTAGAGACACAGCAGTAATAAGACAGCTCCTCAGTTACACGATCTGCAGGTCATCACCTGATTAGATGAGAGACGATAAGACAAGAATGCTGCAAAGTTGATGAGATTGACGTCAAAAAAATTCACTTTCACTTTTAGCTACAAATCAAAAGGATAAAAGGTTAGAGCTGGCCACAGGAGCAGCAGGTATGCACTCACACTGCACCCACTCACTCCTATAATGTGCACCTTCACACAGGCCTCAACACTTTCATGCACAAATCAGTGAACACAGGCAAACACTCCTGCAAGTACCTTCACGTAAAACCTTCCTTGAACTAATTATTTTGTCATGTGAAGTAAATTTTGTGATTTTCCTGTTTTACTCTCTGTTAAAAATGCCTGTTTCAGCCCATCAGGTGAAGGTTTTTCTACACAGAACTGTGAAGCGACGCAGAGAGCTGCTGTTCTTAGTTCCTGAAAAGCCGAGATGTTGGAGATAAGAGAGTTTCTGCCTGATGGGTGTATTATGTCAAAATCGACACTCGAGAGGCGACAGAAGAGGAAGTGCTTCTGTCAATGTGCTGAGTGACGCATGCGTTTGAATTACAGGCCAGCTGGTGCTACAAACTGTTCAATAACTCTATTTTACTGTGAGCTTTTTAACGTAGACACCAACAAAGATTCAGGAACTGGGTGTATCGGTCTCTAAGCACATAGATAAGGTTGGACCAATGAGACTGCAGATCTCTGGGAGTTGCACATCACATCTGACAGCTTTCAGTACTTACTATTTACATTTCTGGTGTCAAATGTTATAGTACTGAAGCACACGTCCATAAAACATCTCCAAAATGTGGGAAAGTTCCTCAGTGTGACCAGTGACAAGCACATGAACGCTGGATTTACAGCTCTGTCAGCCAGGTGGGACGGATAATTACTAACTGAGCTTTGATTCAAGAGTTTCCACAAAGCTTTTATTGCAATTTGTAACTGTCAAGTTTGAAAAGCTTCTTCAACAAGAACGTTGCTCATGTCCAAGACCACAAAGGACGGAAACCTTTAGCCTGGTTCTCATCAAAGTTCACAAACACAGCTACCAGCACCTCTACAGCAGCTCTCTGGAGCCTCTGCTGCTCACCTGGTAGCCCCAGTTTCTACACATGAATCCCTGATACTGATTGTTTTCTGCTTCATCCACTCACTGTTTAATAGGACCATCACCGAACTGCCAACCTCCAATTAATAATCCTGTGTTTAAAGTGTAATGAAGCCGTCTGTCAGTCTGTTAAAGCTGTTTTTGAGACACCAGTTTCGTAGCAGGAAGTTGGGTGAGATTAGTGACTTTCTCGATAAATCTGTAGGCAGATAGAAAGTGTTAGACGTTAGATAAGAAAGCTACGCCCTCTTACACTTCTTGTTTTGGTCCGGGTTAGATTCTGAAGCTTTTATTTTGTTAAAATGGGGCAGGTTGTCCAATGATCAAAGGGTCGGCGGTTCGATTCCCGCTCTGTCCTAGTCATGTGCTGTTGTGTCCTTAACCCGCCTTCCCTCCAGTGCTGCTCTCACACTGGTGTATGAATGTGTGTGAATGTTGGTGGTGGTCAGAGGGGCCGTAGGGGCAGATTAACAGCCACGCTTCCATCAGTCTGCCCCAGGGAGCTGTGGCTACAAATGTAGCTTACCACCACCAGAGTGAGAATGTGTGAGTGAATGAATGATGGATCCATTGTGAAGCGCTTTGAGTGCCCTGAAAAGCGCTATATACACCCCCTGTCAAAAGTTTTCAGACGGGTTCTAATTTATTTGAATGAGAAAGTGTCTCAAAACTTTCGACAGGGGGTGTAAATCTAATCCATTATTATTATTTTATTTTTAAAAGAGAATGGATAACTGTAACTTCAGGTTGACATATTATTTTGAGACGCATCCTCTGCCCTCAGTTCCTCCTTTTGCTTAATTGTGTTGTTTAATTGCTAACTTTCAATTAAAAAAATACAAAATCGACTTTGATTAAACACCGTCCACCCGGCTTCTTTTCACTTCCCCTTCCCTAGTGAGCTGGATTCCTATAAAGTGGGGGCTTGTCCAGGATATTTTCCCCCCAGAGCCCAAAGCTGATTAACTACTCCTTATGCTAAGCTAGGCTAACATCCTCCTGGCTCCATACAAACACAGATACGAGGCTAAAATACACGAATCAAACTACCAGAAATAAAAAACAACAAATGAGCAAATCTCCAAAAATGTCAAACTGAGGCCTTAAAACTCTCCACTGAAACTACTACAGCCGGAAATGAAACAAAAGCCACCACTGCAAAATAGCACCCAGAAAAGCCGCCCTACAATCGCGGTTCTAAAAAGGTTACACAACACCAAAGCTGGAACAAGGTACGAGTCCAAACTGAAGTGAGAACATGTAAAACTGGAACCACAGCTGCGAGGCTTCTGAATGACCCTGATAGAAGCAGAAAGCAGACTTCATGCACCTGTAAAAAACCTGCACACTGAGTGATTTATGCTGCACTGCTCGGATTAAAACCGAAGCTCCAGCTCAGTCCTGGTCTGAATAAGGAGATGCCGCCATTCAGGCTGAATTACAAACGTGACGGCGAGATGAGTCGAGTGAAATTTCAGTGTGAGATGGAAAAGCCTACTCATTTGTTTTCGTCGGTGCATGAATACACACAAAATTTACTTTCATTTGAATGAGCCATCTGTGGTTTGCATCTCTCTGTGCAGCATGAAGAGCAGGAGGTGAAGCAACCCAGCGACTGTACTGCAGTGGAAGCCTGAATATCCTCTGTGATGCTGCAGCTTACTGCCTGTTAAAACGCTTAAAATCTTTCACATCTTTGTCTTGTACGCTCTGGTGGAGTAACCTGATGTATTATTAATGCAAAAACTGCACACAGTGTTAACTACTGAGCATTTTCAGCATCTTTCAGCTCTTTTTTTACAGTTAGTTCACAGCCATAACAAGCAGAAATTTACAGAAAAACACTCTTTAAAAACACGACTGCACACAACCGGCCTATTAGGGCTGAGAAATATGCAAAATAATAAATCATATTTTGACATATATTGCAATTATGATGCAAGTCTTGAGTCCTTCTGACCAGACATCCATGTTCCCTTATGTCTGGAGAATATGTGCAGCAATGCCACACTTAAAATCATATTTTGTGACATATTTTACCTTGATCAACAACCTGCAGCTCCTACAGTTCAGATATTACACTTGGTTTCTGTAAGATTTCAATAGTAGTTCATGTAGCTGTTCAGCCCTGCTGTTTAGAAACTGTGTGAATGAGTATCTGACTTACATCCTGGTGAATAATGATGCTGCTCTGCATGTGCCCGATTTGTAAATAAGCAACGGTTTGCTGGAAAATGGAGAAATTTCTGCAGCGGAGTGCCTCAAAAACTCTGTTAATGTGGGTTAAAAGCACACATTTCCAAACTAAAATATGCGCAGTAAGGTCTTGAAGCGACATTTTCTCAGACGTCTGATTGGCCGTTAGTCATAATAAGAGAACACTCAGCTCCAGAGGCAGAACATCTGGTTTGTTTCGACTTTCGTTTTCTGCACTTGAGCACTCGAACGCTCTCATTTCCCACTTTTTATATCGTCAGCCTGCTGGATTCCTGAGACCTCCCTGAGTGTGATATTAGCAGAGAGGTGTGTGTGTGTGTGTGTGTGTGTGTGTGTGTGTGTGTGTGTGTGTGTGTGTGTGTGTGTGTGTGTAGCAGGTTAAATCGGGTTGCCGTGCGTTTCACGTGCTTTTCTTTCCACGACAGCTGATCCTTCACGGCCCTTCAGCACGTTAGCCGACGATAAATGAATGTCGCTCCAGGTGTGAACCTCACCTTGCTGACAGGTGAACTTCAAACGACCTTCTTCTCACCTTTCTCTACTTCCGCCTGCGTTTCCATGGCGACCCCGCCGATGTACACTTCCCCTAATTTGTCTATATGGAGGAACAGCACACAGAACAACCTGTAATCTGTTGCTGCTTTGACTTCATTTCCATGCTCACCGGCTCTCAGCACAAAGGCTGAATATCACAGGAGAGGCTTTATTTACCGTCGCCATGGCTACGGCAGCCACAGAAAACTCACTCCTCAAGGGCTCAGGATGCACAAACTGTGACATTTGGCACACTGCCACCATAAAAATATCCACTCCAGCCACTTTAACGTTATCTGTGGTGTAGATTAAGTCCCTCTGTGTCCTACAAAGTCCTGAGAGCAGCTCTAATTAGAGAAAGGAAGAGCAAACACCTGCAGGTTGGATCATGTGCTGTAACGGTTTGATAATTTATGGTTTCACTGGAACACTAATCTCTAATAATTGAGAACAAAAGGCCTTTTCCATGGAAGACAGCTGGACACAGGGACATAACAGCTTTACTTCTGGCTGCACGGTGTTTCCGGTTCAACGTCACGGCTGACAGAGACTCATGAATAGAACAAAATGTAAATAGCAGCAATGCAAAGTAACTACATTTAACCAAATATTGTGCAAAAGTTTAATGTTGAGGCGTTTCATTTTCATGCTACTTCTACTCATCTAACAAGGTGAATGGATAACAGCTTTTAAAACACATTTAATCACACAGTTGATGATTAAATCAACGCTTTCCAACCTTTCTGGCTTCATACAAACAGCAGTGTGCAGTGAGGGCCTCATTTCTGACGTCTTCTAGTTGTTAACAGCTTTATTTCTCCTCTGAACTGCTCACATGGTTTCATAAATGTGAGGTAAATGTTTAAATGAGCCAACATATCACCCTAAATCAAAGATTAGCGTCAAAAACAAGTGAAAACAGACGTGTTTCTGATTCTGTTTGTTGTCTTTAAACCCTCAGATCCATCTGCTGTCCCTGAATATAAAACAAGATAAAATTCAAACTGCAGCAGCTGCAACAGAAACACGCTGCTTGAATTTTAATAATCCAGTCATGTTCCGTATAACACTAAATCAATCTGAGGGATCAAACTCACAGTTTTACTAGAAAACCTTTAATGCATGTGATGTTTTCCATGCAGGGCCTGTAATGAAGCATTTTTACATTGCTGAGCTGCTACTTTTACTGAAATAAAGGATCTGAAAACTTACTTCTGCCTCTGGTTCTTGGTAACATGTTTCCTACTATGACAAGTCAAAACGTCTGCTACACACTCCTACACACACATTCACAAGGTCTAACGAGGTAGAAGAAGAGCAAACACCTGTCCAGGTGCAGCCTCCGTGTGTAAAGGTGATTTTTAAAGGGTTCGCTTTACAATATGAATGCATGAATATGAATGAATGTAAAATACAAGCGATGGGCACTAATTAATGCCTGGATGTGACAGCTGTCTGGATTCTGGGATTTTTAGACCTTATTTTGGGGAATTTGCTGCTTCAGAAGGACACTGCACTCTAGTGGCATTTCAGAAAGAGAAGAATTTCAGCTTTGTCTCGGAGATGCTGCATTAATTTGCGGCTGATATGAGTCACAATTTCAGGGTTTATCAGCATGACCAGAGCACTTCTGTCTAGTTCATCTGCCTTTTACATGAAATCTGTCATGTTCGAGATGAAATCAGCCTCAGACAAAGTGCTCAAGTGTGTGTTTTGGTACTTCCTCCTGCCAAGCGTCCAATTTAGCTGCCGGGGATGCAAAATGGTGCAAAGTGACAGGAGGAAGTTCATGCTTGCAGAGGTCACCCAGCAACACGATGAGGAAATGCACGAGTGTCTGTCTTTATAGCAAATAAACACAGAGTTCAACACAACGCATGACCTGAAGGAACAAGCTTCTACAAGCAAAGGCTGTGTTAATAAAACATGCAAACACACACTCTACTGCTCACACAAGTAGAGTTTCTCTTCCTCTCTTCCCTCCTTCAAACACACTCACTCAATATTCAGCTCATATCCGGGTTGGCAGCTCGATGCTTCTCAGACTCCACATGAATGAAGGAAACAGGGACAGGGAAACCCCACGCCACTCAATATGAAACTCCCACAGTCTTTACAGCACCGGGCAGAGCTAGCTTACGTCTCTTTACTCATAGTGAGTCCAAATAGCAGAGAAGTGATGGAGGACAGCGAGCAAAAAAGCAAAGAAAGAAAAGAAAGCTGCTTCTTTAACTCTTTAAGTTCCGTATGAGAGAAAAGCTAAATGTTTCTTAGAAGGAGAATATAAGAGGAACGTTGTGTCATAAAACACCATAAAATGAGGGACAATGTTTAGTCCAGTGCGGTGATGAATTCAAATACTGTTGGAGGTGTCAGAGCAAAGCAGGACAGAGGAGAAGGTTGGTGAAATTTCAGCCAACAAATGACTTCACAGGAACTTAATTTGGGCCGTAGCTGTGGTGCCCCCTTTAGGGCGGAGGAAATAAATGATCTAAAGCGAAATTAAACGTGCACAATATGCAAAGACGTCAAGAAGAAATGAAGCAGATGGACAAAAACCCAAATGACGAGGCTTTCTCACACTTCAAAGTCCTCATCTGAGAATCTGATTAATAAGCAAACCTGAGCAGGTCTTTTCTGAGCTGCATGAAGAGGTAGCATTAGCTTCATCATCATTATTTGCGAGTGGAGTTCTGAGATGCTCCATGGAAAGTTTCTAAGGCAAACTACTGACATTTACATTTGAACTGGACTTGCTTGTGGAAGCATTCAGATCTAAGACGGCCACAAGGCTCCAACAGTCACACAGTTTACAAGTTGTTTGTTCAAGTATTTACTGAATCTTATTCTACTTATCTATCTTATTCACTTTTATGTTTAATTAGGACAACTGCAGCTTAGTCATGAGGTTTAAGGCCAAGGACAGTTTATCCAAAGTGAGTGAAATGAGTTTCCTGTTGACGCTGAGCCTCACCTAGAGGTCCATTCAGCAGCTAAACTGGGATGTTTGATCACATCACACACAATCACCAAATATAGACTTCAGCTGTAAGAATGCCACTCCTCAATACATTTCAATCCACTTATAGCAGGAAACAACAACAACCTCTGAGTTATCAAGCCAAGGATCTGTACTGTGGAAAAATAAGACCGCCTGCGTGTTTTTTTTCCAGTAAATTGTCTGAGTTAATGACAGTGCAAAACGGTTTCCCCGTCACTATTTTGAAGGGGCACCATCACTACAACCCGGGCTCAGTACCAGCAAGACAAAGAAATACAAAGAATCCAAAGCTTATTATTTACCGCTAAAGCAGAGTCACAATGAGGGGTAGTCAGACCATTCTCCAGTGACAGCAGTGGTCTGGATATAAGTTCCAACACCTCACATTAATGTTGTGCAACTTTAAAATAATGTTTGAATAAAAAGGTCTCAGAGTGCTAAGAAAATGAAAATATCTTGACAAACTCCTGAGAAGGACAACAAAAAGACAGCTACTACACTGACTGAATTAGTGTTTCTCCTCTGACTGGCACAGTGAGATTATTTGCAAATTCTTTTGATTAAACCTTCAGTTATGCATCTAATTTTCTAGTCACTAATATTGAGCATCAACTGAAGCTGCCTTTTATAAGCTGCGTTGTTTATAGTTTACTGTAAATATTTTGTTTTGTCGTAAAAGCACAATTAGCTAGGTGTTTGCAGGTAAAAAAAAAAAAAAAAAACGATTCATGTGCTCGTTAGGGAAGTGTAAATAGTTTCCGACAGCCCTTGAACGCAGCATCCTGCAGTGACTTCCCTGCTTGCAGAAATTTAAATTCACAAACGACTTAAGAGACGCCCACTGCTGTCTGCTGTGGAGGTTTTTTCCAGGAGGTGACGCTCGCCAACCAAACTTCACACACTGATAAGGTGGAGGAGTCACGGGAACGCGTTTCCAGGCTCCTGCTCACAAAGAGCAGAGCGCACACTTTAGTTCAAAGGCTGCAGCCAGAAGACCGTTTTAGGTCAAGTCATTCAATAACTTAAAAAAAACACAAAGGAAGAGGAAGACCGGTTACTATCTGTGTCTGACACCGCACACTTCCTTTTATCTGTGCGCAAACCGCCCATTACGCATGAGAGAGCGCCCCATGGCCTCAGAGCGCTCCGAACCTCTTCAAAAACTCTCTACATCTCTGCTCCGTTTCATTCTGAACAACAAAAGTACTGAAATTCCGCCGTGAAGCAAATTCATCTTCAGTGAACGCAGAGTTTCATCACTGCCACACAAACTGCTTCCTCATTTTTGGGGCTTTGGAGGGAGCACAGCTGCTCTGCAGTTTTACGCGTTTAATTCATGAAATAAAATGACAGACTTACCCCACATCACTGGCGGCCAAACTGTGCGCGTCTTTTCTGTATAAACGCAGCCAACATTTTGCGGGAGGCGCATTGAATTTGCACCAGTGTGACCTGACACACACACACACACACACACACACATTTGTCTTTCACTTTCAAACTTTTTTTTGCAACGCGGAGTAAAAATCATCCAGTAAAGCATGTGCGCGCTTTTCTCTCTCTCCCTCTCTGCCTCTGTCTTCTTTCACAAACTTTCTAAAGTGCACCAGACTCTCTCCCTGCTGCTCCAACCATTCATACTGTCCGAGGCGGCCGCCAGACTTGCAGTGTAATACATTTTCGTATTTTTTTGGTCACACCCACCTGCTGTCAGTCCTCCCCTCTGAGCGGCAGCAGGGAAGCCTCCTCATGAATGGAGCTTCACTGGGCATCAGACACATGGAGACACACTGTCCCTAAACCCATTTAACAATGGTTTGAAGGTACAAACACACCTTTAACTGACCCTTATGAACAATGGCTGCAGGTGAACATGCTGTACTACTGCAGACACACACCTACAACCAGGCTGTAGGAAGTGTGTCAAAATGCATTAAAATAAGCAGAAATAAACAAATTTGAAATGAGAACTTGCCCAGCTTTGTGTTTTTATATGACGGCCCCATTGTTTCCAGGCAGCCTCATAAAGTCCGATGCTCATTTCCATACTGAATTTCCATTGTGATGTGCATTAAAAAAAAGAGGATTATACACAGAAACACATTTTAAACTCATCCTAAGTAATTCAGGTTCAGTATATTCACCCAGCTGAGACTAAATTTCTAACAGAAGGAGTCTACAGGTATGTTTGCAGCTCTGCATGGTTGTATGTTGGAGCAGAGTCCTGCAGAGTTGTCGTGTGGTGACCGGCACCAGGACATTGACCGTGGATACTTTAGGTCTTGCGGTCTGCACGGTGCAGCAGACCATGGGATCACGGTTGGATCATGGTATCATGGTTGTTCTGGCACATCCTGTAGTCGCTCGATTGGATCAGGATCTGGGAAGTTTGGAGGTGGAGTCAACACCTTGGGCTCTTGATCATGTTCCTCAAGCCGTTCCTGAGCAGTTTTGGTGGTGGTGGGATGTGTGGTCCTGTTGGGAGAGATTGCTGTCGGTGTAAGTGGGTGGTACATGACAAAGGAACATTCATACGAGCGCCATGACGTTTGGAAATGTCAGTGAGAGTACTGCAGGCTCCTCCTTGAAAGGAGAAGTTCTTACATTTCATCACGAGACTGAGAAATGTCTGTGTCAAAACTTGCAACAGTTGTCAAGACATTTCACTCAAAACCACAAATGTGACCCTCAGCAGCAGCAACCGCAGCTTGAATCGAAGCCAACGTGGAAGTATCCTAAGATGTAATACCACTGAGCGCCACTAGGTGCTGGATCCATAAAAGCACTCACTCCAATAGACTCCCATTCAAAAAGCATCAACTTCGGTTCAGAAATGCTGAGACGATGCATTTTTGGCTGCATTTATTCCTTCTGATCAGTGTGCCGGTGGTCTCTGTGGAAATAATTACACAATTAAGTAGACATTTGGCATCAAAAAGAGGCACATGAGGGGGTGTGGCCAGCTTAACTGACGTCTGGTTAGGCTTGACAAGATGTTTGGGCGAAGCAGGAGGGTCAGACATGGGAACACCAGTGGCGGTCACTTTATTTTAGATTAATTTGTGATATAGTGACTGTTTTGTTTCTGTAGCTTGTGACAATGCATTTTCCAGAAATAGTTTTGCTGAATTTTTCGATTCACATGTTGTGGGTTGTTCTAAAACAGCCCATCAAGGGATTCCAATATCCACTTTTCTAGGTATATAAAGGTTAATCTTCTTAGTGACTTTCATTTTCAGGCTTTCTATATATAATTTTGATCTTAATCATAATGTGTGCAGTCACGTTACCTTTAAGCTAACATCCTGATAATGCTGTAAGAGCCTCTAAAGAACGGTCACTATAAAGCCCTTCTCTGGGGTTCAGTGTGGCTACAGTGCAAACCAGTGTGAAATATATTCTTACTCTGCATATCTTTATACAGTCAGTGTGTGAACTTCAGGATGACACGAGCAGAAGAGCAGGAAAGTCATTAGGACCAGTCCATCCAGTAGAGATATTCAAATGAGTGAAAGATGAATCTTCCTCTGAGGACCATGAATGTGCAACTCTTAAAAACGTTGGTGAAAGTACTCTACGCCTCCAAAAACCATTCAGAGCCGACTTGGCTTGTATGTTTACTACGACTGCTCTTCTGGTTATAGTTTCCATCCACCTTGAAGCCAAAGCAGTATGAATCCAAACTAAATATGTATAAATATGTTTTTAAAACTTCATTTGAAGTTCAATTTATTCATTCAAAAATCATTGAAATCACAGAACTCTCATTCTAATCAACAAACACTAATTACAGAACATGATATCGTTATCGAAAATGAGAACTTGTTCTCAACTAACTCACCTGGTAAAATAAAGGTTAATTGAATAAATAAATAAAATATAAATACTTTAAATCCTTTAATCAACACAACAAAGCACTTCCTTCTACTGTAAATGAGTACTGACTGTAAAAGACCCATTCAAAGAACACTATAAAACTGGAGTAGGACTAAAATTAAAGCTGCATCCAGTAGGAGAAGCCACATTGCAGGCTTAACTCCCTGCTTCACAGCACAGGACAATATGCAGATATTTTAAAAGCAGCCATGCATGAAAGGAAGGGAGGGAAGTTCAACACATTTTCATGAACACACACTTACAGAGGAAGTAAAAGCAGAAGCTGAGGTAAAAGCTGAGGCGACTTCCCTGCAGCTTGTTTCGTTTAGCTCTTAATGCCTTGCTCAAAAGTAGACATGGGCTATTCACAGCTGGGAACTGCTGTCATTTTCTCTGCTGTGCATGTTTGAAAAAGGACTTCTCTGTCAGGTACCACTCAGGCCTCAGCGGGATGAAGACCACGACTTCCGAACACACTTCTGCTTTTATTGCATCAATGCTGAGTGAGAAATTTCCCGTGAAGCTTTACATAATTTCTCTGCAGGAGCGAAATGCAGAAGCGCTGGACGTTATGTAACTAGCTGCTGCTTGTAGCTTTGACCTGGTGAAGAACAGTGGACGTTAGAGGAGAGGGAAGTAGAGATGTGGTGTCACATCTGGAGCTCCTCCTGTCACAGAGGTGTCATTCAAGGTGAACCAACCAGCTTGTCATCTGCTGAATTTCTACTCTGAGGAGCTCTCTGTGTTTTTAGAGTAGTAATTTAAGTGATTAATGGTTTGATTACTTTAAAACTGCAGTTCTGGATGTCACCTTCTCTGGCAGTTAGTCTTAAATTCATCTGGTAACAGCTGAGGAACACACGTGATCACCGATTAGCCTTGTAGAAATGGCTTTACTTTCAAAGAATAGATTGATATTTGTGGAAAATAGTCTTGTTTTCTAAGAATTAAATAGGGAAATTACTGAAACTCTCATTTCCTTCAAGCTAGCAGTTAGCTTAGCAGAAAGACGGCTAGCCTGACAATCTTTCCACATTTCAGCGAAGAAATTCACTCACTGAGCTCTATATTTTTAACAAAGTACAGACTCTTGGCACTCCTTTTTGCTTAAATGCACTGCAAACAATTAAACAGTTTTCAATGTTAAACAAATTTCTGCTGTTTTACTGCTTTGTTAAATTACAGATATTAACTAGTAAAATCACAGAAATTCTTTTTAAATTTGCCAATAGTAGTTTGTTTTTACAATGTTTCACCATAAAATGACAGTAAGGCTACATTCACATTGCAGGGCTTAATGCTCAATTCCAATTTTTTTTTGCGAGTTCGTTCACATTTCCAATTAAATACGACTTGTATGTGATCAGAAGAGGACACAACAACGACACGCAGAGAGCGTGTTCAGTGTTTACAGAAGTAAACATGGACGCTAACAGTAGAGCATGTCTGGACATTTTAAAGTTGTTGTCCAGCCGGAGCCAGCATATTTATAACTTAATTGTTTTAAGGAGAAGGTCAAGAAGGAAGAGAGCCAGGATTTCGGCCCTGGTGTTTTGTGGGGCAGTGGCAGCAACGTCTGTCCAGAGAACTGTGTGGGTGTGGAGTCACAGCCAGGAGTGGTGGATAGTGATGTGAGAGGCTTCACAGATGCAGACTTCATTCAGAATTTTGGAATGACAAGGGCGACCTTTACCTACATATGTGAGCGCCTCTTTTTAACATTCTAACAGCAGCCTGAAGACGTGTTTTGCTTGAACACAGAATAGTGATGTTTGTCGTGTACCAATGACGTATAGGTCGGATAAATGTGACCTGGCCGTTCAGACTGAAGTCGCATGGCAAAAGATCCGATACGTATCGGAATTAGGACCACATGTCCAAGTGGCCTGGGTCGCATTTGAAAAAATCTGATCTGTGTCGTTCAGACTGTCATGAAAAGATCAGATACAGGTCGCATAGGGGCAAAAAAATCGGATTTGGGTCACTTCAGCCTGCAGTCTGAACGTAGCCTTTGTTACTGCATTTAATTCAGAGAAAAACACATTATTTGACAGGTATTTATATATATACAGGTATTTGCCATTTTTTCACTGCACCTTACAGTGTTTGAACATCATGGTACTGCACTGTGCTTTGACATATTTTTTCTGCAGTCTTGCTGCCAGATTTTGTTTTTTTGTCTGTTTGTTTTTTACTGTGTATCCTCAGCTCTTGGTGACATGGACTCCGTTAGATGTTGTCAGCCACTCTTGGATATTCTTATTCTGATTTCAGCATCAGAATCTCAAACTGTCCTCTGAGATTGTGGTGTTGATGTGAATTAATCTTTTCTGCAGATTTATAAGTTACACATTAAAGCTGCTAACTTCCTGTTGACCGTGGAGGTCACTGAACTTCACATCACTTCTGGAATGAACTATTAGAAGATTGTGACCATAAGTGGACGCACAAGGTCAGCAACAACACTCTGCAGCATTCAAACCTTAACCAACATTCAGTGTCGACCGTCTCCACTCTCAGCAAAACTTCAGCTTCATCAGACCAGGCTACATTTTTCCATTTCCAGTGGTCCAGGTTTGGGGAGTTGTCCTCAGATTTCTGTTCTTGTTTCCTAACAGAAGTGGAACTCATGCTCATCTTCCTGAGCTTTAACGTGTTTTCATCCTGAGTTAGTGCAGCTTTTCTGTCAGCTTCAACCAGCCTGGACTTTCTCCTCCACCACACCAAGGATGCTTTCTGTTATTTCTGGAGACTGTTACATATTAAATTACCATTTTATCCCATTCTCATGTTTGATTTCAACTGAAGCTCCTCTGCTGCCACATGATTGGCTGACTGGATAATTGCATGATTGAGCAGGTGTGCAGGTTTTTCTAACAGGATGTTTGATGAGTGGAGTTACAGCACACAACCACCATATAAAAGCACAAAACATTAACATTCTGCATCATTTTAAATCAAACAAACACAATAGAGGACTTAATAAGATGAGCATCAGTGCTGCTTGTGGGAGGATTCATCAGCTATAACTATTTTCCCTTGATTCCAGCTTGTATGCTGAAGATTTAACATACTACATAAGCAACATATATTTTATTGTCTAAGTTTTGGCAAAAAACCCACAAATAAATGTACCAGAAAGATAACTGTAAGTGTGCTTTCTACTACAAAGTCTTCAGTCCTAAATGTTGTGTGGGTTGGAATTTTTTGGCGTCATAAGATAAAAATCAGTGGAACAAAAGAGAGAGACAAACCAAACCCAGACACTCCTTAGATCATAATGTCTGTATTATCTGGACATGTCCCAGCTGGATTAGTAAAACATGGAAGCCCACGCATAGCAGCTAATGCTTTCTTCTGGACACAAAAAAATGAGTCGAAACTTATTTTACAAAATGGGGAATTATTCCTTGAACAGGCCGAGACTCCTGCTTGAGATGTGAGAACAAAGAAGAACCTCGACTCTTCTTTGTCAAATAGAATCAGTGGACATGCTGCAGATGTTATTGTAGGATCCTGTACCGTCTTATATGTCAATAATATTTGGAAGTGCTTGTGTAGTTTGAGCTGAATGATGTCTTTGACAAATCCACAAAAGACAGTCGATGGTCGGAAAGTCAGGTCAGACGATTCATTTTACTTCTGGTGAACGTGTGTCTCTTCTTAAGTCTGGATCTTCTTTTAAAATTAGTTTTTCCATTTATTGACTAAAGATATCGGACTATACACATCAGCCAACTCTAAAGTAAAACTGGACATATTGGGGCAGGAGTTGTAACTTAGCTCTACGCTACACTCCATATGGAATGCAGCAATTCTAAGTGTCCCGTGACAATCGCATGGTGCCTGATTAAATAAATTCATAAAACAAAGGAATAAATGTTTGTTCCGTGTTGCTCCATTCATGTGCTAGTATTAAACTCTGGGCAACGACAGCAACAGTAACACAAAAGGGCTTTGAGTAAACTATTAAAAACTAACTAAAAACGAAAATCTGTTCACTGAGAGGCACACCAGTCTGATTTCTAGAGAGTTTTATGATCTTGATGTTTAAAATGAAAGGGAGGGATGAATTATGTGAAAAAGAGGATAAAGAAATTGAGAATTTTGATGTATTGATGATGTCTTGATGTCAATAAATCCTGTTTATGGTGATGAAATACAGAAATGCAGCCATGATAAAACGTTTACATACACTTGTTGGTTCTTTGTACAAAAACAGCAGCTGAAGTTTGTTTCTTATTACATGGACAAAGACAAGAGCTTCAGGTGGGAATTTCTGTGGTCAGACGAAATAAAAACTGAGCCATTTGGACACAAAATGTTTGGAGGAGAGAAGGTGAGGCCTTTAACTCCAAGAAAACCAAACCTACCGCCAAGCATGGTGGAGGCAGTATCATGCTCTGGAGCTGTTTTGCTGCTAGTTAAACTTCCGCTTTACACAAATAAAGTAAATGGAATGATGAAGATGAAGGATTACCTCCACATTGTTCAGGAAAACCTTAAATCATCAGTCAGAAGGTTTTTCTTTGGCTACAAGTTGGGTGTTCCAACAAGATAATGACCCCAAACACACATAAAACAAAGAATTAAAGTAGTTTTGGACCCCACCAAGACCCTGCAGACTGATGGAGAGGCAAGTCTGTCAGATAGGCAACAAATTTGACTGAACTGCACCAATTCTGTCAAGAGGACGGTCAAAGATACAACCAGAAGTGTCCAGTTGAGGTGAAAACAGCCAAAGAAAGCTTTACCAAATATTAGAATTGCTGTTTGTATATTTTGACCACACAGATTTAGTCATATTTCCAGAAGACCAAAATATGCATGATTGTTTTTCCAAGATGAATGTGTCTCAGTTTGATCACAGAAGAATAAGAGTCATAGGAGTCATTAGAAACCCAAGACTGCCATGGTATGCATGGTCTTTACAAGTGTATGGCAACTTCTGTTCATGACTCTACATGAGTTCTTGTCCTGTGATCAAAAAGTGACACAAAACATTTCTCTTAGATTTTCTTTGTTGAGTCAACATTGAAATATATCTGTAAATGTAAAAGGAAAGCTTCAGAATTCCCTTTAAGTTGTCTTTCTTCATTCTCTTCTACATTTGACTCTGCTTTGTCTCCCTGGTGGTCCACACTGAGGTGGTGGTTTTATAAAGCAGATCACTGTTTGCATGAGGGTTAAAACAAAATGCACTTCAATCCTCTGTGCTCCCGTATGGAAAGTGAAGACGTGAGAACAGCCAGTGTCGGAGGGCGTGTTCACCGTGACATACTTAGATTGGCCTATTGTGGAAACAAACACAACAGGATTTCTTTTTTTTTTTCCTGGAGGCAGCGCTGCTTTTCCCACAGGCTCAGCAGACAGTCGCTACACACACTGGACTCAGTCAAGGCTGCCTGTTTCCCAACACATACCCTCGTGTAATCTGGAATCCAACACAACTCCCACATTATTACACAATCTCACATTGTGCTACACTTTTAAACCTCATCCAACCACACAAACCTTCAGCTCCTGTCACCATGTTCTCCACTCAGTACTGGATGGAAGCTTCATGTGAGCTGATGAAGGGACAAACTGACAAACCATTCATGTTTGCTGCAAAGTACAGGGTGGGGAAGCAAACATGTCCTATTGACAAATTTGCATGTCCTGCCCAAACGGTGAGGGTAATCAAAACAATAATTAAAATCAACATTCCTTCCCTTTAACCAATCTTTTCAGTATTTGTCAGACCTTGGTGCATTGTGAAGTGAGCAAGCAACAAGCAAAACGCAACAGGGTTTGTGATCTCCTGGATGCCCAAATCCCTCAGAAGGACATTGCCAAGATTGTTGGCATCAGTGAGAGGACCATTCACCGCATCCAGCATGCCAGACAATCCAGTTTGGGCACCAAGAGATCTCCAGATGGTCCTGGGAGTCTTGGGCTCAGATGGCAGTAAGATGCCCCCCTACTTCTTCAAGCCAGATCAGAAAATTGGGGCTGATGTGTACTACAAAGTTCTGAGATACACCGTTTTGCCCTGGCTGAAGGCCACCTACCCTGACAACAACTATGTGTGGCAGCAAGATGGGGCTCCTGCTCACACATCAATCAAGGTCCAAAAGTTCTGTGAGTAGAATATGGAGAACTTCTGACCCAAAGGCATTTGGCCCCCGAGCTCACCTGATCTAAACCCCCTGGATCTTTTCTGATGGGGCGCCATTGAGTTGAGGACTAATGCCACCCCTCATGCCAATATGGATTTACTTAAGGCTGCATTCTCCAGGGAATGGGAGGCCTACCCCAAGGAGGATATCAGGAGGGCCTGTTCCTCTTTCAGAGGCTGTATCGAGGCCTTCATCATGGCTGATGGAGGACAGATTGAATAAACATGTTCTGAAAGCTTTAAATTTGTCTTCTTCAAGAAATCAGTTCAAAATTCCAAAGAATAACAAAGTTATACCCATTTATAGTTGTTTTTACCTGACAGGACATTTTTACTTCCCCACCCTGTAGTTGACATTAAGTGTGAAGGAAAAATGACTCTCTTTCCCCTTATGGAGGTATTTCCTTGCAGCTGTTGGCTGAAGACATCCCAGAATGTCATGCAGGTTGCATTTGTCAGCTACAGTCATCTTAACCCTCGTGTTGTCCTCAGGGTCAAAAATGACCCTAAAATAGAGCAGCTTAGTTGAATTTTCAACCAAAAATCTAATTTTACATGAAGAAACAACCTGTCCTCATCACACACTTCATGAATGTCTGGTTTTCCCTCTTCAGAGGCAGAAAGACTGGATTTAATCAGTGGACACCACTCGTTTTTATTATAACACGTTAGAACTGTTTTCTTTACTAAAGCTGAGGTTTATTATCACTATTGTTGCTGCTAAAGGTGCTGCATATGTGTAAACATTATTTGTTTATCGAGAGATAGTACTTTTGAATCCTAAGAAAGAATCAGGAAGTAGCTTAAATGGATTTTTGAAGGAAAACAAGAGTACTGTAGACTGTAAAATGGAATTGTACAGCATGGAAAAGTCATTGAATTTTAAGTTGAAACAAGGGCATAGTGACTGGGAAGACAACACAAGGGTTACATGACGCTGTAGAACCTCTACATCATCTTAAATTATCCTACAGATTAGGGTTAGCCAAACTGAGGCTGGAGCTCATTCAGGACCTCTGTGCCTGATACGACCCTGAGAAAGACAGATGCTGCAAAGACCAACGCTGGAAGTAAAACATGACTTGACCATGATTAGATAATGTCTAGTTGTCTCTATACTGGGCTGTAATCATTCCTCCCATGTCAGTGCATACCTAAGGTTAAAGGGATTCACTTCTCCTGATATCAGTAAACCTTCTTCTCAACCTGAGTCTCCAGAGTGTCTCTGAATCTGCCTCCTCATTCGTCTCTCGACATCAGAGGATTCCCTAACATTAAGTATAATGTAAGTAGGCTGCTAACCATGCTAGGAGACAGAAGATCTGCTGTGGATCCAGCAAAATATGATCAAACACCTAAAAAAACTGTACATATGAACAAGCTCAGTGCACCGTCCTCCTGAGAAAACGACAGAATGAAACCGGCACAGAAACATCAGTTCAAGTAGGAATGAATGATTACTGAAGATTGTGATTAAAATGTCTGAGCCCAAACCATTACAGGTTCCCCACATCAACAGGACAGCAGACAGATGTAACTGCAGCTATAAATGGGCTGAAGCAGTTGTGTCGCCAAATGAACCCTTTTCCAGAAAGTAAAGAGAATTAAAATATCGAATAGTCTGAATAAATGTGATTTTTGGACAGGGCTAGAGGAAGGAGGACGAGGATACTTACAGGTCAATGTCACAGTAACAGGACGGCCTTCAAATTCAGTCAACGTTGTAAAAAAAACAGCATAAACCAGAAGGCCAATGACCCAGCTATGGCTGGTGGAAGTCCTCACATTCATTTATCATTTAAAAATCATCAATATCACTTTAGTGACAGCATTTCATGGAAATCCAAACAATGGTGTTATAAAAAGTGTGATTGGCACCTTTCAAGCTTCGCTGCTTCGACTGTTTCAGTTTGTGGAACTCCTGCTGATTATAGAGAAGATATTCTGCATTTATGGTGTTTTCTGGACTGGTTGAAGTCAAATCTAAAAGAAGTGATAGATTCAAAAGTTTCCTGTCTTCTTCTCCTTTGTGGGGGATGAATTGTTTCTGAAAGCAGCCGCCGTGTCCTACAGAGTTCACGTTGATACACGCTTTCTATTTGAGTGCTATCTGCTGCTATTTTTAATTTAGAAAGCAACCACAAAGAAATGAAGACCAGATAAAGCAGGCTTCAGCTCAGTTTCACTTTCACGGTGCACTCTGTACCTCGCTGGCTCTTTTATAGCAGATCTCCACACAGGAAAGCGCTACTTAGTGAGGAGAAACAGAGATAAGACCTGAACATATTTTCTTAACAGTCTCCACGTTGTAATGCTTAAACCTCGTCTTTCCTTGGGATCATGAGGCATTACTTAGCTGGAGAATGCGTGGATCTGAGAACACATGCGGCCCTGCGGCATCACAACAACAACATGAACATAAGGAGCTCATACAAGCTGAGGAAAGAGCCGGAGCAGTTCAAACGGCCCAGTGGAGCCTCCAGGACGATAAAAACCACCAGACTTTGATCATCTGAGAGACACCCACGGGCCAACCCAGTTCCTGTTGGCGCTGGACTCTCAGTTTACCCGTTAATGTCATGTGACGTTTGCCTGGAATGTTTGCTGAGACATGTTGACTGAAGCAGCACGTGTCTCCAGGAAACCACATGCTTATTATCAGCCGGCTAAACACACAGAAAGACGCTGGACGGCTGGTTATCTTACAAATTACACCCTGATGCTGGATATCCGGTTAAACTTAACGCTGCATGGGTGGCATGTGAGAACAGAACTAACGCTGAGACTCAGTGGTGATCTGTTTGAATCCACTCTCATGGAAAGGTTGAGCAGGTGGATCATTGATTTAAGTTTGGAGATGGATGATTATGTTTATGACTGTTTACCAACTCCACATTTTGATCGTTAAAGCTGCAGTTAGTCATTTTTGTCCCTTCAGGGCAGTGCAACAAGCCAACACAGACTATCATCAGCACAAAAAAATCATTACTGCAAACATCCATCCATCATCTATACACTGCTTTATCCTCATCAGGATCATGGGGGGTGGAGTCTATCCCAGCTGACTGAGGATGAAGGCAGGGGACACCTGGACAGGTAACAGTCTGTCACAGGACTACACACAAATACAATCACACTCACATTCACACCTACAGACAGTTTAGAATCACCAGTTAACTTCAGCATGTTTGTGGACTGTGGGAGGAAGCTGGAGAACCTGGAGAAAAGCCACACATGTACAGGAGAACATGGAGACTCCATGCAGGAAGATCCCAAACAAGGACATGAACCGGGGATCTTCTAGCTGTGAGGTGACAGCGCTAACCACTGATCCACTGTGCAGCCTATTACTGCCATCACCCTAACCCTTCAGCAGACATGGAGGAACTTTTTTGAAGGAAATGTCTGGTCGTTTAGCTGCTAAATCCTGCACAACTTAAAAACAAAAAAACAATGATCTAACAGATGCTAAAGCTCAGGTGATAAATCCCCATGGGGTTAGCATTGGTGACCTTTATTACATTATATGTTTGATGGATTGTTAAACCTTCTAAACAGAGTTTTATCTGCACAAACGCTGTTGATGAATGCTGATGACAATCTGCCTCACTTTCAACTGCTTTCTCTTTCAGACTGTACCATCGCTTTCACCAGAAACTTGTCTTGGATGCTTCCACTTCTTTTCTGCCATACGTCTAGTTACTGTAGCTCACTCTGTCACGGCGGTCGCTCCCCTTTTCTTGGCAAACGAGCCATCGCTGGCTGATGGAAAATACATCCCTACCAGTGTGAGACAGCAGGAACGTCACCACAGACTAGTCTCCCTTTTCCAGTCCATTCTGTAGAACATAAAGTTGTGGCTGCACAGCTCTACCTCTGCTACTAGGTAGAGAAGTGGCTTGTTGGGATTACTCTGAGCCTGCTGTTATGAGCAGAGCTAAGTGAACGCTGTGCCTCTCATGTTCCCTCAAAATTGGCTGGTGGAACTGCTTTGGTGGAACGTTGGATTAAAAAAATTAGCACCATCCGAATCGTTGGAAAAGCTTGAGCTTTCAGTGTGGTAGGTTAGTCTAAAGGTTGTTTCCTGTAGCAAAGTGGATTTTTGAAAACCACTGAAAGAAAAGACAAAGCTGCCTGAAACAAGCGGCCGATGGGAGGATTGTCTCTGCATCCTAAATCCAGTGAGTCAGAATATCACAGATACCTGATTTAAAACTGTGGTTTGCTCCAAAATACGGTGAGATTCATCTCATGTTGATAGTTAAATCAATCAATATTATGTGAACTGGTTCAGTAAAGTCTTCGATTTAATGGACGATCAAGTCCTGCACTCAAACTTTAATATAAAGACATCAATAAGAGCAGATGCAGATGTAAAAAAACCAAACAAACTGTAGTACTTTGGTGTGATTACTTTGAGCAGAACAGATTCTGATGAAGTTTTCTGGGTTTTGCAGCAACAGCAGAACTGTCACTGAGATTTGAAAACTCTCACCTTTTCCAACTCAGAGACTGAAAACAATGAAGGACTTCGTCACAGGAGTTCAAACAGCACTGATTAAACCTGTCAGCACCACTTAAATCTCTTCAATTTGCAGTTTGGACCACCAGCAACGGTTGGTTTACCAGAACTAAAGATCGGAAAAACGGTGTAGCACGGAAGGCTACAGCAGACAGGAGGATGGCATGAAAACCAAGGAAATATCATGTGCCAGACAAAAAAGAAACTCTGTGTTCAGATAAAGACAACATCAAGACGTATGGCATGTCACGCCATCAGCAGTGTTTGTGTAATTACTTCCACTGCCAGAAGGGGGAGACAAAAGTTCCTCCCTGGTGATTTAATGCAGTTTTCTTGGAATGAAAACTCTTCAAGAAGAAAGTATTTCTCCGAAGGTAGTTGCTAGAGGTACGGACCTGTACTTTCCATTTGCCAATCAGATACGCGAGATCTGGTCACGTGACTCCCAGTAGACGCTGGAGGTACGGACCCGTAGCATCGGTACTACAGGTATGGACCCTAAACCTGACCCTAACACTAACCCTAACCCTAACCTTTGCTTACCTTTCAACAGTTTGCAGTGGTTAGCAGCTTCTTGACTCGCGAGACTCGCATACGGGTCTGTATCTGTAGACACTACCTTCTCGGAATGTACTACACAGTGATTCCAATGCTGGAATCAAAAGGTTGATTGAAAGCAAGTTAATAAACGCACCATGTACGATCCAGATACGCCGCTAGCTTCCTCTGCTGTAGGTGGTGAAACATTTTGACTTCAGGCTGTTGGAAAGACTTAGTTTTGGTAATTTTGGTATATTTTTTTTAAAAGGACCTTCTCCCCCTCAGTCCTCATTACAAACCCGCAAAGTTAAGGACTGGAACAAAAGCACACTGTTGGGTGTTATTTATTAAGAGTTTAAAATGAAAATGAACAAAAAAACACTTCAACTGTCAACAGCAGCAGCATTCTGATTGGAGTGCTGCCGTTCCTGATTAGTGCGCAGTAATACGTGACAAGTGCAGAAATGTGTCCTCATGTATGATCTCATTATTCACAAGAGGACGCCGACTGGAAAAGTCCATTTTTATTTTCATGTGAGCAATATTCCTGCAGACAGTCAGCCTTTCAGTGATGAGAAAATGAAGCATTGGTGCTTAGGTGGCCTCACAAACTGTCGAGTATCCGCCCAAGCAACTCTGAGTGACGATAAAAGCCAGGAAACACGTTAGAAAGACATAACAGAAATGACCGCAAATGTCTTCTTGTGGCAAAATAAAACTCTTGGTCCACACTGTTGTGGGCCTCAATGTTTCCTTTTATCTGTAAAAAGCATGTGAGTCATGTCTGGTTGCTATTTTCGGGCCTTTTCAAGGTTAAAATAGAGAAAACCCTTCAGAAAAAGGCCTGTTTAGTACTTAGTGCAGCAGAAAGCCCAATGATGCTTCAGCGTGGGCGGAACAGCTTAACAGATGCTTCAGTTCCTGCGTTTTATCCGCCCAAACCAGTGGAATTATCCCTGGTATGGGGAAGAGCAGACTCCCAGCAGATAGAAAGGACTCTGGTTAGCTCCCATCATCAGAATCTGGCTTTCATGGAGCTAATGACTGGCTACACTTACAAAGGGTTAAAAGGAAAGTTTATCACCATTTGTTGGCGTGTTTAATCCATCTCTGAGTTACATGAATGAGTCCTTTGATCTGTTTGCACACAAAAAAACCCGAAGATATACAAACATGTGTTACCATCTGAGTGAGGAGCGGCTGTTTGCTGCAGCTCTGCGACGAGGGTGTGGACCGCCTGTTTGTTCGGATGTTTTCCATTTGCTCAGGAATGTTCTCAGTGCTGTTGGTTGGGAATGATCTGAGCCTCGGAGCTGAACACACACCGAGCGTCCAACCACACACCAACTGCATGACATTTAGGTTTCTGTATTCAGTTTGGCATCAAAAGTGGAGACCTTTCAGTGACTTTAAAGGCAGTGGGACAAACTCAAGGGACCATTCTGGGCTGCAGTAATGTCAAAAGTTTGACAGAACATTAAACTTCTGCTGCTTTTGATAGACTTAAATCAATCTGTACGTAAATTATTATATCCAAAGTTGTGGAACTACGTTACCCACAATTCTTTGAGGTTTGTGAACAAATACAGTGTTTCTAACATACTGTGAGGGTGCAATTCCTGCTCCATCTTTTCACGCATTTTGGAAAATTTGAACCATTAAACAAATGAAGAATTAGCTGTAACTTTCTGCAATGTGTCCAAGGATGTAAAGAAAGCAAAATAAATCATGATCTCTTAGGTTATCATTTATTATCTGATTATTCATTTAATGTAAATTTATCCTCGTACGTTAGTGGAGTAACTTCATTGTAGCTTAATTATGGAAGAGTTAAGGTTTGAGGGCAACCAGAGAAGAGGTTTTTGTGTTTGGAAAGAAGGATTTAGCATTTTTAACATGGTATCAAACACAGAACCATACGGTTTAAACTTACAACCTTACAAAGAGCCAATGGGAACGCTGCTACGTTTGTGCTTCTTCCTGGGGGAGACATTAGTGGTCTCTCCCTCCATGTTGAACAAGGTCTTTCTCCTTACAATGATGTAATTTCATTCTCCATATTGTTGACAAGAATACATTTATGAACAACAGCGTGTTTGTTATCCCATTCAAGGGTAGAATCCAAGTGTGTAAAATATCCTGGACACTCACACTTTGAAAGTGAAGAAAACTTAAAATCCAATCATCTTCAGGCAAGTTCTGTCAGATGAAGAGAGAACATCTAGGAACTGGAGGACAAGATCGAAGGCAAGCTTGATTTGTAACACCAAAGGCCGATTAGTAGAGCTGACACCAAGACAAGAAGGCCGGGGGACGGAAATATGACGCAGACACAGAGTTGTAGGTCGTAGGATGGAGTCTCTGTGGACTGAGGTTGCAGATACTTAATCAGATTGGGATCTTTGGGAATTTGGAGGCCGAGCCAATGGTTTGAGGTCTTGGTCATGCTCCTCGAGTCACTACTGAGCAGTTTTTGTGGTTTGGCGGGGCACATCATGGTCGTCATGGCGGAGTTCTTGGTTTGCAGCAATGTTTAAGTGGGTTGGTAGGTGTAAAAATAACTTCCATGAGTGGCAGGAGAAGGAGATGAAGTATCTCGGGATCTTGTTCATGAAAGATGGGAAAATGGAGCTAGAGATGGACAGATGGATTGGTGATGTGGGTGTAGTACCGAGCCGTCGTGGTGAAGAGGAAGCTGAGCCACAAGGAGAAGCTCTCAGTTTACCATCCATCTACGTTCCAACCCTCACCTATGGTCATGAGCTCTGAGTAGTGACCCAAAGAATGAGATCGTGGATTCAAGAGTCTGAAATGAGCTTCCTCTGTAGGGTGTCTGGGCTCAGCCTTAGAGATAGGAGGAGTAGATCAGACATCTGGAGGGAGCTCAGAGTAGAGCTGCTGATCCTTCACCTCTGAAGGAACCAGTGGAGGTGGTTTGGACATCTGATTCAGATCCTCCAGGGAGACTTCCTTTGGAGGTTTTCTGAACACGTCCTCCTGGGAGAAGACCCCAGGGTAGAACCAGAACCCACTGGAGGGATTATACATCTCATCTGGCCTGGGAACATCTCAGGATCCCCCAGGAAGAGCTGGAAAGTGTTGGTGGGAGGAGGAACGTCTGGAATGACCTGCTTCATCTGCTGCCTCCACGACCGGACCCTGGATAAGAAGATGGATGGATGGATGGTCTCCCAGCAGAACATTGTATCATGATGATCAACGCTACGCACTTCGCCTGTCAGTGGTTTCAATGTTGTGGCTGGTGGAGCTAAATGAATACAGATGTATTGATAGAGATCAAAAAGGCATCCAAACAGACCATCAGTCTTCACGATTACAATGTGGCACATCAGAGAGGTCATGAGGTTCCAAAAAAACTGCACACGGTCAAACTGAGAATGAAAATTTGGCATAAATGAAGGCAGTTGGACGCTTTAATGTGGCGGCAGCATTAACTCACCACCTTAAGTATGAAAATGAAAATATTATTTTTTATTAACTCACATCAAACTGTGGTCGAAATAAATAATGTCTAAGGAAATATTCAACATGATTAATATCATCATTATAGGATAAATATTGATTGGGTTTATTTCCATTTTGTTCTCTCAGTTTACCAGTTTTTTGACAGACAGACAAATAGTAGGTTAGATTTCAGTAAGCGGGACTTCCACCATCACAGTTTTAGGCTGTGACACTTCATTAATGCACTGACAGGAAAGTCCCACGATCCTGAGTGTCGAAGCCGCTGACTAAACAACATTTACATGCAGCTGTGAGGAAATCTAACTGTAGAAATGTGAGGATCTGATCCCCACTGTGCACTATTGAATCTATAAAATGTAAATGTTTGGCGTGTTTAGCGACTGACTGCTTTTCTGAGACTTCTGACATTTTTATGTAACAACTTTTTGACTTTTAAGATACGTGGTCACAATGATTTTATGCACGCTGGTCTGAAATTAATGCTCTTTGCTACAACATCTGCTTTTATATCAGTAAAAATCATCACCATGGAGCATCCAACTATCCAACCAGGGTGTTTTCTGCTTCAAAAAAATTAAAATAAACGAGCTAATGGAACTATACGTCAAACGTTTTGTTGATATTTCCTCTTTTAATCACTAATCTGAGGAAAAAGAAACCCAAACTAAAACTGATAATAACCGGCCGGCAGCTTGTTCAAAGGATACATCAGTTTCAGAGATTCACAAAGCTATTTAAAGGCCTAATTTGGTTCACTGACTAAAAGACAAAAACACGTAGGCGAAGTCAACATACTGAGTAAATTCACACCAATCTGTAGTTTCATTCGATGCTACCACTGGAAGATTAGGGGACTTCTTTCATGTGGGAAACCACCCAAACAACACTCTGATCCTCGGCTCACTTCAAAGGACCTTTATCTTGACCACAGGGATGTAGAGCTGGCATCACAACAACGAAACCTGAGCTAATTTAATGTGACGCAGCGCAGCTAAAACGGATCTCTTTTAGGCTGGAAAAACAGCAAGATTTCAACTTATCTTCACATAAAATAACATTCATTTCAATGCAGGAGCACTTTCTGAAATGAATGTAACTGGAGCAAAAAAAAGAAATGAAACAAAGCAGTTGAAGTCTTAAATAAAATGAGAAGTGGACAGAATAAAGGACAGCCTTCATGGAGTGTGCAGATGCTTTTCTCGTTTATTGTCCTGCGTTGGTGTTCTTCTCCCTTTAATCCAGTGGCCTGAACTCAACAGAGCCCTTACAGCTAGTATTGACACTAAAGTCCATTCAATCTTTTTGTTTGTGTTTGTTTAGTTCTTTTAAAAAAAAGTTGTCTGTTGCTGGACTTCTGAGCAACCCATCCAAGAAGTCCTCTCTGTGGATTGGTTTCACCACAAAAATGGCACATTCACTGCAGAATTACTGCAGTTTAAATGTTCTTTATAATGTAAAAAAAACTACATAGAAATATTATGTTACAAAGCTCTAATACTAGCAAACAAAGTCTCTGTTCTCCAAACAGTCTGCAGGAGCAGGGCGGCCATGTTGCAGCGATGCACTGAGACTCCAGGCGTCTCACGGTCGCTGTTCATCGTCACACTAGCTGCAGCTGCTCCACGTCAGTCCACCTGTGCTCGCAGCGTAAGGCTCTGAACTGCATCTCTGAGGAGCTACCAGCCCAACGACTGGGTCGGGATCAAAGTGCCTGCAGAGGGAAGTGTTGCAGAGGCTGTGGTCCGGATGCAGAACCCAGCAGGACCGGTGCCAGCCTCAGCAGATCTCTGAGAGGGATGCCCAGCTGGCTGCTCCGGGACAGAAAATCACCAAGAGAGCTGCAGCCTGCAGAGGAGAAAAACAGCCTCAGCGTCTGTTACTGGAGACATTCCTGCAGGGGGTTTGCACTCGTTCTATATGAGCAGGAAACGAGACACAACTTTGCTAAAGGAGATTCAAATATAGCATTTGATGAAAAGTCCACAGGAGGGAGAACTTCTTAAATCCTGTACTTAAAGGATGGGTGTACTGGATTTAGGTTGCAGTTTTCTCCATCACTCCAAGCATGCAGGAGAACCTACAGCAGCTGCATAGATCCTCTCTACTGTCAGTGTTTGCTTTGTGCATCCTGAGCTTTAAACATGGCAGTGCAGCAGAGCAGGCTCTGTGGATACATACACACGACAGGCCCAAAGTTTGGAAGCAACTTCAACTTTCTGGTCACAACGTCTTTCTTAAAAGCAGTATGACTTTAGCGCTGTATTTACTGCATGCTCAGACTTTGATTTCATTGATATGAACCATTTTCCTCCATTTACCTTCAGGTATACATCGGTGTGATCTGCTGAATACGTCTTAACAAAAGCAAAGAAGGGTTTAGTTTTAGAGGTGGGAAGATTTGCAAGAGTCCCAACTTCAGTGCAAAAGAAAAAAAAATGTTTTTAGTATTTACTTTAGCTCTTGAAAAATAGCACTAAATCTCAACTGTGTCTATATCTCTAAAACTACCACAGAAAGAAACAGCCGAGTAAAGAAACAAGAGCACAGATACCTGATAATTATAGTAACAATCTATTCTGATGAGAGACTCTTTATTTTTCTTGCAAAGTATACCAATAAAACTATGATTATTTTTGTACAAATCTGAACTTGCTTCCAAACTTTTGGCCTGTAGGTGTGGTCCCACATCCAGACTACACTGTCTGACTACATTCTGTCAGAGTTTGCAGGAAACAAGCCAGCTTTTCTGTCCATTCTGACCCACAATCCTCTGTACAGTTATGTCACTGCAGAGTTTAAGGTGTGTTATTATGATGAAGCAGCATGTAATAAACAGTACGTTCTTAGTGAGGAGCAGCTGTAGTCGGTGCCTTAAGCAAAAAGGCAAAGTATGTGATATGGAATACAGCCTTTATATTACAGAAGAATGAAAAGCTAAGTCGATGCAGTGCCCTTAAACCTGTATTCTTTCCAACAGCCAGCAGGGGGCGACTCCTCCGGTTGCAAAGGAAGTCGGACTGTACAGGAGTCTATGAGAAAATGAGCCTAGTTTTTCCTTCATTTGTTGTCTCCCTACGCATTTTTCTAATCAGTTTATGGTCTCAATCATGAGATTCAAGCGTCCTTCAGCACAGTATGACGTTCATTTTGTGAATTAGGGTGTCATTTAGAGTAAAACAGATGATGAAGCAGGGTACACTTTAGGATGTGGCTACTGTGTGACTAAGAAGTTGCTAACGCTCGTCAAGGCCAGTTTCAAAACATCAGGATGGCGACAGCAAAATGTCAAACTGGAGGCTTCAGAGCGGTAGTTGATCAGCGACTACATACATGTTTTATATCCAGTCTGCACGTAGATACGAAGGTGTTCACAGTTACAAGCAACAGGATGTAGTTCTCATTTCTAATAAATCTCCCTAAATCATCCACAGTGGCCTTGAAGTAAAGCCATCACTGCAAAAAATCTAAAAATACTTCATTTTAAGTAGAACTACTGCATGAGTCATCAAATAAAGTAGAAAGGAGCTAAACATTTGGTAAAGTATGAAGTGGTAGAAATTACAATCATAAAGTATCTGAGAACTACTGATACTTTCCACCACTGAACAGCTTTCTAACAGTGACATTTCAAAGACTACATGACAGAGTGAAGCTCCAGCTGTTGTGATCACTGCAGGTGAGTGTCGACACATAAATGTGAGCGTGAAGAGGCGAAGCTGTGGAGCTTCACGTGAACATGAGTTTGTTTTACCCTCCAGCTGTGAGTGTGTGTTCCTGAGGCAAGGGATGGAGCGGTACACCAGGAAGGAGGCCAGCATGACGGACTGGGCGTCCCTGGAGAGGACCTCGCCCCTCATGTAGGACCGCAACGCTGAGCTGTTGTCTAGGAGAGAAAACACACAGAAGGCATACCGGTATTGGTGTTAACAGTGGGCTGCTGGGTGGAACAGATTACCTACAGCTGTTAAACAATAACTCCATGACTGTAATTCATGTTAAATCGATCTCTGTGCAATATCAGTACGTTTACTGATGGAAAAGTCTGTTCTATGGCATTGTTTTTCAATGTAAAAATGTGTGCAATATCAGTACTTTCCACATCCAGACGGATAGCTGCAACATCTGAATTTCCCACACATGAAGAACTTCACTAAAAGCGTCTTTTTGGTAATGAAATTTCCCCACATAAGGAGTGGAAAAGGTTGATTTCAAGCTTCACATGTGGAATGCACAGAGAACAAGTAAGTAAGTAAGTAAAGTTTATTTCTTAAGCGCTTTTCACAGATAAAATCACAAAGTGCTTTACAATAAAATACTAGAAAACAATTTTAAATACATATATAAAACTTCAAGTGCCCAAAATGACCTGAGAGCTTGCAAACAGAACAACCTGAACAGTTATTTTTGGGCCTAAAGCTGCAGGAATCCCAGGAGTAATGAATGGAAAATGTTCATTATCTCAAAGAGAATACCTGCCTGTTAGCTCGGAGGGCGTTAGCAGACATTAGCTCCAGTGATCCGCTCAGAGCCAAGCTTTTTATGAAGGCTGGTTATGGTTTTACACTGAAACTGCTGCAAGAGACGGCTGGTTTAAGGTAAGAAAGCATCTGTTTATCAGGCTCTGCTTCAGTTTGGGGGAAATACATCACGCTGTTATGCTTTTAATGCTCCAGAGAAAAACAATGGAAAGGGAAGTGGAGTACAGCTAAGCAACTATACTTCTTTAATCCTGTTGATTCTGTATCTATCCTGTCCAGTCAGGTGTATTTTGAGAAACATTACAGACTACAAGCTGTCATTTCTGATGGCTGCATGCGTCATGTTAGCAGGCCGGAGCTCAATTAAAGCTGGTATGTGGATAAACACAAAGAAGACATGCAGCGCAAGCATTAAAAGTCAATTATTAACAGTTATTTTGTTCCATTGTTCCAGGAAGTTGCATCATTTTCAAACAGTGAAAACAATCTTGAGGCATTATGACGCTGTGGAAACTTGTTTTCTGCCTCCAGGCTGAACATGCATCCTGGATTGTTTGTCAACCGTCTCTATGGAAATCTTCAGGAAGTTTATTATGCAATTGACAAAATCCCAAAATATCCAGATCACTCGTGTCAGCAAAGACACTCACATACTTCTACATTTATGTATTGTGATTCTATGATAGAAGAAACTGTTCCTTTCCAAAATATTGCATAAAAATTCCAAGAATTCCTTCACTGGGAAATCTGTGTGACTTCAGGGATATTTCAGTGCTTCATTTACAACTTCTGAGAAAGAGAAACAGTTCCCAGAAAGAGTCTAAACAGGAATCAGAAAAGATCCAGTCACATATTTCAGTCATGGGTGAGTTCCAGAGAACATTCCTGATGCCTGAGATCGGTTTGTCTTTCTTCTTCACGACACATAAAAGTGAAGCACGTTTGAGTTATTTACAGGATCACAGCCTCGTCCGACTGCTTCACCTGTTTCCCACGCCTCCTGCGGTGCGTTCCGTACTAAGAGTGTGTGAGCTCGACCAGAGATGGAATGTGAGCCTGTTTGAGTGTATACACAGTCTGTTTAACTTCCAAACTATGACATTAATGCGCTACACCCTGCATTAAAAACAAGCTGAAACACATCCAGCCTGTGAAACACTCAGCCAACGACACTGCTGCTCAGCAGGCCTGAAATTAACTCTGTGCCTCATGTCAAGGTAAAAACACGTTAATGTGTTGGTTTAGTTATCGCTGGTATCTGTCCATCAATGAGCCCACTGACTTGACTTTATCATTCCATCAGCAGCTGCTTTAAATAACGTCTGTCTAACAGCTGACTTTACTCAGCGGTCATATGGTGGACAGCTGATTCTGTCTGCCTTACAGCTCACCACAAAGTCTTTCTGCTGCATTTATACCGGCTGTTAGGCTGCACAAGGGTCTGACTGAGGATTAAAGTGGAGAATCATCAGCTGATCACCATCACACATGATCAGACCTTAATACGCCTCAGTTATATTCCATGTTTACATTCTTTCTTTAGCTTTTCTGTTACAGATGCTGGTGAAAAAATTTGCCTTCTTCTGCTACTGAATATGAAACCAGTATTTATACAGTTTGTAATCTGACTCCTCACATGCAGCCACGTCGTCTGGAGCCCTCGGCATCACAGCTGGGTACCTTTAAGAGCGTTTTTTTCAATGTGCAGTGTCGTTTCATAAACACAGCCAAACGTTCCTGGCTGCTGGTGTCACTGATGCTCCTTTTCAGGAGCCACGAGTTTCCATCATCTTCCATCAAACCGTGATGCTTTAACCAAGTACTTCTGGTGGATAAACTAAATCAAACAGAACCAGAAAAGCACTCAGAGCGCTCAGTCCTCCTCCAAGGCTACTCAGTTGACGTATCATTTCCGACGGATGAAATCTTTAATAAAAAACGGCACGTGTTCTGCATGTGCATGTTATGTATTTACACCAAATCACATGTAAATGACTCTTATAAAGGTCTGTTGATCAGTTCATCACTTTTGCTCGTGTTAAAACAACCGGTCCCACCATGCTTTTATTTTGAAGGCGTATTTTTAATGCTATGGACTTTTATTTTGTCACCATTCCAGCAGCACAGGAAGTGTTTCTGTCTAGCAAAGGATGTCTGAACTTAGAAGCAGCTGGAATGAGGACAAGCTCTGACGGTGTTTCCTGAAGAAAGCAGTGAAGGTCAGAAAGGTGAATCTGTGTTCAAAATAAAGCTGAACCTAAATAAAGGCTTTGTGAAACATCAGGAGCTTCACCGCTGTCTGGCTGAGGTTTGCTACAGACATGACTCAGAACCACCCCGCAGTTTAATCATTTGTTCCTTGTATGATTTCCAACTGATAAATCACAGTCAGATTGTAGTAGGATCAATCATGTGATGGTCAGCAGGTAACTGACACAGCGTTTGCTTGTTGTCATGGTTACAGCGACGCCGTGTCAGCAGCTATATCTTCCAATGGGAAATCCTGAACAAAGCCGTGGATCCAGACTATAAGACACATCATTGTGAAAATTTGATGAGGTGGTCCTTGAGTCATTTCTGACCTTCCCTGGAAATTTCATCCAAATCTGTTAGTCTATCTTTGAGTAATGTTTCACACAGACGGACGGACAGACAGATGTATGCTGATCGTCACATAACTCCGCCGTTCCGTGGCGGAGTAAACAGCCCGACACGGATGCCCTGTGACTTCCGCCTCTGTACGGTTCTTTAAAACTGGATAAACTCTCATACGTCTATCAGTGTCAAAGATTTACACCTCACAATATTTCCAAGAAGCCAGCAGCTTTAACTAAACAACAGCATTTGACGTTCTGGAAACGGGAACATGTTGAACGGACCGCAGAGCTTGTTAGTGGAAATGGTTTAGCTAGATGTGTATCACTGAGAGGAGGCAGATATCTGAGCCTTTGTTCAGCCTGTTTGATGTTCTCTTAACCCTGATCAATCGCTACCCGCATCACAAACTCCTAGAAACAAACACAGCCCACGCGTCACATGTTTGCTCACATCTGTATACAAAGAGTGACAAATGTAACACAAAAAAATGCAGTGCTTTTTAAGAGAGCAGCATTTCAGAAAGAATGAGTTGCAGGTGTGGCCTCATTTGCTCCAGAATCAGACACACTGACTAGTCAGACAGTGTTCTGTGGTCCAAGCTAAAATAAGACAAACCCCCAAAACCTGATTTACTTTGGAAATAGAACATTAACATCCTAAAAATACGGCAGCATTTTAGCGCTACACACCGTCTTATAAAGCTCGATCACAGCTTTACATACGACAAGCGGCTCCTTTGTTCAGTCCAGATCTGTGTAAAATCAGTAGTTTCATTATTTATTATAAAGGTTACTTCATTTATCGCTTGGTGAAATAAATGCATAAAGAAATAGCCAAAAATGCTCATCATATTTTCCTTCAGGTCAAAGTAACATCAACAAAACGGCGACTTTTTCATTTTTGTCAACATTCAGTCTCTTATTAATTATTTTGTATTATTCCTCTATGAGCTCACTGATGGACAAAGTTTCAGCTCGAGCACGATTTCTCTTCGTTAAAGCTTTGTAACACCCGTTCTTCCCTTAGATCTTTACATTTATTATCATGGGTATAAAGCAGGGGTGTCCAACATGAGGCCCGTGGTCCAAAAGTGGTCCTCCAGAGGGTCCAAAAGTGGTCCTCCAGAGGGTCCAATCAGGCCCTCAGAGTGGAAAAACTACAGAGAAGACATTAACTGCAGATTGTAAATTAGTAAAACTATGAATTTAAAATAATTTAAAGTTGTTTTGACTATAAAGCAAACTATCAGATTGTCGCTTTGTGTCTCATTTATGGAATATTATTTTGTCTGTTGTTTGACGTCTTTTTGTCCCACTGTTGTTGTGATCATGACTAAACCTTGTGTTCCTTTTATTTGTAGACACTCTGATCTGGAAGTCATAATGTGGAAATAACAAACTCATTTATTTTTCTGAACAAACTTCAAGTTGTTCATAATGCTTTCATTAAATGTGAACATTTGAAGAACATACTGTTAAAAATGTGGAGTTTTATGAGTTAATATGCTGTAATTTAACTGCTCCGGCCCACTGAAGGTTAAATTGGGCTGAATATGGCCGTTAAACTAAATGAGTTTGACGCCTTTGGTATAAAGAAAAGGTTCACTTTTCCACAGCAACAGATCAAGTGTTCAATACTTTTAGTTTATGACTTCAAAATGTCTGGATTAGCGGTAAAGTTATACTAAAGGGATCCATGAAAGCAGCTCATTCACATCCGTCCATTCTGACCTTTGAGCCAGCTGTCCAGCGCTATGTCCGCCGTGTTCTTCATGACAGGCAGAAACTCGGAGGTGAGCAGGGTGTCGTTAGCGTTAGCGGGACCCTTTAGCATCCTGCTGTCCCACAGCTCCACCACCAGACGGAGCTGCCACAGAGGGAAGGTCTGCAGGAGGTCGCCTCGACGTAGAGATCCCACCGCCTGACGCACACCAGGAAAAACACATTTTATCTCTGTACCGCCGGGTCTATCAGACGCTGGATATTTGAAAGTGTTGTGAAAAACATTTGTACTTAGATTAGGTTTGTTTTTAATATTGGTTATGCAATATCTTAATTATAATTTAAATAAACCACACCGTAATGCTGAGGCTGATTAGCAAAAACATGATATTCACAGGTAAGAAAACAACTGGAGGAGCAGCAGGTAAAACAAAACAACACAAACAAACAAACAATAGTTAAAGCCTCTACAGCAGGGGTGTCCAACATGAGGCCCGTGGGCCAAAAGCGGCCCTCAAAGTGTAAAAATTACAGAGAAGACATTAACTGCAGATTGTAAATGAGTAAAACTATAAATTTAAAATCATTTCTAGACCATGACAAGTTGTTTGGATCACAAAGTAAAATACTAGATTGTTGTTTTGTGTCTCATTTTTGTCATATTTTGTCTTGTTTTGTGAGTCTTTTGTCATTTTGATCCTAAAGTAAAATCCTCTGTGGTTCAGTTCCAGGTGACTGAACGTTGTGTTCCTTTGCAGACACTCTGTGTAGTTGGAATGTGTAACTGAGGCTGAATTTTGATGAAATTAAATTTATTTTCCATCATAAAGTTCAGGTTGTTCATGTTTAGTAAAAAGATCATTCCTTAAATGTGAACATTTGCAGAATGTATTTTTTGCACTAAAACAAGGGAATCATTTGGAGTTGTGGTTATTTATGGGTTTTTATGCTGTGATTTGAGATGAAATTGGACTGAATGAGGAACCTGGAATGAGTCTGCCTCTCCTGCTCATCGGTTCAGATTGGAGCATACTTATCTCTTTAATCTCATATCAGTTTATTCCAGTTATGTAGAATTACATTTTTGCCAATCAAGGTGTAATATGAGTTTGTAAATGAAATTCCACGCTTTTTGGTTTCAGTTAATTCCACCTGGACTAAAAATCAACCCAGAGACCTGAAACAAAGCTGAGAGGGTGACTCATGTCATTTCACAGCATTTATTTACTGAAACATCTGCACCATTGTTTTACTCTCCAGATTGTAAATCAGCCACAGGTAAAGGTCAGGAGGAGCGGTGTTTGTGTTACCTGCTCGATAGCGATATACGTGGGCAGCATCTCCGGACACTCCTGCGTCACACATTCGTACAGCATCGCCGAGAACAGCAGCAGAGTGTCCTCTCTCTGCAGAAACAGCACAGTGTTAGCTCAGGCTGGAGCACATGACATCAGCTCGCTTTTCAGAACACGGAAACACGGCACAAAAGCTCCTCTACATACATTTATTCAGCAGCTTATCGGAGTTTTTCTAGTTTTGATTATTTTCGTGGTTCTTTGTATATTTTGCTCTTAGTGACATTTTGCACACAAATCTTTATGTAATTCAGACCTGATGACAAATTTGCGTGAATTCATCCCGCGTTACCTTTTTCCTTTTCTGTATCTGAGAGCTTCAGCTGGTTTCTGGTGTTTACTTTGTGTAAACACACCTTCGTTTGTGCACAACCTGTGACTTTTTTTCTTCCTAACGAGGTTCTTGCACAGAAAAAGAAAGGCTGTCAAAGGACTTGGAAGCTCTTGGAAGTTTCCATGGACGGGCGTCAAACAGGGAAATTGTTTATTATTCACAAAATTCAACTCACTGTTGGAGATTTATTGTAAAACAGGGATGAGAGTTTTCCTCAGAAAGCATCAGTCTGGTTATGGAGAGTCATTTATGAAGAAGTTGTACAACGCTAAAAGTATTTTAAATCAAATTCACTTACTCCTGTTTATTTTACTAAATGTTTAACCTCAAGAAGAACTAAAGGTACAAACTCTGCATTCACATCCAGACAAGGAGCTATTTCACACCACGTTAAAAAACCAGACAGCAATTACCTGCCAGAAAACACGCTGCCCGCAGTTTAAACACAAAAACCACGTTTACATTTGATAAACAGACAGAAGAAGCAGCAAGATTGGACAGATAAAAACTGAAAAAGCAGCAGTGAGATGTCCTCTTGTCTTCAAATTCAATTACAAACGTTACGCTGCAGAATGATTCATTTTCTCCCATTTCACTGTTGGAGCTGAAAGCGGTGACCTCTGCAGTCTGAGGCTGTGAGGAAGCAGCCTCTTCACTCAGGAAATACGAGTCAAGTGATTAATAAGCTGATCCAACAACGGCCCATACACTCTCAGTTAAACCCTTAAAGCGCCTTGTGTTCAACATGTGCTATAGATAACGACTTGTTTTGTGTTTAGACCAAATCTATCACGCTGCAGCACAAAAACAAAGTGCCAGCTGTACATCCATTAATCTGGTTTGTGAATCTGTTTACGTGGAGTTTCATGAAATGTCGCAGACCGATCCTTTGGTGATCTACGGACTTTACATATGTGCAAAACTACTGACATTCATAAGCATGTTTATTTAAACAAAGCAGCACCAGACAAATAAAACCATTAAGCAAATAAGCCAATTAAAACCTCCAAAACAACAAAACCACTTACAGGAGAACTGATTCAAATCACAAGGCAGGTCATCTGTACTGTGGAATTACATCCACATTGGAGTAAAAATATGGTTTTAATTGGGATTTGCCTACTAGTAGTGATGTTTCTGACCTGATCAGAGACACTTCTAAAGTTTGAAGCTGTCACTGAGAAAACCTCACTGGCATTAAAGCTGCTGAGAAGAGATTCTGGTCTAATGACCTGATGAAGGAACATGGCACATAATCTGACAGACAAGTGCAAAGGAAAAATTGTAGGTAATAAGTCACCCCGAACCACCAAACAGAAGGTCATCCTTGACCCTACTGCATTTCCATTTGAAGACACACAGAAGCACAACAGCTGCTCAGACAGACAACTATTTGCTGATAGTGCAATAACAACAAGGTTAGATCCTGCCTCTTTCTCTCAGACACAGACAGTATAAGACCTCAATGACGGAGAGCCTCTGGAAATTTGATACTGGCATTGTCAGCATATGCGGTCCTTGCTGTATCATTTCTCCTGAATTCAGTTTTTTTTTTTTTTTTTAATGCATCACAAAATCGACAAATACATCCTACCACCAAGTGAGCCGGCAGTTAGCTTCACTTTTTTAATGCATCACCCCTAAATAGGCATAGAAAACAATCATTAACGAGGATTCAATGTGTTGCTTGAAGTTTAATTTTCTTTGGACAGCTCCTTCCTACAGTTCTTTTCAACCATTACTGCTACTCTGACTAAATTTAATTAATTTCCCCTTCAAATATATTTTGTTACATCTCCTTGATCCTTGTTTTTTTTTCTTCTCCTTTCTTTTGCTCCCTCATCTCCCCCTCAATTTAACATTATCATACTATAATGTGTGTCTACTTCCTTTTGTTGTCTTTTTGCCATGTTTTTTTCTTCTTCTTTTATTTATTTTTTTAGTGATTTATTATTATGACATTACTGTCTAAAACACTGCCTCTGCTTCAGCCCTCCTCATTATCTCTGATGTTACTTTTATTGTTATAACCAGCTAAACAATCACCAAGAAAGTACCACAAACTAGCACATGTACACGCTCACCCCTACACTCCTGCACACACACAATACTCACAACCTATTGTATGTTTCAATTATGTACCCCTGTTGTCTGTTTTTTTTGTTCGTTGCACAGTGTTTTGTATGCTTACATGTTATTAAATGTGAATAAAGAAAAAAAAAAAGTAAAGCATTTTTCTCTACATCAGCCATCTGGGTCTCCTGAGTGTTCCTGAGTTCACCTTCCGGGTTTCCTCACCTGACATGGCAGAATTTTATAAGCTTCAAGCACTCCCAAACACAACTTCACAGTTAATCCTTTATGTGCTAATTAACAAACGTGAGCACATCAACACACCAAAGACCAAGCTGATGGTAAAACTACGCCTCCAAACTGCAGCATTTTAGCAACTTCCCCATCCTGATGTTATCATTTATCTGAAAGTCAACAGTGCAGCTTCAAAGAGTGCTGACTCTCAGTCTCATTGAGTCATGCAGACCGAACATCCCTGGAAACACTTCAGCGTCTGCGTCGTCCCAACACAGACATGTGTTTCAAGGTATTGACTCATTCAGCACAATCTGCATATCTACAGACACAAACACAGAAAGTCTGGTCAGCAATTCCTGTTTGCTTTTACTTTTCCACTGAAGGCTGACGGGGGTGTTTGTAGAGCTGGTTTCACTTCACAATGTGAGATCTTACATCATTTCTACGTATTACAAACCTATTTAGGACGGTATGTTTCATGATATTCAGCTGCATTACTGTGTGACAGAATGATTTGTGTAGCGCTGCATCAGATGACTTTTAGGACACATGACAGGGTTCAGCTCATCTTTGTGTTTATTGCTTGCTCTGTCAGTTTCAACCATTTCTTGACATGCTTGTCTATCATTTTCTTTCTGTCCTTGTCTTCCTCTGGTGCATGTTTAGTGTGGTACATCATGTCAGCAAACAGCACAGTGACTACTGTAACCCTATAAACTGATTACAGGTTTGTAGACACTGTGATGCTGATCAGAGGACACACCTGGACTCAACATGTCACATTATTTTCAGTCTTTTCTAGGGGTACCATCATTTTTGTCCAGGCCTGTTTCATGAGTTTATTTTTTTAATTATTCTGTTGAAGCACGGTTCAAAAGCACTGTCTGATTTTCGTTGGTTAATTTTCATAGAATTTTTATTTATTATTGCTTTTGTCAGATTCAAATTATTTCTGTGACCATTGTGGGGTTTTTTTTCACTAACCGAGGGGAACTATCAATTTGCTCCACATGTGTGTGTGACTAGATATGAGGATGCTCATGAACACTCCACTCTGAAGAAGACCTGAATCAGCTACACAATATTAGCAGGAAAGCACAGCGCATGCACGGGCATTTTTCCTTTTGGGGAGAAGCAGACATGTCTGGGTGTTTTCCTGCTGTCTGGAAGGAAAACGTTTGGAGCCGAATGCCAGCAGAGCAAAGAGTTTGAGCACAGACAGCTGCCATAGAAGAATACTTTGATAACACGTTGAATGATCTCACACCAAAGCTCCTCCGCAAACTCAGCCCTGTTTGCTAATCTCACTCACAAGAGAAGTGCTGCTTGGTTAGAAGTCAAACATGTCAACAATGAAGGTGTGAAAACTACAAAAGTAAAATCCCCCGTTGCTGTCAGAGATCCCTGGAAAATTCACCAAACTCCCCGCCGTGGTTCTGTCTGGAAGAACCCTCTAAAAACACATCAATCACTGTTTCCTAGGAATCAGACAAGAAGTAAACACATGCTGACTGAGAAAACCTGCTTATGTCACACTGTTTACATTTATCTTCACCACATATGGTTCAAAATCAAGCAGAAAGCCAAAACTGAGGGCAGGTTTGTGGTTTCCTCCCCGCTGTCGCCAAGTGCTGGATCAAAGGGAATCTGAGGGAAACTTCAGATCCGTTGGTTTTCTGTTTAACCCTCGTGTCGTCCTGCAGGTCAAATTAACCCGTTTTTAAAGTTTGAAAATGTGGAGAAAAAATATATTTTCACAGAGAAACTTCTGATTTTCAACATTTTTGTTAAATCTTTGAACATTTTTTGATGGAAATAAAGAAATATTAAAAATGCTTCTTAAAACCTTTTGCACTTCAGTGTTCTGCCAGCGGAACACTTTGAGATCTGCATAAGCATTTCCTTAAATGTCTGAAGCTGCAAACACGATTATACAAACACTATACGCCGATGGAAAGCTTAGATTCTCATGAATCCGCCGGTATAAACCACTTTCAGATGTGATTACCACAGCGGGTGAGAAAAACACATTTGTCCGACAAAAACAAATATTCATCCATCCGTTCTCTATACACGGCTTCAACGCACACAGCGCGACTCACATTTCCGGGTTCATTATTACACACAGATGAAAATATTCCACAAAAAACGGCCATAATCCAACCTTTTACATCCAGACGACACAAGCCAGTAAACTATTTTGTCCAAAACATGTCCTGAAGTCGGTATAAAATCCACGAATCGGTCGTTTTCAAGGAAATGCACCTTGCAATGCCCGTCCAATATTCCCTGTATTTCTCGTCATATTTTTATTTACAAATAGAATATTAGCGATTTTTTGTACTGAAAACGGCTGGAATTGACTGCAGCTTGAACATTTACCAAAAAACTACCAAAATCCAGCAAATTTCACTGGATTTAGTTTGATTTTATGTGAATGTTCTTAAAGAAAATATCAGAAGTTTTACTGATATATCTGTGATCAATTTAGATATTTTTAGGATTTTTTGGGGAAGATTTTCAGTCCTTTTTAAAAAATATTTACAAGAATTTTCTTGCAATATTTGGGAGATCTTTTGAAAATAAAACTTCTAAGGGGAACTTTACTGGGATTTTCTTCCTGAAAGTTTTGCAAATTTTCAGAAATTTGGGGAATTTTTTTGCTGAATTTTGTTCAGACAAGGAAACCGTATTTTTTGTTGGCCATAAATGAGGACAACAGGAGGGTTAAATAGGGTCTTTACTGTGTGAGGCGATAGGAGATGATGTGTGTTGTGGATTGGTGCTACACGATTAAAACTTAACTGAATTGTATAACTGATCACTGAGCTGATATTTCTGACAGAATTACACATTATAAGTCTTGTAGAGTGCATGAGCGTGTCCAGTGACAGCAACAGGACCAGCAGCAGATGTGAACTGAAGCTGGCTTTTAGTGCATCCACATCTGGTTCTAGTTGTAAAACTCACGTGTTTCATCCCATCAGAGGTTTTACAGAAGAACTCGGCGAAGGAGACGAGAGCAGGCTCTGAGGTGAAGGTAGAGATGTCTTCAGGCTGCAGAACAGAAACAAGGAAATGGTGACATTATTCACATGAGCCAACGCAAAGGAGAAACACAAAAAATAGGAAAGAAAGTGTGAGAGGAAGACACACAAATAGATTTAAAAGGAAAGAGTGGAAATAAAGGGTGTAAAGGAGATGTGGCCAGAAGAAAGTAAAGAGGAAGAGGAAGAAGATGACGCTGAAGGACGGACAGTGAGGACAAGGGGAATAAACAACGTGCATTTGTTCCCCTCCGGATCCTGCAGGTGTATTGACAGCGTCCACTGAGGCCATCAGGAAACCAGGAACAGACTGTCAGCTGCACAGCTGAATGCTGAACCTGCAGAGACAACCTGCCAGGGCTGGACACAGGCATTCACTGGGGGGGCAGCTCAGTCCAGTTCACACACTTTAATAATCCAGTTATTAAAGGAAAGGTGGTTAGCACTCCTGAACACTATTTTTAGTCACTGTGGGTTCATTTTTCACTGCAAAATGAGGATCTGTACCTCTATGGGAACACCACAATAATAACTCAGAAACCTGTTCTGCAGCATCACACGGTTACGAATCAGCCAGTCACATTTAATGCACAGTAATGCCCCTTTAATGTTATGCTGTAAAAATTGTAATGCCATGACCGTGAACTCAACAAAAATTACTAGGGCTGGACCCGAATATTCGTTCGCTACGGTGGTATCCGGATATTATGTGATCACCCCCTCCTCCCCCCAGACAGAAATATTCGGAGTCTTCTCTTCCCTTCGCCTTCGGCCCACTTCGGCTCATCCCGTCGTGTTCTTCAGCTCATCTCAGCTCATCCATTCGTGTTTCTTACCACCACCTGAATGGCCGGGTTGCTGCAGACTCTGACGTCACGCTTCACTTTGTTGCATAAACACAAGACAAGATGCTGAACACCTCCGCTGTTTGGGAATTCTTCAGTTTAACTGAAGACAAAACGAAGGCAAAATTTGGACCCGAGACCAGACAAATGGATCCGAATATTTGGGCCGTCTCCGCTACAAGCCCCGCCCTCCGTCGGACGTTACGGGGCGGAACTAATATTCGGATATTCATCTTTAATAGGGCCCCAATATCCAGTGACCAGAAACCGCTATTCGGGCCAGCCCTAAAAATTACACAGGTTTAGGTTTCTTTCTTTGCAAAAGATGATTTTTTATGTAAACTGTTCCTACATCTTACTATTTCTGAATCTGGAAACACTGTTTGGAATAATTCAGCGTATGAGTGGAGCAGTGTTCAGACACCAGAGCAGCGCTGCATTCAGCCCCAAAGATGCCTGAAGGCTGCCTGATTCTGTGACGTAGCGGCAGCTCCCATGGCAGTGGTGGTCACTACAGCTGCAGGTTGCTGTTTGGGGTGGAAGCAGACGCTGAAGACGTTACGCTGTCGGTCACAGGAAGGTAAGTAGCTGCAGTTAACCGCTGTCTGCCTCACAGACGATTTGTGGCCGTCAAAGTTGAAAATCCAGCGACTCTTTGTGCTTTCACAGTTTCTGGCTATGATTAGTGGTGTAACTTTGATACAGATTTGGTTTTCAAACCCACTGGCAGGTTTGGGGTTCAGAGAGTTAACAGCAAAATGAAAAAATAAAACCCACTCTGAACAAGCTTTCATTCATTTTGTAAACGAGGCAGCACCTTTCCAGCAGCTACAGTCGAGTCTGACTGCAGAAAGTGTTTCAGTGATTTAAAATTAAACGTTTCACTGTTACACAGGTGGACATTTGTGGTAGAAAAAGCACAGATAGATTTCCACACCAGCAGACAGTGTATGAATAATGAAGTCCATAAATAAAACATACAAACTAAGATCAATTAAAAGGCTTTGTGAGATAAGGAGGAAATCTTTTGCAGGTCAAAAAGACTTTATTACGGAGTGAATGAATCAACAGTAGGAATCTGTAGAACCTGCTGCATCCACTGAGTCTGATTAGCTGCTGATAAACTGAGTCTTCCTCCTGTAAGGTCTGATCAAACTGAACCCTCTCTAGTCTGTTTTAGAGGCAGTTTGTTTGGAGACAAACATGATGGAAAGGCTCAAACTGAGACTAACTGACAAGGGTGGTGCACAGATTGAGGTGAGGGTGTGTCTGCATGAGTTGACCCAAAAACTCTCTGTGCACTTCATGAGGAAAGCATGAGAATAAAACTGCTTTTCTTTTTAGTATTGCACTGACTGAGACCGAGGCGTCACATCCCAGATTTAAGGACAGCTACCAAAGTCTTTTCTGTGCCTTTGCTTGCTTTTCTACTGTGATGAAGCCCAAGACATGAATGCTCTTTAAAATCAGTAAAACCTTCTAAAAACAGACAGCTTTCATCAGTTCGGAGTAGTAGTAAGTGGGGAACAGAAAATGCATGCATTGCCGTTGGTTATCTGTTAAAATAAGCAGAAACGTGATGCATTGAGTCTGCATTGAACCCTCAGCTCTACAGGGACTTCCAGTGATGATGTGGAGTCTTACCTTGAAGGCTCGGACTCCAGAGCTGCGCTGGTTGGCGCTGGTGGTCAGAAGGCTCTTCCATCCCTGAGGATCGTCTTTGTAAGGCAGCTGACCGGCTCGTAGCTTCACATACAGCACCCCATCTCTGGACAGGATGGACCTGAGGGACACAACAGCACAGATTTAGATCAATGTGTGAGATCACAGCTTCCCTTTGGCTTCCACTAAACCATCTGAGGCACAACAAAAGAGAAGATGGTCCACCATCACTGTCACACACTGCTTATTTATCAAACCGATTTGCTTTAAAACCCGTTCAGGTTCAAACAGATGAAGTTTCCTCTCCACTCACTTCAGATGCTGCGTTTCTTTGCTCAGATCTACGGACAGTTCCCAATAACGAGGTCCCTTCACCTTCACCTGCAACAAATACAGCAACACGGCGTAAACAACTACAGGAGAGAAGGATACTGATACTATGGAGGCTGTGAACGGCTGTTTTACCCGTTTGAGAAGGTGCAGCTCAGGAAGCATCGTAGGAGCCATCAGTTCTACTGTAGTCTCGTCGTACCACTTGGTCTCCTGAAAGACGAGGAAATGGACGAATTACACAAAGACGCACATGTGCAGTTTCAAAATTAATTATTATTTAAAGTCTTTTTAAAAAATCTGCTGCACTAAAATGCAGAGACAAAGATGCTTTCTATCCACATGCTGCTGTGAGCTGACCTTGTAGGTGACCTCCAGCAGGGCGTAGCAGGGCTTCAGGGAGTCCACATCCACTGGGACCAGCAGACGGGGCTCTGCAGCCAGAACAGCCAGGTGTCGCAGGGCCTGGAGGTGGTACCTGCAGCAACAGCAGCATCAGCACAGTTTTATTTAGTGCAGCAGAACATAAAGATGTCTGTTAACAGCATAGACATAGAAAGATCCCAAAATGACAGTAAAACAGTGGATTTATATACATATTTCTGTGTATATGATTAGTTTCATTCACCAGTTTTACTTCAAAATCTTGTTTTTGTTAATTACACATGAGCATTACCGTAACCCACAGCTTCCTCTAACAACAAATGGATCACCCTGCATTTTAGAGGTCATGATCCACTTTAAGGTTTGTCATTTATCTAGAATCTGATGAGTCACATAAGAACCCATTTATGGTTAAAAAGCTGGTTGAAAAGTTGTTCTACTCTGACAAAGACTGTATTTTAAGAAGAAAAAGAGATGCTTTGAATTTTATGGCATTTAAATTGAAAAAGACTCGGTGTAAGTACAAAATGCTGTCAGTGAAGAACTCAGAATTCTTCCAAACAATGCTGCTGGACGTTTTACATTATATTATTTTATATATAAGTTGGAGCATGCACAGGCAGAAAGACCCCAGGCCGGGACGTGAGCCGCTGATCTTCTAGCTGTAAGGAAACAGTGCAAACCACTGATCCACAAAAAACATTAACTTTCATGGTGCAGCAGCATCCTGGGCTGAAGACATTTACACCCTCAGGAAATCGTCCACCACTGATCAGATATGCATATTTATCACCACCTTCCTGGGGTTGTTTGACTACAGTCTTGTTCTGACGGGCTGTGTGCTGGCCTCACCGGTTGTCGGTGCTGTGAGCAGGGAAGTGAGGGTACAGGGCACACAGCAGGGCGGCGATGGCTGAGTTGGAGGTGCTCAGAGTGTATCTAATAAAAAACAACAGAAAGCATCACAGGTAGTGAACATGTGCTCCTCTGTCTGCCCCTCACAGTCATACTCACTGTAACAGCTGTAAAGTGTGCATTCATGTAAACAAACAGGAAAAAACAACATTCACACACACAGTGAAGCATTTTGTCATCAAATCTTCAGATTTCGTTACAGTTCTTAACAAAGCAGTCAACAATACACAAGATCTAAATGATGACGTGCTTTTAAAATTCTCTCTACTGCATTCGCTAAACCAGGTTTGTGTTGCAATCTAACACCATCACAGGCCCTAACAGAGCCACTTAAACATAATAGCAGGCAGTTAATTGTGCAGTTTGACTAATGGGGCCGTTGTGATAAAGGCTGCCTGGAGCCTGGGAGGTCACCTATGAGAGCCCTTATTAACAGTCAGCTGAGATCTACCCTGCTTTGCTTTTAACGGCTGCTTTTGTCACGTTTAATGTGTTGGAGAACATTACGTTCTTTTTCCACTAGTTTATAAATCTAAAAGCCTAAAATGGAGAAACACTGACTGCAAAGGTGATGCACAACGTGTGTGTTTTCTGAAGAACATATCGGCCAAATTCAACAAGTTTGTGCAAAAAGTAGAACCTGAACTTGTGTTTGGCAGTGCTGCTATCTATAATGTAATCTACTGCTGTCTGACACCTTCTGAAAACTGCACCTGTCAGTCGTTTTTATTTATTTTATTTAGTCAGGAAAATGTATAATGTTACTGGAAATGGAAAGCACCTTGTGTTAACCTTTATGTTTTAAATGTGCAGTATCGTTTAGGGCAATTTGGCCAAACTTCTGATCCCAGTGTCGAAATGCTCTTTAAACTCATGGATTTAAGGCAAACAAACGTTGCTGAATGAGAATTCTTAACAGCACTTTTTCTGGTCACTGTAGAATCAAATCACCAACACTATACTGAAAGAGAAAACACTGTTTGTCAGAAAGGAAAGTTTGAAGCTCAATGTACGTCGAATAAATCAGTGGTGTAACCCTCCTGTTGTCCTCCTTTACGGGCACCAAAAAATATTGTTTCCTTGTATGAAAAAATCCAAAAATTCTGCAAAAAAATTCCACAAATTTATGAAAATTTGCAAAACCTTCAGGAAGAAAATTCCAATAATTCCTTAAAAGTTTTATTTTAAAAAAATCCCCAAAATTTGGTAAGAAAATTCTTGTAAATATTTTCAAAAAATGAGTAAAAATCTTCCAAAAAAATCTTAAAAATATCTAAAGTGACTCCATATATATCAGTAAAACTTCTAATATTTTCTTTAAGAACATCCACATAAAAATGAACCAGAATCCAGTGAAATTCACTGGATTTTGGTTGATTTTTTGGTGAATATTCTCAAGAAATATTTGTAACATTTCTTTTTTTTCTTCCAAAAAAATGTTCAAAGATTTCCTAAAAATGTAGAAAATGTGGACATCAGAAGTTTCACTGTGAAAACATTTTTTTTTCCCACATTTTCAAACTTTGAAACGGATCATTTTGACCCGCAGGACGACCCGAGGGTTAAAAACTAAAAGTTTTCTTTATTTCAGCTCCTGAGGGTTCAGCAAACTGACCGATGGTGGTTTTTGTTTTCAAGCTAAATTATGAAACTGCACTTATTTCAAGCTTCTCAGTTTTTAAAATGTGCTGCTCTTCTCTGACTTTGTAACAACAAACAATGACAAAATCTTTGTATTACTACAAAATGAGCACATTAAAAGTCTTGAGAAAGTAAAACCTCCATGTCCACCTGCATGTATTTTTTCTTCTTTTCTCTAATCTGATTTTCATGCGAGTCACTGGACAGTTTCACCTCCTAAACATCTGCGCTTCCACAATAAGCCCCTGACATGTGATAAGGGAGCAGCAGGGAGGCAGAGACGTGTTTTTAACTTAAACTGACTCTGCTCATCAACAAACAGTGAAATATTTTGGCTTTGCTTAAATTACTTAAAGATTTTTCGGCTCATTACAGAAATTCTGCAACTTCCAAACAGTAAGATTAGACTTTCTGGCCGGTGAGCGTTTGCTCTGCTGCTGCTTCAGTAACAGGATGAAGAAGCCGTTAAAAGGAGGATTTCTGGCAGCCAAAAGGTTCTTCTGAGTCACTTTCCTTCTGCGCTGGGTGCGACAACTTCTGCTAAAATGCATGAACATCCAGTGTGTGCAGGAAAAAATAAAACTTCTGTTTTACTACTGTTTTCCACCAACTATAAAAATAAAGTTACTTTATTAGTCCTTGTGGGAAAATCTGTCCTCCACACATTAAATATTTTAGGAGCAGTCCAGGGACGAGCTGCACTTCTGAAGCCGGTATTTTGGTCAAGGGCAATGGCAGCAGGGTTCATATACATGTTGTGTTTAGTTTGGGAGGAAACCAGTGCAGTTCCATAAACAAACACAGAAAGAAAAGTGTTCAAAGAAGAGGCCCAGTCAGCCTGTAAGCTCAGAGTTTTAATGACATGCAGCGGTGACCGTTAGCCTGGACACAATGTGTGACATGTGGCTGGAAAAACCTTCTCTTTCACTTCAGCTTCCTGCTAACAACACTGAATAAATGGGAAGAGAAACCAACTGAGCAAACAGAACGAGGCTGAGGGAGGGAAGGTGAGGAAAGGACACGAAAGCGCAAAGAGCCACGTGACAGATCAGCAGCAAAAGAGGAAAAGCCGAGGCGAGAAAATGAATGAGGAAAAAATTGAATGACAGCAATGTGGCGATAATACACAGAAAGGAAACATGAATAGAAAGTTTCAGCGCTAACAGGTGAGAGGCTGAATGACAGAGGAAATGCGACAATGACACGGCAACAACTCTGCTCCCGAACACGACCTCCGACCTCCGCAGACCCTCGGTAAAGCAGCCATGACGACACACACCTCAGTGACTGACATTCAAACCTGCAGTCTCTGCCGCTGTGAGGGCCTTTCAACCGGCAGGTTTCAAACAAAACGCGACCCGAATAAAATCAAAAGGTCCATCTGATTGTGGCTGTAGGTGGACGGACATTTGAAACATGTAATGAGAGAGTGGGAGCTGTTGTTTCTCTGGAAAACAAACAGGCCAGGGTCAGCGGTTTGAGTGTGTGTGTAGAAATGTCTTTCATTATGCACCATGCAGCATTCAAAGCAGACCTGTGTGTGTGTGTGTGTGTGTGTGTGTGTGTGTGTGTGTGTGTGTGTGTGTGTGTGTGTGTGTGTGTGTGTGTGTGTGTGTGTGTGTGTGTGTGTGTGTGTGCGCAGGGTACCTGGAGCTTCCCAGAAACAGCAGGGCAGGAGTGTTTTTGCATGTAGTGGTGTGTACAATCATTAGCATCCAGCATTTCGTGCTGAATATAATTAACCTCAACGTCCTCATCAAACAATCATGAGCCAGAATCCAAAGTGTGTATGTGACTGTATTTACTCATTTACTCCTTCCTGCAGTGTCTGCATGGACTTTTTGGTGATTTAAAATAGTAACCACCTTTTTGGTATTTTTTTCTTGTCAATAAACACAAACAAGCCGAGTCATAATACATCTCAAGGGGCTTTCCACTAATAAACTAATAAACTAAACTAAACATCTTTTCTCCTGCGCCTGAGCTCCATTGTTGTCCAGAAATGATGACAAAAACATCAGTGAGCTGCTGTGTGAGATGTTCCCTCATTATCTTGAACTTTCAAACTGTAATTTAGCTTTGAGTCGGTCATAAATACTCATCACAGCACCAAATTTTAATTCATCTGCAGCTGAAAATAGACTACAACAAACAGTCTATCACATATTTTTGAGCAGCCTTTCCTAAAAATTATGGTGCCCAGCTGATTAAATTATGAAAAAGGAAACTATAATTGACTGAGAAAGATTTCATTGTTATGAAAGCAACAAGATTGTCTGACAAAAACAAGAAACAGGATGATAAAAACAACACAAAATAACAAAGTAAGACATAAAATGACAAAAACAAGACATAAAAAACAAATTGAGACATAAAAATGACAGAAAAAAGACACAAATGACAGAAAAAAGACATAAAATGACAGAAAAAAGACATAAAATGACAAAAAGAAGACATAAAATGACAAAAACAAGACATAAAATAACAAAATGAGACATAAAATGACAGAAACAAGACACAAAATAAGACATAGAATGACCAAAACAAATCAGCATGAACAGAAAGTACAGACAAACAAGGAATGCATTCATCTGGGTCTGATGTTTAATTATTAAAATATATGACCCTTTCTCAAACAGTTTTCTTTAATTATTGACTCATATTACATGTGATCTCTGCATACGCTGAGATGGAAATGAATTGTGCAATAAGGCGGTTCTGGTGAATGTGAGCGTTTCACTAATAAGTGATAAAGCTGCCAGTGTGGAAAGGCCATCACATCCTGATGGACTTCTATGAACCCAACGTACATTTTAGGACCACTGAGCTTTGGAACCAACATGTGGTCTGGTAAATGGACTAGGTCTGATGTGACGAGGTTTAACGTTTGACAGCAGGAAGTTCGTCCATGAAAACCTACACGTTAGCCTCATTGTTGTATGAGCCGCAGGGTTCAAAGTGTGTGAAAAAAGCAGCGGCTTATAGTCCAGAAAGCACGGTAGTATTTAAACGGCTGCTAGAAAAAGGCCTATGAAGCAGTATCTAGCGGTTTTTTCTATGTGTTTGTGTCTCACCTTCCCCCTCCCAGGAAGAGCAGACCCAGCGCCATGTGGTGAGCCATGTGGAAGCCGTAGTTCATCTCACCGCCGGTTCGCTTGTGGAAGAAGCGACAGAGCTGCAGGACCTTCAGGTTCCCGGTGCCAGACATCACCATGGACATGGCCAGCAGAATCATGGACAGCCCGGTCTGCAGGTTGTAATAACCCGTCTGCTGCAGGGTCCAAGTGACAGCACAGATGAAATATAGGAGATCATTGTCTCAGCGTCTCAGTTAGTGACAGACAGACGGCTTTTCTTCTTAGTACTTCTGTTCTTACCACTGCAGCTGTACCAGCAAAGGACATGATCTTCATGAAGGTCCTGGCGAACTCGTAGAGGCAGTCGAAGGCGTCAGAGTTGGCAGAGCCGGCGAAACGTAAGCCCAGTGCCATGCAGGCTCCGGCTGTGATGTAGTCCTGGGCTTGGCTGAGGGAACACATAACATCACAGGATCAGTTCTGGTTCAGGCGTCATTACCACACCTGCAGAAAACACTGATTTCTCACAGGATTCACTGCAATAACCAACATTTAATACAGATTTTAGATGATTAAATACTCACGCCATCGTCTCCATGTTAATGTCCTCTGAAGGGTCAAAAGTTCCCCTCATGATCTGAACACATAATATACAAACAAGAATTATACGTTTGGATACTGCACCTTTAAATGAGCATAAAACTCTTCTGTATGTAAAAACAATTAACTGATAGACTGAATAAAAATGTACAAAGATACTAGCCTAGCCCTGCTAGACCCATGTTCTGAAGACACAAGGGTCAAGGGAAGCTCGACAGGGAGGGAGGCGGGCTAAAAGGTTGTCTATCAAATCCCTCTGCAGCAATTGGGTAGGTATACAACCAATCAGTGCAACGAATAGGCTCCTAGAGCGCCGGAAATCAGAGGATGCGGGAGTTCGGTGAAGCCTTATTTATACAGTCAATGGGTGAAGCTCAAGTATATTACAGACATGTTAACAGAAAGATTATTCAGAGTCGGTGCTAATGGAGCTCAACAACTGTTGTCGTTTTTGTTGTCGACCCTGACAGAGAATTAAATTCGTTGCCGTGGGTTGTCTAGCGCGGCTAGGCTACAAAGATACAGGATTGATATGATAAATGTAAGATGCTGTAAATGAAAGATAAGACGTTCCTTCCCTCATGGTGAAATGATTTTACTTAACAGACATGGGTCAGAAACTGGGCTTTACTGAAATGGTTGAATGAATTCAGGAATTACAGATTATTTAGAATCAGACTGATTTTGGATCAGCTGTGAGTATCTGAGTCTGTATAAGCTCTGGGTGCAACTGTTTATAGCAATTATACGTACAAATCAAACTGAACCAAATATTTATCCAGAAAGAATGAGAAACATTTACATCCTCTTATTATATCATCTAATTTCAACTCTCAAGAAACTCTCACATTAACTGAGAGGAACGGCATGTCCACCACACCGGCTCACCCATTCTGTGACGAAACAAACATTTTTTTTATATACTTTCCACCTCCCTTTCTCGGCAACAGCCCAGCAGCTTCACAGCAGACCAGTTAAACAGAGTGAAGTTCACGGCTTATTTCCTCTGCAGCAGCTGTTAAAGACATTACTGACGTGTTTACATGCTGCACTTTGCTCAGACAACCCGTTTGTCTCAGAGCTTTCTCTTGCTTATTCTGCTCATCCACTTGTTCTCTGGGTGGTTCCCTGTAGTATTTATTCTGTTCTGCTTTAAAACCAACGACACAATCAGCCACCAGAACTAAACTACTGCCCTGAGAAAGAGAAAGCTGCCTTCTTCCACAGACATGAACCAAACCCCATAGCTGGGAATCCTTGACATGTTATAGTGACTTGTTTCCAGGTCTGAATGCATCACCACTCACTGACGCGGTATGTGTGCTAATACGTGCATTTTCTCACCTGGGGTATGTTGCTCTTGACCCACTCGGTGTTAGGGAGGATTTCATCCCACATGATAATGCACCGAGCGAGAGTCTGAAGGAGAGAGGCAGCTGTCAGATAAAGGGAAGGTGGAAAACAGTATTTCGCTCACACACACAGTGACTGGTGCCACACTAACCCTCAGCAGCAGAAACTCTGGTTTAATGAAGTCCAGCAGGAACCAAGTGTCTGGAGGTTTCAGCCAATCAGCGATCGACCTGGTGGACGGGACCGGGGTGAGAAAAAGGGAGTGTTAATACCTTCCTTCAACACCCTCTCAGCCGACATGCAGCAGCATCAGATGAGCCTAGAAGAGGAAAGGAACCCCTTGACCAATAGATGGAGGAGAGTTTCTCTGTAGGTTATGATGCTCTGATCAGGAGTGCTCATATGGATGAGAAATAACCGCAAATTAAAACACAGCACACTACGGACCTGTTTAGGAAACTCAGCGTTTGGGGCAAAGCTGTCATGGTGGAATGTCCTTTGCTCATCATAAAAGTACAATCTGAGGTAGAAGACGACATTTAATAGCTTCAGTGTCGTCTTTTGATCTAAAGACCCAGAAAGAACTAGAGAAGTGTACCCATGTTTCTGTTTCAGTCAACTGGTAAACCAAATGATTCAAGTCGTTATTTTTGAAAGCCTACGTCCTTGTAAGTGTGTAAAACCTTTGAACTGTTCTGTAGATCCATGTTAATAATAAATCAAGACAAAATTTAATGGTAAGAACTGACACTGACCTCCTTTTAATATGTAAATGGATATTATATCACTTGCGTTACTGGAATAGTGCAGGCAGCTGTTAGCACAATCCCAGATCAGCTGATGGAAAGTACCAAACTCCCTGATAAGCTTGGTTTACTGCTTTAAACATGGGAGGATCTGTCAGCTGTGTGTCTTCTCTCACCTGTTGTTGGTCTTGAGGTAGATCATGGCGAGAGCTAATGTGGCTCCAGGACATGTCACGTCTACATTTATGGTGTCGCCCTCCTGAAACGACCATTCAAGATTAAATAAAAAACAAAAACCAGACCGCTACTATCCCTCCTTCTTAATCCATTCTGGAACTCTGTTATGTGTGGTGTCACTAAATTTAAACAGATGTGTGTCCTACTTTTACACAACTAATCACGTCTGAAAATAGCAGCATATGAACATCAAGACTCATGATTTTTAGACCGAGTGTCATTTGTTTCACACAGCTTTGTTTAATAATGTTTGACTCATGATCTCTGGATGTGGGGTTTGACATGAGCCAACAGCAAAGAGTCTGTAACAGAAGCACCAACATCAGCACTGATGTGTGAGGTGAAATAATGTCAAAGTTAATATCTAATTAACAAAAATATTTGTGATGTGGGCTGCTGAAGGACCGCTAAAACTATACGTGAAAAACCAAAACATCTGTTCTGAAGTCAAATGTCACCACAATGTGAAAAGAAATAGTAGTTACACAGCCACTGTTTTCATCACTCTGAAATAATGAATTAAAAAGGATTTATTCATCTACCTTGATCTGATAGCTGGGGGATTTGTGCCTCTCGCGGTTGGCGCCGGCCTGAGCTCTGCGGTGGCCTCCAACCATGTACTGATACAGCTGCTCAGGCACGTTCAGGTCCGTCATCCCAATCAGGTTGCTGCCATGCTAGAAGAAGAGAAAGGAGGAGGAAAAACAGGGAAAAAGATCAGAAAATAACAATGGAAAGAGGACGACGAGGACAACACTAAGGCCAGACGAGGGAGTAGCTACAGGTGCAGATGTTTGGAGACACGAAGAAATGAGGAAAAACAGACACACAATAGAAAACGAGACACCCAGGGGGACAAAAACACATTGTGGACTTGTGTGAGAGCTTCCATTCTTGTCATTTCTCAGTGGGAATCAACACAAAGCATCACTAAGTGCATAAGAGCAGACAACAGCTTCACATGGGGCTCCTGCTACACATCCTATCTGGTATTCCCTTTAGACAACAGCTAGTCACTCTGGATGGAAGATTTAACCGCTCAGTCCTCTTGATGTTGAACATATTTGGCAAAATGCAAATAATTAGGTAAAAAAAATAACAAATAGAGTGGCTATTTATGGGAGAAAAAGTTCAAAAATATCAGTTAAAAATAAAAGTGTGACTATCTGGAGTTAATTAATGATCAAATATCAACAAGTAGACCGGACAGAAAGCTGGAGGAAATCACTGGGATCTGAAAGTCAACTTCATGTGAGACTCTGTGACCAAAAAACTCCTGAAAACCACCTGATCCATTCCAACATGAGCCACCCATCTGGAACTCCCAGCAGTCTAAAGCATTAAGGCTTTATAGCTGTTTTTATGTGTGACTTACTCCCAGACAGACCATGCCCAGGGCGAGGCCAGCAGCCAGCGAGTACGACTCTCTGTCGGTACAGTACTCCATCTCTGGACCGGGAGGTCGACCTGACAGACACACACAGAATACTACCGTCAATACAAGACAAAAAATATATAGAAACCCACTTAAAGCAAAATAAAAAGACTGGAAGAGCACAGAGCAGAAGATCAACGACCTACAGATCCATAAGTAAATTCATCATGCCCTGTGACTTTTATCAGCCCTTATTTTTGGCCTTATTGTACTTTTCTAATTCTCTAATTCATGCGTCTCCAATGCTTCATTTGTATTCAAATGCTGGAACATGAGAGGGTCAGTAAAGTTTATTTATCTAGTCTTCAAACCAAGCCAGTGCTTCAGGGGCTAACTTATTATTTCTAGCCTTAAAGTTTTCAAAATCTGGGCCAAGGACAGGATCCAAATGCAGAGCAAACCCAGAAACATTTATGGTAATGTGTGCAGATATATTTCTTTGTTTGAGTGTTGGCTAATCTGACTGAACGTGCTAAAAGTCTCACTAATGCTCATACCTCATACCTACCAACAGTCAAAGACACTTTATAGCACAAAGACAGCAGAAAATTACAAATAAACAGATGTTTTTTCTTTTATTTTTATTGTCAGTGACATGAACTATAAAAGACAGAAATACTTTGGTTTATAGTATATTTCTCACAGCTCTAGAAGACCTTTCAAATTTCATGTTTTAATCAAAATATCAATTAGCATTGGTCAAATTATGTCTGTTTTATTGTAAAAGCACTGCATTCTTTAGGTTAAAAGTATTAACTATTTGATAACTGTGTGTATTTGCAGAATATTTCATGTTGTTTTAATCAGTATATCCAGTTAATTAGCATATGTGTAGATCATGAACATCAAATCTTTATATTTGAAAAGCTGGAACCAAAACAGTGAAATAAACATCCTATTAATCCTGCATTAATCATCGGTTCCATGTCTGCATTAACCTCTGACCATTAGGAGGATTCTTCTTAGGACTTCAAATTAAAAGTTTGAGTATCCTTGTTTTGGCCCTGCAGTAAATCCAGGTTTTGTCTGAAAACATCTCGCTGTGTTATCCGTCTTTTACACACCTATTTCAGACAGCAGGACCTCAGCGTTGTGTCTGTGTCCTGTTCCCTGGTACACCAGCCCGATGCCAATTACAGCAGCAACCTGAACGACAGACACAGACACAACTGGACGCTTATTGCTCATTTACTGGTGGAAATCACTGCAGTTTTTTTTATTATGACAGTGTCTTCGGCTACGTGTGGACTCCTACCTGAACGTTGTGCGGCACGTCCAGCTCAGTGGAGGTTGGAGGAAGCAGAGCGGGGATGTGGATGCTGAGCAGGCGTGTGATCGACATGTCCATGGTGCCCAGTTTGGCTGAAGACACGCCCAGCAGGAGCCCAATACTGGTCATCTCATGGCCCTGACAGCGGCGGGACACACAGAGGGTTCATTTCACAACACAAGCAGCAGTGGGTTCAGAAAAACAGCCAACCTGTTTCTTTCAAAAATAGATACAAAGCTCATACAAACAAAGGCTAAAAACATGTTAAAGGAGAAACTCAGCAGCTGTAACTGATTGGAATAAACTTCCTATAATGAATTTTCTTAAAATAATGATCAATTTGAGGAAAATTAGTTAAGTCGGACCACGTTCCATGATGTGTGTCCCTTCCAGTGGAATCAGCTCCAGCTGTGACTTCAGCATCCCAGAAGTCAATCAGATTTCACGTCGGTTCACCACGAATGACGGCTTTGATTAGACCCTGACATGTTTACCACCAACCGCATGAAACAGGTCAACGATAAATGGAAATACAAGCTGGACATTTCTGCTCTATGTCAAAGTTATCACCAGTTTTATAAAGGACGCTGATGTTCAGTCATCTATGGGCTAAAATCAGTTGAATCAAATAAAATGACTGTGATTCACTGTCATTTAGCCAACCAATACATTTATAAATTAATCAGCAAACTTGAAATGTCTTTTTTTTTGTAAACAGAAACCTGAAAATGTATCAAGAAAAGCTAAAGACATCAAAGAACTGACTAAATAACCACGTGTAAAGGAAAAGAAATGACATTTCAGGGGAAGTAGCTTCATTTCTCTGAAAAATGAATCAATAATATACAAAATAAAGAAGAACTTTCTAAAACGTATTCTTTCAAAAGAGCAGATTCAAAGACACACACATATCTTAAAGTCAAAAAGAAACAAATGAGACTGATTCTGTTTGCAAAGTCTGCAGCAACGAGGTACACACACACACACACACATACACAGAGAGAGAGAGAGACACACACACACACACACACACACACACACACACACACACACACACACACACACACAGAGAGAGAGAGAGACACACACACACACACAGACAAACACATACACAAAGAGAGAGAGAGACACACAGACACACACACACACATACACAGAGAGAGAGAGAGACACACACACACACACACACAGAGACAAACACATACACAGAGAGAGAGAGAGACACACACACACACACACACACTCCTCCACATTCTCTTTAAAACCACAGCCATATACACAATTCTGATGAAATGATCCCGAGTCTGTCAGGGTAAATTCTGCTCTAGAGCGAGAATAGAAACTTAGAGAAAACCACGGGCTACAAACAGGTTTTACTGTCAGACACGTTCAGGGCGTTCATTCAGACTGGAGGCTGATTCTTCCTTCAGCTCTCTGTGGATGGAGAATGAACGTGTGGTGATGTGGACCAGTTAGGGGATGTGACCACTTTGTTTGATGATTTTATAGTTTATAATTTTAACTACAGATTATATATACATATTAGTGGTGGGACGCGATTGAAAAAACCTAAATGTAATTAATTACAGGGTTTGTAATGAACTAATCATGATTAACTGCATTTTTGTCAAATAGCAATAATTGACACAATAATAAAAGTTTTTTGTGCAAATAAATGTTGGTTGACACTGAATCGATAAATAGACATAAATGAACTTAAAAAACTAAAATGTTTGTTTCATTTATTTATCTGCATTTTTCATCAGGTTACCGATAACTCAAAGCGACATTAAAGCGATTATATTCAACATTTGAAGACTTGTTGTAAACTAAAGCACTTTCAAAGTCTTGAAAAGCGGTCTATTATGGGATGGCTACACCATTAGCCAGCACCAGGGCTGTCATAGTTATGGTATCATTTGCATAAAGTACTTTCATTTATGCAAATGCGGCGCAGGGAAGGGAGGTCTGACACATCGCGAAACTTTCATCAAAAGTCTAAACTAGCCGTCGCTGAACTAAAACCAGGACAGATGCAGCAGCAAACGCTTTCAGAAATACTTTAAACAGTTTTCTCATTAAAAGAGAACGTTTGCAACAGAGCCGTCATGTTGGTCCGACGTTTCTGCACCGAGTTCGTCCTGCGGGTCTTCATTGCTGCTGGTAAACAGACTTTAGGTTCATTAGCGCCACCTACTGGGCTGGAGTGTTCATCAGCGTTAACGGCGGTCCACAAATTAAGGAACTGAGAAAGGTGCGAATAAATGTGTTTTTTTTCTGTAATTAAGTGTAATTAACGCATTACATTCCAAACCCTAATATATATGTATATACAGAGTTTATGCATCATACAAGATGAAATAAGTTACATTTAGACCACTGACTGGTGAAGTGAATAACATCGATCATCTTGTTCTAATGCAACGTTCAAACCTTGAGTCCTGACATTCATGTGGATGTTTGACATGCACCACCCACCGAAGCATTGCAGGTCAAAAAACGCCTCAGTGCCTGACCAAAACCCAAACTAGCAGTCCATTTAGCAGACCAGATGTTGGTTCCAAAGCTCAGTGGTCCTAAAATGTACGTTGGGTTCATAGAAGTCCATCAGGATGTGATGGCCTTTCCACACTGGCAGCTTTATCACTTATTAGTGAAACGCTCACATTCACCAGAACCGCCTTATTGCACAATTCAGTTACATCCCAGCATATGCAGAGATCACATGTAATATGAGTCAATAATTAAAGAAAACTGTTTGAGAAAGGGTCATATATTTTAATAATTAAACATCAGACCCAGATGAATGCATTCCTTGTTAGTCTGTACTTTCTGTTCATGCTGATTTGTTTTGGTCATTTTGTATCTCACTTTTTTCATTTTGTGTCTCGTTTTTGTTATTTTGTGTCTTGTTTTTGTCACAGACGATCTTGTTACCATAGCAACTAAATCTTTCTCAGCCTCCAGTTGGTTCCAGTATTGTTCTGTGCTGTAAAGTTATTAATACAGATGATTATGTGTAGCATGTGGCGTTTCTTATTTTTCTTAATGAGGAAAAGTCCTACGGAATTCCGTCCCGTCGCATTGATGGGACTTCTGGCTCAGACTCTGTGTCCATTAAAGCAGTGATAACAGATATTAAGCTGTGAGTCTGTAAGGGCTGTCATATCAAAACTAGACACATATAGCAAGTTAAAAACACCAAAAAGAAGTCTTCACATGGAGTGGTACTGATGCTGGAGATGTTGGGTCCGGGTCCATGGACTATAGATAGATTCTGAATGTTAAGATCAAGGCAACTAGAACGTCATATCGAGGTACAAAATAAAAATCTGAATCTTTGGAGAACTTCCTGCAGCATTGAAGCAGGACAGATGGCAAAGTTCTGCTGGATTTTCTTCACATTTTCAGTATTTTTCAAGTCTTGCACTGCATTTACGTAGACATCACTACAACCATCTAAAGCTGCAGCTTGCATTCACATTCTGAACCAAAGTGAGAGGTGAAAACACATCAGTCTTGAAGCCAGTTTTGTGGACACTCGGAATGGATTTGGCGCTGTGGTTTTTTATCTTTAACCAAATCTTTTTGCTGACTTCATAACCGAGCAAAAAATAAGATCTGGCTTTCAGCATCCTGTTGTTTTTCTCACCTGAAAGTGGGAAGGACTTGTCTCGTGTCGAGGTTCTCAGAGGACAGAGTTTCGCTTTGACTGGCTGCTGGGCTCCGACGCAAGTTTACATCTCTCACTTACACTCATTTAGAGAAAAGTGTGTGTGGGTGTGTGCAGGTTAATGAGGGTAAATGGGTGTATCTTTGTCTAAACTGTATTTAAGTTCACGTTTGTTTTCCTTTCCTGTCACTGTGAGCTGGGTGTGTGTTTACTGTGCCCAGAATCTACTGTAAACCCAGCAGTCAGGTACCAAATATATCCACTAATCTGCAACTGTAGCTTCATAAACAACACTTTGGCTGTCTTTGTGTTGTAAAAGAAACACTGCAGCAGTGTCAGTGCATGTACCTTGGTGAGGTAGTCGTGTATGTTGAGCGTGGCCAGCTTGGTGAGGTGTCCGTTGAGCCCCAGAGCCATGAGGAAGCCTGCGTACTCGTTAGCCAGCTCTGGGCTTTTTGGCTTGTTGTAGGCGATCCAGGCCGAGTCCACCTTAGAAAACACAAAATGAAAGTCATGTTTATTTGTACAAGACAAGGGAGGCTGGTTTACTGCAGGGGAGTGAGAAAGTTTACAGTGTAAGCTTGAACAGCTCTCCATTGGTTTGTCAAAGTATTTTCAGATTTTTCACTGAAGCCCAAAGCTTGTTGACAGGTTTGACAAGAATATTGCCTTTAACCCTCGTGTCGTCCTGCGGGTCAAACTGATTCGTTTTAAGGTTTGAAAATGAGGGAAAAAATATTTTCACAGTGAAACCTCTGATGTCCACATTTTTAACATTTCTGGGAAATTTTTGAACATTTTTTGGTGAAAAAAAAATGTTTCTTTAAGAACATTCACAAAAAAAAATTTGTGATTATTTTAGATATTTTTAGGATTTTTTGGAAGATTTTTACTCATTTTTTGAAAATATTTACAAAAATTTGGTTTTTAAAAAAAAATAAAACTATTCAGGGAAACTTTTAAGGAATGATTAGAATTTTCTTCCTGAAAGTTTTGCAAATTTTCCAAAATTTGTGGAATCTTTTTGCTGAATTTCTGGATTTTTTCAGACAAAAACAGTATTTTTTGGTGCCTGTAAATGAGGACAGCAGGAGGGTCAAAGAACAGCCAGAGTCACATGAAGCTGTAAGAACAGACAGGACCATCAGAGTTCCAACTTTCTGACGATCCTTGAACTACTCACCTGCAGTTCCTTCATCACATTTAACCAAACTGATGGTTAAAATCAGGATATTTCATCTATTATTCTCTGTTTCATTTATAAAAAAATAAATCTTCTGCTTTAACTACATTCTGTAAAAAAAAACTTCAGGACTGTGAAACCATCAGTGCTTCTGCTGCGACATTAACCCACGTGACAAAAATTAACAGACTTTTGCGGCTCGATTGGGCTGCAGGTAGATACGAGACAAATATGGAAAATAATAAGAAGAAAATATTTAGAGAATGCTCAGTCACCTTACTTCCAGTATTGCTAACATTTCTGAGCACTTGGAAAAAGGTTATGCAAACTGAATCCTGGATTTTCAGTTTTTCTACAATCCATTTTTTATTTTTTTATTTACGGCAATAAAACCGTGTGACACTGCACAAGAGACATTTCTGAGGTCCTTGTGCTTCTGGCCACAGTGTTGGACTTTAATTGCAGTAAAAAAAAAAAAGAGTAAACAGTGACTAAAAACCTGACAGGAGCAGGAAAAATACCCAGAAAATTCTTGGGTTTCAGAGAGAAAATATTTCCCAAAACCATAACAGAGTTTAAAAAAAAAAAGTAAGGATGATCAGGTGTAGAATTATTTATCAAATAAATTATGCACCTTTAGCTGTACAACAATAATTTATAATGTCCACTGAACATGAGCTAAACATGGACAAGCAACAGACAACACACAGATTTAAAATTTAAGTATTGAAAGTGCAAAAAGTACATGAAGAATTACAGGCTAGAAAAATCTGTATTTTTATTAATACAACTTAAAACTTTTTCGTATTTTAGCTCAATGCTTTAAAGACCTACAGACACCCTGTCAATGTTCATTTTCATACCAACATGGCCTGTAGAATGTAATATTTAGGAACATTTCAGCCCAGTTACAGATGCTCCACTGAGGTTTCACACTAAATTTGACTGACAGTAAAAAATCATTTTCCTTTGTGTTACTGTATAAAAGAGCAGAGGGGCTGATGAGGAAGTTGTGCAGCTCTGGTTCTGGACTGACCTGTGAAGCCGGGGCTATTTTAAGTCCAGCAGCTACTCCGTTATGGAAACTGGGCCAACTGGTCATGTTGGGAGGAACGTCGATGTTCCCGCTGTTCAGATCCACCATCGTGTTCCTGGGAGGGGCGCGACCTGGGGCAGACGCACAGAACAACAGGAAATAACACATGGTTAATACCTTTGACCTGAAGAACGCGGCGATTTTCCGATCAAACAAACATAATTTGACAGGATATATGAAACACGATGGGCATCAAGAGTTGGGTTTTTCCCTTCTAGTTTGCAGATGAAGTCTTGTTTCCGCTAGAACAGAGATAAAGCTCACTGTGACAGTTTCTATTATTGCACAAACTGATTTTATCTTCTTGTTACGTTCACCATGTCTAAATTCTGCATTTAGCTTAGCCTGGAGCATTCATGGAATTTTCTGTCTCACTGTGGAATAGACTTAAAAATTCCCTGATTTTCACCAAGTAATTGAGTGTGTTTTCTGAAGAGGCTGTGTGGCAGAAATTTCGTTTTCTCCGCAAGTTTGTAAGACTCCATGCAGACAGCAGTGGGAACGCACGCAATCCGTAGTTACAACCTCCTTTAAAGAGGCTACAGAGGACTGAAAAAGCAGGAGAATAAGAACCACCACGCGTCTGTGGTGTCGGCAGCTGTATGTATAATCAAAGCTTCATGTTTGGTTCATGTTTCAGGACCACCGTGTCACCTGTGAGGTTGAGTTTGGGGACAGGTAAAGGTTCAGTCGGTACAGGGTGGTAGGAGAAGAGAGTGAAGAGGCCTCTGCCCACCGGGAGAGCCATGGTCCTCTGACACAACTGAAGGAGTCTAAGGAGAGGACAGACATGGACAGAAGATTACCCCAACGGAAACAGACTCAAAAGAAGACAGAGCTGACAAGAAGTAAACGCCAATCATTTTCAAACTGTAACACTGAAATAAGGCGATAAGATGAAAGAGAAGAAAGAAAGCAGAGCCTTCTGAGATCAGACGTGTTCTACTCACTTATTCTCTTTCTCCTCAATGTATTCGTGGTCAGAAACCTCTGGGAGCTGCACAACACTGACCCGAACAGGCCTGGAGCTCTGCAGCAGCCTCCTGACCTCCTGAACCCTCAGATCCTGACTCCAGATCAGTCCTGTGACCTGAGGAGCAGAGAGAAGGGATGAGCTTTACATGTTCTCTAAGGAGGTGCTGTAGCTAAAAGAGCCTGGACAACAACAAACACGGCTAGAACAGAGTAACTCTGAAGTAAATAATGAAAAAAAACATGTTTAATGATGCCGTTACCTCTTGAATTATGTCCGACATCCCATCTTCCTCTTCATCTGCTTCAGTGGTTGGAGGAGGCTCCAGGGACAGACCTGAGCCCACAGACTGCAGACACATCCACATAAAATACAGATTAACATGCAGACACAGTAGAACCTGCCAGTCATTACACTGCACATACACTGTAATGACTGATGCTGTATTTAAACAACCTCACAAGGTGAATATTCATACAACACTGATTAGAGGGGTACAAATGGAAGCTCCTCTCACAAAAACATAAGCAGGAAAAAAGACAACTTGGGGTTAATTTTATAATCAAAAATCATCAGGATGCTTTGAAACAGTTCCATTTTTTTCGACATGCTGGTTGTTCTCAGCCTCAAGGTTAAGATTTTAACTAATTTTCCGTTAGCTCATTACTCAGCCTTCACACACAGTTAGTGTTTGTTGTGGGCAGAAGGTGAGCTGAAAACCAGCAGACGGACTGAATCCGTAAACGCTCTGCAACGTGTTCAACGTAAATGGTCGTATCCATTACTGGAGGTTTTGTGATTTCAGCATCAGTACATCCATAGCTGAGCTCCACCATCTCTGTCTGTCAAATCAAAACAGAAATCCTCCAGAGGATTGTGGGTAATTGTAGCCAACACTAACTGTATGAGTGTGATTAGCCAGAGTGAAGGGAAATCAGTTTGAGGATGAGATAAAGCAGCCTGTCCTCCACCTATATTTGGAATGAACAGACATTCCTTAATCCACATCAAAACTTCAGTGTCTTCATGCCATTTATAGTACGTTTTTGCAGGAGTTTCTGCCGTTTGTTGCCCTGAAATGAATGGACATTTACATGGAGTTCACATGACCTCCAGAGCAGATGTTTTTCTTTTTAATGGTTTCTATGAGATATTATTGATTCAAGCAGCAAGTTGGCAGCAAATCTGAAGACGTACATTTTTGTGATTTCCAAATACTGTTACATATTCCTAATCATAAGTCAAACCTTATTTAAATCATAATATATACAATAATGTCTGTAACCTGTTGAGTTGTGCTGCTGCCTGCCTCGGACACGACAGTCTAGTTAAATACTTCTTAATGGTTAAATAAAGCTTTAAACATTTATTTTGCATCAGTTAAAGACTTCTTAAAATGAACCTGTCTGGAACTCTAACTGTTAACAAACAGGCTCATTTCCCACTCACTGCCTTGCTCTTGGCCAGGGTCATCTTATGGGCTTGTTTGGTCAGATCCTGTCGGCCAATCAGCAGACAGACCTCCTCTGACCAATCAGAGCACGGCTGCTCCCGGCACCGATAGATGGCCTCTCTGATAGGCAACGCCACGCCGAAGGGCACCGACTCCAAGTCCTTCAGGGTGAAACCTGAGGGGGAAGGAGTGTTTTAACAGTTTACACAAGAATCAGTGTCCAAAGAGACTCAGCAAAGAATCTTTTGAGCTTCAAAACAGGTGGATACGCTTTAGAAGCTCGTTCATGTTCTGTTTTAAGGAAAATTCAACCTTCCTGCTGTCCTCATTTACAGGCACCAAAAAATATTGTTTCCATGTCTGAAAACAAATCTAAAAATTCAGCAAAAAAATCCACAAATTTCTGAAGATTTGCAAAAACGTTAGAAAGAAAATTTCAATAATTCCTTAAAAGTTTCCTGCAAAAGTTTTATAAAAAAAAAATCCCCCAGATTTGGCAAGAAAATTCTTGCAGGTATTTTCAAAAAAATTACAAAAATTTTCCAAAAAATCCTAAAAGTATCTAAAGTGACTCCATATATATCAGTAAAACTTCTAATACTTTCTTAACAACATTCACCAAAAAAATCATCCATGGTTGGTGTTTATGTGAATGTTGTGAAGAAACATTTTTAACATTTCGTTTTTTTCCCCACCAAAAAATGCTCAAAGATTTCCCAAAAATGTTGACAATGACATCAGAAGTTTCACTGTAAAAATCTATTTATTTTTCCCACATTTTCAAACTTTAAAACGGGTTAATTTTGACCCGCAGGATGACACCAGGGTTAATGTGTTCCCACCGCTGTCTAATGTTCTACATAAATTCTTTCCTCCCTGTAATACACTTTAAATATTGCTAACTATCATGTGTTCTATTGTGCTCCTAAGCTTTTTGAAAAGTGCCCAAACACAAACTAAATCTTTGTCTTTGCTGAAGGAGCGGACATGTGATGTGGCCGTACAGACTGTGGTTACAAAGGACAGGTGTGAATGTGGAAGTCTGCCTTACTCTGAACCAGTGTGGGGCTAGAAAAGAGGATGTAGGCATCAGTAGGTCTTCTGTTTCTCTCACCTTGGGAGGTCAGCCAGACCACCAGCTGCTCAGCCAGACTCTCACTGGAAAACTTCACCCTCACACTGCTCTGTCTAGAATAAGAACACGTGAACATTAGAGGCATAAAAGGTTACTGCTGCAGTCTAATGAATAAAGAAATGGAGTAACAGAATGTAACAGAAAGAAACTTAGAGCATTTCTGAAAATACCCTCTTAATTCAATTTCAAAATGTTTTGCAGGTTGATCTCTGCATTCTTTTTAAAAGCAGCAGAGGATTAAAAAAGGCTGAAGTGTTCTTTTAGCTGCTTTTAAACCACAAAAACTCCAATCATGAGGCTCTTTCTCCCACTCAGTGAGCTTAAATTACCTTCTGAAATGCAGTTCATTGGCACTAGACTTCTGTCCTGAAAGAGGTGAGAAAGAGAGAAAAAGCCGTGAGCCAGGGAAGCACCAGGGGAAAGTGGTCAATGCTTTCATTATTCTGCACTCTTCTTTGTGAGATCTCCATCATGCTGATCACATTTTGACAAAGCGGGAAGAGAACTGTGCAGCTCCTGACTGCATCAAAGCAAAAAGAATGAGCGCTGAAACTGGGGTTAAATGAAGGTGACATTTTGTGCCTGATGAGTGGAGGACTGCTGTTTGTTGGGTTTTTTCTGCCACTGAAAAATGACCAAAAACAGCCGCTCTGGAAGCTCTCACATCGCCCTCAGAGTCGATGTCTAATTCTGCATGAAAGGGAGAAAGGGCTGATGGAATACCTGCAGCGACTGCTGTCACCTCAGCGCTGTATCGGCTTTTTGTCGAAGCAAAACAAACAAAGGAAATCAGGCGACACACAGACCTGCGTCACTCGCTTTTCTTTCTGTGTTTCTGGGCCCTGAAGCAGCAAACTCTGGGACTGGCAGGTAATAAGGGCCAGTTGTCAATAAATGTACACAAACAAACCCACAGAGGGAAGCAGTAAAACAGAAGAACACAAACATACCTGCAGACAGTTTCACCAGATACTTTGATGCATCTGATGAAGTCGCATTTTCATCTCCGAGGATGTAAAGAGCATAACTCTGAGAAGAAGAAAAATACGGAGGAAAAAGAGGACGGACATTAAAAAAAACAGGAATTATCTGTACAGCACAGTAAATCACTTACATCAAACGTTAACACTTCTAGAAAAGGATGTTCATATTTTATAAAGAAATATGCCAAAAACATGCTTTCATAGTCATAGTTCACCTTATTTGATCAGTGTTTCTGATGCAGGTTAATAATAAATAATACTGAGTCTGAGTGCGTGGAAATGGACTTTTCTGTTGTTACTTCACAAATGCTCAGCGCTAAACCTAATTAAAGACATGTAAGATATCTGACAAAGGAAGTGGATGTGAAGACAGATTTTCTGACATCTCAGAACAGGATGAACTAAACGTCTGCTGGGTGGAGACAGACTGAAGATCTCAGCTGAGCAGAAACAACTTTCAGCTCAGGAGGGATTTAGAATCACAGAGGTCAAACTGAGCGCTCATTTCTACTAGGATAGCGTTACTTTTCCCAGTGCAGACGCAGACAGACATTACATCCATCACAGTAAAACCAGGATAGAGGAAGAAGAAGCTGTACGAGGGTCAAAACAAAACCTGCAACCAAAACATGCACAGGTACACATGAGTGCAGGAGCATCTGTTTGTAGTCACGTCAGTCTGTCTAGTACTAGCACCGTGTGGTTGAACTGAATTTGGGTCAGTGGTGTCGATTCTGCAGAGCAAGGCGGGGCAGGGTGAAGACGTGACGGCTGCAGATGTAGACGTGTGTGGATGTGTGACACTTGCACAGAGTAAATCCTGTCGTTGGTGCTGAACATTTAAAGTTTAGTTTTAGACCGTGCTACAACGGGAAAGATCAGCGACACCTGCTGACCAGTGACACGAATAACGAGACAGAAAAACATACGGCTGGAAATTAGAATTAAGAATGAACTTCTTAGGTATTCACAGCAGTAAGAATATTGCAGGTTTTTGTTCCAAGATTATACTCAGAGTGAGGGAAAATACAGGGTGTCCCAAAAAATGTGGCATCATTTCGCAGGTCAATAACTTTGACAATTACTGATGAAATAACCTCAAAGTTTCACAGAGTGTACAGAAAGGGATCAAGATTTTATATTTAATGTTTTATTTTTGGTTGGTTTTTGTTTTGGAACATGCTGATGTTGATAAATAGAATAGAATAGAATAGAATAGAATAGAATAGAATAGAATAGAATAGAATGGCCTTTATTGTCATTGTACTGGGTACAACGAGATTAGGATACCAGTTTCCATTTGGTGTCAAAGCAAAAAAAAACAGCAACAGACAGTAACAATTTAAAAAGTCTGATGATGCTCTACCAGATCCTTTAGCCCTGCAGAAGCAGCCCTCCTCTTTACATTTTTAAAGTCCAACTTTGTTTGCCAGGTGGTGAAGTTTTTTCCACATTTTGCATTGAAGACGTGCTGCACAGTGTTGGTGACTGTGTGTGAGCATATTCCAAATGACTTCTCTTTGGGAGCGAACGGAACGGCTCAACCTGAACATTTATTGCCAAATTTGGGGATTTTTTTTTTAAAATCTAACTTTTAAGGGAAACCTTTAAGGAATCTTCTTCCTGAAGATTTTTGCAAATTTGTATGAATTTGGGGAATTTTTTGCTGAATTTTTGGATTTTTTAAAGCAAGGGAACGACATCTTTTGGTGCCGTAAATGAAGACTACAAGAGGGCTAAAGTAAGCTCTTTTCTGGGAAATGGAAGCAGTCTATAGCAATAAGCATGTCCCCTTCTGTCTACAGAGTACAACCTCTACAGTACTGCAATGCTTCCTTACGGTAATATTCTGTGGTATGTTTTACTTTATCTAGATAAATGTTACGTGTTCAGCCCTATCTGTTTCTGTTTCGTAATCATCGTCATCCTCCAGTCGATCGCTGGGAGTAACCCTCGTGCGCTTCCTTCCTTAATAAATAAACCCATCAGCGCCACATTCACACATCTCCTTTCATACCGCAGCATAACTGCACTTTATGTCCAGAAAAAGAAGCACAGACGTGAAACACAAACAGGATCTAGACGGTCTCAATCACACGGGGAACTGTGTGCCCTCACACCCTCTCTAACGCACAAACACGCACATGCAGGTAGAAAATCACGTTTAGAAGACGACAAAACGTCGTCACCGTGAAGTACAAAATAACACAACGACCCGTTAGATGGTGGGTAGTTTTTGATTAGTTTAAACTAATCAAGCTGCTCTAATCTAAAAATTTATTCTAACTTTTTATTATCTATTGAAACAAATTCTACAGCTTGTTTAGGAGGAAAAAACTAAAGGTTTTTTCCAGTTGTAGTCAAAGTTTCAAGCACCGAAGGCATTTTTGTTTTGCTCCTTTTTTAAACAAAGTATTGCTGCTCATCATTCTTTCCCTTTTGACGCATAACTAAACATATATTAACATTGATGATGTGGGCAGATAAATGTCCTGTTTGAGGAGCCTTTGTGTGAGTGCAAAGTAAGTCCAATTTTCTGTTCTGATCACACAAATTATGATGATTTAATGCAGCAAATTCTCTGTGAAAAAACTCGATCACATTCTGACTGGTGTAAAGAAGATAAAAATGTGTTTAATTTTAAGCTTGAAAAGAAAGAAAAACAGACAATCAGATTAGTATTTTCTCATAATTCTCCACTATTATACACCAGGTGTCCTTGCCAGTGATTATGTTCGTCTATTTAAAGTTCAACAACAAAAATTAAACTTTCCAAAACCTCACATCACACTGCACTGGTAGATATTAGACCTGCAGTAATTCACTCTGTGCTGCACATGTCAGTGCTAACTCGACTGCATGTTTGCATTTGTTTGTGATACTAATATTGTTTACTTTTTTGGAAAAACTTAAGCCCAAATAATCACACTACACATACCTTTGAAACAACGGATATTATGAAAACTACGACAAGCTATGTTATTTAAGGTGCACATAAATGAGCAAAGGTTTTAAGAAACTGAAATAAAGACAGCGTAAAATAATTACATGAATCGGATTCTTGATGTAATATTGTCCGTCTGCACTAAAAACTAAAATTCAGTGCGAGTCAAAAAGAACCACTTTAGGAGCCTGAAACCACAGAAAACCTGTGATAAATTAAAGGTACTTGGAATAACTCATCCTCCATGTACTGTGAAAAACTGTTGGTTCACTTTTAAAGGAAATGTGCGGTCGTAGCAAATAAGAAAAATTATTCACTGTGTCAGTCTGCAAAACCATCCTAACCTAAAATTTCTGGTGAAACTTACAGCATTCTGTGTCTGCATTTGCTTTATCAATAACTTCTGCGTGGTTCTACTGTTAATTATCACATTAAAGGCATTATGGAGGATGTTTTTTTTGTTTAATTTGTCTGATTCACATAAAATGAATATACTGACCTTTAGTGGACTTGTATGTATGGTTTCTAAAAGAATAAAAAATAAAAAATAAATAACTGTGGACATGGCAGGACCTGAAAAACATCAGCCAATCAACGCGCTCGGACCGAGGCGTTTGGTTTGCTCCCTTTCCTGTCAATCAAAAATCTTCCGGCTCAGGCCTAGTTACGTAGATTACGTACGCCTTGGACTTACGTGTTTTCTGTATGTGTTGCTTTGGTATAGCTTCGTAGTTAGCTGGAGACTTGTTTTGATCATCTTTTTTTACATAATGGCAGATAAAGATCCAGGGGGACCCAGCCGTAAAAGACAACTTCACGAGTCCTACGCAAGTTTCTGGAGGGGGGCGTTTCTTCGTAAATGTTAAGAGGGGGGAGGTTAGAGGGGGGTGAGGGAGAGGTTGTATGTGCGCATGCGCATGCGCATGCTACGTTCAAAGTCGTAGGAAATTAAATCTCCTCTAATGCCTTTAAAACATTTCAAAAATGATCGGTTTAGTTTGGATGATGCCCATTAATAAAACACAGATGTAGAAAGTAGAGAGTCATTAAACGTAGAGGAGCTTTGGTCGTACCAGAACCAGCAGCCTGGTCCTCTGACAGATGCCGGGCAGGTAGGGGAAAGGCTGGTTCTCCTCCCCTCTGAGGCAGCCGCTGAGCCAGCTGAGCACACAGGGAGGCTCCGCCCTCAGGAACGATGGACACTGTACCTGACCAATCAGGGCTGAGGAGGACAGAGGGAGGTGGATAGTGAGGAAGAAATGTGTCACTTCATCACATCTCCAGCAATAAAAATGAATATTAGCTAGATAAAGATGCGAACAAAATAAGAGAAAGAGCTGACATCCAGACCCAGAAGTGTTTAACCCTTTAAGCTTCAGTCAATTCCAGCCGTTTTCAGTACAAAAAATCGCTAATATTCTATTTTTAAATAAAAAAAATTACGAAAAATACGGGGAATATTGGACGCGCATCGGGAGGTGCATTTCCTTGAAAACGACCGATTCGGGGATTTTATACCGACTTCAGGACATGTTTTGGACAAAATAGTTTACTGGCTTGTGTTGTCTGGATGTAAAAGGTTGGATTATGGCCGTTTTTTGTGGAATATTTTTTTCTGTGTGTAATAATAAACCCGGAAATGTGAGTCGCGCTGTGTGCTTTGAAGCCGTGTATAGAGAACGGATGGATGAATATTTGTTTTTGTCGGACAAATGTGTTTTTCTCACCCGCTGTGGTAATCGCATCTGAAAGTGGTTTATACCGGCGGATTCATGAGAATCTAAGCTTTCCATCGGTGTATAGTGTTTGTATAATCGCGTTTGCACCCGTCGGACATTCCTGAAATTCCTATGCAAATTAGTAGGTGTACCACCGGCGGTACACTGAAGCTTAAAGGGTTAAAGTATATTTTTAGGACACCAAGGATTAACCAGCATTGACTGGAGGGGTCAAGACATTTTCCATGGCTGCTTTTCCTTTAATTCTATCCAAAAAAAACTAGTAAGAGTCTTACTACATGAAACTCCAGACATGCAAAGGAACATATGGACTGTAGAGCTGACCATTCATTCCCTCTGTATTCCACCATAAAAAGTCTCGTCTGTTTCCTCACTTGATAGCATTATGGGCTAATAAAAGGTCTTACCCTGGTCAATGAGGCAGCTCTCAGTGAAGCCACAGATTAAAGAAGGGTAGTCTCTCCAGTACAGGTCCACATAGTCGTCTAGCTGGAGGTCTCTGCAAACAAACAAACAAACAAACAAACAAACAAACAAACAAACACACGTGTGGTTCATTCCAGAACTGGAGGACATTTTAAGTACCACTCATTAAATTTAAAATAATACACGTACAAAACAGTCAAACATGCAGTAGTTGTGTAAATGTTTCTGTCCTGAGACCAAATCTACAAAACTAAGACAAAAGAATGTTTGAAAACATCTTTAAAAATACTAAATAAGTCTGGAGTTCCCCCTAAAATGCCATTTTTCTCTTGTCCATCCCCTTGATGACCAAAGTTAATCTCAAATAAAACAGTTAGAATGAAATTTAAATCTCCTTTTTTGGTATTTTTTTTTTTCATTGATGTCTTTTGTAATTGTGGGACTATTTTTTTTTAAAACAACATAATATTTTAAATAAGAATAAATATGCATGTACCACAAAATGTTAGCAGAACCTTTTTTAGCTGGTATAAGAAGGAGAAAAGAGTGAATCACATGAAACGCTGACCCTAACCCAGACTGGACTGAATGTGGAACCTGAACTAAGATGAGTTTGACTCTCCTGGTCGAGCCTCTACTGCTGAGAAAAAATAATAATATTAGCATTTATTATCAACCCTGTTACTGTGATTAGAGTAGGATTAGCAAGCACAGAAAACATGTTATTAAAATGCTACCACTGATGTGGAAGCTGAGCCAATCAAGACTTTAACAGCTTATCTATTATTGATGATAATAGATATTATTATAGCTTTATTACAAGCAGAAAATTGTAAGAGAGACAAAAATGACCCATATATTAGCATTCCTGAAATGTCCCTCACATGCTGAAGATATGGTCATCATAATGCCAGTGCTGACGTCATTTTTCTACATTTTCTCCATCATTGTGGGGAAAAAAAAAGAAGTTAGTGACTCCTGTTCTTTCACCGCTGGGTTTTTAAGTTCAGGTCTTTCATAGCGTCTAACTAGACACTAAATTGGTGCAGGTCGTTAAGATAAATCTAAAAACGGCTCTCACGTAGCTTCTGTGACATTTAACTCGTTTTGCGCAGTAATTTAACTCACAGCACAAGTAATTAACAGCCGTGAATCATTAGCATTCAGCCTAACATCAGATAATCAATAGTTTTTAAATTTCCAGCCGTGTGCACTGTACAGGAGGAATCAGTTCAAACGTGGACGAGGAGCAGCCGTTTTACTTCTATAGCAGATTAGTGTGAATATTACAGCTGTTTTCTAAAGGCTCTGATTGTTTAAGCTTTGTGATTAAAGGTTGTGTGACATTTCCCATTTATTGAATCTGATCTAGCAGTAAAGTCTCTGCTTACATGCTCTAACAGTTAAAAAGTCACATTTAATTAAAAAAAAACTCACTTACTTAAAACTATAAATGTTAAATTTGGTAATAAATTATATTGGAGCCACTGATGCGACTTTTCCACTCCAGACTGAAACAAAACAGTCAAATTGCATGAAAATATACATTTTTTTTTTTTTAAATCAAGTATTTCTGACTGTATCTGAAATATTTAACCCAGTACAGTTTAGATAAAGGATGGACGGACATCTCTAGAATATTCACATCGAAATCCATTTCTTCAGTTTCTACTTTTGTGTTCCGATTTATAGAAATAAATTTGCAAATATGCATAAACTGCAATATATGATTTGCAAATGAGATTTAAACCCATTTCCTTCTAAAACAACAAAAATGCAATCAGTCCCATAAAATGAAACAATCAGGATCATCATTAGTTTAGAATAACCAGTGAATAAAGCAGGGAATGAAAAAAAAAAATCTGCACCACACTTCAATGGCAGCCCACATACGAGCAGCACAGGACAATTAGTGTGAAGAGCGCTCCACTCTCCCACTCGGCCTGGTCTCTTATTGTCACAGCAGTCTGTTGACAGCATGCTGAGGTTTATTCCACTAAAGAGCTGTGATTACACACTGAAAACAATGAGGTGTGCTCCTCCTTTTCAGTGCACTTTGTGGAAATTGTATGAGGTTGAGTTTGCTGTGGTAAATGTCAGAAGTCTCTTCTCGGTTTTTCCTTTCTCTAATAAAGCAGCAGCTCTTCATTTTTGTGCTTCTATGGGAGCATTTATTTACTACTCGATTTAATTTGTAATACAGCACAGAAGCTCTCATCTGGCCTGACGTACCACCTGAAGACTGCTGACTTTCCATGTACTAGCAAACAGATAAACCTCATTTAAACGAACACAGGTAGAGGGGATTGTGTTACCTGGCCAGCTGCTGCAGCAGACAGACCAGAGATGAAGCTCTCGCTCTCTGCAGCTCGTCCAGCTGCAGCTCCTGGTACAGCAGATGGAGGACGTAGAAGAGGGCAGGAATGTGAGGGAAGAGAGGAGCCGAGCTGTCCAACTTCAGAGATGGACTGGAAGGAGGAGACGCCTGGGACGTTAGAGGGAAAAGAGAGAGAGGAGATGTAAGAGCAAGAGCAGCAAGCAGAAGAGATAACAGCAGAAACATTGGTATTCTGTAAGGATGTAAAACAGGCAGTAAACTGTGAGCTCAGACAACAGAATCAACAAGACTACAAGTTATAATTTCAGCGACACATGTATTTATGTTAGCGTGAATCATTTAGACCAGGGGTGTCCAACATGAGGCCCGTGGGCCAAAACTGGTCCTCAAAGTGTAAAAATTACAGAGAAGACATTAACTGTAGATTGTAAATTATAAAACTGTAAATTTAAAATCATTTCTAGACCATGACAAGTTGTTCTGATCAGAAAGTAAAATACTAGATTGTTCTTTTGTCATTTTGTGTCTCATTTGTAACATTTTGTCTTTTTAGTTTTTTGTCTGACTTTTGATACTTCTCTGTAGTTTTTGTCATTTTGTCTCTTATTTTTATATATTAATATAATACTGTAATTATTTATATTTTAGCCGTTTTGTGTTTCCTTTTTGTCTCACTTGCATCGTTTGTCTATTCTTTCTCGCTTTTGTCGTTTTGTGTCTTGTTTTTATCTTTTTTTTGTCTCATTTGTAATTTTTAGGGCTGCACAGTGCAGTAGTGGTCAGCACTGTCGCCTTGCAGCAAGAAGATCCCCGGTTCAAATCCCGGCCTGGGATCTTTCTGTATGCAGTTTGCATGTTCTCCCTGTGCATGCGTGGGTTTTCTCCGGGTACTCCGGCTTCCTCCCACAGTCCAAAAACATGCTGAGGTTAATTGGTTACTCTAAATTGTCCGTAGGTGTGAATGTGAGTGTGATTGTGTGTCTGTATATGTAGCCCTGTGACAGACTGGTGACCTGTCCAGGGTGTCCCCTGCCTTCACCGAGTCAGCTGGGATAGACTCCAGCACCCCCCATGACCCTAGTGAGGATAAAGTGGTGGATGGATGGATGGATGGATGGATGGATGGATGGATGGATGGATGGATGGATGGATGGATGGATGGATGGATGGATGGATGGTTTTGTCATTTTTGTCTTGTTTTGGTCTTTTTTTTGTTGCTTATCTGATGTTTTTGTCATCTTGTTTTCTCACTTTTGTTGTTTTGTGTCTCATTTTTGCAATATTTTGTCTTGCTGTTTTTTGTCTAACTTTTGTCGCTTTGATCCTCCAGTAAATCCTCCATGGTTCAGTTCCAGGTGACTAAATGTTGTGTTCCTTTGTAGACACTCTGTGATCTGGAAGTTGTAATGTGGAAATGATAAACTGAGGATGAATGTTTTTGAAACTGAACTTCATTTTCTTCAGAAATTTCACATTGTTCATGATGTTTTGTGAAAAAAACAATTCCTTAAGTGTGAACATTTTCAGAATATACCTCTGCTCTAAAACAGTTTGGAGTTGTGGTTATTTATAGGTTGTTATGCTGTGGTTTTACTGGTCCGATCCACTGGAGATCAAACTGAGCTGAATGTGGAACCTGGACTAAAATGAGTCCAACACCCCTTTTTTTGACTGAATAATCCCCACACACAGGTTCTGATAAGTTCGTCTTCATCAGCATCATTGGAGGACTGTTTTGAAGCCTCGGTTTGGCATTTTAGGTCATCTGGTCATACGGAGACTTAAAACTAGTGACTGAGATGATAAAGTGATCAGAAAACATTTATTAAGGTAAGATATCAAATGAGAAGCAGCGTAAATGTCTCATTTACTCGTATACAATCAGACTTCCTTTTGGAGAGAAGAGAGTCGCCTCCTGCTGGTTGTTAGACAAAATGCAGGTTTCAGTATTGAGCTGAGTTTCATTGTATTTTGTTCTGGGAACTGTATAAAAGTCGGTGCTGTGACAATAATATCCAGAATCTGGAATTGATGTTAAGTATTTTTATTACGCCAGTTTTGGTCATCAAAAGTTGAAGTTCAAGTCATTTATTTATTACTTTTTACTACTGTAGATGTAAATATTGGTATTTTATTACCACAAATATGGCAAACTTTACATGTCTACTTCTATGAGACTACCAGCTCAAATAAATAAAAATGCCAATCTGTACCTAAATCTAAGAAACATCAAGCCTCATCCAAATGAAGTGTACTACACCTAAATATGAAGAACAAACGTATTAAAAGAAACAGAGTGGGTTACATACGGAGGACGGGCCTTCAGGTTCTGAGGTCAGAGCATCACTGCTGGAGTCTGCTGGACCACAAACAGGCTGGGAATTCATCTGACACTGGTAATGAGAGCCCAACAGGTAGTCCCAGTCCTACAGAGAGAGCAGACCCAGATAGGAGCCAGTAAAAACCTCTGGATCCTCCAACCACAAACACATGTTAAAAAGTACATAAAACACAACGTGGATGGAAAACGACCTCCAAAATGTAGTGACGCTTCTGAGTCTGAGCAGATTACATCATGTAAAGGACACACCAGTTGATTTTGTTCCTTTTCTCTAATATGTAAATATCTGACATACAGACAACAGTTGCTGGTTTTATCCGTTTTTCTGTGATTGTTGTACTACTGATGTATTAGAACAAGCACCATAAGTAAGGTCTAAACCATAAATATTACAGGATAAAGTGGCTAAATTAGCTTTATCTAAGAGCTCGTCTTTTTCAGCAGGTGTAATTACTATAGTTTGCTTTCCAAAATGACACATTTACTACCAGACAATATACCAAAAACATCCACTTCTGGTGTCAGTTATTCATGTGTTTTGGTTTTGTGGTAAAGAATTCTTTAGTCTATCCGTTTAGCATGCTGTGCTTGGACAACTGTTCAATCAACCAACATCACAGATAAGTTGTACAGGACGTCAGTGTTGATGGAAGCTTAAAAAACTAAATTCAAGCAAAATGTCTCAGCTGCACAAGATCAGGACTAAACTGAATGCAGCCAGCTTCATTAGAGCTATTCCTGCTACAACGAGTAAAAATTCTGCTGTGAAAGAGCCGTTTTCTGACATTCCCAACAAATACTTCAGTTCTGAAGCCCTATGTGTTCTGTTTCAGGCTATTTCATGTAAATTTGTTTTAATAAGAATGCAGCGTTACAACCAAGAACTGCACCAGAGAATTCAAACAACGTTTGATCTGCATTACAGTGGATTTTAGACCTTCTGTGCTTCACTTTTAGCCGCTAAACAACCACCAAATGTGAGCAGCGTGAAGATGAACGGCGAAGCTGACAGAGGTAACAAGCCCACAGTGTCAACATGTTTCCGTTTATTCTGACTCACGCTTTCCCTCGGGTCAAACAAACAACTACATGACACAGTCTGAGCCTCCAGCTGATTGACATTTGCTTGTGCTCTAATTAGAACAAATAGATTACTAAACAAACCTCCACATTTCAGTAAAACCTTTAACAGGCTGGTTAAGGTTTTAGGATGTGATTCAAATGTAGGTTGAGAATACATTAAACCATATGTCTGAGAGGACCTTTATGTCAAGTATAAATGTGTCTCAGTGTGTTTCGGACTGTAGAACAGAGCACAGGTTGTTTTCTCTATTATTTAGGACATTCCGACTCTCTCCTCTGGGTTTCCTGGGTTTCCCTGCAGGACTGGATGTTCTCTGTGTGCGTTCAAGTTCATTTTTATGAAGGAAAACAACACAAAGCAATATTTTTTCTGGTTTAGAAATCAGTAAAACAGCAAAAAACACTTATTTCCAAAGCTTTTCATCATTCTCGTATTAAAGTGCTCCGTAAAATTATTACATTTATGCTCAGCCATCTATGATTTGCCTCAGACTTTTAGAGCATAAAACAAGCAGATTTTAAAAGATGATTGTGAATTTTATCCTGATAGTGAAGTATATTCGCTAAGGTAACAGTTCAGTCCATTCCTCCATCCAATAAAGTCGTTTCCAAAAATGAAAAATATGAACAGATTTTAAAAGTAGACTTTTGAGCAAATCACTCAGTCATAAAAGTTCCATTTGTTCTAAGTTTCATTCATATTAAAAGCATTCTATACATTCTGTTTGTACTGTTTGGACGTGTAACTACACACGGTTCAGAAAATATCACTTCTTGCCTTCTGTATTATCAGCTGATTTGTTGATATGTGCTCAGAGATGGGACTTTTCTTCATTTTTCAACACACTCATAATCATACTTGGCCAGTTTCCTGAACCAGTGACATGATGAGAAGAAACAGCGAAACTTTCAGGCGTTTATCTTTGACAGAATCTGACATGTTGGTGTTAAAAAGAGCGTGTTGAAAGTGGGTCAATGGGCTAAAAAAGGAAATGCCAAGGAAAGTATTTGACATATCAAGCTGAAATTTCACAAATATCTTCATAAATACCCATATTTTCTGAACCAGAAGGCAAATCAGAGATAGTCCAGCAGAAGGCCTCTAATGATATGAGATGAAACGACCCAAATATAAATCCACCCTCCACGTGCATGGTCAGTTATTTCCCACAGACATGCTGATGCTAATTGGGGCTAATTGTGTCCCAAACATTACAGTCGCTAACCTCATCAGAGCCTCCGTCTGACGGACGAGCCTTCTTGGCCGCGATCACGGGAGAGAGAGGCACTTCAAAATGCAGCTGGGAAAGAGGACGGGGATAAAGAGCAAGGTCAGGGCACGTAAATCACATGAATAAACATCAAGTAAGGTGAAGAACAGACAACAGCACAGCAGCAGGTCAGAGAACATTCTGAAGCTGTCTGTCAATCAGATCAGATGTTCTCAATGCAGAGCAAACAGCACAAATGATCAACTGCTAAAAGAAGCGGGATCAGCCAAACACAGCTCACATTCCGTGTCCAGTTGAGGCGCTCGGTGTTGTAGCCCATCAGCGTCATGAAGCAGGTGACAAACAGGTTCCACTCTGCGTGAGCGCTGGGACCACCGGGGGCGTTGTAGATGTTGTACCACTTCACCAAAACCTGCACGACAGCACGGATTCTGAATGAACCAGTGTAAAAAATGATGCCAGCAAAGGAAATGTTTGCACCAATTCAGAGTTGTGACATTTTAAAGGCCCTGGAAACACATTTTCTCATTTAGCTTCCTACTCTGAATAATGCAGATTAACATGAACACACTGGTGTCTTCTGAAGCTTTAACAGTTTGGGCTGCAGGTTCTTATATTTACATGTTCTTTGTTTTATTTGTTATTCTGCCAAGGAGCGTGGTAGAGTTATGCGACGATCAGCAAACGCTTATCTGTCTGTCTGTCAGCAACATTATTCTAAACAGACAAACAGATTTGGATGAACTTTTAAGGGAAAGTCAGAAATGACTCAAGGACCAAGTGATCAGATTCTGGCAGTGATGCAGCTTATACTCTGGATCCATGGATTGGTTAAAGATTTCTGTATCATTGTGAGATAGCGGCACAGCGTCACTGTAACCATGACAACCAGTGAACACTAAATCAGCTGATTGTGATCCTACTACAAATCCACCTCTGAGGACTTATCAGGACTTATCCATCAGAAATGATCCTAGGAACAGCTGATTAAACTGTGGGGGTGTTTCTGAGGCGCCCGCTACATGTTTAGGTCACGTGATCCAGTATCCGTAGATAACAAACACATGCTGAATACACGGATGTGCTCAGAGGGACGACATTTTTTATTAAAGGTTTCAACCGTCGAAAATGACACGACGACTGAGCAGCCTTGGAGGAGCACTGCTCTACTACTCTGAGTGCTTTTCTTGTTTATTTTTGTGGCAGGTGCTCAGATACACATCACATTTCTATCCATGAATCAATGACAGTAGAGGAGAACATCCACACACTGAGATTCTGTTTTAAACTCGGGATAAATAATAATACCGCTGAGATATATTGAACTATAACTTCATGTAGCCATTAATGTTCCATGTTTATGAGAAATACCGGAGACATGAGAGTTTTGTGGGGTTTTAAATTAAATACGAAAACAAATTTGTTAAATAAACAAAGAAAGGTTTAGGTTTTGCATGAATTAATGTTTGACAGAATAATGCAACACTAATTCTCCAAGCGAAGAATCTCTCTGCACATCGTTCGATATTCTATAAGAAGACGTCACAGCACAACGCAGTGATTATCCAATATACAGCACAACGCAGTGATTACCCATATACAGCACAACGCAGTGATTACCAATATACAGCACAACGCAGTGATTACCAATATACAGCACAACGCAGTGATTACCAATATACAGCACAACGCAGTGATTACCCATATACAGCACAACGCAGTGATTACCAATATACAGCACAACGCAGTGATTACCAATATACAGCACAACGCAGTGATTACCAATATACAGCACAACGCAGTGATTACCAATATACAGCACAACGCAGTGATTACCCATATACAGCACAACGCAGTGATTACCAATATACAGCACAACGCAGTGATTACCAATATACAGCACAACGCAGTGATTACCAATATACAGCACAACGCAGTGATTACCATACCCACAACGCAGTGAATTACCAATATACAGCACAACGCAGTGATTACCAATATACAGCACAACGCAGTGATTACCCAATATACAGCACAACGCAGTGATTACCAATATACAGCACAACGCAGTGATTACCAATATACAGCACAACGCAGTGATTACCCAATATACAGCACAACGCAGTGATTACCCAATATACAGCAACAACGCAGTGATTACCAATATACAGCACAACGCAGTGATTACCAATATACAGCACAACGCAGTGATTACCCAATATACAGCACAACGCAGTGATTACCCAATATACAGCACAACGCAGTGATTACCAATATACAGCACAACGCAGTGATTACCCAATATACAGCACAACGCAGTGATTACCCAATATACAGCACAACGCAGTGATTACCAATATACAGCACAACGCAGTGATTACCAATATACAGCACAACGCAGTGATTACCAATATACAGCACAACGCAGTGATTACCCAATATACAGCACAACGCAGTGATTACCAATATACAGCACAACGCAGTGATTACCAATATACAGCACAACGCAGTGATTACCAATATACAGCACAACGCAGTGATTACCAATATACAGCACAACGCAGTGATTACCAATATACAGCACAACGCAGTGATTACCAATATACAGCACAACGCAGTGATTACCAATATACAGCACAACGCAGTGATTACCCAATATACAGCACAACGCAGTGATTATCCAATATACAGCACAACGCAGTGATTACCCAATATACAGCACAACGCAGTGATTACCCAATATACAGCACAACGCAGTGATTACCCAATATACAGCACAACGCAGTGATTACCCAATATACAGCACAACGCAGTGATTACCAATATACAGCACAACGCAGTGATTACCCAATATACAGCACAACGCAGTGATTACCCAATATACAGCACAACGCAGTGATTACCAATATACAGCACAACGCAGTGATTACCAATATACAGCACAACGCAGTGATTACCAATATACAGCACAACGCAGTGATTACCAATATACAGCACAACGCAGTGATTACCAATATACAGCACAACGCAGTGATTACCAATATACAGCACAACGCAGTGATTACCCAATATACAGCACAACGCAGTGATTACCAATATACAGCACAACGCAGTGATTACCAATATACAGCACAACGCAGTGATTACCCAATATACAGCACAACGCAGTGATTACCCAATATACAGCACAACGCAGTGATTACCAATATACAGCACAACGCAGTGATTACCCAATATACAGCACAACGCAGTGATTACCTAATATACAGCACAACGCAGTGATTACCAATATACAGCACAACGCAGTGATTACCAATATACAGCACAACGCAGTGATTACCAATATACAGCACAACGCAGTGATTACCAATATACAGCACAACGCAGTGATTACCCAATATACAGCACAACGCAGTGATTACCCAATATACAGCACAACGCAGTGATTACCCAATATACAGCACAACGCAGTGATTACCAATATACAGCACAACGCAGTGATTACCCAATATACAGCACAACGCAGTGATTACCAATATACAGCACAACGCAGTGATTACCCAATATACAGCACAACGCAGTGATTACCCAATATACAGCACAACGCAGTGATTACCCAATATACAGCACAACGCAGTGATTACCCAATATACAGCACAACGCAGTGATTACCCAATATACAGCACAACGCAGTGATTACCAATATACAGCACAACGCAGTGATTACCAATATACAGCACAACGCAGTGATTACCTAATATACAGCACAACGCAGTGATTATCTAATATACAGCACAACGCAGTGATTACCTAATATACAGCACAACGCAGTGATTACCCAATACACAGCACAACGCAGTGATTACCAATATACAGCACAACGCAGTGATAACCAATATACAGCACAACGCAGTGATTACCCAATATACAGCACAACGCAGTGATTACCCAATATACAGCACAACGCAGTGATTACCCAATATACAGCACAACGCAGTGATTACCCAATATACAGCACAACGCAGTGATTACCCAATATACAGCACAACGCAGTGATTACCCAATATACAGCACAACGCAGTGATTACCAATATACAGCACAACGCAGTGATTACCAATATACAGCACAACGCAGTGATTACCAATATACAGCACAACGCAGTGATTACCAATATACAGCACAACGCAGTGATTACCCAATATACAGCACAACGCAGTGATTACCCAATATACAGCACAACGCAGTGATTACCAATATACAGCACAACGCAGTGATTACCTAATATACAGCACAACGCAGTGATTACCCAATATACAGCACAACGCAGTGATTACCAATATACAGCACAACGCAGTGATTACCAATATACAGCACAACGCAGTGATTACCCAATATACAGCACAACGCAGTGATTACCCAATATACAGCACAACGCAGTGATTACCAATATACAGCACAACGCAGTGATTACCAATATACAGCACAACGCAGTGATTACCAATATACAGCACAACGCAGTGATTACCAATATACAGCACAACGCAGTGATTACCCAATATACAGCACAACGCAGTGATTACCAATATACAGCACAACGCAGTGATTACCAATATACAGCACAACGCAGTGATTACCTAATATACAGCACAACGCAGTGATTACCCAATATACAGCACAACGCAGTGATTACCAATATACAGCACAACGCAGTGATAACCCAATATACAGCACAACGCAGTGATTACCCAATATACAGCACAACGCAGTGATTACCCAATATACAGCACAACGCAGTGATTACCCATATACAGCACAACGCAGTGATTACCAATATACAGCACAACGCAGTGATTACCAATATACAGCACAACGCAGTGATTACCAATATACAGCACAACGCAGTGATTACCCAATATACAGCACAACGCAGTGATTACCCAATATACAGCACAACGCAGTGATTACCCAATATACAGCACAACGCAGTGATTACCAATATACAGCACAACGCAGTGATTACAGCACAACGCAGTGATTACCCAATATACAGCACAACGCAGTGATTACCCAATATACAGCACAACGCAGTGATTACCAATATACAGCACAACGCAGTGATTACCCAATATACAGCACAACGCAGTGATTACCCATATACAGCACAACGCAGTGATTACCAATATACAGCACAACGCAGTGATTACCAATATACAGCACAACGCAGTGATTACCCAATATACAGCACAACGCAGTGATTATCCAATATACAGCACAACGCAGTGATTACCCAATATACAGCACAAGGCAGTGATTACCCAATATACAGCACAACGCAGTGATTACCCAATATACAGCACAACGCAGTGATTACCCAATATACAGCACAACGCAGTGATTACCAATATACAGCACAACGCAGTGATTACCCAATATACAGCACAACGCAGTGATTACCAATATACAGCACAACGCAGTGATTACCCAATATACAGCACAACGCAGTGATTACCAATATACAGCACAACGCAGTGATTACCAATATACAGCACAACGCAGTGATTACCAATATACAGCACAACGCAGTGATTATCCAATATACAGCACAACGCAGTGATTACCAATATACAGCACAACGCAGTGATTATCCAATATACAGCACAACGCAGTAATTACCCAATATACAGCACAACGCAGTGATTATCCAATATACAGCACAACGCAGTGATTACCAATATACAGCACAACGCCAGGGTGTTAGCAGTTGTCTAAGGATGTAAACAAGCAGCCTGGTGACGTCTGTTTATGCAGCGTCTTTCAGAATTAACTCAGACTAGCATCACTTCCACAGACCTTCATGGCAGCTTCCTTGGGCAGGATGAAACGAATCGCCTGAAGGCACTTCCTCACTGAAACACAGGAGGGAGAAAAAAGAGATTTAAGATGGAATATTAAGAGACATAACAGCTAAAAGTCAAATATGTAACACCTTGAATTCATTTAAAAAGCAGACATTTCACTACAATCTTCTTTTGTCTTATCTTTTGCAGTAAAAGGAGAAATTATCGGCGTAAGTATTTATGAGCTAATGAGCTATATGTTTAACTTTGGAGGAAAGATGTTTATTACATATCGGTGGAACTACCAACCAAGTTCCCAAAGTGTAAATCATTCATTTCTAGGCTTGATTTAAGGTTAGGTTTGGAGTTAGAATTAGGCAAACAGCGCCAATGGTTTGTGTGTGCCTGACCTTATTTACTTTAAATCTCTGAACAGCTGCACAGCAAATATCACATAAACTAATAACCACTGAAAAGAGAAGCGTTTGGGATATACACATCAGAAACAAAAAGGCTGAACAAGAACTTACAACCAGCTTTGTAGTGACTTTAAGTATTGATGTTCAGGCTGTGCAGGTGGAGTTTTCTTAAATCCTGAACTAAAATGAGCTTGACACCGCTGCCGTAAGAGAACAGCTGCTTTTCAAAACTTTCTGTGTCCACTTCAATCTTTGGATTAAACTTTATTCATTTTTAGAGAATAGAATTTTAAAATAACTCCCTAACCTGTTGCCACACTTTTTAACCAGAAAACAAAAAAGGAAATTAAAAATTAACGACCACTACAACAGTAATCAGTGCTGCTGTGTCCAACACTGACTCTGACCAATCAGATTCCTAATCAGCGTTACCAGGATATCTTAATTGGACATCCAGAGTGGGAAAGGTCAAGGAAGAGGTGGATAAATGCCATTTCATTAGAGGAAGAAAGCCTCGTCTGTGCGATTGATTACTAAATAATGGGGAGCAATGCATGGACCAGACACACAAAAAAAGAGTTCTACACACACCTGAGTGATGCTGAAGGCTTTAAAAATAGCTTCAGCAAAAGCCAGAGAAGGTTAAGAAACTGGAAGCTTCAGGGTGAGAGCAGATGCCAGGAGCTGAACAGAGCCAGGCTGACATTAGCGGTAAACAACAGAAGAGAAACCAGCTGACCTCCACTTTAATTGGCCAGAAAATACAATCTAGCCTCTGTGTAATTCATGTATGATGTAAGTACGCGGTCATCTGCTAGTTTTTGTTTTTCAGACATAAAAACACGGTGGGAATAAATACTCTGGCCTTGTAGCTGCGCTGTCAGTCTGTCCATTTTCCACGTAGCTGAGAATGAACTTTTCTACAGCAGAACACAAACAGAAATTATCTGTTCGATGTCAAAATGTTATGTACTGGGCGCCCCGGTAGCTCAGCAGGCTGAGCGGGGGATTCGTAAACAGACGATATAGTTCCTGACAGTGGTCATGAGTTTAAATCCAGATCACAGCCCTTTGCTGCCTCAACCATTCTTCTCCCCATTCTCTCTCAATAAAGCTGAAAAAGGCCAAAAGGGCATCTTTTAAAATAAATAAATGTTATGTACTGCCACACGTTAGATGACGCTCTGAAGAAGACGGCAGACGCAGTCAAACATGTCGGCAGGTAAAACCATCCTTTCCTTATTCAGTTGGCAGTTTAAAAGCAACAACATTCTATCATCCAAATGACGTGAGCGGATGTTTAACAGAGGACTGGAGATGAGCTGTGATTAGGGGGAATCTTCAGTGGTCTGGCATAAGCAGTATTATGGGCTGTATTTAGTGACTTTATGATCCATCTGTCTGGAGAAATGCCCTTGTGATCAAGAAGGTGACTTCTTAATAATTTAATAGAAGTGGTAAATGTGGGGGAACGTTGTGGGAGTTTTGTTTCAGTATGAAATTATCTTTTGCAAATCTGATGTGTTATCCTGAAAACTGTACATGTATTCTGTTTTTCTCTGTAGGTCAGTTTGAGCAACTAAAAGCAAGAACCAACCTCAGAAAGGCTGGAATAAGTGTGATAATAACTGTGTGTGTGTGTGTGTGTGTGTGTGTGTGTGTGTGTGTGTGTGTGTGTGTGTGTGTGTGTCTTGTTATGGCATCCTCAATACATCAAGATTATACGTCACCGTGCAACAACACAGAGAGACTCGTAAACCTAATTTTAGGGACCTAACTGCTCTGACTCAGCCAACTGTGTGTGTGTGTGTGTTTTCACGTAAAATATACACATCAACAGCTACCATTACCAACCAAAACAGCAACCGAGTCTTAAATATATCTGTACACAGAACATGTTTGTATTGTTTATATTTTATCTTGTGTTTTGGTGTATTTGTGTGGTGTGTGTGTGTGTGTGTGCGTGTGTTTTATGTGTGTGTGTCTCACCCAGCTCTGACGTGGCGATCTCAGGAACAGAGATCCTCAGCATTGTGCCGCTGCTTAGCTCCTAGAATAAAGAGACACGTTGGACACAAATTAATTTTTTTTACACTTTCAGTTCAATTTCACTGCAGAGCAACGCAACCGATCAGCTGTTTGTCACCGCAAACTGAGTCTGGCACCATTTCGTTCCGCTCAGATGTCCCAGTAAGTCATGACAGCGAGACATAACAACCCTGAAAGTGTATGGAATAAGATTACTGTCAAAAGTATTCATCCACGATTCTAACCATTCGTATTCGTAATGTTAAACATTTGTATGTTAATAAAAAATGTGTACACAAAATTCTGCTCTCATATGCATGAGTTTGATAAATTAAGGGTTAGGATTGTTTTTACGAGTATGAACCTAAAAGTTGTGAGTGCAACTCTAATTTCTACGACTACGAAGTCTTCCCTGTGAGGACGAATTCAAGTTTATGGGTACGAGTAGAAAAATACTGGAATGACGTCACATAGGTCACAGGGGAAGGTAATCGAACACAGACTGCTCCAAACGCGCATGCGCCATTTATAAAGAGTAGACGCCGGGTGGACCCGGTGGACCTACCGGGGCAGGTGACGCCTCACAGGTCAAGTACATAACACATCCAACTTCTTGTAATTTATTTATTTCATGAAACTGTACTGTTTTAATTGATATACAGTTTATGGACGAAAGACGGTACTGCTTAGCTTGCACGCTAACGAGCCGGGCCGGTGACACATTAGCCTTCTAATGCAAGGAGGCTAATGAGGAGGCTAAGGAGGCTTAATAACAAAACAAACATAATTTGAGATTATGAATCGTGGCAATTGGCGTATGAATCAGCCCATTGTACAGCATAAATTGCTGTAAATTAAGTCCAGTTTTAGTTCTTTGCAAACTCAGACACGTGCATTAGTTTAGTTTACAATGAATCTGGCGGAGTTCGGTAAAGTTGGAAAGATATTCACAGATTCGGACTTCCGGCATCAATAACTCATGAGATATATGTTGTCAAAACATGAACGATGCCTCTTTCAAATCGTTGTAAGGTAGACAATGTGCTACAAGGCCAATTTTATCAAAAGTCGCTGTCTTTCAAGCTACAGAAATAACATTGGCGTCTATGAGCAGCCAGCGGTGCAACGAGTGAACAGGGACCGTCTGCAAATAGCAAAACCGCTGCAACAGCGAAAAGAGACATTGCACATTTATTCAATAACTTTACTCTTGTACCCTGTAGAGCCACTAAAATCACTGGAGCCATGAATCGGCTGTGGCTGGTCATACTACAACTCTTTGTTTGGTGCTAAATGAAAAATTGAATTTTAAGGATTTTTTATGATTATTTTATGAGTATTAAAATTCAGTAACTTCACTTATACACTGTACAGTCACCAAAATCACTGGAGCCATCAATTGTCTCCTGCTGGTCATACTACAACTCTTGCTTTGGCGCTAAATGAAAAATCTGAATTTTAAGGAATTTGTATTTTTTATAATTATCATTTTATGAGTATTAAAATTCAATAACTTCACTCTTACACACTGTACAATCACCAAAATCACTGGAGCCATCAATTGTCTCCTGCTGGTCATACTACAACTCTTTGTTTGGTGCTAAATTAAAAATCTGAATTTTAAGGAATTTTTATGTTTTGTATGATTATTTTATGAGTATTAAAATGGCACTTTTCTTCATGTATGTGGTATATTTTATATAACACACTGGAAAAATGGCATAAGGGCATAATGTACTTGTTTGTCCAAACACATAATTCTGTATAGTAATGGAATTTACAATCCTTACCAAAGAGAGTATCAGATAACACCAATATACCAAACAAACTGTTTAGACTGTCACCTCAAGTACTGATGATTGAGAAGAAAGACGATAAGACACTTTATTGCAAAGTTTCAGTGTCAATTGATTCATTTATACCATAATGTTAAATTGAGAGTAATATTTTTCTAGTTAAGGACTGTACAGACAATACTTGGAGGTAATAAACCTGACGGTCTGACCAGCACAGGTCACAACAAGTACACTATGCCCTTATGCCATTTTTCCTGTGTGTTATATAAAATATATCACATACATGAAGAAAAGTGCCATTTTAATACTCATAAAATAATCATACAAAACATAAAAATTCCTTAAAATTCAGATTTTTAATTTAGCGCCAAAGCAAGAGTTGTAGTTTGACCAGCAAGAGCCCATTCATGGCTCCAGTGATTTTGGTGGCTCTACAGTGAAGTTATTGAATATATATGTAGTGTCTCTTTTCGCTGTTGCAGCGGTTTTGCTATTTGCAGACGGTCCCTGTTCACTCGTTGCACCGCCGGCTGCTCATAGACGCCAATGTTATTTCTGTAGCTTGAAATACAGCGACTTTTGATAAAATTGGCCTTGTAGCACATTGTCTACCTTACAACGATTTGAAAGAGGCATCGTTCATGTTTTGACAACATATATCTCATGAGTTATTGATGCCGGAAGTCCGAATCTGTGAATATCTTTCCAACTTTACCGAACTCCGCCAGATTCATTGTAAACTAAACTAATGCACGTGTCTGAGTTTGCAAAGAACTAAAACTGGACTTAATTTACAGCAATTTATGCTGTGCAATGGGCTGATTCATACGCCAATTGCCACGATTCATAATCTCAAATTATGTTTGTTTTGTTATTAAGCCTCCTTAGCCTCCTCATTAGCCTCCTTGCATTAGAAGGCTAATGTGTCACCGGCCCGGCTCGTTAGCGTGCAAGCTAAGCAGTACCGTCTTTCGTCCATAAACTGTATATCAATTAAAACAGTACAGTTTCATGAAATAAATAAATTACAAGAAGTTGGATGTGTTATGTACTTGACCTGTGAGGCGTCACCTGCCCCGGTAGGTCCACCGGGTCCACCCGGCGTCTACTCTTTATAAATGGCGCATGCGCGTTTGGAGCAGTCTGTGTTCGATTACCTTCCCCTGTGACCTATGTGACGTCATTCCAGTATTTTTCTACTCGTACCCATAAACTTGAATTCGTCCTCACAGGGAAGACTTCGTAGTCGTAGAAATTAGAGTTGCACTCACAACTTTTAGGTTCATACTCGTAAAAACAATCCTAACCCTTAATTTATCAAACTCATGCATATGAGAGCAGAATTTTATGTACAAGTTTTTTATTAACATACAAATGTTTAACATTACGAATACGAATGGTTAGAATTGTGGATGAATACTTTTGACAGTAATCTTACTCCATAAAAGTGAAGCAGTTAAATGGAATTCACCCGTCCTCATTTCATTATCTGTGACATGTGAAAAGACTCTTCGGCTTCCGTAAGGGCCGACAAAAGACCAGATTAAACCTTTAAGCTTCAGTGTACCGCCGGCGGTACACCTACTAATTTGCATAGGAATTTCAAGAATGTCCGACGGCCGCAAACGCGCTTATACAAACACTATACACCTATGGAAAGCTTAGATTCTCATGAATCTGCCGGTATAAACCACTTTCAGATGCGATTACCACAGCGGGTGAGAAAAACACATTTGTCCGACAAAAACAAATATTCATCCATCCGTTCTCTATACACGGCTTCAACGCACACAGCGCGACTCACATTTCCGGGTTTATTATTACACACAAAAAAAGATTCCACAAAAAACGGCCACAATCCAACCTTTTACATCAGATGACACAAGCCAGTAAACTATTTTGTCCAAAACATGTCCTGAAGTCGGTATAAAATCCCCGAATCGGTCCTTTTCAAGGAAATGCACCTCGCGATGCCCGTCCAATATTCCCCGTATTTTTCGTAATTTTTTTTATTTACAAATAGAATATTAGCGATTTTTTGTACTGAAAACGGCTGGAATTGACTGAAAAATACATTTCTGTGTGCGGGGATTCACTGCTTCCAAGTATGCCAGACACACAAGAGTAAACAGCACTGAGTCACACAGCTGGAAACTTGAGCTGCTGATCCCTGCATCAGATTAAACATGGAAGCTTCGGCCCAATCAGTTGTCTCACAGCAGGAGTTTACTGACAGAGTGTCCACCAGAAGTGCGACATGACTGGAAGTTTCTCCTCGTACAGACAATCTATATCTTTATCGTTCCCGTACTAGAAATGATCAGAAGCTGTTCTGGAAACCTGCCCACAAAGCTTTGAGTGCTTATTTACATATAATATACAAGTTCGTAAAACTTGCTTTTATAGACATGATTTTATATGATGTCATCTATTTTATTCTCTCTTACTCATTTTTTATTCATTTCTTTAGCTATTGATTTTAGTTACTCATCATTATTATTATTATTATTGTCATTATCGCTGTTTTTGTTATTGCTAGTTATTATTATTACTTGTTGTATAATTTTATGCTTGTTTTGTTTGTCCTATTTTCTTTTATTCTACCTGTTCTTTCTCTTTAATGTGACATGGCATTTTTGGTGTTTTTGTTATTGGATCTGTATCAGTTCTGTGTCTTGAATGTTATATTTTGTTCAAATCTTAGTATTTCTCTACTTTTTGCATCTCTGGTCATTTTTCTTTCTGGTTCTTGCTGTTTATTGGTCTTCCTGAGTATCTTTCCAGTGAATTTCACTGGATTTTGGTTGATTTTTTTGTGAATGTTCTTAAAGAAAATATTAGAAGCTTTACTGATGTATATGTAACCACTTTAGATATTTTTAGGATTTTTTGGAAGATTTTTACTAATTTTTTGGAAAATATTTACAATCATTTTCTTGCTGAATGTGGGGGATTTTTTTTGTTAAATAAAATTTAAGGAATTATCTTCTTACTGAAGGTTTTGCAAATTTTCAGAAATTTGGGGGATTTTTTTGCAGAATTTTTGGATTTTTTTCAGACAAGGAAACAATATTTTTTTAGTGGCTGTAAATGAAGACAAAAGGAGGGTTAATGCATTCTTTAAATAACCGTTACTTAAACGTCTATTCAGTGGAACAGACTCTGTCATGTTTGGGGTCCATTTTTGCAGTTATTACTGAAGCATAAAAATAGGAACCGCTTGGCTAATAACTAATGTTTACTTATTGTTTTAAGTAATAATTAAGTCTAATGATCATCACAACACTGAACAATGTTTTTGCACAGACCTACTACAGGCCTGGCAAAGAAAGAATACTGCATCTAAAATCTGAGTTATTCAGTCTACAAACTTAATTGCAGCATACCTTTAACACTTTTAATTTGACAATAAATGCACATTGAGGACAAAAAGCTACCTTCCCATAGCAAAATATCACGTCCAAATTTCAAAGACATTTCCAGTCTGAAAACTACCTTAAAATGATTCCAAAATTACAGAACAGCAGCAGCTATCACAGCCTAGAAAACCAACTGAACAGCTAACAGCTCAGATTTCTTAGAAGAGGTTTAAAATTGTACAGTAGCAGATTATTTATCATTTTGAAGAGTGGTCATGAATGAATAACGGACCAAAACCTCTGTTACTGTAATGCTGGTTTCTGTTTTTGTTATCATTTCAGAGAGAGAGAAGCCCTGAGGAGAGAATCAACCATCAGCTCAGCAGCAAACTGAATTTAGCTGGAAAAAAAAAAGAAAAGAAAAAAAAGAAAAACAGCATTAGCAGCAATTAGTGTTCAGATCAGAAGGTCAGGGGCAGAAATAGAAATTCAACAAACAGAGCAAAAAGAGCAGCAGCCTGCAGGCACTGTGAGGATGACTTCTGTCGCCGTGGAACAGAGGAACAATAACTTCATGCCGGTGTGTGTCTGAGTGTACGCTGCAGGGATGTAGAGACCGTCTGTATGCAGTCTGACAGCACGAACCCACACAGGCAGAAACAAACAGCTGGGTTTTAGGTCACACACTTAATTAGAATCACAATCAACACATTCAAAGAGATGCTCACTGTTTTGGTTTCTGTAAGTGATCAGAAGTGCAGCTGCAGTCTGCTGCTTTGGTGAAATATCATCTGGATTTTCCAGTTCAGTCACAACGAAATCCGAAGAAATCTCAACCGAGCGAGGAGTCAGTTCACGGTCCGAGATGTAAATGAACCAACGTCTCATGTACTATTCACACGGGATCAGTACTACCTCAGGACCAGCGGTGGTCTGTGATAATAGTGGAGGACGTCTGTGATCTTCATTACGTGTGAATGCTCCATATCAGTAATTGGTTAAAAAAAAAATTCCACCGCAAACTACCTACTATATTTCACTGTCCTGTGTGAACCCAGATGTCAGTGATCAGGGGGTATTTTGTCCTTTCTCTAACTCTTTCCCCGTTGAATTCTGGAGACTGTGGTGGAAATTGCTGACAGTATTTTATTTGTAAATGCAGGAGTAGGCCGATGGAGCATTCACAGAAAAATCAGATCAACAGGAAGAGGGAAATTTGGGAGGACATTGAGATGGATGGCATGTGCTAAGAAACATTTCTCTAGTTCTATCTTTCGACAGGAATACAAACACCCTGAGACCCCCGGGTAAGACTAATCCGTGTGAACAGGGCTGAGGTTTTACGTCCTAAAACTTAGCGTGTCTTCCTGAAAACACACTCAAACCTACCAGAGTGACCCGGTTGCAGACAGGATCTCGCAGAGCCTGAATGTAAGGCGTGGCTTGTTGAAAGCTGTAATCTTCCAAAAACGAAGCTTCATGATGTTTAATGTTTGGACCTCTCAGCTCTGACACCGGTGAAGGCATGACGTCCTGAAGGACAAAACACGGGTAAGTATAAAACAGAAATACAATCTGTAACGTGTTTGAGATTATTTTCTGATTTCATTTAAGCAGCAAAAACAATAAACTTAAAACCGGAAATGAAATGAACCTTTATTATCTTGCAGAGTGGAAACTGCTTCTCAGACGGTTATGACATTATTAAATGGCAGCAAGGAGGAAAACTGATGAGCACATAAATGATAACATGCTGTTTACAACCTCATCCAGCCTTTGGAGGTGCCTGCTGCCGGCGTTAGTTGGCGTGCTGATGTTGTCCGCCGGCTTGCTGAGGTGAGGCAGGTGGTTGGTCAGACTGAAGGTGTTGGACAGGAGGCCGGGAACGAACACTTTACTGACCTGGAGGAACAGAGGACCTACTCAGCCAGCAAAGACGCTTCCACAACCAGAAACATCAGTTAACTGTTATATATTCTGACAACATGTGAAAATGCAGTGATGGGCTGATCTGGGTCTGAGCTTACCCTGGTGATTCCTGTGTAAAGAACCAGACTGCCACAGGCCTCCAGAACCAGCATGGCATCGATGTTCTGAGGGGCAAAAAGGTCATTTCATTTAGGAATTTTCACTGGCATACTGCAAAATTTCATCTTTTTTTAAATAATTCCTGATCTGACAACTACAAAACCCTGTGATTTCTAAAAAAAAAAAAAAGTCTAAATGCTGTAATGCACCTGCAGAGGTTCTGCATCTTTGGCGGGGATAGTTGTGACAGAAGGGAAGATGAGCTGAGACATGTCATTGCTCTCAATAAACTTCACACATCTGTGAAAATAAAAACACAAACGTCAGCTTGTAAATGCACATCACCAATAAATCAGGTGGAGAAGAAGTGATGAAGAGGAAGGAAGACAAGTTAGAGAGAAAGAAAATACAGAAAGTCTAGGGTCACTTAGAATTGTCTTTTTTTCAATGAAGATAACATTAAATGAATGATAAATCCAGTGTAGACGTTGTTAATGTGGTAAATGACTATTCTATCTGGAAATGTTTAATGGAATATCTCCATAGGGGTACAGAGGAACATTTCCAGCAACCATCACTCCTGTGTTCTAATGCTACATTGTGTTAGCTAATGGTGCTGAAAGGCTCATTGATGGTTAGAAAACCCTTGTTCAGTTATGTTAGAACATGGATAAAAGTGTCTGGGTGACCCCAAACTTTTTAACAGTAGTGTATATGACTAATCAGCATGTCTGTCAAACTGCCTTATATTATATTTATGATCGTGTCTGTATATATATATAAGTAATTTTGTGTACCTGAGCTGTTGGTGAGACTCCACCAGGAAGCAGAGGTAGCGGTTCTCACAGAGGTCAGAGGTCAGGAACACTTTAGACGCCTGGCTGCTCATCTCCCTGCAAGATTAATGTAAAAAAGCAGCAGTTACTAAACCAGAACCGCAAACAGCAATGACATACAAGAGGGAAACCAGCCAACAATGGCGGCACGGCTCAATGGGTAGAGCGGCCGTCTTGTAAACAGAGGATCGCCGGTTCGATCCCTGACCTGGAGTGCTCATGTCGAGGAGTCAGGAGCAAGACACCGAACCCCTAATTGCTCCTGATGAGCTGTGGTTAGCGCCTTGCATGGCAGCTTCCCCCATCAGTGTGTGATAGCAATTTTGTTGTACTCTGTATAAAGACATTCTTCTTCTTTACATAAAAATCACATCTTAAAATATCAGGCAAAAAAAAAAAATCTATAATTTCAAACAAAAGCGAGAAGATAAAGTTCACAATTAAACCAGACAGATTTTTACTTCATCTAATATTTCCACTCAAATAGAAAAAAAAAAAGACTCTTTTCATGGTTATCATTCAAGTTTAAAAAAAAAAAGGAAAATCTGTCTACTTAAAACATACATAACATAAGGAGTCAGCACACCACATTTGGTGCTTATAGCTGTTTTCCTTCTGAAGTATTTGTTCCACAAGATTTTTTGTATCTCACCAAATCTGTTGCTATGGAAACGATAAAATGTGGCAGACTTTAGCTAAATGTAAAATGCTTCTACTAAACCTATCTTTCTTTGTGCCAAGTTTTGTGTTGATTGGTTGCATTGTTTAGAAATTATAACAAAATAAGTTGTTTAATAAATTAGAGTAGACTACCACCTTAAGACCACACACAGCCATCTGAATTCACTCATTCACTGAACACTCGTCTGCAAATTAATCAGACTGAGTTTGTTTCCAGGGCTGGGAATCACCTGTCACAGCCGGCGGTCACCGTCTCACTCCACAGCTGCTCCATGCACAGGTCGGGCAGGATGGGCTCCATCTCCGGCACCAGCGTCGTCTCGTTGACGGGGCTGTTGGGGCACAGCAAAGAGCCGTGGTGTCCTCTGGACGACGGGCTGTGGAAAGACGTGTTGAAACGAGCCGCCCCCGAAAAGGACGGAGCTGCCATGCCTGGAGAGTGGGCACGACTGGGAGGAAAGAGAGGAGGAGAAAAGAGGCAGAGAAAACACAGTGTTTGGCCACCAGTGCGCAAGGTGTGTCTGTAAAGGCTTCATTTAGTCTGCACCTGTCCTCTGGAGTCACCTACTCAAACGATTTCTTTTAGAAAATGGGAAGTTACACTCACCTGAGGGCGGCCATGTTGGATATACTCGGCGAATGAACTCGGGAGTGTAATCCTGGTGAGGACGTCATGATCCTGCTCTGATGACTGTGGAGAGCGCTGTAGTGGAGAGGAGAGCTGGGACCAACAGAACAACTAGAGGAGGAAAATGTTTAACATTAGTGTAGGAACTCCTGAATGAGATGAAACACGGTGCAGCAGCAGCAGTCATCACAGAGCAACACAATCAGAAATAAAAGACGCACAGACCGGCTGGGGTCTGGCAAAGGATTTTCTACAATAAACACCACAAACCCTGGTTGGAATCAAATAAGCTTTGGTTCATGTGATGGCAGCTATGTGGGTGACATAAATATATATACATTAAAAATGTCCAGGAAAATGTTAACCCTGAGACACGTTGTCATTGTATCATATGTGATTTCTATTGTAATGAAAACAGAAGACCAAGCTGATTATATCTGTAAAGTAGAGACTCCAAGCTGTTAAATGATGTACAACATGATATGATTGCCATGAGTGAAATGGCCACAACAGCTATGGCAATTTTCAGTAAAAAAAAGAACGGAAAAATTAATGGAAAAAAAAAAATCACATTTCCTGGAAAAGTAAAAATAGCCTAAAAAATTATAGTGTGAATGAGCTATTTCACTGCTACCACTCCAAGTCTCATTTAGGACATCATAAAGGTGGAAAAAATGTGTTGTGGAGGGGGGGTGCATGGTAGAACATCTGGGCTCCTGGACTCTGTGTCCGACATGAGGTGAAATGTGACCCATGCTAAATGAACAAACTGCCCTTAAAGCAACACATCTTTACATCTAGTGGCTGTAATCAAGACGCTTTCTGTCTGCCAAATGATCAGTTAATTAACTACTTAAAGCTCTATGTGCAGGCAGCACTTTCTCCTTCTTCAGTACCTCGTTCCGCTTCCAGGACCAGAAGCCCCGCTGCCACCAGGGGAGTCAAGACGGGAGATGTTACGCAAATGAGAGGTGAGGAAGCCCGAAGCCATCAGACCCAACGGCGTGCCTGCTGGCTCTGCAGGACAGCGCAGGACTGTAGAGCGCTCCTGGTGGAGGTCAGAGGGTACAGGTTAGGGAAGTCACAGGTGTCTCTGCATCAACAGTCAGGAATCTTTAGTGTCATTGTGCTTCCAGACAGCAAAATTAGGATTGGTGACTCCCAGCTATAAAAACAGAAAATGGCACATTATATACAAATAAAATAACTTTGTGTTTTTTTTTAATCGGGCTGTACATTGCAGTAGTGGTTAGCACATTCGCCTTGCAGCAAGAAGATCCCGGTTCAAATCCCGGCCTGGGATCTTTCTGCATGGAGTTTGCATGTTCTCCCTGTGCATGCGTGGGTTTTCTCCGGGTACTCCGGCTTCCTCCCACAGTCCAAAAACATGCTGAGGTTAATTGGTTACTCTAAATTGTCTGTAGGTGTGAATGTGAGTGTGATTGTGTGTCTGTATATGTAGCCCTGTGACAGACTGGTGACCTGTCCAGGGTGTCCCCTGCCTTCACCAGAGTCAGCTGGGATAGACTCCAGCACCCCCCATGACCCTAGTGAGGATAAAGCGGTGTATAGAGAATGGATGGATGGATGGATGTTTTTTAATCCTCAAAAACATAAATATGTAAACAGAGTCAGTGCACATCAGCAGTAGGATGCAAGACTCGGTTCTTTATTGCACAGTGAGTCTGTTGTGTGTGTAGGAGGGAAATGGATGGACCGCTCTGGGATAAAAACGTTTTCTCTGTCTGGAGGTCAGAGTTTTTATGCTCCTGAATCGTTTGCCTTAGAGAAGCAAGGGGCGGCTGTGGATCAGGTGGTAGAGCGGGTCGTCCAATGATCGAAGGGTCGGCGGTTCTATTCCTGCTCTCGCCTAGTCATGTGCTGTTGTGTCCTTGGGCAAGACACTTAACCCACCTTGCCTCCAGTGCTCTTCACTGGTGTATGAATGCGTGTGAATGTTGGTGGTGGTCGGAGGGGCCGTAGGCGTGGATTGGCAGCCACGCTTCCATCCGCCCCAGAGTGAGAATGTGTGAGCGTATGGTTGAATGGAAGCAATTGTGGTATAAGCACTTTGAGTACTCTGATGAGTAGTAAAGCGCTATATAAGAGCAAGTCCATTCATTCATAGAAGCAGAACAAACCGTCCATTTCCTGGGTGGGTGGGGCCGGCAGCGATACGTCGGCCTTCCTCTGGACCCAGCCCGTCTATACTGAGTCCAGGTCTGGGAGAGGACTTCCCACAATCCCCTGTGCTGTTCTCACCATCATACATTTGTGTATGTGTGATCACTTACATCATGCGTGACTTTGCGTAGCGCCCAGACGGAGTGTATCCCCTGCACTGTGTCGTATGATACAAGAATAGAGGGCTGGCAGCAGGTGAACACGACCTTCATGGTGGAGTCCGACACGTACTGCACACGGGAGCCGTCAAACAGGCCTGCACACGTTTGCACATATTTAGGTAAAAATGACAGGGACTGCTGATTAAAAAAAGAGAGACAAGAGATGCATGTGTGTGTTCTACCTGCAGGTTTACACACTACTGGTGCGATCTCATCCAGTGGATGCAGCATGCTGAACACTGTGGGCAAAGGTTCCCTGCAAAGAGAAGGAGCTCAATCCAACACTAACCTGCCACACAGAACGCTTTTGTGAAAGTGCATCAGTTTTTGCTTGGAGTGTTCGTTGCATTTGGTTTTGAGCTTTCATATTTCTGACTAATAAAAGTACATGTGTTGCTCTTTGCCTTGAGTTTGTGCATGAACATCAGAGTGTGCAGGATTTGTGAGTACCCGGGAGGGCTGAGCTGTGCGTCGTTTGCTGTATTTTTCCGTTCCAATAAAAGTCCAAACTTGGTCGCCCAGACATCTGAAACCTGGAAGAAACAAAACAGGACAGAAATGAGGGACATCCTTCTCCTCTTATCCAGGTGGTTTTCCCCTGACTAGATCCTTGTTCGTGTTGTATCCACTCTCAGATGTACATCACTTTGAATAAAAGCATCTATTAAACTGTAGAAACTGGAGGGACATGTAAACATCTAAACCAGCGTACAGACTCATTTCAGTTCAGTACGGACACAAACAGAAGCCAAAATGTCTAATACATGCAATTAAATGTATACATCTAATATGGGGGGGGGGGGGTCAGATCCTGCACGGAGTGACTTGGTGTCAAAAAAAAGAACACAAATATAATATACCTAATATACATAATACCTTATACCCTGGTAATATGTGAAGGAAGTTTGACGGTATCAAAGTTTGGATACGGCCCAAGCCTAGCTTTCAGTCAGCTTTCTGGCAGGCAGATGTGCTGACCAGTCTGTTCCTGTGGACATACAGGTTTCCCAGCAGTGTCTCTCTCTTGCTCACCTGAAAGGGCAGCGGTGAGATGAAATCCTTCCCGGTTACGGTGTGAACGTTCACGCAGCTACTCTGAACGATACAGACGGTGTGCTCCACTTCTTCCTCTGCAGAACAACATTAAAGATGGGACTATTTTTTTCCTTATGAAATTCAACAGGTCAACAAAAAAGAGACTGCTCTAAAAAGAAATGAAAGAAGGAATTGTCTTCAATGATACTGTACCGTCTGTCTTGTTGTGAGGCACAGCAAAGTTACACCACAGAGCCTGTGGATAAGGCAGATCAGTGTCAACTCTTGGAAAACAAAAATACTGACAGCTGTGCCTGCAAAAGGCTGCTTTTAATGGATTAACCCTCGTGTCGTCCTGCGGGTCAAAATCGACCCGTTTTCAAGTTTGAAAATGTGAAAAAAATACATTTTCACAGTAAAACTTCTGATTTCCACATTTTCAACATTTTTGGGAAATCTTTGAACATTTTTTGGTGGAAAAAAAGTTTCTTTAAGAACATTCACATAAAAATCAACAAAAATCCAGCAAAATTCACTGGATTTTGGTTGATTTTTATGTGCATGTTCTTAAAGAAAACAGAAGTTTTACTGATATATATGGAATCACTTTAGATATTTCTATGATTTTTTTGGGAAGATTTTTACTCATTTTTTAAAAAATATTTACAAGAATTTTCTTGCCAAATTTGGGGGATTTTCCTTTTCTGGGAAAATTTAAAGGAATTACTGGAATTTTCTTCCTGAAGGTTTTGCAAATTTTCAGAAATTGGGGAATATTTTACCAGAATTTTTGGATTTTTTTCAGGCAAGAAAACAATATTTTTTGGTGCCTGTAAATGAGGACTACAGGAGGGTTAAGACATCCATCCCAAAAACATCCTTTACTCATAGTCAAACCTGTATTTCTCACTTTCTTTATCATAAAGGCTTTTGTCTCACTGAAGAAGGTGAATAAAATGTGACTGACACCTTAACTGTCATGTAAATTTCCCAGTGATTACAGCAAACAAAGTAAAACTACTTTCCTGGCAGAAATCAGCATGGCATCTCATATTTGTAAAAAATAACAAAACACAGTATTCGGTGAGTGACCTGCTGCACTGGGCTGTCGACGGTGAAGGCCTTATATACGCTGGAGGCTTGTGTCCGGCTGCCCTGGCTCCAGACAACCACATTTCCTGCTGCATAGAGTTCTTCTTCAAACTCCATATCTTCTTCTTTGACCCCCATGCAGCCCTTCCTAAGCTGCCAGCATTCCTGCCAATCAGAACACAATCGTTAGCTCGACAAGGACCAAAACAAAAATACAAACTGTGCTGAGTTGCACATTATACAGTACTATCATGACTTTTTTACTTGTCAGTTTAGATCAAATTTTAGCTACATTTAATATCATGTTGTGATGCTCTTTAGTGGTCTGCAAACAGAACTGTTTGTTTATCTAAACCAGGGGTGTCCAACATGAGGCCCGTGGTCCAAAAGTGGTCCTCCAGAGGGTCCAATCCGGTCCTCAAAGTGTAAAAACTCCAGAGAAGACATTAACTGCAGATTGTAAATTAGTAAAACTATAAATTTAAATCATTTCTAGACCATGACAAGTTGTTTGGATCAGAAAGTAAAATACTAGATTGTTCTTTGTTCTTTTGTCATTCTCTGTCTCATTTTGTAATATTTTGTGTTGTTTTTGCTGTTTATTGTCTTTTCTTGTCTAACATTTGTTGCTTGTCTCATGTTTTTGTCGTTTTGTTTCTTGTTTGTGTTGTTTCATGTTTCCTTTTGGTCTTGCTGGCACCACTTGTCTATTTTTTTGTCATTTTGTTTCTCGTTTTTGTCATTTTAAAAAAAATATTTTGCCTTGTTTCTGTTGTTTTTTGTCTGACTTTTGTTGTTTTGATCATAAAGTTTAATACTACATTGTTCAGTTCCAGATGACTAAATGTTTTGTGCCTTCGCAGACACTTTCTGATCTGTAAATTGTAATGTGTAAATGCTAAACTAAGGGTTGAAATTGAATTTAATTGTTTTCAGAAATCTCAGGTTGTTCGTGATGTGTTAAAAAGAAAAGAATTCCTTCAATGTGAACATTTTCAGAATGTATGCATGTCGCATAAGTAGCGTTCTCTAAAAATTTACATTAATGCAAGAAATAATATCTTTTATTTCAAAGTCTGCATTCACAGAAAAGTCTCTATTTGTTGCTTTCTGTCTCTGTTTAACAGTACAGTCATAAAGTCTGTCAAAGCTTTACAATTAAACCTGCAATAAATTATGAAGAAGCTATGTCACTTTTTTGCTCTAAAACAAAGGAAAAAACTGTGGTTGTTTTTGGGTTACTACGCTCTGATTTAACTGGTCCAGCCCACTTGAGATCAAACTGGGCTGAATGTCTTGAACTAAGATGAGTTTGACTCTCCTGATCCAGACTATTAGAACAGGTATGTATAATCTAGATAAATCCATGCCGTCTCACCCTCTCCCTCTCCTGCAGGCTGACTTCCTGCAGGGACCCCACCAGGCCAGCGGCACCGTCTGACGACCAGAGCTCGGAGGCGGGCTGGAGCTCTCTGAGCTGCAGGTTGAAGGCATTTGGATGGTTCTTGCAGTGTTCGCGGCCGAACGGGACAAACGACTGCAATTCCCCTGCGGCGATCATCGTGGCTGTCTCTTCATACACGACTTCCGACATGAGTTCCAGATATCAGCATTATTTCTGGGACAAAGGAAGATAGATGAACGTTTACAAACAATCAAGAAACCTCTGTGCATTCACTCGTCAGTGACGAGTATAAAATGTTCTCTCAGAGATGCAAATTGTTGTTCGTGTAGACAAAATAACTTTGAGAGCTCCGACAAAACAGAGAGGACTTTTTATCCCATAAAACAATCTAGAGCCAAGGCTATATATCAATATTTAGAACCAATACAAAAATGCAGCAAAATTGAAAATTGTAATGCCTTTTTTGTTGAGTTATGTTTTGCATAAGTTTAAGTTAAACAGAAGTTCTCAACACTTCTCCCTCAGCGCTGATTATGCTGTCATTGTGATATGTAAACAGATAATGCTGCAGATTAAACATGGCTCACAACCACAGTGTGGTGACTGAAGACAGAGAAAGATGGCTGTGTCAGAGGCAAAGAGGAGTACACATAGATATGATTATAGATATGATTTCTATGGTTGTACAGCTGTTGTCAAGCTATGGTACTGGCATATCGAGTTGTACTTCAAGATAAACGTGTATATTACGTCAGGGTCTACATATTTTCACTATGTATATTTGATTATGAGCAGATTATTCAGAAGTGGTGGTTGAATTTCAGTATTTCACGAAGTTAGCTTGGGTGAAACAGTCCCAAGCCGGACCTTTAAGCTACAGTAGCTATAGGTCTATCCATCACAGCATGGCATAGTGCGGCATACAAGTTCTCCAAAACTATTTTTTAATAGATTTATTCCTCCTTTTATGATGCTGTTCATTCTAGCAGTCGCGACATGCTACAAGTTAGCTGGAAGCTTTCACCTCAGTTACATCGTTAAACAAAAACCCTGGTGCTCGACAGCCAACAAGATGCTGCCAGTTACACAAATAAACATGTTGACAGTTAGCTGGGATTCAGAGGCTAGCTGGAAAGCGCTATCCGGCGTTAGCATGCTAAGGCTAAACCGCCGTAGAGCGCCGTTGTTTTCGCCGCTTCCATTAGCACGCTAAGCTAATGTTAGCTTCAGCTAGCTTTGGATTTCCAGGCAGACTTTTAGCCACTAACCTGCTAATAAGGAATGGTCTGGCTCTTGTCGCGGAGTCCTCGTCTTTCCTTCCTGTGAGTCTGGCTTGAGCACAACGTCGCCGCTTGTTCCAACATAAAAACTGCTTGTTTCTGGAGCCAAAACTGTGGATTTGGCTACAACAGGTTTTCAAATGAGCGCGGACATCTTTGCTGTCCCGACATCCTCTTCCTCCTGCCGTCAGCCAATTAGGAAAGAGGAAGAGATGACCTCGGAGTTGATTGGCTGCCTTCATCAGGAGCAGGCGCTGCTTCATGAACTGACCAAAGAAAATAACTCAGTTATAATAAGGAAAAGAAAGACTAGAACAGCGTAGATTTTCTTTAATAGCAGTTGGCTTTGACTTCAAACAAAAACAAGAAGATTTTTTTTTTTTTACTGAATTCCTTTATTTATCACAAACACAATTATACATAGTATAATTGCACAGTGAAATGTATTGTGCATCTGTTCCAGACCAAAACAAAAAGAACAATAAGAATAGAGGTTAGGTACTGTATCTAGTCCAGATCTGGAATGAAAATAGGGTTGTAAACGCTCGCAGGGTCTAAGGATCAGACTAATTCCTGGGTAGGTTTTCTGAGGGTCAGATCAGGAAAAATCTGAGGTACTGATGAAATCACAATGTGAGGAATAACGTCCTGAAACAGTGTTCATTTTTGACAGTTTGGTCAATATCTGTGCAGTACTTCTATCACTGAAATAGGAGATGCTCTTTTAAGATGCCTTTTACATAGAATTTTTTTAGCACAAAGTTGCTTTTTCAATGTTGATCATTACCTTTTTAATTTTTCCCCTATGGGCTATTGTCATAAGGTCCCGAGTAAGGATCTTAAATCTTAATAGAAGCATATTAATAAATGTATTCCCAGAACAAAACAGTGGGAAAGCCTTTTAAAAAGCGCCAAAATCTACAACAAGAATTTCAGTGTAATCTAAAAGCTCAAGCACAAACCTGTTATTAGAAAGAACATGTTGATTTGACTTAAAGTCTGTTTGATGCTTAGGCATTTTTAAATCTCTTAGAAAAACTTAAGCAAGTCATTTGTGTCTGACAAAATATTAGATCTTCCTGTCAACAAGGACATGTTTTTCAGGTAATTTTAAAAGAAAATTTTCCCGTTATCACTGCAGAACAGAGAATCCAGACAAATCTCAGAACGTGAAGCAATCAGTTCCATCACCTAATGTAAGGGGTGAACTGGGGCCTCGCCACCTTGGCGGTCGGATGTCGGTGCGGGGGGCCTGGAGACTGCGGGTGCTTGGTGCTGTCTTGGAGTGGGGATCTGGGCTCCCGCGCTGGGGGGGCGGCTCCGTGCTTGGTCTGGTCTGGGGTCGTGGTGGGGGCAGCGGTTGGGGCTCTCTGGCGGCGATGGGGTTGGGTTGCCGGGGGGGCCTGGGCCGGTGGCTGCCGGCCCTGGGCCGGGTGCGGGGCCCTGGGTCCGGGTGTCTGGGGGTTGCCCCCTCCCTCGGGGGTGGGGGGTCGACCTTGCTGGGGGGCCTGGTTGGCCCAGATATGCTGCTGCAGGTCAGGGTCGGTGCCTGGCCGCTGCCCAGGGATCTGGGGTGCAGGGGTGGGGGGTGGGGTGTATGTGTCTGTGTGTCTGCGTGTCTGTGTGTGGGAGGGGGGGCGGTGGGCCCTGTTCATGGGGGCGGCTGCTCCCGGCTTGGGGGTGCCCGTGACCCTCGGCGGCTCGTCCTCTGGCCCCCCTCCCTACAGACCTCATCCCCGGACCTCTCGCCCCCTTTGCTCACCCTCACCCCTGGGGGTGGGGGGAGTGCCCTGGATCTTTGGCTGTGGCGGAGGAGCCGGCCCGTGCAGGGTGGCCGTCTGGGGTGGCCGGTTCCCCTGGTGATGTTGGCCCTCTGCCTGGGGGGACAGGGGTTGCCTCTTGGATGCCTGGGGCCTGGGGTCCTGGGCTGTGTGGGCTCGGCGGCCACCGGTTTTGGCCCGGCCCCGCTGGATGCTGGGGGTCCTGGCTGGGTTCTCCCTCTGCCCCCTTGCGGGCCGATCCGTGGTCGTCCTCGTGGTTTGGTGGCTCGGGTCTCTGCTCTGGGATCACTGCCGGCTCGCCTGGGTCTTGTGGGCTCTCGGGCCGCTTCTGGCCTTCACGGAGGTCAGAGGTCATAGTTGCATGATCACAGTCACAATTGCACCGTACTCTGCATGTGGACATAGCAACCATGTTGTCTTGGGGGGTGTTAAGGTTGTCCTGGTGCCAAAATATCAAAAGACATGTTTCCTCAGTTTGTTCATTTCACATAGACAAGGGCGTCCGTTTGTTTTTAAAAGTGGAGGGGGGGATGGAGACCACAGCACTTTGAGAAAATGTCGAAGAACGGCGACAAAATGCCACAAGCTGGGCTCAAACTCACAACCACCGCACCAAAGGCGGAGGCTCAAGCTGTTGAGCTATCGGTACATGTGGCTGGAGGGGTCTGTGGACCGCTATAGTACTAATTCTCCCGGGCCGAAATTTTGCCCCTGCACGCCTCTGGTCGGAGCTTCCACTTGGCGCAGGCGCAAATTTAGCATCTGCGCTTTTTTTTTTTTAACCTCACGAAGGTGTGCTGCCCATAGACATATATAGGTAGACGCCTCATAGGCTGTCGAGAGACGTGCTTACAGCGCCGCCATCTTGGACCGGGGCCAGCCAAGGCAGCGGTGCATAGAAGTCTATGGAGGAGAGAGGTACTGCTGAATCTAAAAGTGGAATTATTCGCAGAATTTTGAACCGATTGCCAAACTGTTTGATTATTAGAAACATCACACGTGTAGCTACTATACAAGGTGCTCGGATATTTTTTTACAATGCTGGTTTTGCCACTCAACACTTAGATGCCGGACTTCTGTTCAGCCTATGGATGCTCTAATGAGCGCTGTAAGGAAACAAGAGCATGTGGGATTACTTTTCACATGTAAGCTGTATGTAAGGAATAATATATTGTTAGCAGGTTGTCATAGCTAGAGTGAAATAAACACCGAGAAGACGGATAGAACCCCTCAGCTCCGTGTCTGGCTTCTACCCATGATCTAACCAGCTCTCTGCATCATCCTGTGTATTATTCAGCTGCTTACCGGTGAAATAACTAATCTGAGACATTTTTTGTTTAAAATTCGATGTTATGAATCTAGCGTTCCTAGCAACTTACTGCAGTAATTGGTGGGTTAGAATACAGCATCTGATTGATCTAATAGCCCTGATTTATGATGGAACTATTTTTGTTGTAGACAATTCTTTATCTCAGCTACTTTTCTCACATGTTTAAGCTTTCCCAAAGAACGTGATTTATACACGTGATATAATAGTAATAATAACAGTAATAATAATGATAAAAATAAGAGTAATAATAGCAGTAATAATAGTGATAATTGATATAATATTAAGAGTAGTAATAATAATAATAATTATTATTAACAGTAGTAATAATAGCAGTATGGCAAAACCTGCATTGTAAAAAAATATCCGAGCACCTTGTATAGTAGCTACACATGTGACGTTTCTAAAAATCAAACAGTTTGGCAATCGGTTCAAAATTCGGCGAATAATTCCACTTTTAGGTTCAGCAGTACCTCTCTCCTCCATAGACTTCTATGCACCGCTGCCTCGGCTGGCCCCGGTCCAAGATGGCGGCGCTGCAGGCACATCGCTCGAGTGGGCAGCCGCAGTCAATGAGGCGTCTACGTATATATGTCTATGGTGCTGCCTGTCTGTGCAACTCTCAGCGGAGTGCGGATGGTGCGTTCAGGAGCGTCGGAATTTTCTATGCTACTGAAAATAACTGGGTTTACAACGGCTTACATGTGAAGAATTTGAATGTGTTAGAGACAAAATGACCCCTGACAAAAAGTGGGGGGGACACGTCCCCACCGTCCCCCCCTAAACTGACGCCTATGTCACTAATCAACAAGTATTCAAACTAAATAAATTACTGAACATTATCAAGGGGAGTCTTATACTTATAAACTCCCCTTGGAAAAGCAAACTTGTGTGGCACAGTGCAGCAGCCAGATCCCCATTCTGCCTGCTCTGTTGCCGGACAGGACAAAAAAAAAAAGAACGTGAAGCAAAGGTCGAAAAGATCAAGTCTTTCCCGGCAGTCCAGGTGGTTTTATACAGAGCAGCAGTCCAAAACAAGCAGACAGAATTAGACGAAAGTGGGCAAAAATACATAAACCAAAGAACAAAGCAGAATCAGAAGTCATACACAAGAAAAAATGCTTGACTGCTGTTCTACAACTTACAAGACATATTAAGTTGCTTATATTGTGCATGAGTTCATTTTTACAATCCACTACTTAGATTCACGTGATATTTTTGTATCTTCAACAGTTGCGGTATTGTAGGTTTGTTAAAGAACTGCATGTATGAGTTAATATAAGAACAAGGCTGTTAACAAGCAGATCTGACATATTTTTCCTGAATTTAGGGTGAAACATTCATCTTAAGCTGTGACGTTGACTTGATTTTCATGCCTGATAACACAGTTAGATGTGGAGGATACTCATAAATGCAGCAGAGAAAATAACCGTCACCCCAATTAGGAATAAATAAGCTGATATTTGAATGTGGAAGTGGTGAATAATTACTGGCATCAGTTTAAAGTCACAGCAAGATTTAGACTCATGCAACAATTATTTAACTCTTTCATATTCTGTAATACAGTATGGGTCATTTGCGTCGATATTTTTGTCTGAATAATAAATTATTTGCACAGTTTCAGCTTTGTTTAAAGAATACAACATGCATTGGGCCATTAAATCAATAATTGATTACAAAAATTTAATTATAAAGCATATCCACATGAACTTAAGGCGTATATTCATGTTATTTAGCAAAGTTCTCCAAAATATAATCAGGTCACAGCAGGAGTATTTGCTACATATTGTACTGTATCCTGTAATTCCACCTGTGTCAAAAAAATCCAGTTCGGTATACAATATGATCCTAAGAAATCCAAAGTCTGATTGTGGACGTGATTGATGCTGAAAAAGGTACGATCCGACCGAGTTACCTGTCAGCATCAGTGCAGCTCCCATGTTGTGTCAGGGAGAAAACAGGTGAATAAAGTGAGCGAAGGCTTTATTGATTCAATCATAAAAAGAACTGTTGAAGGGGAAAAGACAAACGGATGAAACAAAAGCGTGTCTTCACTGCTTTGACTCAAACTGACAAACAAATGATAAATGTTGTTTTTTTCTGATATTACATTCATTATTTCTTCTGTATTCAAGGTTGACATGAGTTTCTGCAGCCTCTACAGTTTGAGTTAAGAAGATAGTGACATGTTATATCTGAGAAGATAGTGTATTATTTTATAGTTTATTTTGCAATCAAAGCTTACAGAAACAGCATAATTTTCCTTTAATGATTGCTTGTGAAGTTCATATAACTGAGCTTATAATGAAAGTTTAAACAAATCTAGCTAATCTATTTCAATCTGTGGGAAAACTAAAAATGTCTCCTCGGATTCCTAGAAGACTAAAGGAAATGTCTTGTTTGACTCTGGAAAAAGCTGCAGATGCAATGAAAATCACAAAAAATAGCAATTATTTCAGTTAATCCAGAAAATTCTAAAACAAATAATTATTTTAAAATTAGTGATGTTGGATAAAGTTGCTCCCTCTCCATGAGAACAGGAACCTTCCAGCGCTGTAAGTTGGCAGCTAACGCCCATACAGCCATGACAGACACCTCATTACACTCATTTATCTGCAGCATGTTGGCTGTTTGCGCTGAGGTCATCCTGCTATAACAGGTGCTCAGATTTCATTACTGCAGAGCTGCTGAAGCATCCGTGAGCTACAAACGTCTGCGGTGACGCACTGAAGCCGACTGGGGAGGGAGGGACAATGTCAGAGTTGCATTCTGGCGGCAGAGTTCATACTCGGAGAGAAATGGCCCAAATTCTCCAAGTAAACAGCAAAAGAAGAATCTGCACAGATTGGTGACTTTAACAGTGAAAAATGTGATTTATAAATGAATCAGATGCACCCAAACACTCTAATGTAATCTATCCACCTGTGTGAAGCCCACGAGTTTCAGGTTTTGTTGACACTTTCTCACAGAGGTGTTGGTTAAACTTCCACTTTCAGGCCATAGCTGTGTGTTCTACTGCAGGGTTGAAATCCATTGCTGTTATTTCATGTAATTCTCTGAACTTAGAAGATTTCTGTGCATAATTAACTTCTTAGGGTCAAAGCTATTTTTAAAAACAAACTCAAATTCACAGGAATAATCCACAACTCTCAGGCAAAAATGAGCAACACTGAGCTCTGTGGACAAGAGGCACTGAGGAGAATTTTTAAACAAGTCTCTCCATCTGCATTGAGGTGAGATTTGAAAAACTTGACAATACTGAAGTTTTCACTTGTGCCAAATTAAAACTCTAACTTTGAGCAGGAATAACAGCCGTATATGATCAGTGACAGTGATAGTTTTGAGCTTGTTTCTAAAGATTTGCAACTGCCACTCTACCAAATTTGAAATGAAGCACAACCCTTCCGTATTTGTTGCAATAACAGGAAAATAAGATGGTCCCTTCATCGAATGTGTCACATTCTGCAGCCTCTTTACCTCCAGAAAGGAAAGGGTTAAATGCAGTTGAGGCTTTACCATTCTACAGTTAGTAAAGATGAGGTGATTACAATATTTGCACTCCAGCAACTAGCAATAAAATTAAGTATTGAAGAAAAATCAGTGACAAATTAAAGGAAAAAACAGTAAAAGTCTCTTAGTAAGATGTTGCTGCTGGACCAGTTAAAATGTGGTTTGACTGATTCTCCGAGTTTGTGGAACTCCAGTGCAGAGGTAAACAGCATTCTTCTAAAACATGTTCCCTCCTTTTTATGAAGGTGGTGGAGCGTGCAAGCGAACATGTTGGTCCAATATCTCCTGTAGGAGTTCAGCCTAATGCCACTCAGCCCCTCATGTTTTATGGGTGTTAGCATTGTCATTTTGGAATAGACCACTCCTAATGCAGCGATCCTTCTCTCTAAGGACCCAAATACTTCAGTAAAATGTCTCTACAGCAGAGCCACCAGTCCTCTGCACTGTAGGGGTAAAGAGTTTAGGTTTTTCCTTTAATGTGTCACCCATCCATATATGCATTTATATACATGCATTATGCACAACGGGACTTTTAAACTGTAGTCCAAGAAAACAGCAGCAGCAAGAACTGCATCTGGGTGGGTAGTGCAAAAAAACAACAACAACATGCAACATGATGCAAAAATCAACGATGCACTGTGCAGTCTGTAGATGTTGAGAAAAGCCTTGTGAGAGGAGCTCTTTTCAAAGCAGTCAAGAAAAACAGTAATATTCCAATACTGTCAGAAGCTACAGTGAAGGTTGGACATGTAATCAGTATCATATAACTGCATATCATTAAAAATCCACAAGGAAAAGACTCCTGTTACGTTTTGGACGGACGGACGGACGGACAGCCAGATAGATAGATAGACAGACAGACAGACAGACAGACAGACAGACAGACAGACAGACAGATAGACAGATAGACAGACAGATAGACAGATAGACAGACAGATAGACAGATAGACAGATAGATAGATAGATAGATAGACAGATAGACAGATAGACAGACAGATAGACAGATAGATAGACAGATAGACAGATAGATAGATAGATAGATAGATAGATAGATAGATATGATCTTATATCACGTTGTTTCCCGAACGAGCAAAGTAATGTAATCTGATTGGTCCCCATGAGAGCCAGGCCCCAGTGCATCATGGGTAGAGTTTTTTGCTGGTTAATGAGAGCTAATGATGGAAATGTGAGTGTGTGTTGCACCAATTAAAGTCTCGAGATGGCATTGCTGTACGTAATGTCTGCCATGAGGCTGAATCCAGGCCAAATGTATTTATGTATTTAGTTAATTTAGGATGCACTGAAGCTCTCTGGTGGCCTAATTGATCTGTACAGGAGGCCCCACACCAAAAACAAGGCCTTTATTAAAGGAACCTCCAGGGACCCGTGCTCTGATGAGTGTGGGTGTGTGTGTGTGTGTGTGTGTGTCGCTGTGCTTGTGTGGTTTAAAATGCAGCCTAATGCTCAAACCAGGAACAGAAATCATACAGGTGTGTTACTTGGTCGTGCATGGATTTCAAATCAAATCACATCAAAATATGATAATAAAATGTCAAAAGTTTAATATTTTAGGTAATATTGAGATTACTGTATCGTGCAGAGCATAGAACTTGGTTAAGACTAAAAGCAGCTTTTTTATCTGTCCATGACAACAAGTTGCATGTTAGATTTGTTGACATCTGTGCAGCATCTCCAGCTTCAAAAAGATCATCAAATACTGTCACAGAGCTCTGGTTTTGGATTTCTGATGACCGAAATTCAGCTTAAGATTTGGATTCACTGAGAAATTGTTCAAACACATTCTACAAAACATTGTTAAATGTCATTCTTCAGCTGACAGAATAATCTCGCCCCAGCATCCTTTTTCCTTGTGACGGTTCACATCTAAGCCTGTCCACATGTGACCCTTGACCTTTTGGATGTAAAATGTCATCAGTTCATCATCTTATCCTGTGAGACAGTGTGTCATAATTAGTGTAATTTGAAGAAACTCCCTGTAGGCGACCAACACATAAAGACAGATGCATACGAGTGCAGAGGCAAAACCGAAAACATTCTCCTTGTTTTTCTGAAGAAAGAACCACAGGTGTTTCAACAAACCTTGGGGGAACACAGCTGTTAGTAGACCTGATTCATTTCAAAGAAGCAGCGCAGTATCTTATTCAGGCTATTTATATTCCTTATAAGGTTAGGTGTGATTTTAACCAACTTGGAAAGATTCGTCAGCCTTACCAAGACGGAATAACAGTTGGTTTTTACGTTCCTCTTCTTACAGTCCGACATCTTACAAACTTCGCTTTACAAATATGTTTTTATACTTCCAGTCTTTGAACTGAAGGCTGTTCTCGTGTGAAAGCAGTTTATTATTAGCCTAGCCCTGCTAGACCCAGGTCTGAAGACACAAGGGTCTAGGAACTCTCGACAGGGAGGGAGGCGGGCTAAAAGGTTGTCTTTCAAATCACTCTGCAGCAATTGGGTAGGTATACAACCAATCAGCGCAACGAATAGGCTCCTAGAGCGCCGGAAATCAGAGGATGCGCGAGTTCGGTGAAGCCTTATTTATCTTTCTTATCTTATCCTTTGTTTATCTTTCAAGTTGAATTTTAGCTTCAAATCTTTAAGGGCTGTGGCCAAAGCCGAGTCGTAAGATAACTGTTTATTGTGCGCAGCCATCTTCTTGTCTATCCTTGTTTCTATGGTTGTTTCCGGTTGTTTCTGTCAGAATCGTCGCGCCTCTGTCGTCACTTAGTTACGCCCGCCTTCTGACTCTGCACTTCATGGTGATTCGTCAGCCAGTTTTAGGAGAATCCAACCTCGAGGCTTACCGAGGGTAACTAGACCCACCCTGGCAGAGAATTAAATTCGTTGCCGTGGGTTGTCTAGCGCGGCTAGGCTAGTTTATTATGGTTTATTATTTGAAGTCAAAGGCAAAAATGTATTTAATAAGCACATTTTGAGACAACAAACAATGTTATGTACAACTAAAAAACACGACATGGAATGCATTAAATTTGACTAACAACATTTGACTACAATGCAAATGGCACAAAAATAAAAAATAAAATAAAATGTGACATTCCATTGTGGCAGCAGCCTCTAGTGGTCATTGTAATTATGACAGGATCAAAACATTTTGGAGGAGGTTGGGGTGGATGGGTGGGTGGATCAAATATTGGCTGGACCACAAGAAACTGCTGCTTTTTTCTTGTTTTAGCCAAAAATTAGCATAATCTTTAACTATGACTGACCCTTTAATGTGTGCTTTCTATTGCACCCATGATGGTCCTTAACCTGATCTTCCACAAGTTGTTCTAAATTTAGACAAATGGAGGTGAAATCTGTTGGTGCTCCACTAAATTCTTGTTAGTTGTATTCATTGTGTTCTGCTAAGTTAGGCTAATTGCTGCGTTGAAATGAAAATATTACCCTATAAGTATATTTATTAAACACTGTTTTTGTCAAAGCAGCACATACAAAGCTAACAGTCCCAGTGGTCTAACTTTGGGCCTAACTGGTTGGTGCTGTTTGTTCAAAAACGCCCCGCATGTCCGGTCAATGCTATTACCCAGATCATCAGGGAGGACATCGGCAGCACACGATTTGTGTCATGAACATGTCATCTGCATTACAGCAATAATCCTGCTCATTTCCCAAACTTCATCCGGCAGTGTTGACCTATTGTTTTCATTTTCAGCTCTGAATGCAGCCTGTGTCCTGCTGCAGCAAACCAGGTTTCACCATCAGGGGAGTTTAGCTGTAATTGATCAGACTAATCTCCTCTGGTTGTGGAAGGCGATCCATCATCAAACCCAACTGGGTCCTTTGCTGAGCCTGGAAGAGGAGAGTCTCCCCACATGGGAGATGAAAACCGCTTTGACACCGGCACCTATGACGACATTTCAGATGAGTGTAAAGGTCTGTCATTTGTCTGTGGAGGGATGTCTTGATGCTGTCATCTCGCTCAAACACTGCTGGTATGATGATCCACTGGTTAGAAGAAAACCTACTCAGACTGTAGCATGGAGTCTTGCACTTGTCTTCACTATTTTTCTACAGTTACCGTGAAATTCTCCCCATCATTCATACAAATAACCACAAACCTATTACAGTTCACTTTTTCAGACGTCTATCAGCTATTAAACCACAGTGACCTTATAAAATATTTTGGAGGGTTTAATTCAGTTTTTCATTGAGAAAATACAAGATTATTTCATGCCAAAGTAAAAACATATTTTTCTAAAGTAATGTCAGTTGATTAGGAATATAAAATGTAACCTTTAAAGCGATCCATCCAGTCCAGCATAGGTGCAGTCAGTTGGTGCAAATAGTCACAAAACAGTCAGATGGAGATTCTCTGAGTGCAGTGAATGTGTCTGCAGTGATTGTGGCATAAATACGCTTGGATCTGGAAGGTCCAGTCACTGGAGAGGCAGTACTCCTGGATATAAGTACAATGACAAAAAAAGTCTCCAAGCAATTTGTGGAAAAGCATAAGCCAGGGTTGAATATAAAAAAATGCTTTCATTGAATATTACTTGAAGTACAGTTTAATCCATCGTTAAGAAATGGAAGGAATACGGCAAAACTCAACTCAAGAACTGAGTGATCGTGCAAAGAAAGAGCACAAATGAGGCCACCAAGACACCTATGACTCCTCTGAAGGAGTGACTAGTTTCAGCAGTGGGTCAAGTTTAGTTGAGATTTAATATGAGGCATGTAAAGTTAGAAATGAATGCATCAAAGTACTGGGAAATCTTGGAGGACAACTTGATGGAATCTACAAGAGAACTCTGAAAGCGAGACAGTTGTCTGTATCCTGAACCCAAAGCTACACAGAAATGATTTAAAGGCAACAAGCTGAATGTTGTGGAGTAAATCAGAGCCCAAACCTGTTCCCAACTGAGAATCTACCACTGGTTTAAATGAAATGACTTTGTTGAAATCAGCTTTCACTTTGATATGAAAGAGTCTTTAAAGGCAAATTAAACTGATAACGAGTTGATGCTGAAAGCCGTAAAAAGGAGTGAATATTTTTTGTAGGCGCTGTTTAAGTTCAACATGCAGATTTAACAGAGATCTTTAACAGAGGAGAGGAGGTTTTATTGCATTTGAAGTTCATGAGAGAAAAACACATTTTGTTGTTAATTGTTGTCATTTTTAAAGCCCTGTTTTTAATGGATGTCTTAACATTTTCTTTTTTCTCTCATAAACTACAGTACATGAATTATGTGACTGTCACCGTTTTATGATACAGGTTTGATCCTGTTCAAACATTTCATAGTATTTTCTGCAAAGAAAATAATACATTTGGATGACCTTTTTTTAAGACATGGCCCATGTCATGCAAAAGTATATGACAAAAGGTATGAAGGTTAATTAGGAACAATCTCACAGGTTACTGTAGCTTATAATAATATAATTATAATAATGAATGTAAGCAGTAATTTTACTGTTGAACATACCTTTGAACTGTCTTTAAATTCAAATAATTGTGTGACTCTAAACACTGTTGCTCAGAACAGAAAATGCAACAAGTGTCAGATTGTGTTTAAATGTCATTTGGTCAGTTTTTGTATTTCATGATTCTTTAATGCCACGACAAAAACTGCTATGTATTTTCTATCAGCAAGGTTTTTCACCAACTTCATTTTATTTCCTTATTTTATATCCTGATCCTGGGATCCTGCTTTCCTTTCAACTCCCTCCATCTTTTTTTCAGTCACTCCTGTTCAGCCTTGATTTCTATCCAGTATCTTTTTCACACTCTTTCAGTCACCCCCTGTTTCTATCTTATCTCAGTATCTTAATTTTACCTCTCTACCTGTCACAAACACTTACAGGAGGCAGATATGAGCCACAGCGACACAGAGACCCCAGCCAGTCCCGTCAGGCTGCCGGCAGTAATCTGCCGTCAGAGCCGTCACTCTGTGCTTTGCTAATTGGATAATGTGGTGCAGAGGTGGCACTCAGCTAGCCGAGGGATTCCCCCCATCACAGAAGCTGCTGGGAGAGTCGTGATGCAAAATCCAAAAATATTTGGACCTAAATTCCACTGGTGATCATCGCTTCATGTGGTGTTTTTTTGTTTTTGCTCATGCAGACAGCAGTCTTTAGTGAGCTTAAGATAACAGCAGTAGAAGCAGTTGTCAGGTTTACTCCTAGCAGTAGCAGCAGTTAGGTTTAATGCAGTAATAGCAGCAGCAGTGCACCAGAACACAATGTGCAGCAGCCCCGGTGGCAGAAAGGCTCCTGTTGGCGGTAATATTCCATGATTAGTCCTCTCAGTGTTTATACTAACAGTCGACCATCCGACTTTTACAGCCTGTTTGTGTCACCTTCCTCAATCCTGGACTGTTTTTGCTTTCTCCCTTCACTTTTTTAGATGTTTTTGGAACTTTATGAGAACCCGATTTATAACCACATTACAACGTTTACCTGTCTTGATTTTTGCTGAATGCTTGGGTCTGAAATTCTAAACCCTGACAGAAAACAACATAATTACTGTAATATATGACGGTTCTTCAAAAAGTTCTCAGCCTCACTAAATCAAAAAACAAATCAAGAAAAGCACTCAGAGAATGCAGAACTGCTGCTGGGTTGTATGATTTCTGGTGGAAAAGTCCCGATAAGTCCTTGTAGTAGGATCACAATCAGCTGATGTAGTGTTCACCGGTTGTCATGGTTACAGTGATGCCGTGCAGCTATCTGGTAATGATACAGAAATCTTTAACAAATCCATGGATCCAGACTATAAGCTGCATCACTGCCAGAATCTGATCACTTGGTCCTTGTGTTATTTCTGACCTTCCATGAAAATTTAATCCAAATCTGTTATTCCGTTTTTGGGTAATGTTGCTGACAGACAGACGGATTAACAGGCCAACAAGCATACGTAGGCTGTCACATAACTCCGCCGTGTTCCTTTGTTAAGTAATAAACATCACAAGAGAACGATCTTTCTTCCATTATTTTTCAACATAGTCTCCTTTAACCACTTGGTCCACCGATGTCCAAGCTTCTCAGTCCCTTCACAGAAGAAGATCACATCTTGAACCTCCTGTATCTCCTCAGCACCGTGCACAACATCTTCACTTTTAAAATGGCAACTAAACGAGTGGGATTTCAGTTTGGGAGCCAGAAGTCAGACAGTGCAGGCTGAGTGAATAAAGAGCATGGGACAGCAGTTTGAATCCACATTTGGCTGCTTTGCCGTCTGATGCTCCGTACAAAAAAACTGACAGCAAACATTTGAGTTTTTGTGGACAGTGATGTATGACTTTATAATATACAGTTACGCCCCAAAGCACGAGTTACACCCCTTGTTTTCAAATAAGGCCAAGAACAACATGAAGTCCTCTCACAGGCCTTGCAGAAGAAGTATTAATACTACAAATGGATATGATAGTGGCAGCTGAAATAGCTGTAACGCTGGATTAGCATCTGGACGAAGTGAGCTACAGCCCACAGACAGATTATGGAACAGAAAGTCCTCGGCTGACCCTGTGCAAAGGATGCAGAAGTAGTTTGTGTCCCTTTGCAGCGTTTTCTGGCTCCATGCTTGTGACAGCTGTAGCTTTCTGTCCACCTCTACGTATCCCTGCATGCCCCTACGTCCATCTGGACCATTGTCTTAGTGGTGATATCTCCTGAATGTGTTTAGGAAATTTCTTCTGAATTGGCACAAACGTTCATTTGGATTCCAGGATGCACTTGTTAGATGATGATAGGCAAAGGTCACTGTGACCTCTCAAACCACGTTTTTAGCTCTAACGCTGGAATTCATGTGCTAATTATAGCAAGACTTCACACAGATGTCTAACAGGATGAAATGATGAAGTAATGACATTTTATATGGAAAAGGTCAAAGGTGTGAGAGGTTGGTTCTGCTAAAACACTTTCCAGGAACAGAAGGGCAGATTGAGACCATATTTCACAGTTTTTACTGCATTTATTATTCTGTACAGACACGGATGTAAACTGAAACTGGTCGACAACCTCGAGGTAATTCCAGCTTTAGCCCCTCTCTCCAGGCCTTTGGAGTTTTTCACCTCCTGGTGTTCATTTTGCATCGCGTTTCCAACAGTTCTTTCCAGTTACTTTCTGGTTGTTTTGTCTTGCAGTTATTGTAAATCTATTTGTGTTCATTTTTGCATTTATTTTTGTTATAGTGTCTTGTAGTTTGTTTTCCGTGTTGATTGCATATCTTTTTGATTGATTGTGTTTCTGTGTAGCTCTTTGTGACTCCTTTAGTCATTTTGCAAACACAGGCTTGTATAGAGGATTATTTGGGTCAGTAAGACCTGTAGAGTTATTCATGCAAGGTTTAGTGTGTATCTGTTTAGTCTGACTAATTGCAAATAGACTGGTGGTTTTTGCACCACCATATATTATCAACTGATATAAAGGAGACAAAAAGAAAGCTCCACTGATTCAGCATTGCACTCATTTAACACTGTCGGATTCACAAGAGACAGTTAAAAACAGAAAAAGGAGTGTAGCTTTTTCAGGTTACATTTATTCTTTAAAATTTATTTTGTAAAGTATGTCTAAATACTTTGCTAAGACTGAGAAGCTTCAGTGGAGATCAACTAAACTTCTCTTTTAGGTTCTTCTCTCATCCAAGAGGCTTCTTCAGTTCTGTTTGCTGAGATCTTTATATTTTTTAATGGAAAGTGTGATTAAAAGCATTCTCAACATCTTCTTGAGTCTAATTACCACAGATTAATTGGAGTCAGATTAAGCTGGTAGCGAGATGGGAATAGATTTCCTATCCGTGTGTGTGCGCTGTGCATGATGGGTTTTTACCGAAGGCACAGAGAGACAAAGAAACAGGAGATCAGTGGTGACCAGGGGTCAATTTTTGTTCATGACGACCCGGAATCCACCCTCAGCAACCTAGCAATAGAATTACAGTAACAGAGTAACATTCATTTTAGTGGGTGTCGTATTAGAAATTACAGTAAAATTATTTGCTGCAGTAGAAGTGGCACAAATCGTCTCTCTAGTACTATTTAAAGTACCAATAAACAGTCTTCAGCCCTCTGTGTCACTGAGGTGAGGCAGCCTGTTACTCGTCCATTGGAACGTTTCCTTCCGTACATTCCATCAACATAATAACGCTGATGTTTCCTCCATCAGCTTCCTCTTCCTGCAGGGATCTGTCTCCGATCACTGCTGTCAATTAGACCAGCGCATTCTCCCGTGGACTTCTGCGTAATCCACTTTTTCTCTTGACTGATCACATTAAGGCTCACATAGTGCCATCATGGCTGAGAAGAGGGAGGACGGTGAGGCGGAGGGTTCATCTACTGAGATATCAAAGATCTGGGAAGGTCATAGAAGCTGCTGTCATGATGGAGAAGGGAATAAAATCTGTGATTATTATCTAGTATGCAATCCCAAGTGCAACTGAATCCAATCTTTGCGGGGGTCTTGCTATTACTTTCCATTTTGATTTGATGCTAGCGACCAACACAAACTTTGAAACCACATTGTCCACGTATATTTACATGGCTATGACAGGATTTTAAAATATTCTGTGTTTTGTGTTTTCCTCTGTAAAGTGTCTCCTGTAAATGTCAGGTTTAATTAATGCATCTGAAACTGACATAACATTAAACTTGAATGAGTAAGTTTCTACCTGGTTGAACAGCTATACGTGTTTTTGAGCAGCTTGTTACAAGTTGAGCTATTTTTTGTACATTTTGGGAGTTTTTTTTCCCAAATAAATGCTATTTTACTATGAAACTGTCCCTGCTGTTATCCAGCAGTAGAAATGTTTCAAGTAAACTGATATGTTTGACACGCAGATGCTGGATTAAAAAGCAGAAAGTAACATTTCAATATATATCAGCTGAAATGTTTTTTTATTTTCAATTTATTATTCAGTCAATCAATGAATCAATCAGTCAATCAAGATAAGATAAGATAAACTTTATTAATTCTTTATTGGGGAAATTGATGTTACAACAATACCATTCATCCATCCATCCATTCTCTATACACCGCTTTATCCTCACTAGGGTCATGGGGGGTGCTGGAGTCTATCCCAGCTGACTCTGGTGAAGGCAGGGGACACCCTGGACAGGTCACCAGTCTGTCACAGGGCTACATATACAGACACACAATCACACTCACATTCACACCTACGGACAATTTAGAGTAACCAATTAACCTCAGCATGTTTTTGGACTGTGGGAGGAAGCCGGAGTACCCGGAGAAAACCCACGCATGCACAGGGAGAACATGCAAACTCCATGCAGAAAGATCCCAGGCCGGGATTTGAACCGGGATCTTCTTGCTGCAAGGCGATAGTGCTAACCACTACTCCAGTGTGCAGCCCAACAACACCATGTATACCTTTAACAGTGCCACAAAAAACAGAAATCAATGCTACATTAAGAGAAATTCTATATCAAAATATAAAAAGGGGGACCAGAGGAACGTCTTTGGACAAACAGATTGTGCTAGTCGATATCAAGCAGCACTGCTATAAACACATTAACATTTTACGACCTTAAACAATTGAATTGGTGAACATGTTGACGAATGGCTGCTGCAGCGACTAAGTAACATGAGCATTTATTTAGAGCTTTGTTCTGTCCATGTAATGAATAAAAGTCCAATGTTCTCTTTCCTTTTAGCTCAGCTTTCGTTCTCCACCAACTCCTGAGAAAAGTATTTGACTCTTTAGCTGCTGAATGCTTTGCTGTGCTCCCATGGATTTGGGTTTTGGTTTCTGGGTTGGTTTGTTATTGTAATTAATTTCTGTGTCTGCCTGTCTCTGTGTAGGTTTCATGTCCTTTTCAGTTACTTCCTGTTTTATTTTGAAACTGCATTTCCTTGTGTGTTGCTTGTATTTTGCTTTTCTTCTTTGTCCCTCTTTTCCCCTTTTGATTGGTCAGATTAGCTTCACCTCTCCTCTGCCCAATCAGTTCTCAGTGTTTAGTTTGACTTTCACAGTTTGTCCTGTTGTCCTCCCTCATGTTAGACTCCCTGCTGCTTACCTGCTTCTGGTTTGTACATTCAGGACTCTGTGCCATTTTGTGTAGTAGTGGTGGTGGTAGTGTTAGTAGTAGTAGCAGTGGGAATGGTGCAGTTATTACTAGTACTAGTGCTGATGCTATTGGTGCTGGTGGTGATAATTGTGTTAATAGTAGTAGTAGCGGTGGTGTTGGTGGTGTTGTTGCAGCTGGTGGTGGTGGTAGTAGGAGTGGTGATAACATTAGTAGTAGTAGTAGTGGTAATGGTGCAGCTAGTAGTGGTGATGATGGTGGTGTTAGCAGTAGTGCTGGTGCCATTAGTGATGATGGTGGTGCTAGTAGAATTAGTGCTATTAGTGGTGGTGCTAGGAGCAAAACTAGTGCTACTAGTAGAAGTGGTATTGGTGCTAGTAGCAGGACTGGTGTAGCAGTGGAGGTGAAGCTAGGAACACTAGTGGTGATGGTGCTAGTAGCAGGACTGGTGATGATGGTGGTGGTAGCAGAACTAGTGTAGTAGTGCTAATTCTTAAGCTAATCGACTTGAACTCCACAATAGATCTGATGCCAGTAGATGAGACGACATCGTATCTTTGGAAGGTTTTTCCACAAGTGAGAGCCAATAACCCAGAATACAGCAACTCCATCACCTTAGTTCTACTGTGGGTGGCATAATGTTAAAGTCAGAGAATCCTGGTGATCTAGAAGGTACACACCCAACCAAAATATCTTTTAATGGATGAGTCACAAACTTATCCATTTAAACAACAAATCCTGACTTGGAAAGACACAAAAAAGTCTTTCAACCAGAGGGACATAAGACATTATAAAAGATTATTGGAGGATGAAACTGAAAAAACTGAAAAAAAGTCAGATGTGAAAACCTCCATTTTGCATTATGCATCAAAACTGTCAAAATAAACATATATATATATATATATATATATATATATATATATATATATATATATATATATATATATATATATATATATATATATATATATATACATATAATGTTATGTTAATTATCTGTATCTAAAAACATGACCAAAAGGCATGCAAGTTGAAAACCAATTATAATTCAAAGTGTAGGTTAACTATTACCTGTGACCTGTAAATTACTTGTAAATTACTCATTTCTCCACATTTTATGCAATTTGAAGTCTGTTTATCCAATTATCTGTTTGCTTTAATGCCTCTATCTCCCCTTTGCTTTATTGTTGCTTTTTTCTGTCTATCACCTAAACAGGCCACAATGTCTCTTTCCCTCTGTGTCTAACATGTCTGAGCCAATCATCGTTTGTCTCTGCAGTGATATCAGCTAAGTGGTTCACACTCATTTGGATGGACGGATGGACGGACGGATGGATGTTGCTCCGGCTGACGTCACGGCTGTTTCACTGCCATTCCAGCAGAGCAAATCAGCCTCATCAGGGACACTGTGGGTGGACTCAGAAACACTTCAGTCCTGTGTGCCATTCTCTTACAAAAAGCCCAACACAAACCTGAAATAGAACTCAGCCTCAGCATCTTGTAAACATCCTGTAAAATGTTTTGTTGTATTGATTTAAAAGTGGTAATCTGCAGGAGCCTCATGTTATTCAACGCCCATCATGGTGCTCATTTATGTGGATATAAATGGCAGCAGCAGGATTTTGGTGATATTGTTGTGGAATTAAGTATTTGTGTCAGGACAGGACAATGCACGAGATGGAACAGAAAGTGTTTATAGCTCAGAATTCTACTTGGAACACGTCTTATTCATTCCTATACATTATATAAACATTCAAAATAGCCGGGGCCATTCAGTGGAGATTCTCAGACTGAAGTTGGCCTGTAATAACCTTTTCTACACCTTTTAAAACTCCTGCTATGTATGTGTTAAAGACAATAACATTCTGCTAAATCAGATAATTTGATGCCAGTGGAAAAAATCTGAAAGTCTTGGTTCCTCAGATGATTTTAAAATCAGACTAGACTTCCTTTATGTCTTCCTTTATGCTCTGTTCCATTTGGCTCAAATGTGATGCACATTGAGTATATTTATGATTTCTGCACATTTTGTACTCCTAATTGGTACAGATGTTTCAGTGACAGTTAAGGTTTGGCAAAAAGACAAAAAACAGATTTTGTATTTATAGAAAAAGAATAATCTTCATATAGCACAGTGGTGGTCTGTTGTATTTTTACTGTTAAATTTGCTCTGACTTTGTTCAGAGCTCATTTGAAGAATGAGGAAGTGACTCTCATCATTCAGGATTTTTGCGTTTCCTACATGGAAAAATTGACAGCTTTTAAAAGTTTCTTTTAAGAGTTATTTTTGCTTGCTTGATTTTTGTCAAAGACGTTTTTACTCAAGATTTTACGCACCAGAGCTGAAAAGCAAGAAGAAATCCTCACTGTTGAGAGAAAAGGTCAAAAATAAGCTTCCAAGTTTCAGTAAAACCATCACATAGAGCTCTGAAAGTGTAAAACTCAACACAATAGACGATTATGTACCAAAAGTTCATGTAAATCTATAGTCATTGCAGTTATTTGAGGCTTTTACCTGCTGGATTTGCACATTTTTAGGATGAAAACAAAAAGTTTGTTGTACAATTAAAGTGCAAAACAGAATTGGCACAACTGTATAGCACCAAAGTTCACAAAGCTCGCTGGTGGAGACTTAGCCCTGTACTCATTCTTCTGTCTATTGAAACAGGTATGCAGAAAACATCAGATTGTAACTTGCAGATTTCCTGTCCATTCCTCAGTGTTTCCCCACAGGAGCTGATCTGCACTTGGAGGAAAATTATCAGATGCGTCAACGGCATCGACCCTGGCGCATAAGTTGGTTATTCCTGCGATTAATGAGAAGAAACAGAATAAAACTCCCCACTAATTCCCACACAGGCCTCCGTGGTTCCGACCGTGAGCAAGACCGATGACGGAAGCAGCGACCTACTGACGTCTCAGGCCCCTGATGAATCTCATGACCCCTCCTGCTCCACGAGAAACACACAGGTGTATAAAACGGAGGCAGAGCTGAAGGCGAGCAGAGAACCAGAGAGAATCTGGAAACAGCGGATCAGCAGTGTGGACATACAGGCTCAGGACCAGGACCTTTGGACAGCTCAGCGCAAAGAACCAAAACAGGCAACTTCATCAAGCACACATGTAAGGTCTTCTATTTGCACAGAAATGATTTTGTAAGTTTAAGGGGATGGTGAGCTCCGCGTGTTTGGTAGTGTGTTTCCATAATATGCGCGCTTTTGGATACGTTTTTCCGAATGCCAATATGCAGACTTAAGCATCGAATTCATTGTCCCTTGTGGCTAAAACAGCAGCTCGACATGTTCCATCTAGTTTATGGTCTGTGATGGAAGCGGAATTGCAGCTTCTCCACCAAGGTTTAATCTTCGCTGCTGTTTGCAGTGTGCGTAATTACGCATTGGAGTACGCGAGTTCTTTTGCATTCCAAATTCCAAATTCATCGTTAACTGAGAAGTTTGGTAAAGAATAATGTTCTAGCAGTCATTTGTGGCTAAAACGCGGTCCTGTTTTTTTTTTAATTCGAGTCGAGTTGGTAAAAGGAAATTCACAAAACCGTATTTTTATATTTTCATATTTACATTTATTGTGGATATTTTTTAATGCATTCTCGGCATTCTGTCAGTAACTCGTTTGATAAATCAGATGTTTATCAGGTCTGTCTGTTGTTTGGTTTGGGGTTTACGGTGCCAGCAGAGTCCAGAGATCTTGAATCCCCCTCAGTTTCTGTGTGTAATTACGCATTAGATTCCGACGAGTTCTTGTATTTTCTCCGTCAAAAAACGGAAATAACGGAAATAAATTGGATTGCTGAGCGTAATTTCTGAGCAAAACTGAATGATTTGATCATTAGATCAGATTTGCTTACTGTGTTCACGTAACCAGTCAGTGTTTCCATCCTCAGGTGTAAAGCGATGCTAACGCGGTCCGGTCCCCACCTGCTCCTCCTAATAGCCCTGTGCAGTGTGTTGTACTCCCGGACCCTGAGTCTGCCATACACATCCATGAGGTGAGAGAAGAAAAAAAAAGTTCTTTCCAACCAAAGCTGCAGAAAGATGGAAAGGAAATCTTTCCAGTTCTGTGTGCATGACTGCTGCTCAGTTTTATGAAGAAATCTGGACTTTTGTGCATGTTGTCATGATTAATGTCTTCATTTGTTCCAATTATTGGCGCCGTGTTCCGGAAAGAGAAAGAAAACTTCACCTCAGTAGCAAAATAACTGACAGATGATGCCTCAGCTGAAAAGTCGCTTTAATATTTCTGTCCTCTCTTTTTAAAATGTCCACATTTATCATCTTATGGCTCGTTGCTGATTGTCTCCTACAGCATTTGTATTTACAGTAATCTCGAAACATATTTTAAATTCACAATAACAATGGATTTAGAGCTTTTTAAGAAGCACAATTTACGCATTTAGGGGCGTTAAAGGAAAGGGATCAGAAATGGTGTTCAAGGCAAATACAGAGCAACATTTCTCAGAGCAACATAAATGATAGAATCATTGCTCCGTCCGATTTAGACCATCAAGGTGGATTTATCTGGTGTTTTAACGTTAGAATAGGAGCAGATTTTACTCCAACTGTGCTGTGATGCTCTGCAGACCGACGAGACACGCAGACGGACTGTTCACCAGCGGATACAGCAAACTCCTGGGACAGCTATCAGCGCGGAGGTACCTGGAGTCCCTGATTGGAAAGCGGGTCAGGTGGGTGAGCGGTCCGGCTGCTCGGCGCTTTTAAAGAGCGTATTCTTTGTTTAGTGCAGATTTGGGGAAAGAAAGGGCAAAACGTCTGCGTAGAAAATTGGAAGAGAGAAACAATTTGAAACCTGGTTACAGATTTATGGAGCTTTAAATTCTAAATAAACTGAATAGCCAGGGTTGTATAGTAAAAGCAGGGTCATAGGAAATCAAAGTCAGCCCCCATTTTCAAAGGAATCAACAACCTGCATCTTTATAGGACGAAAAACAACATTGTTACTTTTAAAAAAAAAAAAAGATACGCTATTGTATTTATTGTACAAAGAAGCTGAAGCCTCAATGAATTCTAGACCTATAGTTGTAAAAATTTAAAAAAAATTAGTGTTAAAAATCAGCAATAAAGGCATAAATCAAAAATTCCAGCTCCAAAACAACACCAGATATAATCAGCTGATAACTGGCTCAAGACTAAACATCATTATCTGCCTTTTTGTCAGATATTTGCTTTTAAACTGTTAAAACACAATCAACTTTGCTCAATATTTGTCTGTTTTGCTGTTGTCAAATGAAAAAGAGCCTCAGGGGATACTAGACACAGCAAAAACTGACAGAAAAGTTGTTTAGAAAATGAGCAGAAAACGTAAATAGATACAGAAATCTGAAGTTTCTTTGTTTTTATTTCTTGTATTTAAACTTGTAATTTAACTACGGAGGAAAAACGCTTCTTACCCTTGAAGGAAGTCGGCTGCTAAACATTAGTTTGCTTATTTTAAAACACATCTTTCAGAAGTGGGCTTGAAAATGATGTGTTTAAGGTCAACATTTGTAGAATAAACACCCTGAAGCTCCATAGAAGTGTTCCATGTCCTGTCAAAACCACAGATTCTAACCTGGACATTAGGAAACACCAGAGCTGCTGGCGCCTGCAGTTAGAAGAGCCTGTCTGCTTGATGATGCATTTTGTACACAGCTAAACACTTAAAAGGTTAAACTGTTCTGTTTCCTGCTCTTACACATGTCTGTTGTGCAGCCAGGAGAAACTCACACACACAAAACAGCGTGAATCACAGATCCTGAACTGATTTTACATAAGAACCTGCTGAATCCTCCTGATTGGTGGCGTCACTCTGATGTCGTCTCTTCGTGTTTAGTGACGAGCTGATGGACGAGCCGGTGAAGCGCCACACAGACGCCATCTTCACAGACAACTACAGCCGCTTCCGCAAACAGATGGCCGTCAAGAAGTACCTGAACTCAGTGCTCACAGGAAAGAGAAGGTAGGAATCAGTCCTCCACCTCTAAGATCCTACAGGAAAATTATTTTGTGACTCAGCAGAAGCACTTTAACTCTGTGTGGATGTAAAACAGGTTTTATTGGCATTAATGCAAACACTGTATCCATACTTTAGAATAAGATGTCTAGATTTCAGTTTTAGTTGGTTGGTTAGAATTCTTATGGATGAACAGAAGGAAAAACTTTAGGTAAAAGTACATTTACATTGACTTTATTGCTTTATTTTGTTGTTTTTGCTGCTTCCATGTGAGAGTAGCAGCTGGAAAGCACATAAACCAACAAACTTTAAGTAAATAAATTGATTACAAGGTCAAAAACAACAATAGATCATGATCCAGCACCATCTTCTCCTCTTGAATGTATTCTTAAAGCAACTGTCTTGGAAAGTGAGTGAAGCCAAATCATATCATTTGTGTGCAAAGCTGTGAAAATGTGCTCTGAAAACCTCATTATGGGGTTTAAAGTTTTCTCTTGAACATCAACATGTTTTGGAAAGATGCATTTTTGTCAAACACTGAGGCACAAAAATGATAGATTTGCACAAATTCTCAAGTATTCAAGTCTGCAGCTTCTGTCAGAGTTTGTCTTGTAGGTTTTAGTGGGTGAATGAAAGAACATTTAGCAGCAAACACTGAGTGATGGAGCTACAGATGAACGCAGCCTAATCATAAATGTTAGAAGCAGACATGAATGGCAAGAATCTGAAATATCTGCTGCAAAACAGCACACAATCTATACATTTTGTACCATATTTGGCACTTTTTTAGATACCCAGCTTTAAAAAACACAAAAACTGAAAAAGACGGACTTTGCTCAACATGTAGGTTCGTGTTTCTCAAAATCTTTGCTTCATACACAAATAAAAGCAGCACAGGCACAAAAACAGCCCCTACAATGTTTTTATCCAGTCAAAAGTGAAGAAAAGAAGTTTAATTTTTCATATTTGCTCAGAAATAGTAGACAGGAGAAGATGCAGGCAAAGGAGGGGTGTTTAGTTTTATTTGTGGATTCAGTTTCATCCTCCACATTCACATTTACAGCCTAGAAGATCCAGGAAACAGCGACCAGGAGGAGTCCAGGGACGAACCCAACACCTTCCAGGAGAGCTACGACGACATCAACGTAGACCACCTCCTAAACAACTTTCAGCTGGTGGGTACAGACGCGTGCAGCTATGCAAACCTCGAGACTATGATTCATATTTAACCCTCAAATGACTAAAAATGCTCAAAATGAAAACCTGAAACTAACCGCAAATTCTTTCAATAAATGATGAGAAAGAAGCGAGACCTCCGATGTAGCATTATCACAGCTCAGGAAGAGAGAAAAGAAGGCACATGATGAAAGAGAAATGCTTCTTAAATGTCAGTAGAATTAGACGGGCATGTGCAAAAGTACAGCATGAAACCTTGAAACTAACTGGGGAAACATTAGTATTACAGCAAATCTATAAATATGCAAATGCAGGGAAACAAAGAGGTGAGAATGGCTGTTGTCCACATGAATAACCTTCTTCTTTGTTCTGTTTTTGTGTCTTTTTACAGCCGCTTTGAGGAGGGCCGTCTGCTCGAGTCGATACCTCAAGTCATCCTCATGAAACCGCTCATTCCAAAAAACAAAAAAACAAAAAACAACAACGCAGTAGTAATCCAAAGGACATTTGAGACGTCAGATCCGCCGATGATGATGTGTTTTATCCTCTGATGTGGTTATCTATCTATCCATCCACACAGTACATGTTTACACTGTATATACACCGTATATATACACACACATTCAACGCTAATCCCTAAAGACTCTCGGGGTTGCACAGAGCAACACGCGTGTCCACTTTGGTCCATCAGCAGCAGGAAATATTAACAGAAGCACCTCGTTTGCTTTCTTTCTGTTGTTCCACTTCCCTGGAACCACTGTTCTATTAAATCTGAGAAAATCCATCTAATCATTTTACCCACTGAGTATCAACAGAACACTGTTTTCTGCCTTGATTTTGAGTCAATGTTCTGCTTTGAATCGCTGATAAATCCGAATATATTCTCAAAAAATTCCCCTCACATGAACTCCATTAACTTTCAGTGAAGAATTCCTTCATGTAGCGGATGTAGCTCCTTTAGATTTCCGTAAAATTGCAGCTTTGCAGCTGTAAATCACACAAATTGTGCATTAATTTTAATTAAATAACATCCCAGTTCACTTTGAATGCACAATACTTCGAATTCAGTCGAATATTTGTTTCAAAATGTCCAATTAGAATTTCTTTTAAACTTCAGAAACACTGAATGTCAACAGAACAAGATGTAATTCCAGTAGGTATGTTGAATTTCAAATGGTTAAAAGTTTTCAAATTAACTTTACATGGGATATTTATGTGATTAAACTCATTTTATTCAAAAAGAAGCTCCATCACCTTCAAGTGGAGAAGTTTTTCAACTAATCTTAAATGGAACACGAACACCATTAACTTTCAGTGTTTTTGGCGATTTTATAAAACTTTTATGAGAAAATTGGCCTTTTTTTCATAGTAGCTCTTCTTCCATTAATATTAAATGGACAGAATTCCCAAATTAGTGTTTAATGTGACGAGCATTCCATTAAATCTGATGAATCCTTTAAGTATTGCTGACCGTCCATGGCAACAGTAATATTTCTGATGTGTTTATTTTAAGTGTCTCTACTATGATTTCTAGCATTAAATGAATCCTTGGTGATATAAACTCTAAATGGAACATTTGTCTGATTTATTTTTAACCAACTGTTCCATTGCATTTCAACAGAACAATAAATAATACCATTAGCTTTCTGAAATATTCCCCCGTTTACTATCAATAGAATAACAGCTGCATAGAATTACTATAGAACATTTGATTTATTTGTTCATTTTCAGTAGGTTTAAATGGGACCGTCAGTTCCGTTGTGTTAAATTCTAAACAAACTGTAAACTTTCAGCGGTGCAATCATGATCAGAGCTGTTCTAGAGGAAACATTCGTGGTCTTCTGATGATCAAACGGTGATTTTTGGGCGACACAGATGCATATAATCACTTTTTACTTATTCAACATGTAGAGCAAAGACGTTATAACTGTGCATAGACCTGCCTTTAGTGCATATAGTGCTGTACACCGCTCACCAAATAAAAGATGTTATTTTATTTTTCAAAGCTGAGTCGTTTTGTCTGGCTGATAGTTTGACGATTAGAGACATTTACATTTGATCACGATGTTTTTTTTTAAGGTAAAATTTTCAGAGTTTAAGCTGCTGGTGGCTGATACTGTGTGTGTTTGAGAGATTTCAACAAAGAATTTTGGTTGAAAAACAACAAAAAGACTGTAATGATCTGTAAAATCTTTGGCTGTTTTGCACGTCTAAGGAAAATGCAAAGTCTCATATAGAATAAAGTGTATTTATCTGGATTTGAACCTATTTTAAATGGTTTAAAAGAGATTTTTGTGTCCCAGGTAGGCTGATTAGACCTTCTAAATGGAAAAGCTGAGGACATGACTGTGTAGAGGACAAGATGTTTGCATGTATGAGGACAAAGCAGCCTTTATTTTCTCCCTGTGGGTGTCGGCTGACTGACATGAAAACAAACCAAGTGTGTTTCTTTTGCCACTAATGTAGATAGAAGCAGGTTTAAGATCCCCTAGTTGGCTTTGAATCTCAACAGGACGACCACATGAACAGTCACAACTAACAACATAAAATAATATTGAATAAAGAAACAGAATGCTCAGTGTTTGTTCAGAAACAGTGAATATATCAGTAAACGTCATCTGTGATTATCTCTTTAAATGAAACTTATCACAAATGTTCTGTGTTGTATTTAGTTTCATTATTAATATATATATATATAGAGTTTGATTTTTCTTCACTTCTTCACAAATACAATGTGATAACAGACACAAAACAGTGAGGCCACGGCTCGATTAACCCAACGCTGTAAAAATAACAATTCTGAAAAACATTTTTTACAGTGCTACTACCAAAATTTATTGAAAACAGTTAGTTCCTGCTAAATTTATTGTTGTTTTCTGCTGTGGAATGGGAACTTTACAGTAAAAAAATATGCTGCGACTGCCAGTGTTTTGCTGTTGTTAGTGTCACACTTGTATTTGGATTAAAACTTAATACTTTAATAACTTAAATTAACATTCAAAAATGGAACCCCCAGTGTTTCTTTGCATTGATTCCTAAAGACTGAAGCTTTGTGATATGATCAATATCCAACAAAATTAAGGCTCTAAACCTTTTTGACAATGAGTTTCTCAAAAAAACTGAAAGATGGAGGCTGGAGAACCTGCCACATGTTAACATTCTAACTCAGCAGTAGAATTCTCAGACAAATTTGCCACTGATGGAATCCTGTAGATCCAATAATACTGAGTTAAACAGGGAAGCCGCTCACTTTTCCCAATTTTAGAGGAGAACTTCAGCACCACGGACAGCGACTCTCGCCGTGCTTTGTAACTTTATTGTCTAATTTTTTTGTCTCTTTTTTGTTTTATTTCATGTCGTTTGTCCCAATTTTAGTCGTTTTGTTTCTCGCTTTTGTCATCTTTTGTCTCATTTGTGCCATTTGTCCATTTTTGTTGTTATGTAGCTTTTTTGTCAAAGTTTTTGTCTCTTTTTTGTTTTGTTTCATGTAGTTGGTCTAAGTTTTAGTCATTTTGTTTTGTGCTTTTGTCATATTTTGGTCTTGTTTGTGTCATTTTGTGTCACATTTTTGTAATATTTTGTCTTGTTTTTGTTGTATTTTTTTGTCTCTTTTTGTCTGACTTTTGTTATTTTGATCATAAAGTAAATCCTCTCTGGTTCAGTTCCAGGTGACTAAATGTTGTGTTCCTTTGTAAACACTCTGTGATCTGGAAGTTGTAATGTGGAAATGATAAACTGAGGATGAATGTTGATGAATCTGAATACATTTTTCTTCAGAAATTCCAGGTTGTTCATGATGTTTTGTAAAAAGATAATTCCTTAAATGTGAACATTTTTCCACTTAAACAAAGGAACCCTCAGGAGTTGTGGTTATTTACAGGTTATCATGCTGTGGTTTTACTGGTCCGGTCCTCTGGAGATCAAACTGGGCTGAATGTAGAACCTGAACTAAGATGAGTTTGACTCTCCTGCGGTACAGGTTGTTCTCTCCTATCGGGGTCTTCAGTTATTTTCTGATTTGATTTGTTAAGATCCTGTTCTTGTGTGTCTCGTGTGTTTTTACTGTCTCCCTTGATGCCTTTTCCCTCCTTTTTTAATGTGTCTGATTAGTTTCACGTGCATCTCGGTTCTGAGTTCATAAATAGTCTTTTCTTTCCTTTCTGTCCTCGTCAGTTTGTCCTGTTTGAAGTTCTTTTCTTCTATCTGATGTGCATTTTAGATTTTTATTAGTTTTTGTTTTTTTCACCAGGTTTGTGCTTTTGCATTTGGATTTTTTGGTTTCTCTGGACTCTCATTTGAACTTTTATTTGCTATTATTTCCTGGACCTCCAGACAGTCTGTGAAGTTTCTTTCATACGTTCACCTACCTGTGTGACATTTGAAACCTTCCCTGTTAACCCGATGACGTCTTTAGAGGCGACACACCTCCTGACTTTTGTTAAACTCATTCTTGTTTCATGGGCTGCAGATTTCCTAAAAGATGTGGAGTTCTTTGGCAATCCTGAGATCGGGTTCACACATGAAAACCTACGCCACCTACAGGAAGGAGAAGTAGCTGCAGTTTCAACCTGCATAAGTAGATGCTCATGTCGCCATCTACTGGCAAGGAAAGGAACAGCTGCTGCAGTTTTAACATTAAATGACCAACTGCTGTTTTAAAGATGCCGTTAAACATGAATAATACAAACTAAACTTAAACCCCAACATGAAGCTTTATTGATGTTCAGTAGAAAAGGAGAAGCTGTCTGAAAAATGAAGGTTATCAGCACATACATGGAGGAAAAAAGTTGTGGGATACCCTGAAATGACTCTTTTTATTTCTAAAACAGTTCTGAGCTGTGATTAAACCCCTTTCTCTGTTTTTTTTAAATATGTTTAATGCTGTATAATGCAACAAAATTCCAGAATTAAACAAATGGGTGACTGGGTTTCCTGCTAATTATAGCGCTAAATCCTGGTGCTAAGTAAAAATATATTTGCTCGCTCTCTGCTATGATTCACTTTGTTTACATGTGTCAGAATGGCAGCAGATAGTTGACACATAAATGTCATGAACAATGTCCTGCAGGGCTGAACCCGCATCTCAGGAGCTTCTAATTAGAGGGTGTCACTGGCTGTGGATGACTAAAACATTTTTAAATCGATTTCAGTCAGAAGGTCATGCTAGCAGCACTGTGACGCTCTGAGCTAAATGCTAATGTCAGTGTCTTGGTTTTCTTAGCTGGTAAACTGTTTGATGTGTTCCAGATCCTACAAACATTTCATCAACACAGGAGGTTCCAGGTACAGGTTGGATTACCCAGCAGGCAAAGCTGCACAATAGAACCTGAACTGTTACTAATGTTTTAATTTGATTGATAATGATGAACTCCACAACATTCAAACTTGCTCATAAGTCATACTTGCACACAGACAGAATAGACTGCAGTGATTTTACCGGAACTTTAAACTCATTCAGTGGAACAAGGGCTGGAAGTTTAAGTTCAAATTGTAATTTGCTCCAAGCATCAGGTGCAGAAGTACAATCAGATCGTACTTTGAGGACGACAAACTGCAGAGTATCCATAGATTGGAGATTGTGACTTCCATGTTTCCTTGTTAGAAGACAAATAGGGAGGAGTAATACCCAGAATGGTTCTGGAAATAAACACCACTGACTTAATTAAAGATGTCCAGTTAACTTTAGAATAGAACACAGTCCATACTATGCAACATGCTAAGAGAACCAGTAGAAGCGTTTGTAAACAGCACATCTCTATAATAATATAATAACAGGCAAAAAAAATCTGTTTCACCCAAAAAGAAAATCAAGACTTGTTTTCACTTTTTGACCATATGCTGAATGTGCTCCCTAAGAGACACTTAGTCGTCAGTGTTTAAAAGTAAATACCAATTCTTTTTGTCGACCATTTCTTGTAAAGATTTTTCCAGACAGTGTTGGTCTGGTGGTTTTTGATGTAGTAAAGAACATGCAGTTAGTTTTGTCTGCATTTAAAACAAGTTGCAGATGACAAAGTTGTTCCTGGACTCTATCAAACCCAATTTATAAATCCTGAAAGGCCTCAGTAGGAGCTTCTCAGTAGAGGACGGAGTCATCAGCATAGAAGTGAAACGTTGAGTTTGGAATCTTCTGAGATTTTTTATGTAAACAGTGAATAATAATAAGATGATAGCAACTATATGCCTAAATGTAAATAACAAAAAGCAAATTTTATTAAAGAAAATACACTTCCATGTTAATTATAGGTAAAGATAATTGTTAATGAATATTTATGCTTTTTGGGGGTAAATCCATACTTTGATATTACATGTGTGTCTGGTTTTAAACACAGGTAGAACATCCACGCATGTCTTTGTAATGTGTGTGTGTGTGTGTGTGTGTGTGTGTGTGTGGGTGCGTGTGTGTGTGTGTGTGTTTCCACCACTCTTCAGGACATTTGTGATTACGGCTGCTTTATGGAGAGGTAATCCAGAAAAGAATGCTCATTAGCTGCACTGTATTTAAGATCTATTTATTGCTTAATTTATTATAAGCATTGCCTTTGCACTTCAGGAAGTTTAAAATATAATTAAATACATTTGAAGTTGGTCTAGTTTCTGTGAGGTTATTTAAATAATTCTCATGATTTAAACTTGTAAACGTGAAATCTAACCGCTATAAAACACATTTTACACATAAAGCTGAATTATGAAAGTAAAGATTTTCTCCTGGACGTAAAAAAGCCAATTTACTGAACAAGAAGCGACTTTCATTTGCTCTCCTCCTTCTTGTCCAAAGCTGAGCTGTTCTGGAGCCACAAAACTAAATTTGCTGCTTGTTTAGTCTCACCAGAAGGAGCATCGGTTCCTCCGTCTGCAGCTCCTCGTCTCCGGGTAAACTGGGACTCATCGGGGTTCTGTGGTGACTAAAACTGATTTACTGTAACCAAACAATCCACAAAAACAAAACCCAGAGGCAGACAGCAGCTCCTCCAAAAAACAGCAGCAGGAGGGAGGAAAGTTATATGAGCTGAGCCACTTGATCCCAGGTGTAGCTCATCAGCTGACAGACCCAGGAACACCTGTCCAGGTGGAGGGTCGTCACACAGCTGAAAGTCTGCATCTAACTGCTTTATATTAAAGTGCAATAAACAGCCAGATACTGTAAGAACCAGATAGGAAATCAGTTTCACTCTTATTATTATTCAAATACACAAAATGATGAATAAATGCCTTGTTGCTGTGTTCTCCCCATTATACTGAATATTTATTCTATTTACATGCTGACTGTTGGATTAAAGGGGAGTTCTTTCTGTATGTTTGCTTACAACAGCTTGAAATACTAAAAAAACAATAAATTATTACATCTGCATGTATTAGAGCACATTCACAAGCAGCATTATTTATGTAGCAAATGCTGGGAATTTAAATTAATTATATGATCGTTTTTCTGTAAGAATTATGCAATATTATTGTAGTAGGAGAGAAAACAGGCTGGTGTCAGAAACATTCAACAAATATTCAAGTGTTAAGTACATGATAGAACAAATTTTCTAAGAAATCATTTTTCCAGTCATCTGGGGCTCTGGAGGATTGTTGTGAGAAATATCTCATGTTTGTGGGTAAAAAATGGTTTCATCACCAGAAAAGTTCATATTTTTCTCTAGGTTTTTGCTAATGTGTCAAAAAATGGCCAACTCAAGTCTTCATCAGTCAATATCAGCAGAAACAGCCAAAAACTGAGGCGTCACTTTATTGTTTGCTCTTTCTCTGCATTTTTCCATCACTGACCTGCAGCTCTGGGAAAACAGAAACACCCAGTAGCCTCTTAAAAATTCCACTTAGGATAAAAACAACCATCGGGGCAGTTTCCCCTCAAAAAAGAGCTTTTCTCAAACCAGTCATCGCTTGTTAGGAAGTGTTATGAAGCTGCAAATAGCATCGCTGACATTAGACGCTCACCCCTGACATTTACAGGACGACACGTTCGTCTCTCTTGTAGCTGTGTGGTTGTGAGTTTGTGCTGCAATGATGAATATAAACACCCGTTAGATTCCTGCATGGAAATCTGTTTAGTCGGATGTCAGAAAGCAGCCAAACTGCAGAATGTACAGCAAATATTCAGAGTTACTACACTGTAAAAATGAAAAAAAGACCATTTTCAAACAGTATTTTACTGTCATTCTACAGGTTTCTCCTGTTGTGTTAAATTACAAATAACATCTAGTAAAATCCCACAAAAAAACTTTTAAAAACAAAAACACAGACCAAAACTATCGATAACATCCACATTAAAAATCTAGATTTTAACAAATAATTAGTTCTTCTACAACTCTTCACTGTAAAATTTAAAACAGCAAAAAATGTTATTTGACAGATATTTGATGCATTTGAAAGAAAAAAATACATACAATAAGAACTGAAAAATGATAAATCACTGCAGATTTTCCGTGTTTAGTTAAATTACGGATATCTAAAAAAAATCACAGAAAATAGTGCCAATTTATGTTTGCCATAGTAAAAATTATCCACATCAGAAATCTGTTCTTATGAATAATAATTTGTTCAATAAACATGATTATTTCATCATTCCATGATCTTTTTCTGTATTTTTTCTCACCCGTTCACTGACATTTCTTTATGGGATTTTTTTAAATGTTTTTTTTAAAAACAATGATTGACACAAGCAGCAGGAGTCAGTTCGAAACAGACAACAGGACTACTGAAATCAGGAGAAAAAGGCTCAGACTGAACAGTGCTCAGCAGTAAGTGGAGGTCGTTCACAGTCCAGCAAAGAGTGAAGAGTGGCCTCTGGTTTTCTGGAGAAGAGGAGGGGTTGATTGGATGACTCCCACCTGCTCAGGCTCTGCTGATGACTGATGAGAAACACCTGCTGCTCGCCTCTGTGCCAGCACACCTGGGAGAGAGAAAGCAGGGCTGGAGGAGGAGAGAGCACTGCACTGTGGTTTTAAACGGAGAATCCATAAATAATGCCACGTTGTAAATATCTCTGTGTGTTATTAGATTCCACCACCAGGTTTAAAAAGCAGATTAAACAAATGAGATGAAGTCTAACCTCTCAGAATCAGAAACACTCATCCTTTTGAAAGTGCAAAAACCTTTTTATGCTTCAATTATGTCATATTTCATAAACTGTATCCCATGCAGGTCACAAATCAACAGAACAACTTTGAAACCTCTAGAATCCCGATATAAACAAATATTAAAACTCTGGATGAGAAGACACAACGTTAAATTCTGAAAACATGATCTTGTATACTGATGTACGTTTGGTTTTCAGGGTTGTTCGTCGTTTTACACCTTCACCTCTCTAGTTTTTAACCCAGTGCATTTCTGGAACTACTACCAGGACAACAAGGGATTCTTCTGGGTGTCAGTGTCATATCCTTCTACGCAAAAGTGCCTTTAGACAATCAACCTTCTCTGACAAAACAATAATGGACTGGAATTAGCTCCCCACTGATCTACAGACTGTAACTGATTTTAAGAAAATGGATGAGGAGAAACCAAACCTGTCGTTGACAGTCCGAGAAATGACTTATACACTATCTATCTATCTATCTATCTATCTATCTATCTATCTATCTATCTATCTATCTATCTATCTATCTATCTATCTATCCATCATCCATCATCCATCCATCCATCCATCCATCATCCATCATCCATCCATCCATCCATCATCCATCCATCCATCCATCCATCCATCATCCATCCATCCATCCATCCATCCATCCATCCATCCATCCATCAGGAGCATCTCTACCTTGTGTTTAATGTTCTTCTGTCCATGGTCTCTGTCAAACAAACCAATTTAAAAATTACAAAGAAGAGTCTGAGCGTGTAAAATATGACTACAGAAATAACAGCTCAGAGGAAAAGACACATGAACCAAACATCAGACATGAAACTGTGTCTCCATTCACAATTTATCCACCAGAAATCTTGAATAAGTGTCATTTTCAGATGCAAACGAGCTCACGGTTTCTTAAAAAACACAGGGTTTTATATTAAAATGACTGTCAGCCACTGTATAAATGTGAAACCATTATTTTGGCATTAAAGCAACAGAATCTGAAGGTTTTGTTGCTGTAAGAGTGAGAGGAGCTGCAGCTGTACATGGAGGATGTAAGAAAATGTCATGATGATGGAGTTAAATGGACGATTTAGAGCGACGTCAGAGCTGCTGATGGAGCTGATTAATCCGAGCTGTGGCCTTTTCGCTCCCTTCAGCGGCTCCGGATCATTTATCTGGCAGAGTTATTGATCGGCTGCTGCACCGAGACAATCAGAGCTGCTGCTAATTGTAAAACTCATTAGAGTTGGTCTGTGTGTGTGAGTGTGTGTTCGTAAACAGGTGTTTAGCAGCTGAGGGTCGTCTTTTTTTTCCCATCATCCCTCTTTGTCTCGTCCATCTGCCACTATTTTTGGTGTTTTTGAGCCCAAGGACAGAGTGAGGAGGAGGCTGGTGCTACAACATGATGATCTTGATGCTCGCTGACTTCAGCAGGTCAGTCGGCTGTTAAAAGCTGAACTGTAAAAGGCCTGAAGTGACTCGAAGGCCTCCAGCAAAACCAAACAGGAAGTGAGTAAAGAGCTGAGGTCAACACACAGGCCGAGTTCACGGTGACGCTGCAAATGTTTTCTACGCTTTAGTTAATTTCTTTTAATGAGAAACACCCGCCTTCATGTTCACATATTTAATCCTCCTGCTGTCTTCATTTACAGGCACCAAAAAATATTATTTCCTTGTCCGAAAAAATACAAAAAATCAGCAAAAAAATCCCCAAATTGATGAAAATTTGTAAAATCTTCAGGAAGAAAATTCCAATTAAAGCTGCAAGCAGTGTTGGATGGGTCCTCGTATCCTTGCTGGTCGGCAAATCCACGTATGTCCACTGGGTGGCGTTGCAACCAAGAGTGTATTTGGGCCCATTGATGTGATGAGGACCGGTCTCTGATCACAAATGTAAAGTTTCAGGCAGATCGGAGCATGTACAGCTAGTTATAGAGCATTTCCTTCCATCCACCAGGTGGCGCTATGACTTTGGCTGTATATCGGCATATAGATGTGATCAGGGCAGGACCGTGATCATACATGTAAAGTTTGATGCAGATTGGAGCATGTTCAGGGCATTTACGCAGCATTTCCTGTTTCATGGTGAATTGTAAATTTCCAGGGGTCGTCATTTCCCCGCCCTCACACTTTTGCGGAGCATTTTGCTAACTTCTAATCAGCCATGCCTGCTGTACATCCTGGTCAAATTTTAGCTCTGTTGGAGTTACCCTGTTTGAGTAATAGCTTTTGAAAATGTGTAAAAATGACCCAAAATTGTGCCTCACAGGGCCCCCCTCCGCCAATCATTTCTTGCCAAGTTCCACATCCTCACCATGTGTCTCATGTCCCTTACAAATATAAAGGTTAAATTGTGAAGCAAAAACCAACATTGTGACGAGCAGAACAGCCACTAAATTAGCCCTGTTCATTTCAAAAGTCGATTCTCAACAAAAACAGAGAAATTCATAAAATTACAAGAAAATCAGCACAAACTGCATCTTTAAAGCCTCTAAGCAGCCTCTAGATGAATCTTACCTTATGAAGCCCTTCATTCTGCTCATTTGGTTGTTACTTTGCTTTATTTTCGGACTTTTTATTGTAGCTGTACAGACAGAATGTTCAGAATCTGCACTCTTTTCACCTTTACAACTTATTTTGTGCTGCGACTGACAAGTGCCGCATAAAAACATCTAAATAAGTTGTTTTGAGCAGAAGATTTGGAGGGGTGTGGACCTCTCAGAGGTACTTGAGTGTTTGTGTGGAAGGAGCGGCTGGGTTTAAGCGAACACGCCGTTAAAAGGCTGCAGCTCTTTTCTCTATCCGTCTATTTTTGCTCTGTTTGGCCCATTAAGATCAGCGGTGATGATAGTTAATGAGTGGAGCCTCTCCATAAAGCAGCCGTAATCACAAATGTCCTGAAGAGTGGTGGAAACACACACACACACACACATACACACACACACACACACACACACACACACACACACACACACATTACAAAGACATTCGTGGATGTTCTAACTGTGTTTAAAACCAGACACACATGTAATATCAAAGTATGGATTTACCCCCAAAAAGCATAAATATTCATTAACAATTATCTTTACCTATAATTAACATGGAAGTGTATTTTCTTTAATAAAATTTGCTTTTTGTTATTTACATTTAGGCATATAGTTGCTATCATCTTATTATTATTCACTGTTTACATAAAAAATCTCAGACAGAAGATTCCAAACTCAACGTTTCACTTCTATGCTGATGACTCCGTCCTCAACTGAGAAGCTCCTACTGAAGCCTTTCAGGATTTATAAATTGGGTTTGTTAGAGTCCAGGAACAACTTCGTCATCTGCAACTTGTTTTAAATGCAGACAAAACTAACTCTCTTAGGGAGCACATTCAGCATATGGTCAAAAAGTGAAAACAAGTCTTGATTTTCTTTTTGGGTGAAACAGATTGTTTTTGCCTGTTATTATATTATTATAGAGATGTGCTGTTTACAAACGCTTCTACTGGTTCTCTTAGCATGTTGCATAGTATGGACTGTGTTCTATTCTAAAGTTAACTGGACATCTTTAATTAAGTCAGTGGTGTTTATTTCCAGAACCATTCTGGGTATTACTCCTCCCTATTTGTCTTCTAACAAGGAAACATGGAAGTCACAATCTCCAATCTATGGATACTCTGCAGTTTGTCGTCCTCAAAGTACGATCTGATTGTACTTCTGCACCTGATGCTTGGAGCAAATTACAATTTGAACTTAAACTTCCAGCCCTTGTTCCACTGAATGAGTTTAAAGTTCCGGTAAAATCACTGCAGTCTATTCTGTCTGTGTGCAAGTATGACTTATGAGCAAGTTTGAATGTTGTGGAGTTCATCATTATCAATCAAATTAAAACATTAGTAACAGTTCAGGTTCTATTGTGCAGCTTTGCCTGCTGGGTAATCCAACCTGTACCTGGAACCTCCTGTGTTGATGAAATGTTTGTAGGATCTGGAACACATCAAACAGTTTACCAGCTAAGAAAACCAAGACACTGACATTAGCATTTAGCTCAGAGCGTCACAGTGCAGCTAATGAGCATTCTTTTCTGGATTACCTAATTAGTTTTTGATGTCTAAAATGACAGAAAAAATACATTTTAGAAAGCAGGAATTAGAAAAGTTTGACTTTTAATGAAAAATGACTCAAAACAATAATTTATCAAAAGTTTAGTTGCTGATTATTTATTTATTGCTACTTTACTAAGAATTTACTGTTTTTTGTAAAGTGCATTTCTGATCATAAACTGCATTTATTAAGGGATAAACTAAATGAAAGTCCAGCAGATGCAGAAGTTATATTCAAACAGAAGCTGTGCCCTGCAGGAATGTACTGTCAAAAACCACAAAGACACAAGTTTAATTTTTATGAAAAGTCTATTTACAAACAATACAAAAGCAGTAAATGTGAATTTCTACAGACCTCTTGAAGATCACCATTTATTATAAAACATCAGTAAGACTCTTTAAAAGTGATAATACAATATATTTACATCCATTTCATTATAAAATAGAATAAAAATGTGAGCTTTAAAGCAGTTTCCATTTCTTTTTGGCCATCAGGTGTTTTTGCTGCTCAGACAACCGTTCCATCAGGCCACTCTCTGGTTGATTGTCCCAGCAGTGCTTCCAGTCAAAGTGCAAGTAATAAAATGATTCCAGGGTGAGCTTTTGTAAAAGCTTTCCCAAGTGTTTAAGTTGAGACAGAGCTACAGGAGACTCTGTTCCAGTAGAACTACCATCACAGCCGCCTGGTGCTCCTCCTGGTACCCGGGACGATCGGGGTGGTCTTGGAGGTCGTCTTGGGGGTGGGAACACGGAGTCGGGGCTGCACCGTTCGGCATGGGGTGGAGCCGTGGAAGGCTTCCTGGCAGCGAGTGCAGAAGTTGAACCGACAGCTGGAGTTGGTGCAGACGGCCTGCTGGACCTCAGTTGAATGAGTTGCAGGAGAACCACAGCGCCTGCAGGGACGCAGAGACTCGTGCTGCTTCAGAGTGCTGGCAGCCTGGAACCAGAACAAAACACAGAAACAGGAGGGTTAAGCAGGTGCCCATTGATGCCCATTTAAAAGAACTGCATTTGCTTAACAGACTGTCAGCACCGACATTCAAGCCTACTCTCGATGGTTTCAGGTTCTGAGTCGTGAGAATTTTCTGCTTTGTGTTTCACATGAAAGTAAAACTGTTAGACGCCTGGTGACGGAGAAACATTAGCTGTCTGAAAGAACTGATTGCTGGAAGCTCCCCTTACCTGCATGTATTCAGTGAAGCGTGTGCACGGAGAGCTGGCCGTGTTGCTCTTCTGAGCAGGAACCGTCCGTCTGCTGGTTCTGCAGCTCGGGGTGGAAGAAGTGTTGGAGAAGGCTAGGGTCTGCATGCAGGACAACACCACCCTGGATACAGCCACCTCTCTAGTCAGACCACAACCCTTCTGTCTCAGAGAGCTCCTGGACTCCTGGAAGAAGAAGGATAAAGAATTTGCACGTGAAACAAACATGCAATAAGTTTGATCAAAAATTAGCATGATTGCTTTTTTTGTCTTCTAATAATAAAGTAATTCTATCAATACCTGTGCATTTTATCCAATTAGTCTGTACTGTTTGATTAATTCATGTTTTGTTCTATTTTGCATTTGATTTTCCTCAAACATTGACTGCCATGCTCTCTCATTTATTATAAACATCTGTGTGAGACATATTGGCCTGTAAGCAGAAACACCACATGCTGTTACAGGTAGAAAATACAGTTTTCTCAGTGTGAGTGCTTGTGTAAATTTGCTCACCCTGAGTGCTTGCTCTGCCTGCTGACACCTGCTCAGAGCTGCTGTATCCTCACCGATGATCTTCCTCCATGTTCTGCTCACCTTCTTACAGCTGTGGAACCAAACACAAGAACATAGGAGTGAATACAAACAAAGAAAACGCTGACTTAACCACTTTAAATTCATATCTAAACTTACTCCTATATGCATATTTTCATATCAGGTTACATGTGACTACTCCTACTGTAAACCAATAAGGTCAAGCCTCTCTCCACCTGGTGCAGGATTGGTAGATTACCTAATGAGGTCCAGGTCTCCCAGCAGGGCCAAGATGCTGGTCAGGATGCTTTTCATGTTTCTGGACAGCAGAGATGTGAAAATGTCGAGATACTCCACGCCCATCTGACCTCCAATCACCCGATCCAAGAGGTGATCCTCTGCTACCTTTGTAACGATGCTCCAGTCATACCTAAAAACAATAATTATAATACACATTCACTGAATAAAGTGGAACCCAGCCTGAAGAAATGCATGTTAAAATGAGAGCACAAAATCTAACTGAGGTCTATCAGTGGATTTGGATTGCTGTTCCTGCTCTCTTGTACAGGTTTGATATTGATATCCCACAGAAAGATTAGATCCTATACTGCCATCAAAAACCTTTGAAAAGCTTAGTCAACAAAAACATCGATTTCATGCAACAAAGCTACAACACAAGAATGTAATCTTACTTCCTGTTCTTCTTATAGCTCTTAGACAGCTCTTCACACACAGCCCGCTGGAAATTCAGTACAGGCAGATTGGGGTCGCTGTGAGGGTCTGAGGGGGTGGACGACAGCGAATATGCTGCTGGTCTCCTAGAACAACCCACAGGAGTGGAAACTACCACCAGAGAAGCTGGACGACTGAAGTTGTTTCTCCCTTGACATTTGGAGGGAGAACTAGTTGGTGTCGCCGTCTTTTCTTGTCGTGTGGCTGCAGCAGATGGAGTTGCTGCTGGTTCTCCTGGGCTGTGCTCCTCCTCTTCCTCCCCATGGTGGGAATGAATCTGGCTGTTTTGCTGAGACAAATAGCCGCTGTCCTCAAAGATTTCATCCAGACTCTGGTCATGCTCCCTGCCGGTGCTGTTCTCCTTGTCGTGGACCACACTGGCATCCTCGATGGAGAACAACACTTTGGCCACTTCTGCTGGGGAACACTGAGCTTTGATGGGGATTGGTTCCTTCACTGGGGAGGGCTTGAGGTGGACCACTTTGGACTCAGAGCTTTTCTCCATATTGCTGGCCTTGGTAGCCTCATAACAAGGGATCTTCATTTTATACCTTCACAACGCAAAGAAGCATATGCAGGATGTAGACTTCTGTGTAAAAAAAGAGACAAACCAGGAGATTAGGTCAGGTTTTACCCCTCATCAGTACATGTGGTCAAACCTATTCATCCGTACACTTATTGTCCATCTGGACCCCAGTAGTATTTCATCTGTCTCATATTTCTGTACCTGTCCAGATCTTCTCATTATATATTTTCCTAAAACATGTGGTCTATAGATACAAACATGAAAGAAGCAATGAAGTTACTACTGATGATTACAGACACGTATTGCTTACAGTATTAATGAAACAGTGCAGCTGCAGCAGTCATCACAGAGCAACACAAACATACAGAAATAGAAGATGCACGGTCTAGCTGAGGTCTGGCAAAGGATTTTTCTAATAAACCTGGTTGGAATCAGAGAAGCTTTGGTTTATGTGATGGGAACTATGTGGGTGACAACTTCCTAAAAGGACTGAAAAATCCAACAAGTAAATAAAAAAATATGACCACTTATTTTCCCCCATGTGTACAGATGAGGGTTAAACACTGAATGTGACTGAAAGCAGCATGGCTTCTCTAAGGCAAGCTGACTTATTTAGTTGCTTAACATGCATGAAACAAATCATCTGTGACTATATCACTGTTAAATCTTTGTTTTCCACGTTGCACATAGTTTGAAACTGGTCCATCTGATGTTTCTAAGAACAAATAGTCGATTTTGGCGCGATGCAGATTTGGCGGAAAGGCAGCGATGACGTGAAGGACACTCGGTTTCCCTCTTTTAAACGCAAACGTTTAGTTTTCAAGATAATGCTCTTGAAATAGGTCCTGGTATGAAATCTGTTGCGGTGTTAAATAGTCAGTCGACATCAGCAAAATGCATTTTACGCGGGTACAGTTGGGTGTGCGGAAAGTGGCTTTAAAATAAGAAATTAATTTAGTTTGCAACTTCATGCATGGTTCAAAAATCATTAGTACTCAGCAATAGTTAACTTAGGTTGACATTCAGCACAGTTTCTGGTAATATTATTAGCTGACATTTATTTTCCCAGGACAGTTTAGCTGACTCACTTCCCCTGCTAGTGCACAAGCTAGTACTTGAGCTAGCTAACCGAACGGGATAACACTTATTTTCAGCTTAAAGACAAAATGTGTTCGGACGGTTAAGTATCTTACATTACGCTCGCGTTTTCCAAACAAGAGTAAAGAGGAGTCCTGCTTCTTTCCTTTCTGCCGCTGAGTTATCTTACAGCGGACTCTAAACACCACCCAGATTAAATCCTCCTCAACTGAAAATCCGCCAGTTGCTCCGTTATTTGAAATCCGTGCACAAATGGCGCAAACCAATCAAAGCGAAGCAAGGGGTTGTCCCTTTAAACAGCTGACCAATGGGAGCTAAGTGACGTCACTGGTCCCGCTGGTTTGTCATCCGACGTGAAACACGGACAGTAGTGGTGTCTCAAAGACGAGGTTAAATCTCACATATTTACTAATATGAAGCTGCAAAAAGCCTGAACCGAAGTGAATATTAGTCGTTGTTAGTTTACGCCAGAATAATGCAGATGCTGTTGATGGCAAACGTAAACGAATGCTAAATAATATTTGTAAAGGCTAATATTGCTAAGGGAGTTTGTGATTAATTAGCATTAACTACTTCTCATGCAAAATAGACTTTGACTACCTTTAGAACGGTAGTGTGTGGACAGCAATGCATTCGTTTAATGTTCCCTTATATTGTACGATATAATTAAATGTTAAAACCGTCACATCTTGCTGTAGTTTCCTGCACTATATGTTCAATCCTGCATTGCTGTGCACATGCATGGGGAGTTTTTTTTTTTTTTTTTTTTTTTAGAAGACATGACATTAAATTGATTTTTTTTTCAAACTAATCTCGTGACTTAGACCCCTAACAAGGCAGGTTATTTCACTCTCAGAGCACTTCACAGGACCATCCAGTTCACACCCCAACCTGGAATGTGTGAAGTGGTTTTTCACTGAAACCAGTCAGTGGGGAAGTTTGGGGGTTGGATTTTTTTCTTTTTTAAAGTTGCCCAGTTGTTTCATCCTGTCTGTTGCATTTTAATTGCATGGAATTCAGTTTGCATCATATTCCAAGATAAATTCTTACCCACATCAATCAGTCTAAGTTAATTTCTATAGCCCTTTACAACAGTTCAAAGGGTGACCACAGTGCTTCACAGCAAAAACAAGAAAACAACTTTAAAACACTGCAGTAACTGAAAATATGACAAACAATCACATTCACACCTACAGGCAAATTTAGGATAATCAGTTAACTTCAGCATGTTTTGGACACATCATAGCTGAAATTTATGGGAGATGTATACGATGAGTAATATCAAGAAGGGCTGGTAAAAAAAAAAAATCACAGTATGGTGATAACATGATTTTAAGAGTGATTAAAGATTTATATGATTTATGGACCAGGTTTGAAGGCTTTGATAATTAGGATGCGTTTGGTTCTGTCATGTTGAAGTGCTATTTTTTCATGATGGAGCCTAAGTGAGTCTGAACTGCTGTAAAAAACAAAAATAAACAAAAAAAAATCAAATGTCTGGTATAGTAAGGACAATATCTCTGCTTTCTACTTTTTTATTGAGACATTTGCAATTGTACTTGCCTCACATCTCTATCCATTATAATACAATGGGTGCAGCAAATCTGTGACAAGTTATAGATTAAATGAAATAAAATAAATAGAGAGCTTGTTCATTCACACGTTGTAAAGTCACACCTTGATCTTTGCTTCAATATTTGAGCTTCTTTAAAAGTCTTATTTGTTCCACAATAGCTGTTGCTTTAAATGTTTAATGTAGAAATCACAATTAATTGACCGTATTCAACTATACTAAATGATTTGTGGCTTTATTTCACCTTTTACTTATTTATTTTTTTCTTGTTCGTGTAACTTATGTTTAAGGTCTGACTCTGAAAGTGATTTTTTATTTAGTTTCAAAGCAGAATAATATCGAGTCTCGTCTCCTTTAATTCGGTCCCCGTGTTTGTCAGCCGCCCACTGCGCATGCGTGTCACATGCAGTATGGCTGCGCTCATCAGCAAGGTGGAAAAGGAGCAATACTTTCATAACAAACTACCAGATTCTAGACCGTTTTTATACAACTTATGATTGAAATATGATTCGCTATAGTCTCAGATATCAGGAAAAACTGAATTAAGCATTTGGAGGTTTGTTATTTAATTTCAAGATTACATATTAGCTCTCTGAAAACGTTTTGTTTACCTTCTAAAATATTCTTGTTCTGTTTTAGAGCTTGAAGCTAAGCCTCAATAGCAACAATACAAGTCAGCAGTTCGTCCACTTTTATTAATTTTAACTCTCAAATTAGAATTTGTGGTCGTGTAGAAGGAGACCTCTTCCGCAAAAAGCTGCTGATGACGTGAATCTGCTTTAAAAAGCTGGGGTTTCATCAGAAATCTGTAGTTGTCGTTTTACATACACGCCGAATTCAAGAACACCCCCTACATGTATCAACTGTTTTTTAAATGTCAGCTAGGAGGCATTTATTTCTGTCAACACAGTAAAAACATGTCAGATCAGAAGTTTTTTGAATGAAATCTGGCATCAGTGTTCCTTCTGTGCTTGAGATAAACAAAGCCAAGTTGTATGAGGATTTGTTTGCTACAGGGTGAATCTTCCAAACAAAACCTACTAATACAATGGCTTACAGAAGACTTGTCAAGGAGTTTGTCTTTGGCCTGTGGACATGTCGCCTTCCAAAACCACAAACTGCCTTCAGTGACAGAACCAGAAGAACTCTTCAGACCAGCTCACCTTCGATGGTGAAGCTGCTGTCAGTGGAGGAGCTTTTTGCCCGGAGGTCTCTGCAAGAGCACCTGAAGAAGATGGAGACGGAGTACGGCGAATGTTTACGGGCAGTCAGCGGCAGTGTTCCAGAGGAGCAGTGCAGCGAGGACCAACTGAGGACCAAGAGGACCAAAGTGTCCCTGCTGGCTCCACTAGTCCAGAGCATCAGAGAGCTGGATGCCAAACAGAAAGAGATCGCAGAGACCGAGATCCTCTTGAAAGGTCTGGCAAGAAGTAGTTGTATTGGAAGCATATAGAGAAATTTATCTAATTACTTAAGTTGTGGGATGATTTCTAAGTGGGCAGACTGGATTCATACACTGCTTTTAATGTAGCTGTGATCAAAAATGTATAAAATCCTTCATTCCTGTACATGATATTAAGCATTGCAGCATTGTTTTCTGGAAAGAAATGACAGAAACATCTGACAGGTCGCTTTACACTGATGCAAAGCATCCAACAGACTTAAATATTAAAGGAGTGACATAAAAATATGAACAGTTAAACATTTCTGGCTTTAGACAAATCATGTGACCTTCTGGTTTGCTGTATATTTTTTTGCTTTTTCCTCAAAGATGAAGATCCAGCCTTGAGAGAACTGGCGGAGCTGGAGAGAGAAAACTGTGTGCAAGATATTCAAGATCTTAGACAAAAGGTAGAAATGTGAAATTTAATATAACTGTGATAAGATGCTACATTATGCTTCAAAGAACAGAAAGTTTTCAGTCCTTTCTTGCTGCTTTTTGTGTTTTACCATCAGATCCTGGAGCTGCTGATCCCTGAGGAGGAGGCTGATCTGAGTGACCTCGTTCTGGAGGTCACAGCCGGTGTGGGTGGTCAGGAGGCCATGCTGTTCACTGCTGAGGTCTGGAAGTCCGTCAGCTGATGTCTTCAACTTCTCTCAAAATAATAATAATAATAGTAATAATGGTAACTTTATTTGTATAGCACTTTAAGATTCACAAAGTGCTTTGACAGTTAGAGCATTAAAAATTAACAAAAATGTACAGAATGAAGAGCTGATTAACACATTTGTGGATCTGGAGGGTTGAAGAGTATGATTTCAGATTTAGAGTTGTTTAATTGTAAGAAGTTCTGTGCCATCCAGAATAAATACATTTCTTATTAAGTTAGACACATGTCCATCTGTTATTGGAGCAAACTAAAAAGAACAACTTTTAAGTTTCTACTTACAGAAGAATTCAACATCAAGAAGAACTCAAACTGATGAGAAAATGTTTTGTTTTCTGTGTATTTACATGCTGTGTGTTCTCCTGTCCTCTGAAGATGTTCGACATGTACCAGGGCTTCGCTCAGCACCACGGCTGGTCCTTTGACGTCCTGGAGCTCATGACCAGCGACATCGGTCAGTACATGCAAATACTTTCATTAACAGGAAAATTAAATCCTCAAAACATCCCAAAAATACCACACATTCCATGTTTTACCTGTTTTTTCACCTTTGTTGTATTGTGTATGAACAGACTCAACTGAAACACTTTATGGCTTTCTTTACATCCACATTTTTCATGTCAGTACTCTGGATTTTCTGTTGTTGTGAACCTTTGCTAGATAAAAAGTGGATTAGTTATCAGCTGTCGTTTCTGTGTATGAGGGATGCCGGGTGTTTGTTCTTCAGATAGTTACAAGGATAATGAGGGTGGAACGATGACTGATGGGGCTACTTATCCCAACAAAGAATGAAAGCTCTGCTGCTGATCAGCTGATACTGCAGTAACTGACATCAAACACAAGAGGGCGTCCTTTCTCTGTCACACATGCAGATATGAGCTTAAATACTGCCAGAAAACATGAGAAGAATTCTTTGGTCACAGTTTTCATCTTTCACCTGAAAAACATGCCTTAAAACAAAAAAAAAAAGTTTGAAAATCTCTCATTATTGTCATAATAAAGGCAACACATCACACAATTACACACTTTTAAACTCCAGTTTTCAAATGTTTTCCATTGAAGCAGAAACATTATTAATGTTTAAAAACTGAAGCTGGCTCCATTTGTGTTATTTTTTCTCTTTAACTTCAGGCAAAATAACCTTTACAGGAAGTCCTGTTAAAATATTCAAAAGAAATATTTCAAAAAGGCGTCCTGTCTCTGACTATAAATTCAATCATTGGGTTAATCTATAACTGAGGGACTTCTGAAGTCCCTGGAATATATCTGCATCTATTTTTATTAAAATTAAAAAATGAATGTTTTTTATGTTCATTATGATCACGTCTTTACAAATTCCGTAATTATTTATTATGGAAACAATCACTTATTAATAAAAATGACTGGATATCACTAAAACATCAACTAAATAACGTCTGAATTTAACACCAACCACCTTCTAATGAGCTAAACTATAATAAAATGAGCTGATTCACAAATAGTTTGGATTGTGTTCTTTTATTAAGTTCAGATAATCATGACAGATATTTATTTTTTTGGCAATATATCAAATTTTATATGGAAAATAAATTAAATCCCTTTCCACTAAGTTCCCCGTTCCAAAAACTCCTCTCCAGGAAGTGTGTTAATTCCAGATCACATGACCTGCTCCACATGATGTCATTTCCTCCTGAAGAACAGACTGGAAGACTCCAAGGCTTTCTGACTTATTTCATATAAAGTAGTCACCAGGTTTACTGCAATATCTTTGGAAATCAGTTGTATATATAATATTTAGAAGAATCCTTCTCTAAAATGCCATGTGGTGTTTGGTTATAGGTTGATTTTAGGCCTGAAAACAGCAAAAATGTCGACTGTGATACAAAAAGTCCCTCAGTTTTATACTGACCCTATTGCAGTTTGCAGTGAGATTGAGAATCAGCCTCACCTGTATTCTAAATCCCTCATTGCTCACCTGTGACCAGGTGGACTACGCCACGCCTCGGCCAGCATCAGCGGCTCTCAGAGCTACAAGAAGATGAAGTTTGAGGCTGGAGTTCATCGAGTTCAGAGGGTTCCCAAGACTGAAAAACAGGGCCGGATGCACACCAGCACCATGACTGTGGCCGTGCTGCCCCAACCCACTGAGGTACAATAGATGACTGAGATAAGCTGCTGATCTGATGGTGTGCTCGTTCCTGCTGTCAAAACAACACATTCACCCTGTAGGAGTCAGTGGAGGTCAACGTTTAGAGAGCATCCTCCTGTTAAAATGGGATGTTGGATGGAAATAATTCTGAAAGTCATAGAGATAGACTCATTTTCAGCTGTCGGTGCATTTCTCATTGGTTTCAACGCTAATTAAGTAGATTTGTTCTTCTTCTAAGCTCCTGCTTATCTCAGTGGTCGTAAATTACAGAGATTTTTTGTGTTTTCGTCAGATCTCTTTCACAATAAACCCAAAGGACCTGAGGATAGACACGAAGAGAGCGAGTGGAGCTGGAGGTCAACATGTCAACACCACAGACAGCGCAGTGCGAATAGTCCATCTTCCAACAGGTAGCAACCACAAACTGCAGATGCTGCTGCTGCAGTCTAGCTTATGAATCTGTTCTGAAACTGAAGCCGAAATCTTTCTGTGGAAGATCTGTTGCTGCTTTACGCTTTATAAAGCTCAGCAAAAAGTGATAAATCCTGCTGTTAATGATGACTGTTAGTAAAATGAAGGTAATTATAAGACAGCTTTCAGCAACAGAGCAATACAAAGGTTAGAACATAACAGTAAGATATGATTAAACTCTCTGAAGTTTAGATTAGCTAAAGGGACAGGTAAACAGAAAAGTATCAGCCTTTGTTTCCAAGAGCCGGGAGTTTTCTGGGATACTTTTTTCCAGATGTGTGTGGCACAAAAAACCTGAATGATCCATGTTTAATTTTATATCTGAGAAGATAATGATAATCCCAGAGGTCTGGATGCTTCATAATGGAACAGCAGATCATAAATGTTTGGAAAACTGAGGTTTGTCGTTTTACATTTTTCCAACCCCTGAAGATGCAGCGTAACCCTTCTCTCATGGCATTTCCTTCACTTTCAGGCTGTAAATAAGAAAATTACTGTGTTTTATGTGCTAATATCTTAGGAAACAGATGCAGGATGCTTTATTATATGTGCATAAAATCCCTCTACAACAAATTGATTAGAAACCATCGTTTCTTGATGCCTGAGGCGTTGTCTCAGTTCTAAAGTGACACGTTGCTTTGCTCTGTCAAAGTTAGTTTCAGTGATTTCTGTCTACATGTTTCTAAGTTTGAAATGAGCACAGGTTAGTGGAAAGCATCCATGAAAAGCAGCTCTTTAATGCCGGTGTGTGTTGATCAGGCACGGTTGCAGAGTGTCAGCAGGAACGGTCCCAGCTGAAGAACAGGGAGAAAGCCATGAAGGCTCTGAGAGCAAAACTGTACAGCATGAAGCTGGAGGAGGAGACCAGCAAACGCTCCAACCAGCGGAAAGTACAGGTGGGACACAGATATATGTACAAATAAATGTAAACTATAAGTGGAGACATACAGAAATTATATAAAATACCGTTGTGTCTGAAAGATGTAGGATGCTGGATTTGACTTGTTACTGTCAAAAATGATGAAAAAGACAAATACTATTAAATTAAAAGGCTATAAAAAAGCTCCACACGTTTGAGGTGGAAATGATGAACTTTGCAAAGTAAAGAAATGCGTGTAAAATGAACAAGAACTGAGAACCTCCTCCTCCTCCTCCAGATCGGCACCAGAGGCAGATCAGAGAAGATCCGAACCTACAACTTCGCTCAGGACAGAATCACCGACCACCGGATTGGAATGACGGTACATGACGTCAAGAGCTTCCTGCTGGGAGAGGATCTGCTGGATGAGATGAACTCGTCGCTGCAGGAGTTCTCCGACCAGGAGACGCTCATGGAGCTGCTGGAGGAGAGCAGCCAGGAGGCATCATGAGTCTGACGGAGCAGAAACTGGTGCAGAGACAACTTTGGCAAAAAGATCACAATGGATTAGAATGGGTGACAAATCTGAGTACATCTGGTCATTTAAAGGGAAAAAACAAACAAAAACCTAGATATGTGTGCGTACTTTTAGTAAAAATGACTGAGAATCAGAGTGATTGTATAGTTTTGTGTTTTATTCAGCTCTCTGAAGCAGAGAAGTTTATAATTCTACACAAATGTCATGCAGGTTATTTAGCTTCTGGGTCCACACGTTGCTGCTTCCGTATAAGTGGTCAATCCATGGTGTGTGTTGTCTGAGCTTGGAGGAAATGAGCACTAAATGCATCCAATCTGTTCCTAAAACAGCCTCTTTCTGTGCTCACATAGATAAAGATCTTGGTTGGTAGGTCCTGATCAGGGCTCCGTTTTCAGATTCTACCACTTCCTTATTGACCTGTCTTTGTGCATAGGGACAGTCTGTCTGCATAGCTTGGCTTCTTCAGGTAAACTGGTTGTGTGATTGTACTGTTGGCCATCCAGTACCTGTTCTAATGTGGACTAACTACTGAGCTCAAGCTCAAGCACGCCGGATAAGGTCATTTGATTCTGTCCAAAAAGTTTTAGGACAACTTTGTGCACTAAATGTGGCCAAACGAGTACAAATTTTAACCATGGTCAGCATTATATACTGCACCTTTTTTCTCAGCTTTGAGTGGGGTGAGTCCTACGTCAGCTGTGATACAGAATCAGAATCACTTCATTCATCCCCGAAGGGAAATTCAGATACGCTTCACCTTCTACAGGAGAAAAGGTGGTTTTAGCTACTGGATGGATGGATTGTATTAAAATGTCTGGCACAAACAATTAAAACCGGCCTCAGACCAACTCCTTATCATCCTCCTCTCTTATAACACAGATTCGATCTATTTTTTTAGAATGTGGGATGAAGGATAGAAAGCTGGTTTTCCCATAACACTAAAGCTCAACTTGTCCATTTTAAAGCCATTCATCATTTTCAGGGCTTCAGAAGGAAATTAACCCTCCTATTGTCCTCATTTACAGGCACCAAAAATATTGTTTCCTTGTTTACTGTTTTTACTAGATTTTTTTCTATATTTTTGTATTTTACTGTATTTTTACGATGTATGTATTTTACTGTATTTTATAACTTTTACCGGTCAAAAGTTGGGGGTCACTTAGAAATGTTCATATTTTTAAATAATAATAACAACAACAATAATAATGATACGTTTTATTTATAGGTGCCTTTCAGAACACTCAAGGTCACCGTACAGAGAAAACACAGATAAAACACATTCAAATATACAATTTTTCTTGGAAGACAAGCGTTTTTGTCCGTCTGTCTTCAACGTGATTTGATTCAGATTCTGTTTGCGCATATTTCATAAACAAACTCCATCCCCCATAATGCTGAGAGCGCTCAGGTTGATTAATCAAGCGCGGACTCATCGATCGCTCCTCTCGCCCACTCTCACTCTCCGTCCAATTTTCTCCCAGCAGTCGCATCCTGCCCGCTACCGTTAGCTAGCGAGTCTGGGAGTAGCGAGTCAGTATTTTTACCGAGAAAACGACCTTCTGACACCTCGGCATTATGTCATTTTGCTGAGTAGTTTGTTCGGGAAAATGAATTTGAGTTTTCTGTGTGCCGGCACGCCTCCTGGAAGACAAAATTCCCGCTGTAAAGTCATCTTTTTCACTTCGACCTCCGTATAGTCGAGCGGGTTTAGCACGACCGTTCGTTTTGACAAGCGAGAGGCTCGTGTGTCCGCTGCCGCTGCTCCGTCGGTGGAGGGGGAGATTTGGACAAAGCCAGTCAGATGTTGGACAGTAAAAATAAACCTCGGGACTCCAACGATTTTTTACGCCTGGTTGTGAAATTGAACCATCAACCTGATCGTCGGCCGTGACAGTGCCAGCGACGAGGGGAGGACGGTCTATTTTTGGAGGGCGAGAGTTCGGATCTCGCACCGAGGGAAGGAGGAGGAAGACCCGCAGAGAAGAAGGGACGTAGCGGGGAGGAGATCCTGATGCCAGTGATGGCAAACGAGCCGATCATCCTAAACGTCTATGATATGGTCAGTAGTAAAGAAAAAAAACACGTTCCTTTTTATCGTATTTGCTGCTGTTTATCCAATAACTACGGTTCAGTTTAGTATTGTTTAGGTATGTCAACAAAGCCAGGCGACTACGCCAAACTCCCTTATGAAAAAGTGTTTTTAAAGCTGTGTTGGTTTATCGGCAGATATGTAACGGTGAAAGCGACAGATATATGATATTTTTCACATGATTATGATCCATTCTTCAAATCGGCATACTTTCTGTACTCTAACTTGCCTTAATTTTTTTTACAAATCCCACCTTACTACTTGGTTCTCCTCAGCCAATTTCAAGCAAAAATACACAAAGGAGCACAATGGCAAGAAGCTGAAAGTTATTGGAAAGCATGTTTGGACTCCTCTTTAACCCCAAAATCCACCTGAGTTTCTTAAAACCAGATGAAGCAATGTGAAAAGTTGCAAGAATAAGAAGTTGAAATCTCTGGTCCACACATGCAACCTCCCATTGTTCTGACAGTGTTGGATTTCCATATCAGGACCGGAGGAAAATGTCACCGATTAGACGTGTTAAGCTGCTGTTTCCAAAACAGAACAGTGACAGGGAGTGAAAACTGGGTGAGTCTCTTGCGTTTTGAGGATTTCACTTCTCTGGAACTCACGCCATGCTGCTGTTAAAACCACAGGTGGATGTGAGAGTAGCCTGAGAGGAAACGGAGCGAAGCAGAGGTTGAGTTTGAGTCAGTGTGTTGTCACCAGACTGGGTGAGTCATTGGGGAGGGGGGCTGGAAATAGATCTGTTGATGAATCATTGATTGAAATGGATTCCCTGTGGTGGGCAGATTACAACTAAAATGGGCTTGTTTAAGGGGTTTAAAGCTGCGATTTGGGATAAAGTAACTGCAACTTCTGGTATGGATTTAGCACGTATTTGTTCCTCGTTGCATGTCTGATTATTCCTGTCTCCATTTCCACCTGCTGTATTTTATAAATGTAGGTGATACTAAGAATCTCCTGGAGCGATATGAACATCTCCTTTTTCTAGGTTCTTTTCCTCTCACTCCAGCCTTTCGTCTCTTTAATGGTGTCACCTTTTAGCTGATGGTCGATATATCATCAGAGGCCTGAGGTCACAAAATGGATTAACACTGAGAACCTTTGACAGTCCGTACAAATCTGCTGTTCATGTTGAATGAAATAGAACACTGTGTATTATCTGTATTATGTGCAGTCATGGAAAAAAAATCATCAGACCACCCCTGTTTTCTTCAGTTTCTTGTTCATTTTAATGCCTGGTACCACTACAGGTTTATTACCTGAGGAATACAATGAACAGGACTGCAGAAGTGCAGCTGATTCCAGAATACTTTGTGTCCTATCTGACATGCTTCAGCTTTCCTGTCATCAGCAGCACTGCACACCCAAAGGTCTAGAATGGTTTCCTGCTGACATTAAAGCCGTAGAACTACTCAGAAGCTGTCAGCTCTCACATAATGCCTAAAACTAAAGAATTATGTGAAGCCACAAAGGCAGCCATCATGAGAGAGAGACAGGTAGAGAAAGAACTGAAGATCTCCAAGACAGCCGTTCATTACACCAAGAAAAACAAACCCAGCATGGTTCTACCAAACTGCTTGCTGGTCAAGAAACGTCTTTCTACCACCAGATGACCGTCACTCATCTGTTCCTGTCAGGAATCATCCTCAGACCTCCAGGGAACTTAAAAATGAGTGGATACTGTGGAGAAATGGGACTTGTTCTTTGAGGACAGTTGGAAAGCGACTTGTTGAAGCTGGTCTGAAGTCCCACAGGGCAGGAAGAAGCCCTTCATCAAGGAAAGCCCGGTTAGTCTCTGCTGGGATCACAAGGATTGGACTGTTGGTGATTGGGCTACGGTTCTCTTCAGGGATGAATCCAGTTTTCAGTGTATGTCCACTTCAGCCAACTTACTGGTTAGGAGGAAGCCTGGAGACGCTACCAACCAGATGTCTGCCCCTACAGTAAAACATGGGGGTGGATCAGTGACCATCTGGGGTAGTTTCAGTCTGGGTGGAACAGGACAGATGCAGTTGTGTGAAACGACAAGAACAAGACATGAAATGCCAAAAACGAGATGCAAAATGCCAAAAACGAGACAAAAAATGACAAAAATGAGGCACAACATGACAAAAATGAGGCACAACATGACAAAAACAAGACACAAAACGATAAAAATGACACACAAAACAACAAAAAGTGAGACACAAATGACCAAAAGGACCAATGAACCAGGTCGTGTTTGGCGCTACCCTTGAAAACTCTTTCCTGCCTCCAATGACTGGATTTTCCAACAAGACATGGTCAGTTAAAGCCTGGATGGAGAACCAGAACACTGGAACCATGCCTTGGCTGCTCAATCACCAGATCTAAATCCAACTGAAGACCTGTGGAAAATCATCAAATGCTAAATGGAGAACCACAAGTCCAAAAACAAAGCAGATCAGTTAGAACTACTGAAACAGGAATGAACTGCTGTGATCAGAAGCTGGTAAAGCATGAAGAGACATCAGAAACAATGGTTCTGCATCAGTACTAACTCCTGGTGGATCATGGGACTGAAACAGACAGAAAAGAAAACATGGAATCCTAAAAGCTGTTTCTGGCAGAACAATGCCATAAAGGGATTCTGGTTATTGTCAAAAAATCATGGAAAATGTCTATCAGCTCTGAAGTTCAACTTTCATGAGATATTTTTGTTGTTATCATTATATTTGTGCAGACAAGCAGATCTTTAGTTGTACCAGGCATTAAAATGAACAAGAAATTGAAGAAAACAAGGGTGGTCTGATCATTTTTCCATGATTGTGTATTATCTGTATGTTCATCTGTCCTCCTAGCCCTCCTCATCACTTCTTACTCTCTTCTTTCTTTCTTCTCTCCTCCCCCTCTTTCGCTTCCTCTTGCTTTTCACTTGACTTGTCGTCCACATTAGTTTCCTCTCAGCTTTTATCTCACTTCCATTCTCGTGAGCGGCTGCAGGGGCCTCGTCACACACAGCTACTCATACGTATCTGTCGCACATGCAAGGGTTTTAGCGTGCATGTTTTAGTTATTGAAGGATGTTTGTGGGTTGTGCACATTCCCTCACACTCCAGCGTGTTTTTGGTTTCTTGTGCTCCTGTGGGAACCAGATTTTGGCTCGTCTGCAGACTCAGAGCAATCAGACTGTGGCCGCGGTCCATTCATTCGTTCCAGCACGTTTTTTAAAGCTTCTTCAGTCTATTAATTAGACCGTTCAGACCTGAGTGCTGCAGTAGCGGCTGATGCTCAGTGACTGACTGGATCTAAACTTGGAAGGCCCTTAAAAACATGAAGTTAACGGATCAATTCCACCGAGAGCTGGAAGGCTGATCGGCTCACTGAGTGGTGGAATCACTCAGTCTTCGTGGAAGACTAGCAGTTTGTAAAGTGACTCATTGTTTGCAGGCTGACAGACTGGTTTGCCCTCCAACTTCTGATGGACTGGACCTCTAGAAGTACTTCACATTTGTTGCCAAGAGTTTGAAGAGAAGCTCGTTAAGATTCACATCTGTCAAGTAGAAAAGGCTGCAATTAATGATTATTTTATTTGTGGATTAATCTGTTGATTATTTTCTGGATTAATCAGTCAGTTGTTTGTGTCATGAAATGTCAGAAAAATGGAAAATGACAAAAAGGAGACACAAAATGACAAAAACAAAACACAAAATGACAAAAACAAAACACAAAATGACACGAATGAGACAAAGTGACAAAATGACAAAAAGGAGACACAAAATGACAAAAATGAGACACAAAATGACAAAAAAACAAAAACACAAAATGACACGAATGAGACAAAGTGACAAAAACGAGACAGAAAATGACAAAAAGGAGACAGAAAATGACAAAAAGGAGATAAATGACAAAAAGGAGACACAAAATGACAAAAAGGAGACACAAAATGACAAAAAGGAGATAGAAAATGACAAAAAGGAGATAGAAAATGACAAAAGGAGATAGAAAATGACAAAAAGGAGACAGAAAATGACAAAAAGGAGATAGAAAATGACAAAAAGGAGATAGAAAATGACAAAAAGGAGACAGAAAATGACAAAAAGGAGATAGAAAATGACAAAAAGGAGATAGAAAATGACAAAAAGGAGACAGAAAATGACAAAAAGGAGACAGAAAATGACAAAAAGGAGATAGAAAATGACAAAAAGGAGATAGAAAATGACAAAAAGGAGACACAAAATGACAAAAAGGAGACACAAACGTCTGCATGGCATTAAAGTACAGTGACCCAAATATGTTTGGATTTCTCTGGTATTTTCTCAGCTGAATAAATAATAATTAAATAGAGAAACTAATCAAAAGACTGATTGATTCATTCATTGCAGCTCCATATTCTTTTCAGTGACTTGAGCTTCATTTCAGACGTGTAAGTTTGTGCAGAAGTCCGATTTGAATAAAGGTTGATCAGACACAGAGTCTGCAGCCTGGTTTGAGGCATATGAGGTTATAATTTACTACCATAGAAAGTTACTGCGTCTGCGATATTTTCCCACTCCATCTGATCACTCATTCAGTCCATTAAAATGTCAGGAGATGGCAAACGTTCCCTTTTTAACGTCCTCAGATAACTCTGCTTAGAAAGAGTAAAAAAAAAAGGGAAGATATTCAGTTTATTATCACGTGAGATGAAGAAACGCATCACATTTAAACAGTTCTAACCGCCGTAGATAGAAGTGACTTGTTTTTTATAAAAGAAGATATTTTGAAGCATGAATCAGTTGTTGAATTTGTTGTTTGTGCTAAACGAGTTACTCCTAATTAGCATAATGCTACGTAATAATAATAAAACTTTATTTATATAGCACGCTTTAGAACAGCGTTCACGAACAGCTTTGACAGTTAAAACATGCAAATATAGAGACAAGTCAATGACAAGAACTTAAATTAATAATTAGCTAGATTAGCACGCAACTCAAACAAGGAAACGAGACAGTTTGAAAATGAAAGAACAAGATTGAGGGTTAAAATTAAAAGAAAAAAATAGAGATTTAAAGAATTATAGAGACAACATCACACCAAAGCAGCAGGCAGCTAAAAGTAAAATAAAACCTGAGAGAACATTTAAAATAAACAGGATATAATACAGAATAAAACCCTAAAACTGATTAAAGCTGAAAGTAAACCTCACATAAAAGCACGTCTGTAAAAGTGGGTCTTAAACATAGACTGTATATATAGTGGATGTAGTATCTGGCTCCAGAATTGAAGCCCACCCGGAAGTGTCAAAAACTTGCAATATCACGCCGTCCGCTAGGGTTGGCTCCAAAAAGCTTTTTCTCCATAGACCTCAATTCATTTTTGGAAAAAATAAAATTTGATAGACTGATGTTCTACAGCTCAGGATTTTTTCCCGTTAGTTTTCATGGTCAAAATGAGAGATCAGGTGGCGGATCTTAAAATAAATCAATACTGAATTTTAAATAAATCGTTAAAGTTGGTGGAGCCAGGGGGCGTGGCTATACTTGATAGACAGCAACAGAATCCTCTGCGGTAAAATGTGGGCGGGATAAGAGAGTCCTCAGCCAATCCTGCCCCTAGTTGCTCTCCGGTCCAGTCTGTTTGATGCTTTTTACATCACTGGCTCCAAAAAATCCAAAACGGCGACCAGGAAGTAGCAAAATCCGGGCTTCATTTTCTCGGCGTTGAAACCAACGGGTGACGTCACGGTTAGTTTATGCCTGGTCTTAAAACGTTATTTATGTGCTGCATGTTTGTACGTCTGGATTCTGGACTTTGCATATGTTTCTGTTATCAAAAATGTTTTTACCAAACAACTAACCGACTGTGTCTCCTAATTAGCACAATGCTACATGCTACATGCTACATGTTTGTCTGCATGGATTTTGCGTCTTCTTTAGCTGGAGCTCTCCCCAGCATCTCCTGCACCGACATGAAGGTCTTATTGAAGTGAAGGACGAGGTTGTATCTCGTTTTCTTAGCAAGAGAAGTGACTGAGAGGAAGTGAGAAAGCTGCAAAGATCAGATAACAGCAGAGGTGAAACAGTGGAATCACACACTGCAGGTCTGGTGTTAACGCCGTTTCATGCAAAGTGTGGCGGCTTTTCAGACGACTGGTGAATCCTCCTCTGAGTAAAACCCTGAAACAAACGTCCCTTTCATGTGGACACACCATGGCATCCTCTCCTCCCTCTTCTGCTTCCACGGTTCTCAGTGTGTCGGGTCCTGCTCCCAGCTCTGCTAAGTGGATTTCCCGGCCAGCTCTGAGTGCTTTAGTGCGCTGCTCTAATGAGACAGCATTATCTGCACACCACCTGTCTGCCTGCAGCACCAGAGAGGAAGAACGTGTTGGAATATTAGGTTAACCGGTGTAATGCAGACAGAGCAGGCCGGGCTACCGTGAGTCCTGCTGATGCTGCTGTGGATCAATGAGCGCTCAGGGTTCCTCCCCGTCGTTTGTATGATGTCGTTTGTATGATGTCGTTTGTTTCTCTGCTGTTTCTGGGGCACCAAGGAAACATCTGCTAGGACTGTATAATGCAGCAGCGTAGTTTTATGGTTTGTATTTGTAATGTTGAAGATGTTGGACAATGCAGCAGCTCGTGTTCTGATCAGAGCCAGTCCATACGATCGGCTCACTCCAGCGCTGGCCTCTCTGCTCCGGCTACCTGTTCATGTTAGAGCAGGCTTTAAGGTGCTACTAACCTATAAAACTGTAAGTAGAACTACCCCATCGTACCTATCCAGTCTGATGAACCCGTCTGTCCCCACACATGTTCTCTGCTCCCAGGGAACTGGGCTTCTGAGTGGCCCAAAGGTCTGCAAAAAGACTGTGGGGGAACGGGCTTCCTCATTCCGGGCACCAACATTATGGAACAGTCTAGCTGCTGAAATCAGGCAGGACTCTTCCATTGATGGATTTAAAAGTAAGCTGAAGATCCTGTTGGTCAAAGAGGTGCTGTTAAATGAAACTCCATGTTTTCCTCAGACGTTCTTGGTTGCCCACTCCTCCCTTTATCCAACACCGTCCAGTCTCCATAAATTTCTTGTGCCATAAACGAAGTGAAGGACATGACGGTGGATCTCTTCCAGACTTAGTTCTGTAGGTTCCTGATTCTGCACATAAACCATGACACACATTGTGCCTTCTCCTGAGGAGAAGCCATGTTTTAGGGTTTCATTTAGCAGCACCTCTTTCACCAACAGGATTCCTGAAACACACAACGTCAGTGTGATTACAGACTTTAATAAACACTGATTACAATAAAACACATCTGGTGGAGATGTCTTATCAGCTGCCTTTGTAATAAAGAGACTTCATGGACACCCTGTACTCTATGAATATATTTTTAATCTGTCTCCACCCACTTCACCACGTTTTCCCAGCCTGCTCTCTGACTGCACTGAATCAGGATATTTCTACTTTAGCAGAGCAGGACTCTTATCTTCATGATTTATATGCTGAGAGCGGGGCACACTAAGAATAACGCCGTGGCCAAAAGCAGAACACACTTCGGAGTCACACTGTTAGAATCTGTCTTGCGGCTGGTTGCAGTTTCTGCTGTCGGCTTGTTTCCGCCAACTTTTGTGCAGCGGTGACGTACACTCAAGCAGAACTGTAGTATCTGAGTGTTTAACTGCAGCTTCTCGTGGTTCATCGTGTCTCTGTCTTCCCTTCCTCCTCCCGTTGTCATATTCAGTTCATTCATAAACAGTCAGCCTGCTCTCTGCAGGACGCAGGTTTTAACGAGCTTTGAAGTAATGAGGGCCCAGATCAGAGTCCTGTTTCAGCGCTGAGGGGGGGAGGAGATGATGTTTCTTTGTTGCTCCTGTGAACAGACAGGGAGGCAGTCGTTTTGCATTTTCTCACAGATTATCTTTCTTAAAATATCCCAGCGTTCACCCACACTGCAGCAGCTCCTTATGGCATCCGGTTAGCTGCTAACAGTTTGCCTTCCAGTAGAGTCAGGCCTCTGACAGTTGGAGGTTTCTCCTGCAGATTAAATGATGTTGTGGATTTTTGGAGAGCACAGCTTTTTTGGACAGCATCCACTCAAAGCTCTCCCTTCTTACTGAAAGCCCTGGACAGAGAATCGAAGCAGAAAAGCTGATGCAGTCGGTTTGTTTAAACAATTTAAATAAAATGACTGTTTAAAGCCAAGACTTTCTTCAGTCTGTGAGAAGCAGCTGCTGTGGATGGACAGATGTTCTTCCTGGGCTCAGAGAAACAACCGCACAACTAATATGAGCCGGGTGTACTATCAGATCAGCTGATGTGGGGAAAAGCGTGTTGGTCCTCCTCTCTAGTGAAACATCCATGCAGGTCACACCCTGAACTGACACGCGGTACAATAAAGCCAGCTGCTGACTCTTGCTGTGGCTTTTTTTGTGCAGCGTTACCTTATGCAGGTCAGGAAACAGACGCTGTGCAGTGACAGACAGAAGGCTGACATGTTGAGGAAGATCTGGGCTCAGTCGGATTTGATGCTGCAGAAGTTTGTGCATTTATTATTGCATTGAAAATACAGTGAGATCAGATCTGATCTTCAAACTCCACTGCTTCCAGACTCTCACAGGGATAAAGTTTATCGTGCTGGCGGACCCTCGACAGTCTGGTATTGATGCGCTGCTGAGGAAGATTTATGAGATCTATTCCGACTATACAGACAGTTGCTGTATAAACTAGCAGTCTGCTGAGCATTTGAAATCAGCAGGAACAGAAATGGAGTTATCAAAGAATTCAAAGAAATTCAGAGAGAGGAAAAGAGCTGAGCAGTCACCTTAGCAAGCTCACCCTGCCTGGAAAATCCAGACTGACTTTATTTATGTATTAATATAAATACAAATAAAGGCAGTCTGGCATTGTGATGATACGAGACGATTTCAAAAAGGAGGGGCTAACGAATGCAGCTTGAACGAGAAAGAACCAATCAGCGTAACACGGATGTGACGCACAAACAAATCGACCATGTAGCCCAAACAACAATGGCATGCAGCCGAGAAAGCGTCGCGGTGAATGATTACTGACGTTTTTGTCACAAAAATCTGCGAATACATGGGGTACTCTCAAGTACAACACTTATTTTTGAAAAGGCTACACAACAAAAGACTCCTTAGAACGATTAGCGGTGTTAGGAATAACTTTAAATCGGAGCCAAACCAAGTCAGTGCGTATGTGTAAAAGTTGCTTAAATTTACTCACGTTTGGAACGGGATTTTCCTCTGTACAAACAATGGCAAGAAGCCGAAAGTAACGAGCCATCCACTGCCTCCTCATCGTCGGAAACGTATTCTCCAGTATTATCTGCTGCCATCAGACCAACAACATGGATGTGGATATCTACACGTACACGCTTTTTATCTGCAACAAGTAGTTAGGAGCTGAAACGCTGCAGTGGCTCAAACCCTCCTGTTGTCCTCATTTACAGGCACCTAAAAATATTGTTTGCAAAAATTCAGCAAAAAAATTCTCCAAATTTCTGAAAATATGCAAAACCTTCTGGAAGAAAATTCCAATAATTCCTTATAGTTTCCCCTTAGAAACTTTATTTTAAAAAATCCCTCAAATTTGGCAACAAAATTCCTGTAAATATTTCCAAAAAATGACTGAAAATCTTTAAAAAAAATCCTAAAAATATCTGAAGTGGCTACGTATATATCAGTAAATCCTCTTAAATTTTCTTTAAGAACATTCACACAAAAAATCAACCAAAATCCATCAAAATTCGCTGGATTTTGGTTGATTTTTTTTGTGAATGTTCTTAAGAAACATTTTAGCATTTCTTGGATTTTTTTTCCACATTAGACGCTTCACTGTGAAAATATATTTTTTTCCACATTGTCAGACTTGAAAACGGGTCAGTTTGACCCGCAGAACGACACGAGAATTAAAAGTATAAATGTAACTTTAAAAATTAAATGGAATAGCTGGAAAATAAAACAAAGATTTTGCAAGAAAACGACGTCACCAGTTCACTTTTAATTCCAACCATTTGTGTTTAAACTGTTAAAGTGTGCAGAGGTTCTAATTCACACTGTCTGCTCTGCCACAGCTGATACTGTGCAGCGACGTCCTGTATTTGCATCACACCAGACAGGAAGCATGACGGTAGTTTAAATAGATAGCTGTGGTCTATGTTCTGATAAATATGTCCTCCACTTTTAACGCTTACTGAGTGTTCAGGTCTGCTTGTGCACAGAACAGAATATCAGCTACATGTAATTTCTGATCAATGTGGAGATAAATTACTCCATCTTTAGCTTATTCTGGGATGTCTGTTGTGCAGGGGCAGAGCGGAGAGAAGAAAAAGTAACCGATTGAAATTTTATGAGGATTAATTGCCAAAGATTTTGATCTGATGGTTGTTTTCTCCTTTTGTCAGAGGGTTTTATGGTTTCAAAGTTGTTAAAAACAGCATAAAATTCTCAGTGTTCTAATGCTAACATTAAGGTTTTGTCTAAAACCAAAAAATATATTCTTTTAATTATAACAGTAGTTAAAGAAAAGCAGCAAATCTTCACAATTTATACCTTAAAAAAATGTCTTCAGTAAAAAGTTTTCAAAATATGAAGCTCAGATACTGAACTTGGAGTCTTTACTCAGCCAGAATCTCAACACTCACACACAATTCACTCATTTTTTTAGTTTCAGTGCAGTTTACACTTTCTGTACTGTAAAAAGATCCATAAATACGTTTAGAAAAGTTTTAAAAAGATGCTTTTTATGGCGCTATTTATGAGTCCTTTAGTGATGCTGGTGTGACTGTGTTTAAAGGTTTGTATTATTTATTATTGAAGAATCGACTGATGAGGTAATGGTTTCAGGTTTAAAGAATTTCCTGGTTCTGGTTTGTGATATGTTAGAATTTCCTGCTTTCCTGTTTTGTGTTTGGGTTTTGGCTGGGGATTCGTCGCTTTGGATTGAGGAAATTGTCTGAATGTTTAGTTTTTATGACTCTTTTTAAACATCAGGAAGGAGCAGTCGGAACTGTTATGCACCAAAATGGATCGTGTGCTTCGTTGCTTTGCCAGTGTTGGGTTTGGATAATAAACATTTGTCAAGGGCTTGGCTTTTTCATTTGTCTGCACCTCGTATGGAAACACACACCAGACTGTTGAATGATGTGTGTGATTGATTTTTGGGAGCTGCAGTAAAGATGAATAGTTGATTTATTAACTTATTATTCAGCATCAGATTCCCACTACATGAAGACGTCTTTTTCACTTGGACGAACTCTGCCTAGCAACAGCGCGGCCAATCACAGCGCAGCCACAGGATGTTAGACGGAAACGCTGAAAAGATGGACGGTAATGTCAGATGAGTGCTGCTGGTATTGATTTGGTGCTCTGACTTGTCCTTCATTGACTGTGTGTGAAATGGATCTCATGTAAGCATCAGATCAGCTGGAATCATCCAGTCTGAATGTATTTAATGTGATTGTGCTGTTGTCATGAATTTAACTTTTTGTTCTTCTCTCTATAAATCTACTCTAGTTAAATACTGAAGTGTAATAAGACAGTAACTCATTCAGTAATAAGGTTTGTTCTGAAGCAGGTTTTCAGACGTTTCATTAGAATTACATTTACTCGAGCTTAATATAAATTGTTGTTTATCAAATTGCCAGAAATGATTTCTGATAACATAAAGTCACTGCCTTTACTGTCTGTTAAAGCACTGATCATGATCTGTGTCGCCCACAAACCCATTCTGAACCAGAAAAACTCTGATATAATCGATTAACAAGAACGTAATTAGTGTTTTAGACGTGTGGCGGTGTCCTTTAGTGATGAAATAAAGATGTATTAGTGTAAATATAAATCCTTTATTAAGGAAAATCTAAACATTTACTGGTTCTTTTCTGTTCTTTTTGCAGTAAAATATTTATATTGTGACTGTTTGTTGGACAAGACAAACAACTTCAAGTTACTTGGCAACATTATTTGGGTCTCTTAGAAATTGTGATTTTTTTTTTCATCATCTGACATTTTTCAGACTAAATGTTGGTTTATTTTTTTTTGAGTTGGAAAAACGCCAAACTTAATGAATGTAAACAGGGAATATTGGTGATGACCCGCTTCAGAGGCACTGTCTGCACCACACATTATTATTATTATCATTATTATTTATAGTATTCGCTAGGGGAACTGTGTGTATTTTGAAAATGCAGGGTGTTAAATGAGTGGACCAACACAGCACTAAATGCGTCCAAAGCCTTATCTCATCCTGTGTTTGTCTCTTCTGTCTGCAGTACTGGATCAATGAGTTCACCAGCTCTCTGGGCATTGGAGTCTTTCACTCAGGGATTGAGATCTATGGAAGAGGTAAGGTTCCCCAGAAAGCCCACACCGCCTACATCAGGTGGTCTGCCTCAGAAAGGAGGCAGTTTTTATAGCTCATAAAACCTACGTCACTGTGTTTCCTTCCTAGAATATCTGTCCATAAATGTGCTGTATGTCACAGAGATGCCTTTTGTTTTGTAACTTCACCGTTTAAAATCGGTGTTCTGGTTGTGTGTGTTCAGAGTTTGCCTATGGAGGACACCCCTACCCATTCTCAGGGATCTTTGAGATCACACCAGGAGACGCAACTGAACTCGGCGAGACCTTTAAGTTCAAGTAAGTGGATATTTGGTGTTTATATGAGATGCATCAGCACAGGTGTGTTTCCTGGATGTCCGTGTGCCACTGCTGTCGCTGATGTTGAAGCAGTCGGTCTGTTCTCCGGTGTGTGTGATGGTTGCTGTCAGGCAGTTAGGCGGATTTATTGGATGTCTAACAGTCGGTAAGCTAAGCAGTCAGTTCATTTGTGTGTCAGCAGTTCAGTCTGGTTGCATCTCTTAAGTCTATCAGCTAACAGAGTCGTCAGTGAAGTAGCAAGTCATCCAGCAGTAAAGTCCACCAGAGCTCGGCTATGCAGTGAGAAATCCATCAACACCAAAGATAAACACTCTAATTCATGATGTGTCTGTTCTAGACTGACAGCCAGAGAAAGATGGATAATTTATTGATCCATGAAGGAAGTTTAAGCAAAAACTAGCTACAAAATGAAAGAAATGCAACACCAGATGTTCAAAACTGTCAACAATACGTCTGTCGTAGGGCTGGGACTTTAGCACGTGAATGTTGATTAATTAATTACAGAGAAAATAATGTGTGCAATGATGGTAAATAAAGTGACTTTGAGTCCATCAAATAAAGCAGAACACACAGCACTGCATTAGGTCCAGGACTTAGTTAGCCTCTCCTGGGAGTTGAAAAGTCCTAAGAGCTGTGAGGACAAAGGATCTGTGAATCTGTCCGCTGAGCAGCTCTGTGACTGAACACACTCCTCTACCTCATTATGGTAGCAGCTGGCTGTTACTGTTAGCTTCATGTGAACCACAGAGCATCTCTCCTCTTAATGCCGCCTCCCCGGCATCGAAGAGAACCCTGGAAACCATGGACTGGTCTGATAGCATCCACCACCATCTGCTCAGTATCAGATATATTCATCTGCAGACACAAAATCATCCGAGAACTTCTGTGTCCAGTGAATATCTCTGAATTTACCTTAATATGAGGAGTATAAGGTGAAGATGGAGGTCTCCTGTAGTGTTCCTCTGCTGCTCTCTACAGTCTTAATTACTGAGGTGTGGGTCCACCTGCCGACTGACCAACTTTTCTCTAATTAAGATGAGCTGAAAGCACTGGAGAAACCACAGAGCGTGTTTCTCAGAGTACTACGCCCCTTCTTCAGGGTAGCATCTTCTACATCCACCTTTTCCTGGTAGCTAAACTGCTACTATCTGCGTCCACTCAGTAAAAATGAGGCTCCTTCTGAAGGGCCAGACCTCTGCAGCAGACTGGGAAACAGTAGGAAAAGCTGGATAAATGATCTGCTGCAAGGTGTGCAGGTGACCTGAGCCGGCAAAGATGGAAACACAACACACTTTTTCTACCATTTGAAAAGCCCAAAATACACAAAGCTGCAACGTCTGCGCTCCCAACTTGCTAGCACTAGCATGAGGAGATACCTGAAGCTGAGACTACCAGAAAACAACCTCTGAACAAGTTCATTTCCACCACATTCATCACATGCAGGACTCTGTGTTGGTGGCCCTGTGCGAGGTCAGGATGATCATTAAGCTGCTGGAAAGTAGGACTTTTGTAACTTCAGTGACCTTTGGTATTCACATTTAAGCCTTTGATGCACAGCATGGGTCAACAGTGAGCCATGTTCAAGGAAAATGAGTTTCTCTTTACCCATGCTGTGCATCAAAGGGTTAAAACTGTGTTCTTGTGAAATGCGTAACATATCTGCATGTAGAAAAATATATTTTGGCTTCATGTTTGTCAGATGTGACATTAGAACGCCCCAGTTTAACTCTGTTCTGAATAGTTTTAGGTCACACCTGTCTGAGCAAACCACAGCTGCAGCAGCATGACACGTTTAGGGAACGCTGGTAAATTCTAGTGTCTGTTGATAAGAAAATGTTCAGCAATCGATGTGTTCTGCCTGTGACAAGGTTGGAGGTTTCTCATTTGGTCACCCCAGTGAAGAATAAGACTGTAAGCAGAGGAGTAATCATGCTGTCTGCTTTACCTACTAATGTATGATCTGCTCAATACACCATCAGAAGATACCTACTGAACTAAACAGGAGCAGTCAAATAATGATCTTCCACATGATCACTTTCATTTGTTTACTATGAAAGCCAGAGTTTCCAGGTGTGTTCTGTGTCCAAAGCTGGTATCTTCCTGCAGTGAAATCTATGGGTTTCTGCTGCTACATGAAGAAGACATGTGGCTAGAAGGCACAGCAGGTGACACACTTTTTATACTTTCACGTTTTTTTTTCTCGTGGCTCTCGGTCACTGACTTGGACAGAGTAAAGTCGGAGAGAACAGAGGACTGAACAGGAAAAACTGTGCAATTTCTCCTCACTTTTCATGTGACGGTGACACGAGAAAAGCTGGAAAAACTGAGAGAAAAAATGCAGCATGAAGGAGGTGAAACCCCAAAGATATTTACTTAATTGTGACATCAGGCAAAGAAAAGCAGCAAATCTTTATGACTGAGAAGCTGAAATGTGGGCATTTTTGTTGGATTTATAAACGTCCAAGGTGTCAAATCTGAGGCTCACGGTCCAAACCTGACCTTCCAGAGGGTCCGATCCGACCTGTGGGGACGATTTTATGAAATGTAAAAATTACAGAGAAGACATTAACTTCACATTTTAAATTTATAAAACCATAAATTTAGAATGATTCCTAGACCATGAAAAGTTGTTTAGATCTTAAAGTAAAATGCTAAATTGTTCTTTGTCATTCTGTCTCATTTTTGTAATATTTTGTCGTGTCTAATTTTGCTTAATTTTAGTGATGCCAGTTTGCACTTAGCTGTATATAGATTATTATGATCAGTTTATCAGGTAGTTGTCTCATGTTTAACCCTCCTGTTGTCCTCATTTACAGGCATCAAAAAATATTGTTTCCTTGTCTGAAAAAAATCCAAAAATTCACCAAAAAAATTCACCAAATTTCTGAAAATTTGCAAAACCTTCAGGAAGAAAATTCCAATAATTCCTTTAAAATTTCCCTTAAAAGTTTAAATAAAAATCCCCCAAATTTGGCAGAAAATTCTTGTAAATGTTTTCAGAAATAAGTAAAAATCTTCCAAAAGAATCTTAAAAACATTTAATGTGATTACATATATATCAGTATAACTTCTAATATTTTCTTTAAGAACATTTACAAAAACATCTGTTTACAATTTTTTTGTCAATGTTCTTAAGAAACATTTTAACATTTTTTTCCCACCAAAAAATGTTCAAAGATTTCCAAAAAAATGTTGAAAATGTGGACACTAGAGGTTTCACTGTGAAAAGTTTTTTTTTTTTTTTTTTCACATTTTCAAACTTTAAACGGTTCAACTTGACCTGCAGGACGACATGAGGGATAAACAATTTGTTTTGTTTTCTTGCTTCTAAGATGTGAAACCTTGCTGCTCTACAGTGTAAACATAATGCCTTTGGGTCACTGGACGGTGGGAAATGTGGAAGTTTCAGTATTATGATGCCCTTTTTTAAACACATAATGAGCAGTCAGAGCTGTTTTGCACCAAAATGAATCATCACACTCTTCATGTGAAAAGTCTGAAACTAAGAGCTTGAAACAGTAGATTTTGATGCACATTTGCACCCATAATGCCATCCAGTGCAGCTTTCAGCCACCTCTATGCTTCTGTGGCTGTAATGTTCTGTTTGCATCATTTGAGAGGCAGTTACGGTGTTTTTAGAGTAGACGGGGTGGAAAAGAACAAGCTGTGGGATCTGTAAGCCAATTCTATAAAACTCAGACGTGTTACGCTGAAAATAAATAGATTTATCTGTAAATGTGAGGCATTTCTTTGCAGGCCTGTTTTGTTAGATTTTTTTTTTTTACTGCAGTCATCAGAGTGGGTGAAACAGTAGAACACCCAGAGAGTTCAATGTGTTTAGTGTGTCTGCCCAGAGCTGCTGTGTGTTACTTCTGCTCTAGTTGATCTGCCCTGTGGCGCACACACACACACACACACACACACACACACACACACACACACACACACACACACACACACACACATGTTTGTTTTTCTATACCGGTGGGGACTTACCATTGACTCCCATTCATATCTAACTCCTAACCCTTACCCTGACCCTAACCTTAACCATCACCAAATCAATGCCTAACCCTAAACAAACGTTTTTGCACTTTTACATTTTTTATTAACAACAATATGGCCCAGAAAACGGTGTTGCCACCCGTGGGGACCTCATTTTAGGTCCCCACCGTAAGACAAGTCCCCACCTTTATAGCAAATAGTCAGGTCAAAGTCCCCACCGGAATAGCAGAAACAAGTACGCACACACACACACACACACACACACACACACACACACACACACACACACACACACACACACACACACACACACACACTTTCTGTCTCCATCCAGGCCACTAGACTATAAGTGTGGATCATCTGGGACCGATGTCTGCTCATCGTTCATGGTGATGCGTCCTCGCTGATCCTGTAAAATGTGAATTAATGCAGGATGTGAACAAAAACTACAGTCGCCTTTAAACTAAACCAAAGGATAAAAGAATAGATTAAAGAATAAAATCAATGGCAGCTGTAACATTTAGTGGTTGCTCTTTGTATGGCAGTTTGACACATCCAAAGAAAGTCCAGATTATTTACACAGAGCAGAAATAGAAAACTTTATTGATCCCCAAACAGAAATTCTGTTGATCCAGTTGTGACCACCACCACGGTAGAAAATATTACAACAGCAGTCCTTCTCCAAGGCTGCTCAGACAGATGAACATTTAATAAAAAATCACCTGAGTCCAGGCGTGTGTTCGTTATGTACGGATACCGGATCACGTGACCTAAACATGTAGCGGGCGCCTCAGAAACACCCCCACAGTTTAATCAGCTGTTCCTTGGATCATTTCTGATGGATAAGTCCTGATAAGTCCTCAGAGGTGGATTTGTAGTAGGATCACAATCAGCTGATGTAGTGTTCACTGGTTGTCATGGTTACAGTGACGCTGTGCTGCTATCTGGTAATGATACAGAAATGTAATTTTATTCACCTGTTCCTCACTGCCTTATGAGTTCTTATTTATAATTGTGTAACACGTTTGTTCAACTGCTGTTGTTTTAAATATGCTTCATAAACACATTTGACTTGACTCGACTAAGTTAAAGTAGAAAAACTGTTAGAGAAAAATGTGGGCTCTTTAATGAGGCTCATCATTAGATAATCCGCTCCCCTTACATGATTATATAAGCTGACTACATTCTGTCTGCCTGAGGGCAAATTAAAGTGAAGACAGGAATTCCTACACCTCAGTAAATGTATGTTAGAGTGGAGAAACATTATATATATAAGTCAATCGTTTTGTTTCAAAAGTCTGAAAAAATATGTGAAGCATTTCTGTTTGCTGTTCTTGCTTTAGGCTCACCGATTGTGCAAAAGAGCTTTAAAGCAGAAACGCCCTGGAGTCCCTCTAGATGTTTGCTTAGTGAGTCATAACTCTGACATCTTCACTTCCACGTGTCTCTGCAGAGAAGCCATAGTCCTGGGCAGCACAGACTTCACTGAGGAGGACGTGGAGCGGATCGTGGAGGAGATGGGGAAGGAGTACAAAGGAAACGCCTACCACCTCATGCACAAGAACTGCAACCACTTCTCCTCAGCGCTGTCAGAGGTGGGTACAAACACACACACACACACCACATCAGAGGACACACACTGTTCCCCAAACACACCAGTTTACAAGTTACAGTCAGCACTGAAGTTACATGGACTTACCCAAAAAAAAGAAAATATAAGGGGATGTATGTCCTCAGAACATGAGCAATGCAAGTACACACACACACACACACACACACACACACACACACACACACACACACACACACACACACACACACACACACACACACACACACACGTTTGTACTTCTATCTTAGTGAGGACATCCATAGGCGTAATGCATTTCCTAGAGCCTTACCCTAACCTTAACCATCACAACTGATTGCCTAAACTTAATCCTTACCCTAACCCTAACCAAACCTCAATTCATACCTGTTCTCTAAAAACAAGTCTTCACCCTCAAACATGGCTGTTTCAAAGTGAGGACCGGCCAGAATGTCCTCACTTTGTAAAAATGTCCTCACTTTGATAGTTAAATGCAGAAAATGGTACTCACCATGTAGCAAGTACAAGAACACACACACACACACACACACATACACACACACACACACACACACACACACACACACACACACACACACACACACACACACACACACACACACACACACACTGTTTAGCTACCATAGCCTGATGTGAGGTGTAGAAAATGTTTTCCTTTAACCCTTTAAAACCCAGCATAGCGTCAACTCAATGACTTGTGCATTGATTTTTGATTGGTGGTAGATTTGAAACCAGATCAGATCGATCATTCTTTTTGCATATAAAATCTGGGGAGTTGCGCTAACATTTCACACGCTCGCCGGGTCTCAGAGCGCTTTTTAGCTGCAGTGATGGGTTTGTAAAATAAAGCACACATAACAAAAATATTTCAGGGTCTCAAATTTTGTACTGTTATCTATTTTGTTTTGTTTTTGTTTGTTTTGTTTACAGGTTACAAAATTGACCATATCTCAAAAAGCAAGTTCTATACAGACTCCAGATCAATTTCCTGTGGTTCCAAAGGATATTGTGCAGCTTTTTTACATTTACAAATTTGAGGGCTACAGCTGTGCAATTTCTGTATTTTTAAATATGTGAAAAAAGAAAACCGATTTTCATTTTTTTTTAAGGTTTGTTGAACTTTTTATTGTAGTAGTTTAGACATAAGTCAATACATAGTATTGAAACTTGGGATATAAGGCATAGGCCTTATATCCCAAGTTATATTGATGTAAAGCAAAAAAAAAAATTACTTCAAAAAATGGCACTGCAGCATATAAGAATGTAAGAATATGTCCTGGAGGACTATGGTGGGTCTTAAAGGGTTAAAGAGTGGAACTACAACTACATCCTGATTTCCTCTTTCCTGTTGGGAGTGTGTGTGTGTGTGTGTGTGTGTGTGTGTGTGTGTGTGTGTGTGTGTGTGTGTGTGTGTGTGTGTGTTCTTGTACTTGCTACATGGTGAGTACCATTTTCTGCATTTAACTATCAAAGTGAGGACATTTTTACAAAGTGAGGACATTTTGGCCGGTCCTCACTTTGAAACAGCCATGTTTGAGGGTGAAGACTTGTTTTTAGAGAACAGGTATGAATTGAGGTTTGGTTAGGGTTAGGGTAAGGATTAAGTTTAGGCAATCAGTTGTAATGGTTAAGGTTAGGGTAAGGCTCTAGGAAATGCATTACACCTATGGATGTCCTCACTAAGATAGAAGTACAAACATGTGTGTGTGTGTGTGTGTGTGTGTGTGTGTGTGTGTGTGTGTGTGTGTGTGTGTGTGTGTGTGTGTGTGTGGTTTCAATCGGCTTATCCTGCTGTGACTAATGAGCAAGGAGTCTTACAGTTAGCATCTAGCGCTGAGACGGGGATTAGGACACCGATACAAGCCCAGACATGCAGAGCCAGCTGGCAAACACACACATACTAACTACACGCAAAGAGAAATAGACAGTTCCAAGTGCACGTTTAAACACGCTGATGCAGAACTGCATCGTGTCTGTGCAGTGTACACAAAATGAAAGAGGAATCCAGTGAAACACATCCAGAGTCTCCACAGAGCAGCAGTTCTCCCTTCAGGATTTCATTCTGCTGTTTACACGGAGGTTTGGCTCAGAGACACGCAGAGGAGAAGACGATCGGACACGATGACGCTCTTTGCAGCTGTCAGACACGAAGCATGACAATTATCTCTGTGCAGAGAACGTTTGATGTACGCGACTCCCTCCTTTTGAAAAGCAAATCAACACCCTGTAGCCTGATAGCGCTCTGAGTCCATTATCTGTACACATCTGCTGCTCATCTGAGGGACGGAGGGGAAATCACGAAACCAGACGCAGGAATTAAGGACGTTTAAATGCAGGATGCTCTACTGATTTAGCCCACCTGCTGCAGAAGAGCCTCACTAGGTTGGTGAAGAAGATCAGGGAAATGTTTTTCACGTCTTTAGCAGTAATTTTTGTTGGTAAATGAGAGACCTTAGAATAGGACATGTCTGCATCTTCAGACCACTAACAGGAAGTGAGTTCAGTGACGTACGTGCGTTACGTTAAGGACTGCTGTGATTGGTGGAACTCACGGGAGGCGGGAGAAAATTACAGAAAAGTTGCAGTGATTGGACAAACTAGCAAGGTCGTGCAGAATTCACAGATTGGTTAAATTTGCATTAATGTTTGCCGTTGAAACCTTGATGGTGTGAGGCTGATTTGTTTTCCCACAGATCTCCTTCAGCAGCCTAACATCTGCTTCCTTCAGTCAGAGGCTGCTTTAATGAACAGACCTATAACAGCATTTCCCGGCTTGCTCTTTCTCCTCAGATCCTGTGTGGCAGGGAGATCCCTCGCTGGGTCAACCGGCTGGCCTACTTCAGCTCCTGTGTGCCGTTCCTCCAGAGCTGCCTGCCCAAAGAGTGGCTGACGCCCGCCGCCTTACAGTCCAGCGTGAGCCAGGAGCTCCATGGAGGAGGAGAGCTGGAGGAGGCCGAGGACGCCGCCGCCACCGCCTCCCTGGCCTCCATGTCGCCCTGCTCGCCTTCGTCCTCCTCCAGCCCTTCCTCCTCTTTGCCTCGCCACTCTCGCCACCAGCCCCGCCGGTAGAAGCTGCTGGGAGACCCGGGGCTGGACTTTGTAGGCAGAAAAACACCTGCAGCAGCTGACGGGTCCAAGCTGCAGCCAAAAGTCCTGGAGCACGGCGCTGAACCTGTTCAGAGCGTCAGCCCAACCTCTACAGCGACGACAGAAGGGTTTTTCCTCACAGAAAGGAAAGGAGCTGTTACTGCTGACAAAGGCAGGAAACATCCTTTCATCTCTCCGACCCACACAGAGTCCAAACTGTTTCCCTTCAAGTCACTTTTACTCATTTACCCGCCAAACTTCTGGGTGTTTGTCCACAGGAGTTCCTTAAACTTTACCAGCCCCGTCCAGATTTTACCAGTGCTTCCACTGTGAAAGGAGATCCTAATAAAACAACAGGCGTTTGGGCTGGTGTACGGCCTGGAGGGTTAGCCACTTGTTGCTGATTTTCCAGTTGTTTGGAGGTAAAAAAATCAAACTTCTATCAGTCAGGTGAAGCTGCTTCATGCTGACTTAGTGTGTTATGGATGTTTGTCTACCTTTAGGTCAAACACACATCAGGCCTTAACGTGTTCTAAAAATACTGTATTTACTGTAAAGGCAGCAAACGAGTGAGAAGTCACGCGTCAGAGCGAGATGTGGTGATCGTCAGAAATAGCTGTGAAGACCGAGAACAGACATCTGCTGTGAAAATGAATGAGGGGATTACCACATCATTAAAACCAGAAGAAGTGCTGTTCAGATCATTCTTTATGCATTTTTCTCACCTTTTGCTTATTTTTTAATCGTACTGTTTATCTTTACTGCTCCAAACTCTAAAATCCATTAAAATCAAACTCTTTTAGAAATTTAATTGTGGTTTTAAAGACACACAGTCTGAGCGCTGGTGTAATTTGACGTGTGGCTGGTAAATGGACGTTTCTGAAAGCAGCAGGTGGATTTAGGAATCTCTAAATGCCTCAAAATGCTGTGAGCGCATCAGGACCTCAGCCTCTTATTTTTCTGTCACAGAAGGCTGGAAGTCGACTACAATCACCCTCATGGACACAAACACTGAGCAGAGCCGTGTCCATCCTGAACACCTGGATGGGTTCGGTTTCAGGTAATCTCTGCTTCCCCGTCTCACTCTGATGTCAAACCTGTAGCAGCTGTAAAGTCCTCCCTCCCATCATGGAATCATCACGCGTGATGGGATGAAACCAAACAATCTGACACATGCTTTAAATGTTCCTGTATGACTTGTTTCAGTGCAGGCAGTGGCTTCAGCCCTTTCAGACGCTCTGTTAAAGTGACGGCATTCTGACTTTTTGTTTCCGTTCCTCACGGCTGCTTTCACACATGATTATTAATAATTATTGAAGGCAATGCCGTTGTTGCACACATCTCTGATATGGTTTAAGGGATCGACCGATGTGGTTTTTCAGGGCCGATACTGATGGTGATTATTGGTGATGATGAAAGAACAATAGCTGATATTTTAAGGCGATACACAGTAAATGTTGTACGTAGCATCATTCAATAGCATAGAACCTGCCATCCATGGCTAGGTGTTTTTATGATTAAGGCGTCTCCTAGCAGTGGGATGATGTAGCGTAGCTTTAGCTGCTGTGAGAGCAGTAAAGTTCCTGCTTTGTGGCGGTGGATTGGGTTTTTATTCAGGTTTTATAGGTTGGGTTTCTGATAGACACTTTGCTGAGACCACAGAGTAACTTGACACCAGAGCTGAAGTAGAGTTAGTAAGCGATAATAGGACGAACAATACCGATAATCAGGAAAATGCCGTTATCAAACCCCCGATAATACACCAATAATCAGCTTATCCCTACTATGATGCTGCAGGTATTTAATGTTTTTATTAATAAACTCAGAGGAAAGACTCCTAAATACCTGGAAACAACAAACTAAACTTTTTCCTCCATGAATAGTGAGTCTAATTTAGGGAGAGATCGATTATTGGCCGATATTTGGTGTTTTTGATGGATTAAATGCTCCACTTCAGGTGTGATGCTGCTCCTCAGTCCGTCGTCACTCTGTGGTCTCAGAAACAAAAAAATATCTGAACAAGTTGCCACAAACCAGGAGATTAGCTTCTTGGCTAGCAGCTAAGTTAGAAGGCACAGATGAACCTGAAACAGTAAATTAATAATGCTTTAAGATATGAGTCTTAGTGGGTCATAAAGTGCTAGAACAGTGAAAGATTAAGAAAAATTTGTCACAAATATTAACACAAATTCAACCAATCTCCATAAATTCTGTGCAATTTTGTCCTGTCACTGCAACTTTTCTGCAATTTTCTCCCGCCTCCCGTGAATTCCACCAATCATAGCAGCCCAAACATAATGCAGGTACGTCACTGAATTCACTTCTTTATTTATGGTGTGAAGATGCAGTCATGTCCCATTCTAATGTCTGTCATTTACCAACAAATATTACTGCTAAAGACGTGAAAAACTATTCCCTGATGTTCTTCATCAAAGCACAGCTAAACTGTTTTACAGCCGTGAAATATTGTGGTGGAAAACAAACGAAAACCATCGACTGACAAACACTTTTCTACCAAAACATATCAGGAGAACGTCTGGAAGGAGCAGAAACAGAGCAGACAAACATGCTTAAAACATCGCAATTTTTTTAGAAATGCTGCAGCAAATTCAGGCATGTTAGGGCCACAACAATCTGGAAAGAACCCGCAAAATCCTGGAGGGACTGAACATTACATCCAATATTGGCCTTTGTTGAGTACCAATAATGGTGTCGGCCCTGAAAGACAGATGTCAGTAATGTGACCCGTCTTAACTGCAGTAAAGTTGTATTTTTAATGGACATTTCAGAGCTGCTGTGAAATTGCAGGACAAAGTTAATGAGAGTGTTTTGGCGATTTTAAACTGTTTTTTTTAGACCGCTACTGGTGCTGAAATGTTTAAAAGCCTTCCCCCTAATCGACTTGGAGTGTGCTGTGATCTGGTGCTGATCTGTTAACGTGACGTCCTGCATTCAGACCGAACCGTGAACGTTACAAGTAGTAAGAGTTTAGTGATCGGCCGTCTGATGCCGGCAGATTAACGGAGGACCAGTCTGAAAGGGGCTTTGGAGATTAGACGTTTCTTTCTCAGTAGCAGCTGCCGAGGTGCCTTTTGAGCAAGGCACTGAACCCACAATGTTCCAGTGACCAGCAGCAGAAGGCTGTGGTTGTACTGGACGGCTCCCAGTCGTCTGTTTCCTCACATCCGTGTCCAGTTGGGGACGGCACACGTCACCGACACGTTTCAGGTTTCCTTTTGAAACTTTCTACTGTAGTTTTCACTGAAATAAGTCTTTTCTAACGTTTCCACCAGAAGATGCTGCTTCTCCTGTACGATCAGCTCCTCAGTTCAGACTCCGGTAAAAACACGAGTGACGATGTGAAACGAGACCTGTGGATGTGCTGGAAGTCTGAGGACAGTCAAATCTGAAAAACAAACTCTTGTTTATGTTTTTTAAATCCTTATTGTATTTCTATGATATAAAGACTCTTCTGGCCTTTTTGTCTGTTTTGTTTGATAAACTCAGGACTCTAAAAGGCTTTGTGATCTCATCCTTTTTTATCCACAGTTTGTTTGCGTTGTCGTGGCTTTTTCTAATGCAGTAGTCACTCCATAGAGCTTTTCAACGGCACGCTGTGGCGGTGCGTTTTTATACTCCTCTCTTTCATAAGAAAAAGAGCTTTTGTTTACAACTCGTATGTTTGTGAGTCTGTGCTGCTTCTTGTTTGTTTGTTCTGTTTTGAATGTGTGAGTGTAACGTTTCAGTTTGGATGACTGCGCCAAACTCCCCTCAAACACACACACAGATATACATGGTCAAAAAAGATGCACTTCAACAAATGTAGCACTGATTTCCACACGTCTGCAACATACTGCAGCGCCTTTAAGAGATTGGATGCTTCCTTTTAGTCCTGGAGCTGATTTTAAGGTATTTTTAGTAACGTTTTGCCACAGAAGCACCTCTTAGTGACATCTGTTTTCTAACAAACACAACTGAAGGAAAACCAGCACATTTATGTGAGTGGAAGGGTTTAACGTGGGGTACTGTCAGCTTAGTTTTCAATGTTTGTTTTTAATGCACACGCTGATGACGGCGCCCTCTGCTGGCTGTTATCTGTACTGTTACGGAGGTTTCCTTCTGCTGGTTTTCTGCTGTCCTACATCATCTCTGTCCACTCATCAGACACTAATTATCCACCAGCTAAACACATTTACAACATTCAAATGACCAAAGATAGCTCTTACTTTTTGCTTTTTTTTCTCATTTTCATTCTTCGTAAATGCGATCAGATTCCTACGAGGAGTTCATTTGTGCACCGCTCGTGCACTGAGCTATGAAAGCAGATCTGGAAACCTCTGACCTTTCAAGCCCCACAGAAACTGACTTTAGCTGTTACTCTGTCAGAGACTTCAGTGGAGCCGGACACGTTTGTACCCTGTTGGAAAGTTATTAAAGAATTCTACAATCTGTGACTCCTGTGTCATGATTGCTTAATAAATTAGTTCATTGGTTTTGCTCCCTTAAGTTGCAGAAAAATGATCAGCGATGGCGACTGTTTCATTTGTTTTCACATTAAATGTACTTATTTGCCTTCTTGGATGAGGAAGTAGCTCTGATGCTGCTCAGCCAGGACTGCTCATTCATTCACTTCTCTTTTTATAGTTTATCCAACACTGAAGTCAGTCCTGGTCACCATTATTGGCACCCATGAAATTTAAATACATGATGTAGAAAATCTCCTGAAAAAGTGAGTCTAGTGAACCAGCTTTGGTCTACAGACAACTCATGTTTGATACCAAACAGCAAATGATAAAACTACAATTTAAAAAACAATAGTAGGGAAAAAATAGAGAAACGGAAAGATTGTGCTGTGAAATCGGTATCGGCACTCTTTAAATCAGTGTGGAGAAGAAAACCGCTATTAATCAGAAATTCAAATCACCTGGTGATAAACTCAGTGCCCACAGGACATGAATTAGAATGAATGATGACTTTAATGTTTTAAAAAGCCACATGTTCTTTCCTGTTGCTTCTAAAGGGTATAAGGCCATCTGCAAGGACGTTGGTATCTTGGTTTCATCAGGATGCTTAAGAAGTCTGCTGAGCATGGAACTGTCAAGAACCTGCCTGGACTTGGTGGAGAAGAGGAAAACTGATGAGAAGTCTTTGAAGGTTGGCGCAAATATGGAAAAAACATCACGTAAAACATCCAAAGACCTGAAAGCTGACCTGGAAACATCACGTAGCGTACGCCACTAAACCAAGCAGGACTTCATGGTGAAGGCAAAGGAAGGAACCACTGCTGACGAAAGGCGTAAAAAAGAACGACTGATTTTTGCCTGGACAAACCACGATCCTTCTGGGAAAATGTTTTATGGACAGACTAAACAAAAATAGAGCTTTTGGCACAACAACAATTTGTTTACAGACAGCGCAATAAAGCACATGAGGAAAAGAAGACCGTCCCAGCAGTTTAGCCTGGTGGAGGATCTGTCATGTTGGGGCCTTTGCTGCATCTGAAAAAAATGCCCCTCTGAAATCAAGAAACAAAAACTTATTTCAAAGAACTTTTACCTTGAAATAAGTGAAAATATCTGCCAATACAACAAGTGAAAAATGGCTCTGTAAGATTTCTTGAAATAAGATGTGATATGTTGAATATTGAGATCTTAAAATTAGCTGGGAAACTTATTCTAAGCTCTATTTTACCAGGATTGTCAAGCTTAGATGTCTTAAAATAAGCCAGACATGCTAAAAACTGGCAGTTTTTCACTCAAAATAGATTTTTGCTTTCATGTAACCTCCTAATTTGAGATGTACTAAACTTATTTTGAGTTGTATGGAGAGAGGGGGAGAGACTTTTTTCCCCTTTCATCTTTTTTGTGAGGAGGGAAAGAGGAAAAAGAGAAAAAAATGCTTACATTAAGAATGTTTCATTTTTTGTTAACTGAATGCACAAAATGAAATTATTGTTCTGTAATTTTGTAACCAAAATAAACCATTCATTCATTCATTCATTCCCTCCATGTCCTTTCAACTTCCTCATGTCATTTGCCTCCAGCCCCCGCTCAGGGAGAAAATAGAAATGTTACACCGCCACCTACTGGTCTCAGACAGCTACTGCAGACATCAAGGTTTCACATCATTTACAGCAGGATATATGGATAGACTATATATAGATTAACCCTTTATTGATCCCACAGTGAGAACATTTTTGGTGTTACAGCAGCAAACAGAGCACCACTTAGTGCATTGATATAAATAGGTACTTTCTCCTACAACAAAAATATGAATATTTACAGAAAGAAATCTATGAAAATGCACATGCAGCAGTTTGACTCCGGTCTGATAAAGTCACACAAACACACATGTGGCTTCACTGCTGATCCTCTGTAAGGATGTGTGTTTTACCCGGGATTCACCTTTATCTGTGTTTTACAAACCGTGCATCAAAGCGTTCCATGTGGAGCGTTTTAGAGGCGATGAGTTCCACCGTGTGAGTAGAAAATACCAGGACTGCCTGTTCTTACTTTTATTTTCTTAAACTGTTAACGTTTTTTATATCATATTATCTCTGTAATAACTTCCAGGAAGGCTAATCAGTTTGTTGTTTTTACATCGAAATGACATTTTAATTACATAAATTATTCACTTTTCTTTGTTTGAGGGCACATTATGCTGTTATTACATGAAGAGTGGACTCCTGGAATGCCACCTGTGGACCCAAAACTATGATTTTAAAGACACTTTAGACAGTGATGTAATCTGAAATGACAACAGAAGTTAATTTGTATGAAAAGGCCTAAAAGAACAACCATCAATAAAAAATACAAACACTCATATTTTCAGCTGAACTAAAGACAGACTTTGTGATTTTTCTGCTCACATGTTGTGTTGTTGTAAACTTAATCTTTCAACCCCCTGGAAACCAGCATTTGTCCTGTTTTTGCTCCTCAGTGACCCTAGACAGCCGGTTGTAATGTTTTCTGAGCAACACACCATACTATGACGTTTTTACAGTGAAGGTTCTACTATGGAACCAGTTTGACATGTTCAGGTGTTCTTTGTGTGAAAACTCAGAGGTTTCAGGGATCAGAAGGTGGTTTTCAACTTTCTTTGTTAACTTTCTGCTTCAACTTTAAACTAAATTTCCTTCACTAAGCAGCCCTCTGGACTTCCAGTAAGCTGTGTTCCTATTGGCTGTCCAGGTGGCTGCTTGGTGTCATCAGGAACACCTGAGCAGCTCAGTGTCTTCCTGCTTTATGTCTGCAGTCAAACATTTCCTCTGCTTCTCTTCACTGAACCGGGTTTGACTCCGTTGCTTTAGTTTGTTCTTCAGGCGTTGGCTTGCAGCTTCCAGCAGTAAAATCCTCTTTAATGTGTTTCTTGGTGTGTTTTAGGGCTTTGTACTGGATAGTTGTCTTGGTAAATGTGGTTCTTTAGCCACAGTTAGCACATGGTGCTAATGTGTGCAGTGATTAGTGGATTTGGTGCAGCTGAGTTGTGTCTTTATCTTGGCTGTAGTGAGTCTTTAGAGGTTTTTGGTTGTTTGTGAACCAACGTTGGTTGTCCAGAAGGTCAGAGTTCCTGTCCTGATTCTCTGTTTAAAGAGCTTCTCTGGTAGGCTGCAGGAGACTTTAGCGTTTGGGTTGTGCTAGTTTGGTTTTTGTACGGTTTCATTTGGATGATTATCTTGAGGCCCCTCCATGTGGTTTAGTGAGGTTTTCTGGAACAGTTCTACAAAGCAACCTGCAGCAGAAGAGACTTTAAGAGTTTTTAGGAAGTTCTGGAGACCAGACTTTAGAGCAGCACAAACATTTGTCAGCAGTTTGAGCAGGAGAAGGTGAGCTTCAGAGTAGAAATGAGAAGGAAACCTTGTTGACCCGTGTGGTGAGGTCCTGTACCAAGAGTTTGAGCAGGTTGTGAAGAGTCTGTAGTTCTTTGGTCTGAAAGCACCAGAAGAGGAGAAAACAGGAGATATTGTTGGTTCTTCTGTCGCTCTGCAGTTTCCTTAGACTGAATATCAAGTTTCTGTTTTAAATGATTTACTGTGTGAGCCCAAGAAGACTTCAATAAACTCCCTCCATCCCCTGAACACAACACATTTTATTAACATGTTTAATCTTTTTTTAAAATATTTTTGAGTTTTAATCATAGTTTTTTCTCTTTGCTTGTGTAGTTTTGTCATCTGTGTGAAAGGTGCTAAACAAATAAAGTTGAATTGATAAACTGAATAACTGATGAACTCATGATTGTGACAACAGAAGTATTTTATTGTGATTTAATTGTTTTATTTTTGATGTTGGGGTTAAAATCTTGACAAAAAAGATTAAAGAAATAAACTTAATTTAAAAAGCAATAAAATCAAAGGAAACAAACATTTAACACAAAACTTAAAAGAAAATATAAAATTTAATTAATATTAAATTGGGCAGAAAAACAGAAGATACAAAACATGCAATTGTGAAATTAAACATTCTTTAAACAAAAATATTAAACATTAAAGATGAAATATTTTAGATCATTAAACAAGAATATTAAACATTAAAAAAAATCAAAAACATTTAATCAGATTATTAAACCTTTAAAAAGACAAAACATTTAATTAAAAAATTAAATGTTTAATTAGAAAATTAAATCTTAAAGACAAAACTTTAAATAGGAATTAAACAGAAAATAAAATGAAGCATTTAAAAAGAAAATTAAACATTAAATGTGATAAAATGTTTAAAAAGAAAAACCTTAAAGATTTAATCTAAAAATTAAACATTCGGAGAGAAAACAAGCCGATAAAACATTTGAAAAAACAAATACAAAAAAGACAAAACATTTCAAAATCAAATCAGACATTAGACAAGAATAAAAGATGAGAAAAGAGCAAAACTAAAGATTTAAGAAGAATCAAACTAAAGACAAAACATTTGAAAAGACACCAGTTAGACTTTAGAAGATCAAATTAAACAGAAGAGACGATAAAACGATGAAAAAGAGCAAAAACAGATAAAGGTCTTAAAGCGTTTTCTAGTCTGAAATGAAAACATCAAGTTGTTTCTTCAAACATTTCCTCTTTCTATGTTCTTGGTTTGACTGTGGACAGATTTACTAAGAACTCATTTCAGAAAACTGCTTTCCAGATAAAGTCTACTAGTAGCTGAAGGCATCGATCAAACTAATGTTACCTTCTGATCTCCACAAACTTTACTGTTCAGTGAAGACAATCAAAGTTTGTTCAGGATTTCTAAAGAACCCACAGGTGAAGGTCTGAGAAGAACTCAGATGGATGGTCTAAATGTGAAATCAAGACTCATCGTCACAAGTTTTAAGGCTTCTGTTAACCACAAAGTTCAAACTAACAGAGAAAGTACTGAGAAACTTTTAAAACTTCAGTCCTCAGACTGTCTGAAGGTTCAAACTAACAGAGAACTGCTCAGGAACTCAGAAGATATCAGTCCTTGGACTGTCTGAAAGTTAAATCTAACAGAGATCTACTGTGGGCCTTAGAAAATTTCAGACTGAAAACTCAGGTCCTGAGGACTGGGGAGGTGTGGAGGCTTTGGAAAGTCTTGGAACTGAGGGTTCAACCCTCCAGCACAAAGGCTGAAGTCCAACCTCCTGAGAAGAATGGTCGAGATGAGACTCGAGTTTAAAAAAAAAACTTGAACACGACTACAAATAGAAGATAAATGTGCAAAAAAAAGAAGCATTAGTATCTGAGCAAGTAGCTCAGGGGGATAAGAGGAGAGACTACCAAGTGGAAGGTAGCAGGATCAAGACCCACCACTGGCAATTTTCTTTCTTTGTCGAAGTTTTTCAGAAAATTCAAGAAGGGTCTGGTCTTGAACCAGCAACCTGCAGCTCCATAGGCATATCCTTAACTCACTGAGCTACAGATCAGATAATAAAAACATAATTTCGTCGTTCCTTTGACATCGTAGTTTCCAAGTGACCACATGGGTGGAGTCAGGGCGGAGAGTAGGAGGGGAGGTGGGTGGCGGCCTCCCCCCTCTACCCCCTCTACCCCCCTCCACCGCCCACCACACCTTCCCCCGCCCGACGGTTTTCTCGAGTTTCTGGAGTTTCCACCAGGTCAGAGGCAGAACAAGTTGTCATGAAGAGGTGTTGAAGTCGGCGAGGATGGAGTGACTTTTTACAGCGACGAGAAGGAAGACTAGAAGAGCAGGTCTTTAACCAGCATCCCTAAAATCCATGGAGTCGCTCCAGAGAAATGAAGGAAGGTCAACTTTTATCAGCCTCCATCCAGATGTTCAACTTGATATCTTTACTTTGAGATTTTTAGCACCACAAACCTTTAGTATCACACTTTATGATCATTTATTAGGACTTTAATGGAATCCAGCAGCAGATTTAGTTTTTGTTCACAAACTTTATTCTTGTCGTCGTGGGACTGCAGGATTTAAAACTGTTCCTTCTATTTGACCTCATGTTTATTAGTTTTAGTGCAGAAAGTTATTTTAATTGTCCATTAGTCTCTTAAAAAGCCAAATGATTGTATTAGTCAAGAGGTTTAAATTTAAGAATTTGAACAGTTTTAAAAATTACTATACTTTTACTTGTGCAATGAAATATTATTCTATGGCATTTTTCAGACCGCATATTTTACTCTGATGTTTTCTTGAATAACATACCACTCTACTACTTCTCTACAAAATAAAAGCCTGAATTTGTTTTACGGAAAAATTACATGATTTCAAAAATATGACTTTGAATACATAAATCAAACTGTAATAAGCATTAGTTGGCTGCTACACTTGCTCTGAATGTTTTTGTTCTCGTCTTTGTAAAGCCCAAACAAAAAATTTATCCATTTTCTGGCTACATTACCTACAGCAGCATCACTGGAGTGACCGGAAGTTAGCTGACCCAGCGGAAGTGCTAATAAGGTCTGCTGTGACACGGATTATTCCCGTCACTCACGTAGCTTTTAAAATAAATCCTCCAAGACACAGAGCTGTAGCTCCGTTTCAGTGTGAGCTCTAATGTTTCTCTGTGTGATTGTGTCTGACGTCCTCTAATAAAACCCTCCTGGTGACTGGGAGCTGCAGCTAGCATAGCTACTAGCACACTACTCTGGTCCCATGCAGTCTCGATGATGACGTTTCACGAGTACGTAAGAACGCAAGTACGGACAGTTACGTACTGAGAAACGGCCAGTCTTCTTACCGTAAAGGTACAAAGCTGCTCGTCTTCTCCTCAGTAGACGTATTTAAAGCTTCTTTAAATCCAAACGAAGTACGATCAAAACATCAAACTAACTTCATTGGTGCATTCAAGTGCAGTCGGACAACGAAGTTAAGTTCAAGAGCGTCAGAAATCGGATTATCAGTAATGTAAATTTCCAATTTATTTATTTTTTTAATTTTTTTTTTGGGGGGGGGGGCACGGGGAGGCCAATCAGATCACAGGGGAGCCACTGCCTAGATGAAATGGTCACTAAAGACCTCCTGCATTCGGAAGTACTGAGTGACATAAACAGGCAGAATGAAGCAGGAATATGGAACAAGAGTATAAAAATGTACAATAAATACTGTAGACCATGATTTTTTATTCTTCTTCTGTACATGGTCCCTGTCTAATAAACTAATATTCAAAAAAGCCCACCAAATTTATCAAACGATTCAGAAAAAGTGGGAAAATATTTCATGAGTAGCATTGACAACCTCACTACCTAAAAAACAAACAGCAGACGATCTGTTCATGTTTTCATCAAATACAAATACAGCTCTGTGGTTTCTGTTCTAATCTGGACTCTTCATTTTCTCTGTAAACTGTCCAGACTTTGAACTTTCTGAGTGCCACTGAACCAAACCCCAGCTCTGGATGTGATGAACAGACAACAGACTCATGCTCAGTATTTCATATTGCACTTTATTCAGCTCTGAGGCAGATCTGGGCTGAGACCTCGTCACAGATCAACACTTATTGCTTTCAGGATCCCGGTCCATGAGTCGGATCCATCTCAAGTATTCTCACACTGAAACGCTGAGTACCTGTTCTGTAAATGAATCTGTCTCTCTTTCTTTGTGTGTAAAACAGGAAATACTGCAGCTCCTGCTCTGGAGAGAAAACGCTGGATATGACGGACAGACGAGAGACGCCCGGAGGTGGAAATATGAGCAAACAAACAAACAGAAATAATGCACGACTTTGTGATATTTTTCATCATCTTCCTCACATAGGGACAAATAAAGGCCTTCACCTTAGAATGATATACTTACACGTAATTTCATGGCATAGTAATGGTGGATATGGACCTTGAACATCATGAGAAGGTCGACGGCAGAACAAAGACACGACTTGTTCAGGCATCACGTGGGGAAACGTTCTGCTCTATGGCACAAACTCCTATGAGCTTTTAGTCGAGGCCGGGTTGGTTTGGAAGTGTTCTGTCACAGTTTAGAAGGAAGTTACCACTTTATTTGTGAGCACAGACTTCACTTCAGGACTAATGGTTCCACAGATTCATGATGTTCTGCTGCTATCCTGCTTTGACTTTAAAACTGCACTATTTTATATGAACAGATCTAATGACTGGCTCAGAGTGAAAGCTAAACAGAGAATTATTCACTAACCTCAACTCTACTGAGGTTTTCAGCATCTTCTGGCTCACTGCTCTGCTGTCTAGAATCATAAAACAGTCAGACGTGTGTCAACTTTTCGTCATATATGTGTGTGTTTCCATCCATTAGCATTAATACTCGTATCTAGACCAGCTGGCTGGATGCTGTTAAACTGCTACAGGAGATAACAGCACCAGGGAGAGCTCCAACCAGTGAAAAGCATGTGGAAATAAGGCCGTTATGTTTGAATAATCTCAGATCTGATGTGTTTTAGTGTCTGCAGTGGTGTTGAAGCTTCAGTCTGAGTCACATGAGTTATTTATGTCTGCATTTGTTCACTCCGTGTGTTCATACTTTGCTGCACTTGATCAATATTTCACCTCCATGAAGTGTGAAAGTTGTGGATGGATGTGAAGTTAGTGACACGCTGGTGAACACAGCAGAGTCTTTAGCTGCTACTCCAGAAAACAGAAGGAGGATGAACGTTCAGTACTAAAGCTCTGTGTTGTTTAACAAATGAACTGAAATGGAGAGAAGTTTAGTCATTGTTCCATTTCTGGTGAGACAATAACATCATCTGAGGTACGTGACCCTTTTAAGGACTATTTTACAAGTCCATCATTTTATTTTTTAATATTTTCACACAACCTTTGTCTGCGTTTTGTACTAGAAAAGCAACATGCGATCTGCTGGACTCCAGCTCCAGATAAATACAGCAGATGGTGCAGAACTGACCAGAATCTAGTTGTATATTACATACAGAAGTGCTTTGTTGGTACCTGAACTGTGGAACCACGTCAGAACGCTGCAGTGACGTCTTTGTGCTTGAAATAAACGCTCAGAACTTCCATGGCGGTACCTCTCTGTGTTAGTACACGGTGTGATTGCATTAGCAGAGCTCAAAGGGATCGGAATCAAATCTAAATAGTCTCATTAGTATCCTATTTATATTATTCATATTATTGTAGTCCCTCTGACTAGTTTAAGTCTATTTTATGTCACTACACTGAGAATCTAATTAGTTGTTTTTCACTCTAATGTTGATAAAGTTTAGTTTGAAGTGACGCCCATCATCAATGCTTCAGAAGGTTTTCTGATAAATAGCCTGTAGAGGGCGCTATATCCCAGGCTGCAGAGGAGCACTGCACATGCAATCACACTCAGCCTTCCAGGGAAAAGTCACTTCCTGTCACAATCTGTGGGTAAACGTGGAAACGGGTCACATGATCGGGATAGAGCCAGCTGGGTCACATGATGGGGGCGGGGCGGGGAAAGGCCTCAGTGGTCCAGGATGCGCAGGTTTCCGGATACGATTTTGTTTTCCAGCATGGAGCCAGCTGGAATATCAATCCGATCCCCGTGGTTGGCGATGATGATGACGGTGCCCTGCAGGGAGGAAGAATGACAGCTTTAGATTATTAGAGACACAAAAACATCCTGACAGCAGGATTTAATGGAAGCAGTACATCAGACGGCTGCTGCCGCCAGGACCGCTTCGTTTCTAACAGGAATTTATGTGTGTGTGCACGTCATCATCTGGACCACATGAATGAAAGTCAGACTTCACTGGAGGTGTTTGAGCCATCAGGATGAATAATTAGAGTCCTCTGCTCATTTACAGCAAACAGCTTTGATTTCTGCACTCTGAGGCCTTGGATTTATTTTAGTGCTGCCAAATGATAAACATTTTTAATCAGAGTAGTAACAGGGCTGCTGTGAATTAATTTATATATATATATATATATATATATATATATATATATATATATATATGATAATTGTGGTCATTTCTACATCATCTGCTGTATATATCTGCAGCTGGAGTCCAACAGATCACATGTTGCTTTTTAGTACAAAACACAGATGAAGGTTGTGTGAAAATCAATAAAATTAAAGTGATCGACGTGTAAAATAGTCCTTAGATTGGTCATGTACGGCTCAGGTTATCTTATCGTCTTAAAATAATCTAACATGACTAAATTTCTCTCCATTTAAAAATGCAGTAACTGACTTCAGTCACATCAGCATGTCAGTCTGTCTGCTCCTGCAACATGAAATGTGATTAATATCGATTAAAAATAGTGATACTTCATCATGATTAATTATACAACAGTGAGATATGTAACAAAAGATGGACTCTTGCCATCTTTATATATCATTCACATTTCCCACAGAGACACCACCGTGCTGTTTACGTCTTTAGGTTCTGCTCCTACCGGATCATTGTCCGCTACGGTAAGTCTACTTGGACAAACTGCCTAGAATGAGTTTCTAGAGAAGTTTCACGGATTCTGAGTCATTCTGCTGTTGATGGGTTAATCACAGTAAAATTTTAACCAGATTAATCTTGATGATGGATTAATCTGCATTAACGTGTTTATTTTGACAGCCCTAGTTTTATTTCTTTATTTAATCAGGGATCACGTAATTAACATAGAAAACATCTGATGGATTACATATAGAGTGTTTAGCATTAAGCTAATTTAAACTCCCGTCTCTGGTTGAACTTTTCAGTAAAAGTAGACAAAGAGGACCAACAACACAAATAAAAACAGACGACATTCTAAACTACACCAGAAAAACATTAATAACTAGATGAGCCCTCAGTAGAGGGCAGAACCACGCCCTCTGCTGGCGAAAACCCTGTCCTCCCTATACAACTGATGCAATATGTATCAATTTTGATCATCGTACGTATCTCCCTCCCTACTTGATCTGCTGACCTGTAACTCCACAACTGAGCAGGGGACCTTAGACTGATCTTCAGTGCCAAGTTTGATTATCCTGACTTCAGCAGTTGCAGAGATGCCAGAGACCGCGGTGCCATCGAATTGGTTTTTAATCCATAATTTTCAGAGCTTGATTAAACCTTTTACAGCACGATTTTATTCCACACGTCGGCTTCATGAAACAAAAATGGATTTCCTTATTTCATGTGAAGTAAAGCTGAATGAAGAGCAGATGTTCACCTTCAGAGACACGTTTTTTCCGAAGGTGACGTCTCCAGACACGGTGAGGTGGTCGAGCTCCAGCATGTCAGGGATGCTCTCAAAGCGGGTCAGATACTCCTGGACCTGAGAACACACCAAGAGGAAGTCTGTCAGCTAGCATGGAGCCTTTAGAGAAATCAATTATTGACCACATAAAGTCATTCTGACATCCGGAAAATTTAATGTTGAGACCCTGTAAGCTTTTAGGACTGTGTAATTATTTAACATTACAGAAAAACCAGCAGCTGAAAGCCTCTGACATAAATGTTTTTAAAACTGTGTCCACATAGTTGGATGTAAATTTTGCTGTATTTAGAGAGAAATACTGTGTAGCAGGTAAAAATCTAAACTAATTAAAACAATAGACAAGAAAAAAGCATCATTTGTTCATAGCTCTAGTTTTTTAATTATTAAAACATGTCTAATATTATTATTAATATGTATTTACAGTCAGTGCCGGGCAATTTTCTGATTTAACTTTTAATTCAATTCAATTTTATTTATATAGCGTCAATTACAGTGAAATTGTCTCAAGACGCTTTACAGAACCCATATGCCTGACACCCCAGAGCAGCCCAAAGGAGACAGTGGCAAGAAAACACCCTTTTAACAGGGAAGAAACCTCGAGCAGAACCCGGCTCTATATAGGGGGGACCCATCTGCCTGCTGGCCGGGGGGGTTGAGAGGGACAGAGACCCCCAAAAATAACAATTAAAAAGGAGTAACAGCAGAACCACTTGCTAAAAGTCCGTGGCTGAAACGGTACCTTGGTGAAGGAGCTGCCCAGCTTGACGTGAGGCGTCGTTGGGAACTCTCTCTTCGGGCTCATGGTGAGGGAGCCGGCGTCCAGGCTGTACAGGTTGGACATGACCAGCAGCAGGTCTGACGTGGTCTTCACCGGCAGGAAGCGGCTGCGAGGAACGTTGATTCCCAGAGCGTTGTCGAAGCTTTTGATGGCGGCGCCGACCGCCGTCTCCAGCTGGACGACGTTCTGCCCGCCGTCCAGAGTCTGAGGACCAGCAGAGAGAGGAGACGTTTTTCATTTGATTTTCATCTCAACACAAAGACAGCAGCAGAATATTTAGGTCAAAGTTAGACGTTTAAATCACTCACAGTGCAGCTCATGGTGTTTTTCTTAAGGCAGGACTTTTACATCTACCTTTATTTTTTAACCAGAGGGGAGAATCAGACATGCAGTAACTGTTTATTCTCCCTCATTGGTCTACACTGAAATGTCCTAACTATGATCAGATGGAGTGAAGTCGTGTCCTCCAGTGGATGCATTCTGATGCCTCTGTGTCTCCTGTCCATGATGATCAGCTACCTACCAATGTGGGAGTCTAACCAGCCAAAGTACACCCATACAGAACCATTCTGGGAACCATTACTTCCTATTTGTCTTTTAACAAGGAAACATGGAAGTCCTAATCTCCCATCTTTGAATATTCTGCAGTTTGTCGTCTCCAAAGAACCATCTGAACAAATCTCCCTTGACCTCAATGGGACTAAGCTGGTCAAATAAATGCTAAATAATACTTGCAAACAGTAATAACATTCCCTTTAATGCTAATTAGCAAACATTAGCATGCTAACACACCAAACTAGCATGTACCCGCTGAATGTCACCACCTAATTTAAGATGTGTTCACAGTTTTGGCTCGTGTTCTTACAGTTAACATGTAACTTATTGTTGGTTTTTCTGTGATTTTACCAGTACTACTGCAGAGAACTAGCCTAGCCGCGCTAGACCCATGTTTCTGACGGCACAAGGGTCTAGGACCGCTCGACAGGGAGGGAGGCGGGCTAAAAGGTTGTCTTTCAAATCACTCTGTAGCAATTGGGTAGGTAGACAACCAATCAGCGCAACGAATAGGCTGACGTAGTTCCGAGAGCACCGGCGGATTGTGGCTAAGTCCCATTAGCTTCCCAACCAGCGGAGCCAACTGGTATATTAAGGATTTGCCATATCCCGTCGGCATAAGTCCAAATACGTCTTTCTTCTCAATGAAACACTTCAGTGCCGTCCTTTGTTTATCTTTCAGGTTGAATTTTAGCTTCAAATCTTTAAGGGCTGTGGCCAAAGCCGAGTCCAAAGATAACTGTTTATTGTGCGCCGGTTGTTTCTGTCAGAATCGTCACGCCTCTGTCGTCACTTCGTTACGCCGGCCTTCTGACTCTACACTTCATGGTGATTGGTCCGGCCAGTTTTAGGAGAATCCAGCCTCGAGCCTTATGGAGGGTAACTAGACCCACCCTGGCAGAGAATTAAATTCGTTGCCATGGGTTGTCTAGTGCGGCTAGGCTAGCAGAGAACAGTATTCTCATAGTGAGCATGTCAGCGTTAAGCTAAAGCCCTGCTGTGTGTTTGTAGAGCGACCAAACGTCCTGTTTTCCAGGACATGTCCTTACTTCACGTCCTGCTTGTTTTTTATAAAGCAATGTTTAAACCGACTGGCACTAGAGCGTTATTTTTATTCTTTTTAATACAGAAGAGGCATTATTTCTATCATTATTTCATTATTTTTGAAACTTGTCATAATAAAACATGTGGAGTAATCAGAATGTGTGTCTGGTTATAGACAGTATTTGGTAATATAACATTTTTCTATCCGTACATTAGAGGCTGTCTTTAAATGTACTGAAACTATAAGGCATCTGAAACTTCCAGTATCATTTGAGTATTTCATAGCCGGGTCGATGGTCCTGGTTTGATCAAATATTGTCATCCTCGTGTTAGCATCAGAGCTGCTAACGTGGCTAAGTGGTGGTAGAGTTCCTTAAAACAGCACAGGTGACTGAGATGGACTATAAATAGACTGTAAAAGGTTTGGCAGGACAGCGGTGATGTAAGAAGTCCAGATGTAATGATCTGAGGAGGACTTGCATAACATTTCCCACTTGATGGGTGCTTTTGTCTTAAGTGCCTCTCAGCACCGGGATAGCAGGCAGTTTGAACATATCTGGGGCTAAAACAGGAGCCGACCCCTCTAACGGGGCAGTTTTAGAGCTGCTCTCTTACCTAGATGGGATGTAAGGAACACCGCTCACTTCTAACCAGTTACACAACAGCGGTGAGTTTATTCTGCTGGTTGCAGATTTGCATACCCTGAGGAGGCGTTTCTCCACCGGGGGGGGGGGGGGGGGGGGGGGCAGGAGAGGCTGAATGAGCCCGACCAAAATAACATGGAGTCAAATGAAGTTAAATCTGTTTGCTGCTCCGTCAACAGGGAGCTTTGGAGGACGAAGGAACGACGTGGAGCATTAAAATCATCATGAAACAAGAACTGATGAAGCATTCAAAGCTTCCCTTCATTCAGTCAGTGGAATGCAGAACGTGTGTGGATTTAACTGCATGTAAACGTGTCCATGAGAGCTCAGTGAGAGCAGCAGAATGCAGGTAGTTGGAAATAAAACTATTTGTTTTATTTTTGCCTCTCCCGTTCACAAACACCTTCTCTGTCTGGGTCCCAGTAGGTCAGATGAACCTCCAAACGGGTTAGAAGCTCCTTTGTATGCAAAAAAAAGTCACAAAAGCAGAAAGTGGAGCTGTGCAGGACGGAAGAGCAGAGAAGCTTTAAGATGTGAGAGTTTTTAGATATGATTTATTCAGGAGTGATGGTCTCTGAAGGGGAGAGGAGATCTGCTTCTGACGCTTTGGGACGGTTAAACTGGACAGATGATGATATTCTGGGAGGTTTCATCTCAGTCTTTCTGCTCTTTGAACTGGCCAGCGGACATTTAGAAGGACGTTTATGAGTCACTTCACTTGGAAGGCTTCCATAATTTATCTGAAGGGAAGGAAGGAAACACAAACCACAGCAGAATCCAGGGACTGAACAACATTTGCCACAGTTTAGGGGCTTAGAAATGTGTTTGTGTGGAGTCAGTCAGTTAGCCACTAGCTACACGTTCACACACGCTTAAAACACGGTAGTTATCTGGCAGTCCTGAAGGTAGATGGTGACTTTTCCGATGACTTCTGAGTGGATTTATGGTTGTTTAGTCTCACGGATGCTGGAGATGGGAGCTGAATCTACAACTACTGTTCTTGCATGTTGTGATTTGTTCAGTAAAGAAGAACAAATTATGACACAAATTGCAACGATTGAGCACTCAGGCTTTTAATTATCTCCATGAACTGTGTCGCGGCAGCAGACTGCCTCTAATCTATCAATAAATCCTTTTCTCATGTCAGTCAGCTGTAAATGCTGCTACACCTCACAAACTCTGGCTGCTGTTTAATATCCATGTGGTCTGTCCCTACTCATCTCAAGTAGTTTGCCAGAAATCCCAGGATGTCCGACTACATCTGCTCCATTCCCCAGTTTGGAAGCCGGGTTGTTTTTCTGGCCGTTCTGACCCCAAATCCTCTGGAAGCAGCACGACTTCATCTGGAAGAGCAGCTGCAGTTTGTTTGTGACTGGAATGCAGAACATGTCTGCATTTTTCCTTCTTACCTCAAAACATTCTAATAAATCCACGACTCCAGCTGTCTTTATGGATATCATACAGAAACTATGTTATTACGTAGTCCTTCATGGGACCAGTGATCACATTTAGGAGCTTCCACACATTAAATGGTTCTCAGTGAGAATCATGTGTTTTCCACCAGCCAATCAGAGAAGACCACTCTACATTACATCACACCACATCGTGGCATCTGACCAATCAGCAGAGGCCTGGAACGGATCAAACTTTGTTTTTCTGTGAAGTTGGAAAAAGATGGAGTTGTGGGTCGGTCCAAACTCCCCGTGCCAAGCGGACCAAACTCACAGATTTTAGAGGCGAGTAGTTCTTCTAAGTGATGATATTTGGAGAGTTCATTTGCAAAAACAGGTAACTCCGTTTTTTAGAAAACTCATTTTTTATTGTTTACTTGAGATAATAATAATAATAATAATAACACTAATAATTTATTTTTTCTCCATCTTCTCTTGTATTTTTCTACTGAGTCAAATCCACTCAGCTGCAGTTTGACTGATATTATCTCAAAAAAACAATAAAATAAAAAGTTTTCTGAAAATGTATTAAAACAGAATTATCTGTTTTTGCAAATGAACTCTTCATTTACATTTACTGCGATGCTTTCTGTGACCAATGAGCAGTAAGCACATACGGTAACTTCACTGACCTTTAATTTCAACATGAAAATGAACCATTTTGAAGTCCAGGAGCACTCTATGGTTGGAATTTTGTATTTCAATGAGTGTTCATTAAAGGGCTGAAGCTCCAGGCTCTTCATCATTCTGAGGGAACACTGACTCAGTAGAACAAAGTCAGCTGAAGAACACCTAACACTGAGATGTCTGGTGCTGTGGACGGTAAATCTGCTGGTTTGTATTGCGATCAGGACTCTGTGTTTGAGCTGATCGGTGTGTTTCTGTAGCTTTAACTCTGACTTAGAGCTCAGCAGAGTTTAATACCAGAGGCCTCTAGTTGTTGCCAGCAAACATTACAAAGTGTAATTAAACCCCTGCATATGAAACAATCTACTGAATACATCTCAGTAATACTTCACATTCTTATAAAACAGGCTGGGTTATCAATCTTTATCCATTTATTCTGCTTATTTATTGCTCCCTTAGTTTGTTTTTACTGATTGAATCTTTTAAGCCCTCCTGGGTCTTTCCTCTTCCCTCACCTTGGGGTTGACGATGATCTCCATGTCGATGGCCTTCTGCTCCTGCAGCCTCTTGATGGCAGCCAGAGAGATCCACAAGTTGTTGGTGTTGAAGATCTTGAACTTGGAGACCGATTTGAATTCGTCCACGTGTGCTTTGGGCACCTGGGCGATCTCCAGCAGACGCAGCTTCCCTTCATACTGGATCAGAGTGCCGCCCTACAACACACATTTGACAACATTCTCTGAACCACTGGCTGTGTTTTACTGACAAACGGTCCATAATTTCAGAATGCTAATGCTTTTATAATGATGATAATGACTCAATAATGACTAAAAGTGGTTCTTTGGAGTAATAATGGTTCGTGTTTTTCCCTTCTAAAAACTCCACTGCAGTTGTTATTTAGTCTGAGGACACGAATGAAATCACCAGGAAAATACCAACCAGAGCTTCAAACTGTAAAAAGAAAGAGAATGATTCTAATGCATCAAACTGTAAGACTGAGATTATATAGTGGTATTTTCCTCTGTTTTTGATCTAAAGGCAGAAATTAAAGGATCGTTTAATCTAATTTAAAAACCCAATCGTTGTGATCAGCAGTAGTGGTGTTTGGTCTCTGCAGTAAAATCAGTGATGATAGCAGAGTTTAGAGGAAAAAGAAAACCGTCTGCTGAGGGATGAGCCGCCATCAGAGTTTACAAATAAGAATGACTTTGATTCTCTTTTACTGTGTCAGGATAAAAGAAAAGTAAAAAGAAAAGCATGTGTTTGGAGTGGAGCCTGCATTTTTTTTCTACTTATATAAAAAAAGTTCTCTGGAACACTCTGAAGGAAAACTCCTACCCCAAACATAAACCTGTAGCTGGACAAAGGAGATCAGCTGCCTGGGAGTTCTGAAGATGTCGTTTGATCAGGTAGAAGTTTCAAAAACCGATATGTCAGAAGGTTGGCACATAAAACAGAAATGGTACAGTGGGTTGATGCTAACAGAAGAAAATGAGAAAACCTGAGTGTTAATCTGATAAAGGCAGCATGCTGGGTTTGGTTTGGTTCCATTAAACCCAAACCTTTTATGTCTGCACACAAACAGCCGTTCCTCCTCCTACCTTCACGTCGGCTCGCGTCTTATCCGTCACCTCCATGACGAACTCGCAGCGTTTTCCGTTGGGCTGGCTGACCAGGTGGTGCAGGATGTGGAGGTCCACGGTGGCTCCCAGGTTGTCGATGTTGGACACGAAGATGTACTCTTTGCCCTGAGCGATCAGCTGGTCCAGCAGGCCGGAGTTGTGGAAGCTGGCGTAGATGTCACCGTGTCCGGGAGGGTACCAGCCCTCTGAGCTCTGGCCGGTCATGCTCAGGCTGGTGGACACCGGGAGGAGGGACTCTTTGTTGATGCGAGGATACCTGGATGGAGGGGAAGAACAATGAGATAAGCCAGGGTTCTCACTTGTTTTTAGTTCACTTTATGAGAGTACTGCTTTTTAGACCAACACTGAGTGGATGAGGAATCACAACTTGGTGCCTCATTCATAAAACCAGCAGGAGCTCATCACAAGTTACAGAACTTAGATTTAAATTTCCTCCCATTTGTGTTGCACAATTTAAACGGATAAATCTGATCTTGTTTCCACTGAGCTGAATGAAACCTCTTCCTTCATTCATTCATTTTACTTTGAGCCATTTCAGCAAATCAAAGATCAGAAGTTAAACTGGAATTAAACTTAAGTTTAAAACACTAAAACCAGACTTCCCCCCCCATTTGTGTTTCACAGTTTAATCTAATGCGTCCGATGACTTTTCACGTTGAACCTTGTTCTTAAATCATTTTAACTATTTTCTTTTGGCCCGTTAAAATTTAAGAGGTTCCATTGGAATTGAAAAGCACAGAATGACTTTAATCTGAGTATAGACCACGTTTAAATCTGCATTAATTGTTTTGATGAGAGCAATGACTCTAAAAAAGAGCAAATATGGAGCAAAAGAAGCTAAAATGCTTCATGAACTGAGGGGAACTTCAGAGCTTTCACTCCAAGGGACACATTTGATGTTAACTGTAATTATTTGACTTATTATTAAATATATAGTAACAAAAATACTGATAATTGCAGCTTTAAAACAATTTTAAACCCCGTTTAATGTTTAGCTGCAGCCCAGTCTGTCATAAAGGCCATGAATACTTAAACTGCTGATTAAATCTGCTGTCTGATGCATATTCCTTCTCTTTTAGCCTGTATCAGATCAGTGTCCCTTCTATGGAACAAGTAAGAATGTAAAATGGAATAATTTATGGCAGCCCTGAGCTCCAGAATGAATCTCAGACTGTTAAACGGCACAAAGAGTTAAAGCCTCAGAAACACTGAAACACGCCAACTGTCGTGTAAATTTCTTCTTCTCGCATCTCCTCCCAGACTTCAAACACAAACCCTGTCAGGAAAGTGAACTTTTTAGGTTTTTCCAGGAAGGCAGATGAGGCAGCGAGCCCAACAGTCCGTCATGAAACTGATCAAAGGTTTGTGAGAAGGATCGGCGTCAGGCTGAGTTACCAGACCTCCTGCTGAGGATGCTTCAGAGAGCAGATGAGCTGGTCAGGTGAGAGGATTAGGTCCAGCTGACTGTTCTGAGGTGAGGTTTTATGTTGGGTAAGGACCAACGTCTGGGAACATTTTGTTGTTTTTACTTTCATAAAAATCTTCTTCTTTCCTGGACGTGTCGGCCTGACGTGAACATCTGTCTTCTCAGAGGATGTTTCAGCTGGATTGTTCACTGATCTGGGCAGTGAATTCTCTTTTCCTCTTCTTTCTTGTTCAGATTTCACAGTGAAGCTTCAACACTTTCTGTGCGTTATTAAAGGCTGAAAAACATCATGTAATAATCCCTTGAAACCTGCAATGTTCCAGTCAGCTGGTGGTCCTTTTCTCTGGTTTTTTGGTAAATGATAAACCTCCAGTTGTACTTCTACTGTTGCTATGGAAACTAATTAACTATATTATTAAGATCAATAAACAGTCACAGAGCAACATCTACATGTTTGTTTCCTGGTTAAGATCAGATAAACTTTACTGTACAGCAGCTAGATTGAAATGAGGAAGGAAGACAAAAACAGAAAAGTATAATAAGGCTAAAAATAAAGACATAATAAAGAGTATATCCACATTAAGAGCTGCAGCAGAGCCACACAAAGACACATCCTCTTTTACTGAAACTTTAGAGGACATTTAACACAGACTGTTGAATACTAACTGCAGATAAACTCTGGTGTGTTTATTTACAGAGAGCAGACATGCTGGATTAGGTTTCACACATTTTGCATCGGAACTCATTTGGAATTAAAATAACTGACACACCAAACCTGCTGCAGCGATCATAAGAACGCCTGAATATTGTTTTAAGACGTACTTAAACAGACACACATTTATCATCCGAATCTTCACTGATGCTGAAATGCTTTACTCGTCTAAACGTCGCCTCAAATACCAACAATAACACCGAGTAATAATCAGCTGTTTGCACTTTCTGTTTGGTAATGAAAAGAAAGCTTTGTCTTTTTTCTGCTTAGTTTATAAACCACACTGGATTTATTCTGGATTTATGAACTATGTTTCTGCAGCAGCATTTGCATTTACTGTGACTTTCATTTTCCAGCTCTTTGCAGGAATTAGTTTAGAAAAACAAACGAATGCAGTTTATTTATTCTGCTGTAGCAGAACCAGGGAGTTTTGTTTAGCTAAAAAATAATTAAAGTGATTTAACTGGAACATGAGATAGTGTGACACAGAATTTAATTTGTCGTTTTTGAATTACTGCCACGACCTGGACCACAGACGTCTCTTTGTTCTGCCTCTGATTGGCATTTTAAACCATTCAACCACTTTCTCTCCGCTGACATTAAGCCCTCCAACTGCCACGCTGCTGTCCCAGAATGCTTTGTTCTACACTCCTGGAGGTGCACAGAACATACAAGTGCTTTAAATAATTCAAAGAAACAGTAAAAAGCAAGTTCCACTTGACTGACAAACTCGAGACACCAAAGCATTAAATATTAATAGACTTTTCCATACATTACGTGACATTTCCCGTCTGGATGCTGCTGGTCCTGACAGTTTGAGTTCAGAGTCAGAGGCAGCAGTTTGTTCTTAAAGGCCTCTCCACACTCTGAGATTTTAACCATCTTGAAGTTCCCAGCTTGCTCTGCTGTACCACATGGATCTAATAATCTTTGGGCACGATGTGAAGTTTGCTCTGTGCAGATTTAATGATAAAAACGCAGCTGAATCTCAGCCGACGATGTCTGTGAGTCCACATGAATGAAGAATAAAACATCATCAGCGTGCGCTGTCCGTGCATGAAAAATAAATAATCAAAGCATAAATGAAACTCCTACAATCACCGGGAAACTAGCCAAACATGAACACTACAATCACAGGGAAACTAGCCAAACATGAACACTACAATCACAGGGAAACTAGCCAAACATGAACACTACAATCACAGAGAAACTAGCCAAACATGAACACTACAATCACAGGGAAACTACCCAAACATGAGCTCTACAATAAAAGGGAAACTACCCAAACATGAACCCTACAATCACAGGGAAACTAGCTAAACATGAACCCTACAATAAAAGGGAAACTAGCCAAACATGAGCCCTACAATCACAGGGAAACTACCCAAACATGAGCTCTACAATAAAAGGGAAACTTGCCAAACATGAACACTACAATCACAGGGAAACTACCCAAACATGAGCTCTACAATAAAAGGGAAACTACCCAAACATGAACCCTACAATCACAGGGAAACGAGCTAAACATGAACCCTACAATAAAAGGGAAACTACCCAAACATGAACACTACAATCACAGGGAAACTAGCCAAACATGAGCCCTACAATAAAAGGGAAACTACCCAAACATGAGCCCTACAATCACAGGGAAACTAGCCAAACATGAGCCCTACAATAAAAGGGAAACTACCCAAACACGAACCCTACAATCACAGGGAAACTAGCCAAACATGAACCCTACAATCACAGGGAAACTAGCCACACATGAACCCTACAATAAAAGGGAAACTAGCCAAACATGAGCCCTACAATCACAGGGAAACTAGCCAAACATGAACCCTACAATCACAGGGAAACTAGCCACACATGAACCCTACAATAAAAGGGAAACTAGCCAAACATGAGCCCTACAATAAAAGGGAAACTACCCAAACACGAACCCTACAATCACAGGGAAACTAGCTAAACATGAACCCTACAATCACAGGGAAACTAGCCAAACATGAGCCCTACAATAAAAGGGAAACTACCCAAACATGAGCCCTACAATCACAGGGAAACTAGCCAAACATGAGCCCTACAATAAAAGGGAAACTACCCAAACACGAACCCTACAATCACAGGGAAACTAGCCAAACATGAACCCTACAATCACAGGGAAACTAGCCACACATGAACCCTACAATAAAAGGGAAACTAGCCAAACATGAGCCCTACAATCACAGGGAAACTAGCCAAACATGAACCCTACAATCACAGGGAAACTAGCCACACATGAACCCTACAATAAAAGGGAAACTAGCCAAACATGAGCCCTACAATAAAAGGGAAACTACCCAAACACGAACCCTACAATCACAGGGAAACTAGCCAAACATGAACCCTACAATCACAGGGAAACTAGCCAAACATGAGCCCTACAATAAAAGGGAAACTACCCAAACATGAGCCCTACAATCACAGGGAAACTAGCCAAACATGAGCCCTACAATAAAAGGGAAACTACCCAAACACGAACCCTACAATCACAGGGAAACTAGCCAAACATGAACCCTACAATCACAGGGAAACTAGCCACACATGAACCCTACAATAAAAGGGAAACTAGCCAAACATGAGCCCTACAATCACAGGGAAACTAGCCAAACATGAACCCTACAATCACAGGGAAACTAGCCACACATGAACCCTACAATCACAGGGAAACTAGCCACACATGAACCCTACAATAAAAGGGAAACTAGCCAAACATGAGCCCTGCAATCACAGGGAAACTAGCCAAACATGAACCCTACAATCACAGGGAAACTAGCCACACATGAACCCTACAATAAAAGGGAAACTAGCCAAACATGAGCCCTACAATAAAAGGGAAACTACCCAAACACGAACCCTACAATCACAGGGAAACTAGCCAAACATGAACCCTACAATCACAGGGAAACTAGCCAAACATGAGCCCTACAATAAAAGGGAAACTACCCAAACATGAGCCCTACAATCACAGGGAAACTAGCCAAACATGAGCCCTACAATAAAAGGGAAACTACCCAAACACGAACCCTACAATCACAGGGAAACTAGCCAAACATGAACCCTACAATCACAGGGAAACTAGCCACACATGAACCCTACAATAAAAGGGAAACTAGCCAAACATGAGCCCTACAATCACAGGGAAACTAGCCAAACATGAACCCTACAATCACAGGGAAACTAGCCACACATGAACCCTACAATAAAAGGGAAACTAGCCAAACATGAGCCCTACAATAAAAGGGAAACTACCCAAACACGAACCCTACAATCACAGGGAAACTAGCCAAACATGAACCCTACAATAAAAGGGAAACTAGCCACACATGAACCCTACAATAAAAGGGAAACTAGCCAAACATGAGCCCTACAATCACAGGGAAACTAGCCAAACATGAACCCTACAATCACAGGGAAACTAGCCACACATGAACCCTACAGTAAAAGGGAAACTAGCCAAACATGAGCTCTACAATAAAAGGGAAACTAGCCAAACATGAACCCTACAATCACAGGGAAACTAGCCAAACATGAACCCTACAATAAAAGGGAAACTACCCAAACATGAGCCCTACAATCACAGGGAAACTAGCCAAACATGAGCCCTACAATAAAAGGGAAACTACCCAAACACGAACCCTACAATCACAGGGAAACTAGCTAAACATGAACCCTACAATCACAGGGAAACTAGCCAAACATGAGCCCTACAATAAAAGGGAAACTACCCAAACATGAACCCTGCAATCACAGGGAAACTAGCTAAACATGAACCCTACAATCACAGGGAAACTAGCCAAACATGAGCCCTACAATAAAAGGGAAACTACCCAAACACGAACCCTACAATCACAGGGAAACTAGCCAAACATGAACCCTACAATCACAGGGAAACTACCCAAACATGAACCCTACAATCACAGGGAAACTAGCCAAACATGAACCCTACAATCACAGGGAAACTAGCCACACATGAACCCTACAATAAAAGGGAAACTAGCCAAACATGAGCCCTACAATCACAGGGAAACTAGCCAAACATGAACCCTACAATCACAGGGAAGCTAGCCACACATGAACCCTACAATAAAAGGGAAACTAGCCAAACATGAGCCCTACAATCACAGGGAAACTAGCCAAACATGAACCCTACAATCACAGGGAAACTAGCCACACATGAACCCTACAATAAAAGGGAAACTAGCCAAACATGAGCCCTACAATCACAGGGAAACTAGCCAAACATGAACCCTACAATCACAGGGAAACTAGCCACACATGAACCCTACAATAAAAGGGAAACTAGCCAAACATGAGCCCTACAATAAAAGGGAAACTACCCAAACACGAACCCTACAATCACAGGGAAACTAGCCAAACATGAACCCTACAATCACAGGGAAACTAGCCACACATGAACCCTACAATAAAAGGGAAACTAGCCAAACATGAGCCCTACAATCACAGGGAAACTAGCCAAACATGAACCCTACAATCACAGGGAAACTAGCCACACATGAACCCTACAATAAAAGGGAAACTAGCCAAACATGAGCTCTACAATAAAAGGGAAACTAGCCAAACATGAACCCTACAATCACAGGGAAACTAGCCAAACATGAACCCTACAATAAAAGGGAAACTACCCAAACATGAGCCCTACAATCACAGGGAAACTAGCCAAACATGAGCCCTACAATAAAAGGGAAACTACCCAAACACGAACCCTACAATCACAGGGAAACTAGCTAAACATGAACCCTACAATCACAGGGAAACTAGCCAAACATGAGCCCTACAATAAAAGGGAAACTACCCAAACATGAACCCTGCAATCACAGGGAAACTAGCTAAACATGAACCCTACAATCACAGGGAAACTAGCCAAACATGAGCCCTACAATAAAAGGGAAACTACCCAAACACGAACCCTACAATCACAGGGAAACTAGCCAAACATGAACCCTACAATCACAGGGAAACTAGCCAAATATGAGCCCTACAATAAAAGGGAAACTACCCAAACACGAACCCTACAATCACAGGGAAACTAGCCAAACATGAACCCTACAATCACAGGGAAACTACCCAAACATGAACCCTACAATCACAGGGAAACTAGCCAAACATGAACCCTACAATCACAGGGAAACTAGCCACACATGAACCCTACAATAAAAGGGAAACTAGCCAAACATGAGCCCTACAATCACAGGGAAACTAGCCAAACATGAACCCTACAATCACAGGGAAACTAGCCACACATGAACCCTACAATAAAAGGGAAACTAGCCAAACATGAGCCCTACAATCACAGGGAAACTAGCCAAACATGAACGGAGTCCTCGTCCTGCTGACATTTATGTGTTTAGACAGAAATCCCAAAATAAGGAAATATCCTTCCATGCCTCGTCCTTTCTTGTCTGGTTGTGGTCCAAGCTGGAGGACATGTCTAAAAGGCTTCTGCTGCCACATCTCTACCAGGCTGTCTTCTCAGTTTAAATCCCACAGACTTGTGGGATTTAACGCTGATGCGTTTTGTCTCCATAAATCATCTATCTGGGTTTATTGATCAGTCCGTCATTTCATCCTAAATTTCTATTGTTTACTTAGTTGTCATAGGTCCAGCAGCTTCACACTGTGAGACGATCACCCAGAACTTCTGACAGTCAGAATTTTATTGCAGCTTGTCTTTGGTCGCTATGACAATGGCTGTCCTTGAACCTGTCTCACAGTGAGACGTAGGACCAGTGATTTAGAGCCCAGACCATAGGTATCTCCACCATTCTCTCACCATTGGTACCTTTGGTCTGGGTTAGTGTTTAGAGTCCTTCAGAGGAAGCTGAGTTCGTTCAGAAGGTTCCAGCAGCTAACTGCTCATAAAGGTACATAAAAAAATCTGCCAGCAGTGATGAAGGCATGTTTGAAATCTCACATATTCTTGGATTTTATGTCCAGATCTTCTTTCCATGTAAACATAACCCTAGTATTACATAACGGCATCAGGAAGTATTAGCTGTTATTCAACAAGTCGTCGTGTTACGATTGTTGACTCACCTGCTCTGGTTAAAGGTGTGTATCTTGACCCGGTGGTGTGTGTACTTCTGCAGGATTTTCTTCGTGTCTTCGTCTGTGTTGAAAGAGTTCATGAGGACCAGAGGGACGTCGGTGTTGTACGTCTTGTTCAGGTGCTGTTAGACGTTAAACACAAAGGATGTAAATATTAGTCCTGTTTAGCTTCATTCATCCAGTAGAGACGATAATCTTCAACTTTAATCTGCTCTGTGTGTGTTTTATCTCATCTTATTCACAGTCCTTTTCTGTTATTCTAATTAATTATGATTTTATTTTTATGGTGTACATTTTTAATAATGCTTTTGTGATCTGCAATCTCCCACAGTGAATCAATAAAGTCCTCTTATCTCTATAGCTAATATTTACTGAGGAGATAAGAGCTTAAAGTGTAAGAGAAATGCAGATAGAATAAAAATGAAAAGAAATACTTCATTGCTCAGCAAAGGGGGATTCTGTTGTTACAGTAGGAAGCAGAAACGATACAATGACCACCATTACCATAGGACAATATCACAGAAAATCTACTAAAATACAAAACACACAACAAAGATTAAGTTTAATCTGAAATAAAGAATGTGCTATTTTAAAAATTGCACCATAAAGTGTCAGAGAAAAATATGAAGGATAAATATCTACATTTAAACACGTTCAGCTCAGACACGATGTCTGAAAGTTCATTAGTAAATCTGGAACTTTTCAAAGCAAAATCTGGATTTCTGTGGTAACAATCGTACGCATGAAGGAGGGTTTTATTAAGGATATTAGGATATTACCTAGCTTTATGTGGCTGTGTCATTTAATAAAATAAAAGCAAACAGAGCTAATGTGTCCTTATCTAACTGTAACTTACGTGTAGAACAACAAAGGTTATATTGGTGTAAACAGCATTTATTGAACATGCAGGTATCTGTGCTTACATGCAGTAAATATGAACATTTATGTTCAGATTAATACAGAAGGAGTCCGTGTAGGTAGAACTTCTTTCTTCAGTTTTTTACTGGACATGTTGGTGATTATTTTGATATCGGTGCTGTAGAGCAGCTCTGCTTTGCTCCTTTATGAAGCAGGAATTAAATCCTCCAGATGTTCTACGATCACCTGATTGATTCAGAAAGACCTTCCTCAAAACATATCCATCATAAAGCCACATACAGCCCATAATATCACTGATATTGGTCTATCCTGCAGCTATGGGGGATATTATGGGCTGTATTTAAACACTATTCCCTCTGCTTGTGTCATTGCGTTTCCTCCTCTCTGCTTACATCGAGATGAGTCCAGGCAGCAGGCGTTCAACAGAATAGGAAACTCCTGCCTTCGAGCTGCTGATTTAAACCACCGTTGATTAATTAACAGACGCTTTATCCGTCTCTACGTTTGTGTTTTAGCTCTGTCATGACTCCACATATTTACATATAATTCCATCTACAACGTGGCACGCTTGCAGCTTTTTATATGACACACGTGTGCCGTGAAGTATTAAAGAGGTGATGCAAAACAGGACAAATAAGAGAACAAATAAGAGAACAAATAGAACAAATAATGACAAATACTGTGACTGTGTCTGAGTCCTGCTGCTGCCAGCTGTGCGTCACGACTCTTTCATAAGTCGCTGAAGTCTGCTAAGATTGATTTCTGAGGAAACAGGGAGGCTCAGAAAACAGAAATGAGACTTTCTTTTTGTCACTTCATGATTTTTTATTTTATTATTTATTTTTTTGTCATTTCATGATTTAAATGTCTTAAGAAAGATCCTTAGAACTGAAATGTCGACTTTTGAATAAACAAATGCAGAGCTGTGTGCTGAAATGACTTATTTTAACGCTGGAACACTGACAGGTTTACTGTCATAAATGTTTGTTTCAGAGTCTTTGTTGTAGTGCCACTTTGTAAAAGGAACATTACTGCATTTATCCTGATTTCAACAACAAAATTCATTTGAATTCCAGGATCAAAATGTCAAGAAAAACTAAGCAGGAAGAGTCCAGACGGTATTTCAGGAACTCGACTGATTAGAATGAACACAGAGAGGCAAATAATAACTGAGGAGATTGGGAGGAAATGTATTTTGACCAAGATAAGAGGAAATGAGAGCAGGAGAAGGATGTGAGTCAGCAGGAAGCTGTTAAAGAGCTGAATGACAGAAAACAGGGAATTTCTGCTTCTCTAACCTGAAGTGAGAACCCGTTTGTGGCATTAATAAACCAGGATGGGTGCTGGCTAGTTAAGACCTAAATAAGTGTGTGAACTGTTTAACTTTCCTTCTCCTTTGTGTTACAGTCCTTAAAGCTATTAAAGAGCTCCGTTAACTCATCGCCCCTCCTAGCGCTCACATTTATGTATATAAATATAGACGCATATATAGATATGATGCAGTGCAAACAAACATATCAGAGGATTAGCTCAGAACTCTGCTCGTCTTCCCAGCATGCTGAGCGTGGGTGTATGAAGACAGAAGGAATGACAGATGATGCATCTACTGGAGAACCTGGCGATCTCTGACTGGAAAACGTACCTTCTTTTTTCATCCTTTCTGTCTCTTTTTCTGATTTTAAAAACTGTTTAAAATAAGAGCACACACAGTCTTCAAAGTTAAAAAGTCTAATTAAAACAAAACTAGTCGTCAGTGGATCAAATAAGGAGCACCATCGCCTCCATTACAACCCCCTAGTACCCTTAGAAACCCCAAAAGACCACTGAAGATGGATGGATGGATGGATGGATGGATGATGGATGGATGGATGGATGATGGATGATCCTGAGGGAAAGTCAAAGGTTAGATAGTCCTCAGAATCATCTTGACTTGTTAAAGTTTATATTCTCTGTAAAAGTCCGTGCACAGAGTCTTTTCCACACTTTCAGGAGTAAAATTTAAGTGGGAAAATACTTCAACTTTATACATTTGGATGCTAACAGCCATAAAATTTGGATATATTAAGATGCAGGTTAGCACTCGTTGAGTAATCTGCAAACGATTTCCTCGATTTCTCAATCTACATTTTGCTCAGAGTTTCTAATAAAGACCAAAGGATGTCTTTTCCATTTCTCCAGTGCTGTTCAGTTAGCCACTATGGAGCTAACATACTAAATACTCACACCTGTGCAGCTCCACCACTAAACCTTCTGCTTCATGCAATCAGTCCCTCCAAGAATCTGTGATGTTGAGATCGCATCAGTTCAACAACGGTATAAAAGTGTTTCTGCTGGACTGCTTTTGTCCGTGAAGATGAAAACAGGTGTTTAATGTGGAGGGTACTGTCTGATTTTAGGCATTTAAAGGCATCTGAACAGACAGCTTTCATCCTCTCCTGCACTTTTTTAATCAACTTGATGAACTTCAGACCGGCCACGCAGGTGAAAGCAGTAAATCTTCAGCAGCTAGGTGGCGCCTGAGTTTGTCCAAGCTTTCCCATGTGAGTTTACGTACGGTGTGACAGAACAGTCCAACATAACCGAGCCTGATTCAACACTGAGGCTCAGAGGGGCGTTTTCCACCCAGGAGGAGGTTGTGGGGGTTGGAGAGAGGGATCATTTTCTCTCTTTCTCAATAGGCTGACTGAGTCGGCAGGTAATCTGAGCAGAAAGTGGAGAGCAGTCAGTGTGACACAGAGAGCAGTGTGCTGAGAGAGGAGTCCCAGGAGGCCTTCATGAAGCAAACACACCCACCCCTAAAACACACTAAGCAGCATTACTCACACTGGCTGTCTGAACTCTGAGGCTCACAACTTTCTCTAAACTTCACTTTAATCTTTAATCTGAGCACCAGATCAACCAAAAGGCTTCTTGGACACGTGGGGATTGTTTCACTATATTTTATAATGATGGTTCAATAGAAACTAAGGTCTGATCAGGTCTGAATAGCTGCACACAGTCGTCTCTGTTTCCCTGGACGTCTGCTGGACTCCGTTTCACTACGACCCCCCCCCCCACACACACACACACAAACACACTGAGCTCTTTCAGAAGACCTGCAGCTCTTTTACAAACAGCATGTCTACATGGAGGAACAGACATGTGCTTGTAATTTTCCCCCTGAATCATCTTAAAAGTATGTTTTTTTGGAGAATAAAGAAAGAAAAAGAGAAGCATAATTCTAACAGATAACAGATGTTTGTGCTGCATCAGAAACCAGCTGACTGCTCCTCAAACCGGGTCAGGCAGGAATGTGACGGACAAAGGAGAGCCGCGTTCATCACAATTATAACTGAAGCAATTATCCACTGATGCATGGACAGGTTTAGCAGGAAGATTTCATAACAACCCGCCACAGAAAAGAGAAACTACTAGAAAGCCTTATCCAGCAATGGAAGGTGAATCCTCTGTGACCCACAGCTTTCCTGAGATCACTTTTAAACATCATTCAAAGTCAGGCAAGTCATTTGCTCAAGTTAAAGCACCATTTTGTTGATTTTAAACCCGCATCAGACGATGAGCAACAAACTGATTCAACAAATCAGAGAAACTTCATTTTTGTGTCCAGGCTCTCAGTACTCTTTTTTCATCTCCGTTTTTTGTCTTTACTAACTTCAAAAGCCAATTATTTGTCTCTTCACTGTGTTCAGCCAGACATCCGGCCGCAGCAGCGGCCGCAAACGCCAATGGACAGCTTAAATCGTCATGAATCCGCCGGTATAAACCACTTTCAGATGTGATCCGGCCGCAATGGCGGCGGCGGTGGCGGCCACAAACGCCGATGGACAGCTTAGATCGTCATGAATCCGCCGGTATAAACCACTTTCAGATGTGATTACCACAGCGGGTTTCGCTCGTGGTGAGCGGCATGAAAAACATGACGACATCGTGTTGGTGCGCACGAAACCGAAACAAAAACTGACGTGACAGTTTCACGAATCCCCGTGAGACCGTGTTGGTTCAGCAGCTCATTCCTGCCATTTGGTGCTCATCAATGACACATAAAGAGGGATTATAAGACCTTTTTCCTGCTTAAACAGCTGTGTCCTGCAGCTGGAAAACAGGTTGATGAGAACGGTCAGAACTATAAACTAGCAGGCTGTAAAACCAAACCGAAGAGAAGAGGAGCTCCAGAGCTGAGGTGAACTAAAGAGCAGAGCAACAAAAACAACACAAAACGACAACAACGATGCTCAAAACAACGAATAAAGTGAAAGACAAAATGTCAAAAATAAGACAAACCGCACAAGAGACACAAAAAGGAAACACAACATGAGACAAACCACAAAAAAACAACAAAAACAAGACAAAATATTACAAAAACCAGACACAAAATGACAAAAATTAGACAACACAAAACAAAAAAAGAGACAAAAAATGTAACAAAAGTTAGAAAGTAACAAGAAATGGACAAACGACAAAATCAAACAAAAAAATGACAAAAGCGAGAAAAAAAATGACAAAAGCGAGAAACAAAACGCCAAAAATAAAAACAGAATGACAAAAGTCAGACAAAAAAAACAGTAAAAAAAGACAAAATGTTACAAAAATGAGACACAAAACGTCAAAGGAACAATAAACAATCCAGTATTTTACTTTCTGATCAGAACAACTTGTCATGGTCTAGAAATGATTTTAAATTTACAGATTTACTAATTTACAATCTGCAGTTAATGTCTTCTCTGGAACTTTTACACTTTGAGGGCCGGACTGGATTATGTTTAGTTGCAGCTAAATATGATTAAATGGAAATTTAAACGTTAATTATGGATGCAGATGCTGCTACTGAACTCCAAATAACTTCCCCTCGTGATCTCTGAGCATAAACTCGGCTTTAAATCACGATAATATGATACCAGGAGCAGAATAAACACCAAACTAAAGTCTATTTAAAGCCATGAAACAGTGGATCTTCACCCTACAGAGATATTCCTTCATTAGGAGGATTCCAGCGGGTTACTTAGCGTGTTCGTACCTCTATCTGCTGCACGGTCAGGTCCAGGAAGGTGTTCTCGTTGCGGACGCTGATCAGGCTCTTGGGGCCCTTACATCCCATGCTGGTGCCCAGACCTCCATTCAGCTTCACCACCACCAGTTTGTTCAAGCTGTCGGCCACGTTGTCAGGAAGGCCTCGAGCGGCGATCTTATCGTACGGCTGGATCTGCAGGAGGAAGGAGGAGAGAGTCAGAAACAGCAGGTGAACCTTTAAAACCACCAGGTCTCCACTGCTGCTGTAATTTTACTCTAATTTGTCTTCGCTGGTGTTTCTCCAGTTCTGAGAGATCAGCTGTGACTCAGCAGCATTTAGGGTCATTTGTCGTCTGTTTCTTTAGTACTTTCTGGTGGTGTTGGGTTTCTCAGACGGTAACAGCTTTGAGTGTGGGCTGATTAATTACCAGCTGAAGTGACGTGGAAATGTGGAAATGTCACAAATTGTTAATTTGATCTGCAGCAAAGCGGTTCCTTGAAACAAAACAGGAATGTTAGAAGCATAAAACACGTCAGAGCGAGCGCTGGTTTCCTGTGAATGGTGCAGATAACGGTACTTATGACGGTTTAATGTACGACACAGCCGGTTCTAAATGGAATACTCAGCAGTAGATCCACATCACTGGATCAATACTACAGCTCTCAGATCAGCGCATTCACACGTCACATATGGACTCCTGCAGAGCATGAAGGCGTGATATGAAAGACTATTACAGGAACACCAGAGTGACGTTCTGAAATGGAAAGAGGAACAGCAGCTGCTCAGGTTTCATCCAGCTTGAAGGAATTTCATTCTTCCACCAGGAACTTTCTCCAAATCCAGTTAGAAGCTGAGCGACGTGCAGACGCATCCAAACCTGTCCAGATGTTACCACAGCTTTGTGGTGTGAGGATGTGAGGAGCATGTCAGCGTGGACATCCAGCTCTGAAGATGTGGTCCATGTGTCATCCTGGTTTCCTGCTAAAAGTCTGCGGTGGGTGACAGCAGACCGTCTCCCCTCTCCTCACCCACATGCAGGGTGAGGTTAGAACTACTCTGTCCTTCATAGGAGGACAAATGGATGTTTTATAGTCAGAAGATGTAAAATATGCTGCAGAAAGGAATGCAGATAAAGGACAGCTGATAAAGGACAGGCTGGGTGTTTTTCAGCTCAGATCCCCATCCTGCCCCTGTACCCCGGAGGGAAACCACCTCCACACCCAGATGTCCATTTCCCTTCCAGACTACTTTTCTTCTCGACTCCTCTGTCTTCCCAGCTACTCTCAGCTCTTTCACCAGATCAAGCTATTTGGTGTTAGATTTAATGGTGAAAACATGCAGTAAACAGCAGAACACTGCTTCTACTATCCACTCTGAACACCTACAGACTTCCTCCCAGTGTTATTCTTTTTTTTTCCCTCCGGCATGGAGCCCAGTGTTGGATCTGAAATGTTACACAACTCAATTATGTTGGCACAACATGTTAATCAGCTCCAGTGGAGGAGGGAAGACTAACTACTGTTATCATCAGAGGGCCGGGAAAGCTGCGACCAGGAGGATTACATAACCACATATTTAACGTGTTGTTGACGCTGGTCATTAACTCGTTTCCTGGACGCGTCGCTGGCTTCTGGGTGGAACTTTGATGTCTTTTGGCATACGAGTCCATAAAGGATTTCCTCATTCTGTTTGGCACATTTAACACAGAGCAGAGAGTTTGTGGAGCGAATGAACCTCTGATCGATTGATTTCAGTCAGTGGAGGACATCTCTGTAGCCACATCGCTGTTATTAAAACACATTCTAGTCCGTCTGGAGGACTCTGTTCCTTACATGCTGGCATCTACGTTTTGGACACAGTATTGGCTGCAGATGATGAAACTTACATCACACAGACCCTAACCGAAAAAATACAAACAACTGGCCTAATAGAGACACAAGAAACCATCTGTGAAAGAAATATTTCCAGTTAATTGAGGAACAGAGCATACACAGCTGAACAGAAGCAGCTCAGACTGATGGTTTCAGATGGATCTACTTTAATGAACAAGGAGGAACCACACAGTTCTGCTCTTGGTTCAGATCCTTGCTTGTGTTGGATCTACTCTCAGACGAAGGTCACTTTGGATACATTTCACAATAAAAGCCCTAAATTTAATGTTTTCTATCCACTGAAACTCTAGAAAGCTTTTAATTGTAAATTTTTATATGAAGTGTTGGACTCATTAACAGCAGGAACTTTGACAGGGAAACTGGAGGGAATCAAAACCAGAGAGTGTCCTAAAACGTGACCAAACAACGGGGATTAGAAGCAAAGCCCTGACTCTGCTGCTGAGGTAAATAACGGCCCAGGTACTATTTGAGGGGATTGAAGGTTACCTTTAAAGTTCTTTTGAATCCTCTGTCGAACCCAAACTTAAAAATGCTAACACCAGTACTTTGCTGTCTGAAAGCCAGAATTCCTCTCCTGCAGTCCATGCCTGTTTACTTTAAGCTGTTCTATGTTCTAATTCTAACAGACAGAAACGCAGGCTCTGAAAATAAAAACCGGTTCTTTATTCCAAGGTGAAAGAAAAGCTTGTTGACAGGAAAACCATTGCTTTGACTATGGAGGCATCCTGTAACCTCAGACCGCTCATTCCACCTTAAAACAACATCTGACCGCCCTGTCCCGTGTGTCTTCAGCCTCATCAATGTGAATAATATGAAATATTACAGTAGACTGGTTCTGCTAGCACAGAACTACTCATTAAAACAGTTTGTTGAGTTATTAACTCCTAATAACCCACAAATAAACACCAAACATAAAGAGTGTCCTCTAGTAGTTTGCTCTGGATAAAGATTTGGATCTAAAAGAGGATTTATAGATGTGAATAATAGTCTACTAATGTCCAAACAAGACAGTTTAGTTTGAGATATAAACGTATTACTGAGGATAATTCCCTTTATTTGCTTCAGTGAAATGCACGTATCTCCATTTATGGGGGAAAGAAGATGAAAAAAATCAATGAGAACTCTGCTTTTTTCCTCCATTTCTATTCTTCCATCCTTTCCTCACTTAGATTTTCTTTTTGTTTGAGGCTAAAAACTCACTCCTGTTGTCTCCGTCTAAAGATACTCCAGATGACCCAAACCACAAACCATTTTCAGGGACAGACGAAGCCGCAGCATCACAACAATGCATGAAAGCGTACACGCCTCATCTGATCTCATCACAGCCTGACAGAATAACCGTCTGCAGCTCTCAGCCCGTAAATCTCTGACATTCCAGCATTTTTTATTATCGCCTGCAAACGTTCTGAAGACACGCTTCACATCGTCAACCCAAGGACAGCCGCGGTGCAGAGCTCAGAAATACTGCCTTATAAAAAATAGAAAAAGCTTCATGTGTTTGTGGGGAAGAGAGTCAAAAACTTAATAAATAAAACCAAGGAAGTTCTAATTAACTATTCAGAATGAGAGTTTTTGGCCTCACGGGTGGAAAACAAGAATCTGATTAAAAAGTATTTCTATTTATCGTTTAGAAGTGGAACATGAACAGTCATAAGCAGATTTTAAAGCACTTCATGATGCGTTGATGTACAAACATGTGGTTCCAGATGCATCACAGGAGGAGCTAAGGTTGTCGACAAACGCATCAATTAACATTTTAAAGAGCTTTAATGTGCTTACAGCTGCAATAACATGAACAATTTATGTCATTAATCATTATATCTGTTCATAAATGCCAAAGAGGTGCTGACCAGTGATCAGATCAGATTTTTAAACTCAGGCATTGTGGACCAATCTGCACAGGTTTCCATGGTAACGCTCTTTATCCACAACGAAACCAAAACCACGAGCTGCAAGTCAGACCAACAAAGATGTATTCTGTCTGTTTTCCTCAGCGTGTCCATTCACAACGATGTGTTAGAGGCATTTCTTATCAATCATTCTGGTACGGTAACTTTTGAATACTTATTTTTATCACTCTGGACCAGCATGGTGTGGTATAAGAATCAACTACAGCTGGAATTAAGACAATTAACTTACAACTATCTGATCATTTATTGATGTAGTCTAAACATATCGTTCCTGTATGTGTAGTGGTAAAATAACTGTTTCTGAATTGGTTTTGGACTGAGTCTAGATTTTCTTTCCACTCTAGGACATTATAATCAGCATTCCTCATGTCTTAAGCAAACCCTTTAATCAGTTAGTAGAGAAAATAATTAATATAATTAGATAATCATGCATAATTAGGTACCAGACAGGTGTGTGAAAGCCATCGCACAGGTGAATTCATGGCAGTGGATGACCTGGGAAGGAGTGGAGAAGAGGAAGATCTGTGGTCCAGAGCTGAGGGACACGGAGACGTTTAGAGCTTCACCATCAAGGAGGCCTATGATGTCCTACCATCACCCAAGAACCTCAAGCAATGGGATGGAGAAGACCCCACATCTCCCTGACTCCAGCTACAGCCAAACATCTTTGTGGGCTGCAGGACCAGCATCACCCAAAGCCGTTACACCTGGAGGAAGAACCAGGTGATGAAGTGTCTGGAACTGGTTCTGGAGATGCAGCAGAGGAGTGTTAACGTCCTGCAACCCACGTTGACCCGATGGCAAGAAACAACATTTGTCCAGGAGGGTGAGGGTGGAGCCGGTCCCACCACCTCCAGACCAGTTCAGAGGGGCTGTGATTGGAGGATGCTGGTAGACCTGGATCTGCTTCCCCCCAGAGGTCAACTCCACCAACCCGCTACCAGACCTGCTGCTATGGCCGGCTTCACTCAGTGTCCTGGAGAGTTCAGTAGAGGAGGACCATGAGCGCAAGAAGCTGAGATATATGGAGCCAATGCAGAACAGCTGGAAGGTGAAGGTCCGACCAGTCAAAGTAGGCTGCAGAGGGTTCGTAGCCACCTGGACATCCAGGCTTCTCCTGGAGATAGGAGTACATACGACGGTCCACCTGCAGGAGATCAAGGACCTCTCCAGAGCTGCTGAAAAGGGAAGTCAGTGGCTGTGGATGAAGAACAAGGATCTACCTGGAGCTTCAGGTGAGTAGACGGCATCTAGGGGGTGAACCTTAACCTGGCAATAGCCAGATTAATAATTGTGTAGTACTTGATAGTACTCCACAATATCAATCTGGGACCGCTCCATGTAAATCAGTTCGGAGGAAAGAGGCACGGATTGGACAATGCAACAGTATGTCCCGCCTCTGACAGGTTTGTTTTTAGCCAATCGCGGGATCTTCACAACGAGCGGAGCCAATTGGTAGATTAAACTCTGACCAAAACCCGTAGGTAAAAAAGCACAAACATCTTTACCATCCAGAAATGCGCAAAGCGCCTCTCGTTGTTCTTCCTTCAAAGAAGCGATAGGAGATTCAGCTAAAACTGACTTAATAGCAGCATCTACACGATCGTTGTCCTCCGTTGCCATGTTTGTTTTGATCTACTGGCGCTTGGTGTCGTCTTCACACCCGGATATCCCGCCCCACACACGAATACTGCTGCGTGATTGGCCCGTGCCAACTTGGCTCTGTACGAACAGTGAATGTGGGAGTGGTGCAAGATGCTTTCTTGAGAGATTTGTGAACTCACAAATATCTCGAGAAATCAACTTGCTGGCAAGGTTAGGTGAACCTGGGATTCACTGCTGAACCTTCTGGAGGTGTCGTGGGCAGATCAGCGAAACACCGAGGAAGGAGGACGCCCACTGGATAACCCAGAGGATGTCCTCACCCACTGGACCATCCACAGATACCAGCATCTAGTCCTACACAACAGATCTACTGGCAGCCCTTAGGAAGTTTAGGTGGGACATATTCCCTGTCACGTTTCTTATTAAAAACAATCAGATTCATGGCCCAACATCTGCATCAAGATGTCATCACATTATGAAGATTATGAACTTCACCTGTCAGAACAGAAAGCTGTATTTTGGTGTCTCAGGCTGTCCTGGGCTGACAGCAGATCTTCATCATTTATAGAACAGGTAAATCCAGTGCTGCTTCTTACCGGCTGAGTCACATGGAAATTATACCTATTAAGCTACTTTGATGAACCACATTCCTATCAGTATCAGCTCAGGTGTGTCCAGGTGTGCCAGAGCACCTCTTCACCTGAAAAAACCTTCCCATACATGACCTCAAACAGAAACACAGGGGCGTGGATGTTTTTCACCCATTTGTCAATAGAAGACCTGAAAAACTGAGATTGTTTCGGCTTAGTCATGGTTTCAACAAAAGTGCTACTTTAGGAGTATTTTTAAACAAATGTTAGAACCTACATTAAATAATGCACTGTATATAAAAAGCATTTTAAACTCACTGTAGAGTCAGACTTTCTCCTCACGTTTCTATTTTGGGTAATATCAGGTATAAAATGTTCTGTCATCCATGTGCTCCATGTTACAGAACCATGTGTGGACTACAGACTCAGGAAACCTTTTAAATAATCTCATAAGGGTGGAAAGATTGAAGAAAAACACTCTATTAATGGATTTACTCCAGTTGCTCAACTTGAAAACAGTGAAATTTAAATTTCCATAATTCTGAGCACAGTGACACATTTCAGTGTTTCTTTCCTCACCGGGTGTACCTGAGATTTAATCTAAAACAACTGAATGGATGAAAGGTGACAACTTGTCTTAAACCATCTTTATAGTCTGATAATAATCCTAATCAGAGCACAAAGTCCTTGATGATGGAGGACTGATTGGTTCTCGACGGTCTATCAGAGAATCCTCATCCTCTGCTGATATAACGGATCATAAAGTTTTAACAGCCACTGACCGTAAAGGCCAGATATTAAATATGATGACCTCAGCACACGGTCAAAGAGCTGTAAAGGTTAAATATTATTGATTAATCAGTCAAGCTATTTTCTAGCCTGTCAATGTGAGGATGAAACCTGTGTCAAAGCTCTCATTATTGTACAAAAAGCTGCTCAATAATCAATTTGTTCTGGGGGGACACTCTGAAAAGTTCACTTCACCTTGTGTTCTCTAATTTTCATCTCTCAGCCCGTTTCCCTGAATCTCATTACAGTGAGTCTCTGTCACGGTTTGAGTTCTTAATGTTCCCTCTTTCACACAGCCTCACATCTTTCCTCTCCCAAACTCTAATCATCTCCCTGCCTCCGTCTCTCTTCATGAACTCCTGATTTAACAGTGAAATCTCCTCTTTTTGCACCTCATTCAGATTTTCCTGCTCTTCCCTCCGTCTATAATCTGCTCCATCTTTTTCTCTCTTCTGAGTTTGTAAAAAAAGAAAAGAAAAAAAAAGCAGCTCTAAATTGGACAGAGATCCAGTTACTGCTTGTTCGCTGCAAACGAAGAGGAGAAGACGGTCAGGCTTGTTGTCTGTTAATTAGTCTGCTCTACAATGTTTCGTTCAACAAGCTGCAGACAGGCATCATGCCAGGTGAAAACATGACTGAACCAGTGTCATATCTCTGGAAAGAAGATATCTTCTCAAAGGATGTGGGAGCATTTACAGTATCTGGGTCCTGTTTGCTTTAATTTGAACAGGACTGGACTGGTAGTTGTCTGGTTTCCATCTCAGAACTCACTAATGTACTGGAAAACAGTTCATTCCTACCAACACAGAGTTCAGTTTAGTATTAGGATATGTTATTTTTTAAATGATTAACTTTACAGCTACCTACGTTAAATACAGCAGGATAAATTAATCTTAGGGTCACTAATAAGGCTGCAGTCTCCAGGATGATCTTATCCAGCTAAAGTTTTATTGGTCAGACAGTCGCTGGAATCATGAATCATTTATTAATAATTACAAGTCTCTAATAAGGATGCTGCTGTTTGTCCTTTTGCTGCAAACAGTGCTGCCATAAATGTTGTGAATGTGTAAATAAAGGCTTGCTAAGTTGTTAATAAATGGTTTTGATTGAGATCCTGTGTAGTCTGGAAGGTCAGCAGCCACATCATCCAATCAGTCAACATGAGTTTTAATTATGGAAACCACATAGTTGTTCTGGTGATGATGCATCTGTAAAGCTAAGACGAGAGCATGTGATCTTTTACATTCAGATCTGACCAAACCAGTTCAAAGCGTTCCATTATAATTATATATAATTATCACAGTCACCAGTGTCAGTTCTGTCAGACAAAAGTTGCACACTTCAAGTTTAATGATTTGCAAGCTAGTCATTTAGTTTCGTTATTACTCATAAACCCCTAAAACAGAATCACAACATAGTTCCAAAGGTTCACTCGTCACCTCTTTAGACCTCTAAAAGCCTTCAACATGAACTTACAATGAATGATTACAAGAAAACACCTTTTAATTGTCAATGAAAACGCGTGGGAAACACCGTCTACTAGAACTTTAAGGTCTTACTGACCTGCCTGCCAGTGCCCATGGAAACACTATGTCTGTCAGTAAGGCCTTAATAACTTTATCACAGTTCTTTAGGACATGTGGCTCAATTCATCTGGTGGACCAAGACTGGAACAGGACCAGTGACCGAGCATGATCACTTCATCCAGTTACAATTAGTTAGAGCTGGCTGATAAAAGTGGTAATAAAATACTGAAAGATGAAATATAAATACAGGGTAAGGAGCATTGTCCTGTTGGAAAATCCAGTCATTGGAGGCAGGAAAGAGTTTTCCAGCTGATGGAAGAAGACTGTTTTCAGGAGTAACTCCAAACATGACCGGCTTCATTCTCCCTGTTCCACCCAGACTGAAACTACAGATGGTCACTGATCCACCCCCATGTTTTACTGTAGGGGCAGACAGTCTGGTTTGTAGCTTCTCCAGGCTTCCTCCTAACCAGTAAGTTGTCCGGAGTGGACATACACTGAAAACTGGATCCATCCCTGAAGAGAACCTTAGCCCAGTCATCAACAGTCCAATCCTTGTGATCCCAGCAGAGACTAACCGGCTTTCCTCTTCCTTTCCTTGATGAAGGGCTTCTTCCTGCGCTGTGGGACTTCAGACCAGCTTCAACAAGTTGCTTTCCAACTGTCCTCGAAGAACAAGTCCTATTTCTCCACAGTGTTCACTCATTTTTAAGTTCCCTGGAGGTCTGAGGACGATTCCTGACAGGAACAGATGAGTGACGGTCATCTGGTGGTAGAAAGACGTTTCCTGACCAGCTAGCAGTTTGGTAGAACCATGTTGGGTTTGGTTTTTCTTGGTGTAATGAATGGCTGTCTTGGAGATCTTCAGTTTTTTCTCTACCTGTCTCTCATTCATGATGGCTGTCTTTGTGGCTTCACATAATTCTTTAGTTTTAGGCGTTATGTGAGAGCTGACAGCTTCTGAGTTGTTCTACAGCCTGAATGTCAGCAGGAAACCATTCTAGACCTTTGGGTGTGCAGTGCTGCTGATGACAGGAAAGCTGAAGCATGTCAGATAGGACACAAAGTATTCTGGAATCAGCTGTTCATACTGTTCAGGTAATAAACCTTCAGTGGTACGAGGATTTAAAATGAACAAGAAACTGAAGAAAACAGGGGTGGTCTGATGATTTTTTTCCATGACTGTAGATAGATTACAGATACTGAACTATAGAGTATATAATGGATATCAGCTGTTATTTTCACTTTTAGAGTCTTTACATTGTGGAATCTGTATTAAAATGTTCAAACTTCTCTAATCAAATTCAACATGAAATCTAGACACACGGGTTTCAGAGTTGAACTTCTGTCATGTGACATCTCACAATGATCCCATCTGAAAATCATTTGTGGTTTATAGAAGTGATTTTGGAGTCAGAATATTCAGCTACGAGACGCTGAAACTAACCGGTACAAGCTGGAGTCGATGGAGTGGAAACTAAAACAATCTGGACTGAATGTTACAGCTTTCAAAGATCGTTTTCTGGGAATTTTGTTTTTGTTGGAAAGACAGACAGGGAATGTTGGGTAACAGATGAAGTTATGAAACGGATCTAACCGATCTGAACCAGAGGCCTTACAGTTATGTGACGTTAGCTCAGCTACAATTAGCACTCCAACATCTTGTTTTATTTTAATTTTCCAGTAATTATCACAAGATGTGTTGATTAGATCAGCATATCTCAGGCTCTAATGTGATAATTTCAAATGATGGTAGCCTCCACAGATCCACTCAGGATGTCTGAGGAGTTTTGTGCTTTTGAGCTCCTAATTCAGGCTGAAATACTCACACTTACATGTTTTACTTCTTCTGAAACCTCTCTAGAAGATTCATCCTTGTAGTGAGATAGTAAACAAGGACTGATCTGCGTCACAGTGTCTTACATATGTTAACACTGGAGGTCGGACTTGGACTTTTTTGTAGAGCTGAAAATTCAATTAAAGGCACACATTTAAGCCCTTTTCCTTCTCTCAAGTGCTTCTCATTATACACTCTGACATGTTTAACTGGGTTCAGTATGAAGTCACAGCCAAAGAAGGAAGAAAGAACTTGTTCAGAGTTTGAAATGCATCCTGCAAACCAACACCAGACTCCTGCTCTGCTGCTGCTCCACTTACCGGCTATTCTCAAGTGCTGCTCAACAATGCCTCCGTCTGACACAAAACGCTGCATTCAGACTTCAAACATTCTCTCGAGATCATCCCGAATCGGATAAGTTTGCACTTTTAACTCTGCTAAACTTTTCTATCTGGTGCTTTGAAGCTCATTCAAGCCGTGGAAATCAGGCGTTCAGGAAACTGTAGGAGAGTTCTGAGAGCATCCCCTGTGGCCGATAAATAGGAAAGATCTACAAAATGTTCTTTTTTAAGGAAAAGTGAACAGCCGACTGAAAGATTCACTGATGACTTTGCACTTTGATAGACTTTGCGACCAATGCTGCACCATGAACAGAAGACTGCTGTGGTTTGTCTGGGATCCTGCAAGGAAGACTTTCAGTGTAGTCAGAGGAGGTCCACTAAGTTCTGACTGCCGTAACATTTACAGTAGGAGGTGTAGTTTAAAGACAAAATTAAGTTTTCAACCTTGTAAAATGTTCATATGCTGTTTTTTGTATATTAGGAGATACACCACGAGTGACATAAATGATATTTTACACCTTCACACTGCAGTGTATCGATGACAGTCTTAAAAATACAACTTGTAGAGTTTATACATAACAAACATGTTGAACCAATCAGGATGGGACTTTCTGCATCATTATCCTTCTTCAGAATCAGTTTGAGGTTTGAACCTGTAGTGCTGAGTATTACAACCAGCTGTTGGGTAATTTACAGTAGTTCTACAGAATTTTCTTGAATTTCCCTCAGGCTTAATAAAGTATCATTTATCTATCCTACCATCTATTTATCATCCATCTATCCATCCATCCATCTATAGTCTATCCATCCATCCATCCATCCATCTATAGTCTATCCATCCATGCATCCATCCATCTATAGTCTATCCATCCATGCATCCATAGTCTATCCATCCATCCATCCATCCATCCATAGTCCATCCATCCATCCATCCATCTATAGTCTATCCATCCATCCATCCATAGTCTATCCATCCATCCATCCATCTATAGTCTATCCATCCATCCATCCATCTATAGTCTATCCATCCATCCATCCAAAGTCCATCCATCCATCCATCCATCCATCCATCTATCCAGGAGATCTGATGTACTTGAACTTCAGGGATAGAGTTGTGGATGAAGGTACATTCAAGTCATTTGTAAGCAGGATACAAATACATAACTTTGATATATATAAAGTTTTTGTTTATTGAACAGTCTGAATGGGATGTTCCAATTAACTCTGTAAACATGTATTACCTTATGACTGCAGCTCGAGCACACCAGCTCACCTACAGCTCTGCTCAAACACTGTAAAACTGCTCTATATTAATATATTAATATTCAATGGTACATGGTTGAAATAAATGGAACTTAATTAATTTAATGATGAAAATGCTTTTCAGACAACTGACTTTAGAAGTGGTCATAAAATCCTGTTTAAGCAGCAGACTGCAGTGATGTTCATCTGTAACTGATTACCTTCTAACAGCGTGTAGGTTCCTCTGGATTATTTCCATGACTTGTTAATCATTACAAACTGCAAGCACATAAATCCACAGCAGAGGTGGTTTAGTTACACAGGCAACTGATGTTTGAAATGTTAATTTCAGTATACAGGAAGTCCTCAGTTTACGGCGTCCTCGACCTACAGCGTTTCATTTCAGTAGATGAGCAGAGCGGATGAATACGTCATCACACGGTGCTGTCAGACGGCTTTGTTCCCATTCTCCGGTGGTACTCCACCTTGGATTGTGCTACATTCACTAACTATTTACCTTCATTGTGGCTCCTTTAAGTCAGACTCTTCTGTCAACAGACTGTCAACAAATACCTTCAAAATAAAAACTTTTTCAAAATAAAAGTACATCGATAAGTTCACCTTAAGGGCAACACACCATGGAAGTGAAATTAGATTTAAAAACAGAACAGGGCTGATGAACATCAGCATTATTAGATGAAGTTACAAAAACAGGTCAACATATCCTGTTATCTTCTAGGGAAATGATTCATACATGAAAGTCGCTGGTATTCATGACTTTATGAAGAACTGATGGATATTGTGATGCACAGAATGGCTTTGTTTACATTTTAGCCGGAGTTCTGACTTATGACGAAAATCAACTGTAAGAACGGAACTCTGATGTAAGTTGAGGACCTGGAGTTTCTACCATACATGGTCTTTGTCTGCTGCCTTATCAATTAATATGTTTTTATTCAGTTAAATTATTAATAGCAATCAATTAATTAACCGCAAACCATTAACATCCCCATCTGTGAATAACTCCACTACATTTTCCTTTTTCATTTGCTGAAGTAAACTGTGTGGTTCAGCTGATTAAAACTGGCTCTGAGTCAGATAAAATTATACATGTAGTAGTAAATAAACAGGAGGAGATCATCCTGACCTGCAGGTTCTTAAGAAAGGAAATGTTTTATCTTCCAAGGTTAGCTGTGGAGAAGGCACAGACAGGAACACTGATAGAGGTTCAGATTACAGTGATGCATTAGAAATATTTCTGAATTCTATCAGATACTGAAATCAATCAGTCATATTACCTCTAGGAGGAAGAATACATCTGGAAAGAAATCCTCTGTCAGATTTATGCTTGGAGCTTCTTTATCTGAAGAACCACTGAGTGACACACAAGGAAAGTTTTTGTTTGTTTTTGACGTTTTGATTCCTAGAAGTGGATATTTTACAAAAGAATAAAATCCACAGCATCTTGTAGATAATTAACTCTGATGTTCATGCTGTCCTGACTCCTAAATCAGATTAAAGTGAAATATTCAGAGGAACATACAGAAGTGACACTTTAATGTGTTTGTGTCACGTTAAACTGAAAAAAGGAGACCAGGATAGAAATAGTTCACTCTGCCATAACCTCCCTCATTAATTAAGTTTCTTTACATCAGACGACTCCCTGTATTGACAGACTTGAGTTTCAGGGCTTCCATAGTTCAAACTGAGTTTAACCAGAGACCAGAAGCTGATCTAAACTCTGAGGCCTAATCACGTTGTTGACTTCAACAGAAGATCTCCTCCTTGAGGCTCATTTTCAGGTCATGAAGGGAATTTTCCAATTACAACCATCTTCTAGCCTACTTCCTGCTGGGAAATCCAGCCCTGGTCTGAGCTGTATTTACAGTTAGTATGAGGTGTAAACACAGTTTTACAACTGAATCCTGATAAAGTATGTAAGCTGCTCTGGAACCGTCTATGTAACACCGCTGAGTGGTTTTAACGGCTAAAAAGACCAAACCTCCATCAGAAATAATGAGCAGAGAGTCATGAGTGCAGTCTGACCGAGGACACTAGGACCCTGAGGAGCTGGGCAGCGACTACATCCTGCACCCAACCAAACCAAAGAGCTGGAGTTTTAAGCATAGACTGTATATATAGTGGATGTAGCATCTGGCTCCAGAATTGAAGCCAACCTGGAAGTGTCAAAAACTTGCAATATCACGCCGTCCGCTAGGGTTGGCTCCAAAAAGCTTTTCCTCCATAGACCCCAATTCATTTTTGGAAAAAATAAAATGTGACAGACTGATGTTCTACAGCTCAGGATTTTTTCCCGTTAGTTTTCATGGTCAAAATGAGAGATCAGGTGACCGATCTTAAAATAAATCAATACTGAATTTTAAATAAATCGTTAAAGTTGGCGGAGCCAGGGGGCGTGGCTATACTTGATAGACAGCAACAGAAGCCTCTGCGGTAAAATGTGGGCGGGATAAGAGAGTCCTCAGCCAATCCTGCCCCTAGTTGCTCTCCGGTCCAGTCTGTTTGACGCTTTTTACATCACTGGCTCCAAAAAATCCAAAACGGCGACCAGGAAGTAGCAAAATCCGGGCTTCATTTTCTCGGCATTGAAACCAACGGGTGACGTCACGGTTAGTTTATGCCTGCTTTTAAAAGATGTTGAGAATTTTTTAATTTTATTTATTTACTATTATTAATAATATTTTTACCCTTGTTATTATGGGTTTTACCCTGTATTTCTTCTATTCTGCTAATGCTAATGTTTTGTTGTTAATTTGATCTGGCTCCTTTTTTGTCTGTAAAGCACTTTGTAAGCTCTATTTTTAAAAGGGAGCTACATAAATATAGTTATTATTATTACTATGCATGAAAATAAGCTTTAAAAGTGTTTTTTCATCTGTACAATGACACGGTTTGCTGGGAAGAGTGAGATGTGTCATTAAAGAGCCATCTTGCTCCCATAAATTCATATTCTTGATTCTTTAAACGGCAGGTCTCTCCTTCATAAAGTCTGATATTTCTATTGTGTGTTCTATATGTGACACAGATGCTAAAGATCCCCTGTTTGCCCCTACTCATACCTTCATTTCCTCTCACAGGACAGGATAATGACCAGGATATACGTTTTCTGGCAGCTTTTGGAGTGCAGATCTACTCAGACTGGTTCTTTGTTCCGAGTCCTGATTATTTAAACAACAAACTCTGACTCAAAAACTTTCCCACATAAAAAGCAGCATGTGGAAAGTATTGTTTCTCTCTGCGTCATTCCTGGCGTTTCCCACTGCCTGCAGTTAATGAGAGCAAACTCAATAACGCTGTTAGAAGGTCTGGAAGATGAGCTCAGAATGCTGCTGCTCTGTGAGCTCTGAGACGCATCACAGCGTCTCTGGGTGACAGGAGGAGGTGCCGCTGTCGCATTTAGTGCTCCTGTTCTGCTGCTCAGCTCTCTGTCAGAAAGTTTAACGTCTTTTCTGTTGTGGCTGAACTTATCTGACAGACAAAAGGAGAACAATGAACTAAACAAACGGTGAAATAAGAAGCGTCTCGTTGTAAAGTACGGCTGACTCCAGATGTGTTTGATGCTTCTGAAGGGTTCCTGACAGGCAGCTCATCCAGATGACTGACAGCTGCTGGGATGGAGCTTTGATCGTCTGAAGCTGGGATTAAAAACTCTCTCAGGCTGCATACGGCCGCTCCCACTTTGAATGTTAACATCTGCAGCCCCCCAGAGAATCCTAGCGGTGTCATAATGCAGAGTATTTCCGATAAACAACAGATCCAAAGGTCGGACCAGCTGAAGCAACACCTCTACAGCTATTGACCAACGACAGAGTCTGATTCCTCATTTTGCTGCTGTCTTCTCAAACACACTGCAGCTTCTACAATCACTATAATGTTGGTTTTCAAATTGACTAAATGTTTGCAACATTCCTTGTTTCTCCTGCAATCATTACCAGCAACAATAAAATGAGTCAGTCCAGAGCTGCAGGAATCTGATCCTCGTATCAGCGCGGTGTTTGGATTCTGATAAGCCCTCTACTAGCTGATGTGTTCCTCAGAATGGACTTCCTGGATCTCATTTCATCACCTCAGCTGGACTTTTAGCAGCACGCCTCCTCTACACTCCAGCTACCCGGTGGTTAGAAGTTATTTCTGCTCTCTGCTGGATGCTAATTACCGCTGCTTTCTGCTTTAATCCCTCTGTGCATCTCGAAATAGTCTAAAGCAACCAAAACACCAGCTGCATCCAAACAAATACAGGTTCTATTATGGGATGTTTTCATTTCCTTCACACAAGAACACAAGTAGAAGACTCAAATATACAGCAGGAATACGCAAAATGTAGTCTTAGAATTAAACTGCGTTCATGTAAATAGTAGTGCTGTCAAACGATGTGTAATCAGATTAATCACAGGGTTGCTGTGGATTCATCTGATTAAATATCATTAATTTTGAATCTATATTAATCATGTTTCATTTTGCATGAGCAAACAGACTCAAGAAAGAAAGAAGGGAATATATATGTAATATACATACAGGACAAAATTAAACCATGAGAATAACAAATGATATAATTCACCTGACTGTCAAATATTATATAGAATACACATTAAATACTACGGTTAGGACCCTAAAATGTTCTAGAAAATACAAATTTAAGATCAAAAGATGAAAAAATGATTGATTAGAGAAATGTAGCTCATTTTGTGCTCCAGATGTTTTTAATCAGATTAATGATGATGGATTAATCCACAATAACACGGTAATTCTGACAGGACTAGTAAATAGTTATAAATTCACGTCTCTGACCTCCACAGTCTAAACATCTGAGATTCTGTCTCCTGCTTTGATCTCCCCCGCTTTTCCACCGTTTTCCATAAACCTCCACGTGGAACCTCTCAGATTCATCGCATTCTGAGGTTTTGTCTGTTAGTCTAAACCTATTGTGTTCATATTTCTGAGTCATTTATTTACATAGAGGCACCAGTTTGTGGTCGATTCTGTTATTTACCTCTTCAGCAGAGTAAACAGAGGTATCCTGGTCTGAATCTTTCCTTCGCCACACAACCGCAAACACCAGCGTCACACACCAACAACAAACCTCCTCCAACCACAGACTGGACTTACTGAGTCTTCTGGAGGTCTCTGGATCTTGATCCACTCCACCGACGGCCCCTTCACCTGCAGAAATCTGTGGAAAATATTCTTGAAGCCCTCGAAATCTTTCTTGGACACCTGGAAAACACAAAGATTTCATGTTAAAACTCAAACAAGTCACTGACAGAGCTCAGCCCGACCAGAATCATGATTCAGTCAAACACAGGCTAAAAAAGGATTAACTGCTTTCAGACCGAGAACAAAAAAAGCTGCAGAGGTGTTTCAGTGAAGGTGTTAAACTCCCTTTTAATCTACTTTTTTACGCCTCGTCTCTGTTTAACAGAGCTGGAGGCCAGAAAGGAAAGCCTTAAAGCTGGAGCACGCACACGTTTTATGTCTTTATTTAGGCAAAAACTCCACAAAGGCATTCCAGCATAGTTTATTTTATAAGTGATCTGAGATTAAAATAGACTTCTGGAAATCCTCTCTGCTCTGTTTTCAGATTTAGAAGATCCAGACTTTTTTAGGAGGTCTCAGCTGATCACAGGTCTGAACAAAATCAGGTGAAAGAGGACAACGATTGGTGGCTGCATGAGCTGAGCAGAGGACTGAAATCTGTGTTTACTGACACACACACACTCTCTATTACGTCAAACCCATAATAATTACTGTCCCACGTCAACCCTGTTTTCATGTGATTTTGTCTCCAAATGTCACCTAATATGTACTGAAGGTAGAAAATTAGAGAGCAGGGAAATGACAGCATGTTCATCTGCATTTACTCACATTTTAAACTAGACGAGAAAGTAAACATAAATAAAACATCTGGACGGTGTCTGGAGATGCTCTGCTTTCTGCTTTAGAAAAATAAAACATCCCACTGGTGGATCCAGAACTCCTTAAAGGGGAACTTCGTTTTTTTTCAACCTAGGGTCTATTTCCATTTGTAATTTCATACATGTGAGTGATGGAGAAATGAATTTTAGACATAGCTCCAGTATTTAGCCAGGCAGGCAGCTTAGCAGCTCAGCTAGCAGCTCAGCTAGCGAAAAGCATGGGGCAGCTGGCCCCCCCGCGTCAAAGTCCGCCCTAACGTGCTTTTTCCCCACACTGACTGGCTCAGATAGTCTCAATGAGTGTCCCACAACATACTAGAGACGAGAAGTGAATGATAGCTCGCGAAATCGCGCGATGGCTCGCGCCAAAACACCGGTTTTGGTGTGAGCTATCGCGCGATTTCGGAACGAGATTTGCTTTCTGGCGTCCTGAGATTTGGATACAGACCACAACAAAGAGCGATCGCCAGGTAATGTGGAGGTTTTCCTTCACTTCTCATCTCTAGTATGTTGTGGGACACTCATTGAGACTATCTGAGCCAGTCAGTGTGGGGAAAAAGCACGTTAGGGCGGACTTTGACGTGGGGGGGGGGGGGTAATTGCCTCATAATTTTCGCTAGCTGAGCTGCTAGCTGAGCTGCTAAGCTGAGCTGCTAGCTGAGCTGCTAAGCTGAGCTGCTAAGCTGAGCTGCTAGCTGAGCTGCTAAGCTGAGCTGCTAGCTGAGCTGCTAGCTGAGCTGCTAGCTGAGCTGCTAAGCTGAGCTGCTAGCTGAGCTGCTAAGCTGAGCTGCTAGCTGAGCTGCTAAGCTGAGCTGCTAGCTGAGCTGCTAAGCTGAGCTGCTAAGCTGAGCTGCTAAGCTGAGCTGCTAGCTGAGCTGCTAAGCTGAGCTGCTAAGCTGAGCTGCTAAGCTGAGCTGCTAGCTGAGCTGCTAAGCTGAGCTGCTAAGCTGAGCTGCTAAGCTGAGCTGCTAAGCTGCCTGCCTGGCTAAATACTGGAGCTGTGTCGAAAATTCATTTCTCCATCACTCACATGTATGAAATGACATGAAAACAGACCCCAGGTTGAAAAAAAACAAAGTTCCCCTTTAAGCTATCAAATCCCAAAAAAAGATTCTATAATAGATGAGCTCAAATAAAAGAGATGTTAGAATCAGAAACTTATAGAGGAATGATATATATGTAACTGTCAGGTACACATTCAAAAATAATCTAAAAATATTACAAAACAAACAGAAAATATCACACAGGACTGAGCTGGATAACAGACCCCAAAATGTTAGACAGTTAATACAACAAAGCAGAGCTGCTTAAAGAATATTACTGCTAGTAATTAAATATATATCAAATAAAAAACACAAAGATGTAGTAAAACCTTCATTCAGTTAAATCCACCTGGTTTATGCTACATCCATGGAAAGTCTGAAACTTTCTGCTCACACGAAATAAAAAGATGAAAAAGAAAACAAAAGATAATTACATGTAAATGACTCGTGTGTGCGAGAAATACGTTCCTCCTGGAGGGTGAGTAAAATAAATAAGTGTGTAACTGCTCTGTTAGTATTTATTTACTCTGGAATGAAACTCCATCAGTCAACAAAGACTGAGTGTGTTTTACAGCTGTGTGTGTTGTAGAGAGTGTGTGTGTGTGTGTTGTGGTTTTCTGCATGCATCGCTGTTACTGAAAGTACAAAAGCCTTTTCTGTGAACACGTCTGAAGTTCCTGTGACGTTTTGATCATGCCTGAGTGTGACCAACTCTCCTGACTCCTTTATTCTGGGTTTAACTCCGTCTTTTGTCACTGCTGGCGGTTCACCAGATGGAGAACGTCTGACAGGAGCTGCTGCCAAACCCATGTGACCGTTTTTTAACCAGCAGAAATCACACTAAGATTAACTGCTTTGATCCACTGCTCCACTGATTTTACTTTTTCACATATTAGTGTGTTTTTTTCTGCAAAAGACAACCACTGAAACACACTGCAGGTTCTATCTAATCAGGTTTTAACCCTCCTGTTGTCCTCATTTACAGGCACCAAAAAATACTGTTTCCTTGTCAGAAAAATATCCAAAATTCAGCAAAAAAATTCCCCAAATTTACGGAAATTTACAAAACCTTCAGGAAGATAATTCCAACAATTCCTTAAGTTTCCCTTCAAAGATTTATTTTTAAAAAATCCCCCAAATTTGGCAAGAAAATTCTTGTAAATATTTTCAAAAAATGAGTAAAATCTTCCAAAAAATGAGTAAAAATATCTAAAGTGATTCCATAGATATCAGTAAAACATCTGATATTTTCTTTAAGAAGATTCACATAAAAATCAACCAAAATCCAGCAAAATTTGATGGATTTTGGTTGATTTTTATGTGAATCTTCTTAAGAAACATTTTTTTCACCAAAAAATGTTGAAAGATTTCCCAAAAATGTTGAAAATGTGGACATCAGAAGTTTCACTGTGGAAATATAATTTTTCTCCACCTTTTCAAACTTTGCGACATCAGACGACACGAGGGTTGAAGTGTCTGATCAGTGAGAGGAACTGGGTTAGTTTCCAGTGTTTCTGCAGCATGTTCTGTGCTAAATGTGCAGAATGAACTAAAGCCTTTCTACCAGCTTCAGGACGAACATCTGGAACACAAAACAACAGACGATCTGCTGAACGGAGAGAGTTTGTCTGAAGGTCTGAGATCGCTAAAAGAAACTCAGACACTAAGAATGAGTCCTTAGAATGTTTATCTGATATATTTCATTCATTTGTGACTGTGGGCTGACACTCGACCACTCCCAGCTCATTTTGGGTAACACTGACGAGCGTCAGCTGGGCTGGACCGCTCATATATTCTGAATAAAACGTAGAAATGAGCGAGTGTCTGCGTGAACTCCTGCTTCCTGTACGTCTGTCAGCTGTAGGTGGAACCCTGTTTGGCACGGCGCTGCAGAATGCGTCACTGTTGTGTTTTCCCGGCATCAGTGTGACCCCACCACCCTCTAAATCACTACCAGATGGTGGGACAGACGTAGACGGGGAGTGTACCTCTCTCTCAGCCCCGGTGCTGGTGTCCAGCAGCTTCTCCAGCTCGGCGTGCATGGAGCTCTCCAGCTGCTGCCGCATCATCTCCTGGAACTGAGCCATCCCTCTGCTGGCCACTCCTCTACTCAGCCCTGGAGAGGACAGACAGAGCGCTTTATAACGCTGGAACAGACCTGAATCCTACCGTAATCACCTCCACCTCTATTCATTTTATGAACCCAAACCACTCATTTTAGCCTCATCTGCCCTCAACAAAAAGTCTGTTTTAACCGTTTTATCCTCTAAATTTAACTGAAGGAGTCATATTTAGACTAATCAATCAATGGCTCCATCCAGCAGATTATTGTGATTAGTTAATCATCTTTCCAACTAAACTGCATCATGTGAGGGTTCCAGACAGCTTTTTGCTTCTCTCAGTCTAATATTTTTTACTTTGGGTCCTTCCAACTCTAATCACATTTTTGCTACAATTTCTGTAAATTTTCATTTAATAAAAAAAGAGATATTTGTGGAATTTTAAATACTTTGATCATGTAGGTTTACTACTACATATATCCACCAACACCTCCATCATTCCTGTCCAATGAGTTCTGAAGGTCCATGAAATAAAGCTTCTTTCATTAAAAAGGGATTCTGTATGTTTTTCTGTATCACGATGAAATACGACATATGACTGAGGAATTATCACTAGTTGACTTTTCTTTTGTTAACGTGCACTCCAACATGAGGGTGTTTTAAAGCCCATAGTCAGATCTTATTGGATCCATTTGTCCGGCATTGCAGATTCAGAATCAGTGACTAAATGAGAACAAACAGTGAAAGCTTCTGACTTTTTTCTGAAATAGTTCCTGAGACTCCGTCAAACACAGCCTTGGATGTTAATGTGTGAAAGAAACATCTATGCTGATTTATCAAGCTAGAATTTCACAGAAACCGTTTTAAATAGGCATAGTTTAGAATAAAATGACTCTTTTTTTGGAATGTTGGTCAGACACAACGACACAGTGGATGATGCCAGCTGGCTCTGTTTTATTACTTCCTGATACTGTACACCAGAAGATGAAGGAAATCAGCAACAGATTGATTTTCAGAGTGATGTAGTGAAGATGTAAAACACAGAGTCAGGTAACAGCAGCTTCTGTGTCATTTTTAGGTCCATATAAAAGCAAAAGAAAGTGGAGGAAGGAGGAAAAATGAGCTGTATGAAGCTTTCTGCTGATGGATGTTTGTTCCAGAGGAGTTATAGTAAAGATTAGAAATGTAGAAATGACAGCTCACTATGATATATGAGGCAGACAGAAGAAGGCTGCAGGGCAGAGGAGGAAAGATGTTTTAGGTGGTTAAAAACAGAATATTACAGTTTACAGTAACAGGTTCTGCTCAGCGGCTGTAGGTCTTTAATAACTTACTCAAAGCTTCTTTATCTGTTCCTCATACAAACCACTCAGCTGAATTTCATGAAACACAACCAAAGGAGGAACTCTTTCAGCACAGCGTCCTTTCTTCAGACATCCTCAGGACATGAACTCTCTGACTAACACTCAGATCCTCTTTTCTGTTCACAATCTGTCCAAAATGAGCTAAACATCTAGGATGGCTGAGAAGGGTTAACAATCACTAAAAACAATAAAAACACGTCCAGAATGACTTTAAATCTGACCTCATATAATAAGTGTGCTCTCTGAATGTTGTCAAAAAGACCCAAAATGTGTGTAAAATGACTAGAATTGACTCAAATTAGTCCAGAACTTGATCAAAAAATCCTCCTTAACCATAAAAATCTGTCCAAGATGAGTCTAGGATGGCTGAGAAGGGTTAAAAAATGACTAAAAATGGATCCAAAGTGACTTTCAAATGTCTTCAAATGATCAAATATGCAGCAGTCATACATATTTAGAAACATGTCCCATTCCATTTCCTCATAACAGAGTAGCGTGACATCTTCAATTACAGACAACGACTCTAAAGTATTTCACAAACAATATGGAGATGTCAGAGTGACAGATTTTATGAGTCACACCTGAGAGATTCCTAAAGATTCCCACCCATCAGTCTAACTGGTTATCCAAAAACTCAGAGTGAACCAGCAGCATTTCACAAGAACGATCCGACACAGAGCCAAGAAACTAAGCTGAAGTAAAATCAGTTAAATCACATGTCACTGTGGACCGGCAACAGCAGGAAGTATCTGCAAAGATTTCACAATCCCTGCTCAGACAAACTGTCTAAAACCTGATGTTTGCTTTGTGCTGCTGCTGGTCCTGTGACCCTGACAAGGATTGGAAGCACGTTTACCCATTAATCAGCTGATTAATTAATGACAGAAGCTTACAAAACGCATTTCACCACAGAGGACTGAACAATAAGGTTCATCTGTCTCTAAAGAAGCAGCTCATGATAAATACTTTAATCCTCCAGTTGTCCTCATTTATAGGCACAAAAAAAAATTCTTTCCTTGTCTCAAAAAATCCAAAAATTCAGCAAAAAAAATTGCCCAAATTTATGGAAATTTGCAAAAACTTCAGAAAGAAAATTCCAATAATTCCTTAAAAGTTAAAATCCCCCAAATTTGGCAAGAAAGTGCTTATACATATTTTCAAAAACTGAGTAAAAATCTTCCCAGAAAATCATAAAAATATCTAAAGTGATTCCATATATGTCAGTAAAACTTTTTAACGTTTCTTTTTCCCACCGAAAAATGTTCAAAAATTTCCCAAAAATGTTGAGAAAATGGACATCAGAACTTCACTGTGAAAATATACTTTTTCCACGCCTGTGCGCAGCGTAGGTCATTGTGTTTGTGGGTGCATCTGTATTAAATGGACACATTCTATAGTGGAGTGATTTCTGCCATGAATGTTCTCAAGATTTCATCAGCCCCGGAGGAGGACCGAGCGGCCATGGAGGAGGACAGAGCGTCCATGGAGGAGGACCGAGCGGCCATGGAGGAGGACAGAGCGTCCATGGAGGAGGACCGAGCGGCCATGGAGGAGGACAGAGCGTCCATGGAGGAGGACCGAGCGGCCCCGGAGGAGGACCGAGCGGCCATGGAGGAGGACCGAGCGGCCATGGAGGAGGACCGAGCGGCCCCGGAGGAGGACCGAGCGGCCCCGGAGGAGGACCGAGCGGCCCCGGAGGAGGACCGAGCGGCCCCGGAGGAGGACCGAGCGGCCATGGAGGAGGACAGAGCGGCCATGGAGGAGGACAGAGCGGCCATGGAGGAGGACAGAGCGGCCCCGGAGGAGGACAGAGCGGCCCCGGAGGAGGACCGAGCGGCCACGGAGGAGGACAGAGCGGCCCCGGAGGAGGACCGAGCGGCCACGGAGGAGGACAGAGCGGCCACGGAGGAGGACCGAGCGGCCACGGAGGAGGACAGAGCGGCCCCGGAGGAGGACAGAGCGGCCACGGAGGAGGACAGAGCGGCCACGGAGGAGGACAGAGCGGCCACGGAGGAGGACAGAGCGGCCCCGGAGGAGGACCGAGCGGCCCCGGAGGAGGACAGAGCGGCCACGGAGGAGGACCGAGCGGCCACGGAGGAGGACCGAGCGGCCCCGGAGGAGGACCGAGCGGCCACGGAGGAGGACCGAGCGGCCACGGAGGAGGACCGAGCGGCCACGGAGGAGGACAGAGCGGCCCCGGAGGAGGACCGAGCGGCCACGGAGGAGGACCGAGCGGCCACGGAGGAGGACCGAGCGGCCACGGAGGAGGACAGAGCGGCCCCGGAGGAGGACCGAGCGGCCACGGAGGAGGACAGAGCGGCCACGGAGGAGGACCGAGCGGCCACGGAGGAGGACAGAGCGGCCCCGGAGGAGGACCGAGCGGCCACGGAGGAGGACAGAGCGGCCACGGAGGAGGACCGAGCGGCCACGGAGGAGGACAGAGCGGCGACGGAGGAGGACCGAGCGGCCCCGGAGGAGGACCGAGCGGCCACGGAGGAGGACCGAGCGGCCACGGAGGAGGACAGAGCGGCCACGGAGGAGGACAGAGCGGCCACGGAGGAGGACAGAGCGGCCACGGAGGAGGACAGAGCGGCCACGGAGGAGGACAGAGCGGCCCCGGAGGAGGACCGAGCGGCCACGGAGGAGGACAGAGCGGCCACGGAGGAGGACAGAGCGGCCACGGAGGAGGACAGAGCGGCCACGGAGGAGGACAGAGCGGCCCCGGAGGAGGACCGAGCGGCCACGGAGGAGGACAGAGCGGCCACGGAGGAGGACAGAGCGGCCACGGAGGAGGACCGAGCGGCCACGGAGGAGGACAGAGCGGCCACGGAGGAGGACAGAGCGGCCCCGGAGGAGGACCGAGCGGCCCCGGAGGAGGACAGAGCGGCCACGGAGGAGGACAGAGCGGCCCCGGAGGAGGACAGAGCGGCCACGGAGGAGGACAGAGCGGCCACGGAGGAGGACAGAGCGGCCACGGAGGAGGACAGAGCGGCCACGGAGGAGGACCGAGCGGCCCCGGAGGAGGACCGAGCGGCCACTGAGGAGGACCGAGCGGCCCCGGAGGAGGACCGAGCGGCCATGGAGGAGGACAGAGCGGCCCCGGAGGAGTACTGCTCTCTGAGTGCTTTTCTTGTTGTTTCTGTTCCTGATTTTTCGCTTCTCTGTGTTGCTGCTAATGGAGCTGCTGTGGAGCAGGAAAAATTTGATCTGACAGTAAATTCTCATCATCATTGGCACATTAAGCGGTACATTTGCCCTGAGAGGCTGAGTGCTGTGTTGGCGGTAATAAGGTGGAAGTTAGCGGCGGGCTGGCTACTTATTAGACGCGCCGTACAGTGGCGATGCCCTGATGCTGCCATTGGCAGAGCAGCTCAGAGTAAAAATTCATTGTATATGAAAGTGTGCAATGCCACTAAAGCTGATTCTGATTCTGATCATGTTCGACACTGTTCACAGACAAACACGGACAGCTGTAGGAATGTTGAAATAAAACCAGTGATTCAACTGAAGCTAGAAAGACCTGACTGACTGACTCTCTGTAGACGTCCAGGTCATGGTAATCCTCGGAGCTTCAGTGAAGAGCAGCTACACTTCTCTTTCAGGTGATTATAAACGGTAATGGACAGAAACATGTCAGATATCAGAGCTCTGACCCTTCACCAATTCCTTTGTGACTGATTATTCAGTATGTGGGCCAAGCTATAAAATTACAGTGTTCTGACATGAGTGAAAGACAGGTTTTGCTTGAAAAGCCAGAAAAAATAGCCGTAAGGTAAGAAAAACACATTGTAGGCTCCTTTAAACCCAGCTGGGACTACACCTACACATCCCTGACCTTCTTCATAAGGGTTCCATATTTAAGCTACCAAGTTCAGCAATAAATATGATTAAATAATAAGATAAACACTCCAGAGAGCTTTCACTCTGAAGTGTCATTGGACCTACATCTCCCAAATGAAGAGGAAAAGTTCCCAAAAGTCAACAGATTATTCATTCAAACCTTAAAGTCTATTCACCATGAAGCATAGAGGATAAACCGTCCCATCTACCCCATAAAACAAGGACACGTAAACTAAATTTACAAAGATCATGTACAGAAACATGCCAGCTATCAGACACCAGGCTTTGACATCTAGATGGAACCTCAACAGGACTGTGATTGGACACTCAGCATGTGGTGCAAACTTTAATTTAAATAACCGCTTCAATGTCTAATGTTAAAGAAAGTTTTCACCATAAAGTATCATTGAACAAATGTCTCACAAATGAATAAGAAAAGTTCCTAAAAGCCAACTGGTCACTGATTCAGAGGGACACTCGACTTTAAAGTCTGTCATAGATGAAGCTTAGAGGAAAAAACACCGTTTCTATCATAAAACATGAACAAAACAAGGACACATGAAACCAAATGTACAAAAGCACCAGGGTTTGACATCTTAGTAGAAATAAACCTCAACAGAATTGTGATCGATCATTCAGCATGTGGTGCAAATATTCACTTAAATCTAGGTCTTTCTTGGAAGGCAGAACCCTTTTAAAAATGCCCACAAGCTACAAAAACACTGCAGGTCCTGAGAAAGATGCTAAAAGACAGGTACCCTACCTGGGGTTACAACTAGAAGTGTGTCCACTTACCTTCTACATAAAGTGTCATATTTAAGCTGCCAAGTTCAGCAATAAAAACGGTTAAATCATGAGATAAACCCAAATGGAAACGGCTTCAAGTCAGATATTCCAGAGAGCTTCCATACAAAGTAAATCCCATAAATGAATAAGGAAAGTTCTTAAAAGCCAACTGGTCTTTCATTCAGAGGGACACTAGACTTTTAAAGTCCAGCCAGAGAATAAAATATCATGTCTATCATAAAAAATGAACAAAACAAGTACATATACAACTAAATCTACAAGGGATAATGTACAGAAACATGCCAGATATTAGATCTTCTACAAGAAAGCACCAGTATCCCACATTTTGACGTGTGCTGCAAACTTTCAGTTAAATGTAGGTCTTTCTTGGAAGGCAGAAACCTTTCAAAAATGCCAACAAGCTATGAAAAAGAAGTGTATATTTCCCACTTACCTTCTACATAAAGTGCCATATCTAAGCTGCCAAGTTCAGCAATAAAAACGGTTAAATAATGAGATAAATCCAAATGGAAACGGCTTCAGGTCAGATATTCCAGAGATTCCCGTCTTTGGAAGTACATCCCATAAATGAAGTTTCCTTGAGGTGTCCTAAAAGCCAACTGGTCCTTCATTCAGAGGGACAGGAGCATTTAAAGTCCAGAGGAGGAGAAGACATCCTGGCTACTCATAAAAAACAGCAAAACAAGGACACATTGATCGGATCACACTTATCTCTGAGGACAGCAGTCAGACGTCCTGAACATGGAGCTGCAGGAATCTACTGAGATGTTTTACTGCTTCCACCACGTCACTGGTCCCAACCTCTGCTCACATTTCTCCCTCCTTCACTTCCCTGCCTTCATCTTTATTACCTTTATTGCCACAGACTCGGGGATATTTGCCCTCTTTTCTCATGCACGTCAATTATTAACCGCTCAGATGCGCACACTCCGTCCGACCACAGCCGCCTCTCTGCCGGGGAGCTCTATCCGGCAGGAGCCGCCTCTCTGCCGGGGAGCTCTATCCGGCAGGAGCCGCCTCTCTGCCGGGGACCGTTTCTGGAGGATACAGCGTCTCTCTCCCGGCATCCATCATTCGAAGGATGTCGGGAGAGGGACGCTATGTCCTCCAGAGACAACACGCAGAGGTTCCGTGAACGCCACACTGAAGGGAAACGGCTCCACCGGGCTGCGCCAACCTGCAGATCCGACCTCCGACACCAACAGCCCGCGGAGGAAGCGGTGCCCAGGGGGGTGGTATTAGGGGGTAAAGGGGTAAACAGCCGACAGATTTAAAGCCTTTTCCTTACTGTGGTTCTGGAGGATGCTGACAGGGATGGGGTCGGCCTGGTCCTGCAGGTCTGATGGGTCGGCCTGGTTGCAGGTCTGACGGACCACAGCTGCTCTTAGATCGGTTTATTTTTTATCCGGTTTTCACCTTCAAACTCCGGGCTGCAGATTCATGTGGTTTAATAAAAGAAAATCACAAAAAAGGGTTTTAGAAAAGTGAAAAACTTTAAAAAAAAAAAAAAAAGATGATCAGCGAGTTTGGGGATATTTTACACAACAGTTCCCCTCCGGGAAGGAGCCAATGAAAGTTCTGCTTTCCTGTGACGTCGCTTTAACAGCCAATAGAATTCTGCGACGTGCAATTTGGCGTCTTGGGCAAGGAAGCTCCTCATTTCTGAAAAAAAACCCAGAAGAAGCCATTTATTCCCTTATTCACACTGACTTTTGTTTCTTATTTAAGTACATATTTAGAGCTTTTATTCTGAAATACATCCGCAGTGATTAAACTATCAGGTCTGCCTTCATAGAGTCCACTGGGTTCATCACATTTAACAGATTAATGCTGCACCGGTGAACCCTTTTGGTGGATTTATCTCCTCTACTGATGATCACCAGAGACACAGTGTGAATTTAATTAACTGCCAAAGTTACATAACCAGTGTGCAACTGGGAAGGAAAAATGGAGAAATACTGCCCCTGTCTGCTGAAAGTCTGGTATTGCACTGTGCTTCATTTCCTACTGTACCTCCATCTATCTATTCATTCATTCATTCTCTAAAGTCTGCTTTATTTCATGGAGGGTTGTGAAGAGCCTCCAGCTTCTTCCAGATAACAGCCAAAGACATATCTGTCCATAAAGAACATTTAAAAACAGCAGGAGTTGAACCAGAGTGCTGTGCAGTTCAGATAACAAACACAGTGACTAAAAGACAAATCTAGATGGTATAAATACATTAACAATACTAATAAAGTACAGAACACTATAAAAAATGAAGTCAGGGTGTAAAGCTCTGTTTCAGATCTCTGTAAAGCCTGGAGGTTTTCATATGGAAAGGTAAACTGTTCCAGAGATGAGGAGCAGTTACTGCAGAGGCTACATCACCTCTAATTTAAATAAGTAAGCTGGCACCAACCCACATCTTTAAAACAAACAGTGAAATCTTAAAATCAGTTCTGGAACAGACACGGAGCCAGTGGACGGAGCTCAGCTTAACATTTCTACCTGCAGATGAGTCTGCTTCGTCTGCATCTCAGCTTCAAACCGTGTTCCTGTGCTATGAGTTGACATCTTCTTATTCTTCTGCAGCATTCAAAGGGTCTTCATCCCAAAATAAGAAGCAGTACATCTAAGATTCTCAGTCATGCAGGCCATGATGATCATATGAGCTTTAGTAGAGGACAGCTGGACGTTTCACCTCAGGGTCTTCTAGGGAACTTAGATTTACTCATTTGTTGTTTGCAAATTCCTTAAAGCAGTTTTGGACACATTTTTAAAGAAATGATGGAATTATGTCTGAGATAATTCCTGAAATAATCCTTTCCTGGAAAGAAGTAGTAAGTCTCCACAGTACTAACTAAATAACCGGATGTAACTTCTGCACCTGAAGATGGAATGGAATATGATGTATTTCTACTGGAAGTTTCCCAAATGTTTGTCCTTCCTTATCCATCCCAAAAGGTGTTTTAAATGCTTTTGTTCATTCCCTACATATGCTTACTTAAAAGAAAACTTGCAGCATGCATTCTTCAGTGCTGATAGCAGGTTCTTACTGGACGTATAATCCGTCATATTGTGCTGTGTGAACGACTACAGAGTGACTACTTAGAAACGGCTGCATAAAAGCCAAAGTAGCACAGTTGAAGTTATTTATACTTCTGATAATTGGAGCTTGACGTCACCAGTTTGCCTTGTATGTACATCAGTGGATTGTGAAAGGAAACCCACACAGACATAATGAGATCACTGACATATAAAGAGTTTACTAAAACTAGAAACACGGCAGCTCAAGAAACTACTCTGTGTGTATTTGTTCTCCATGTTTGGATATTTAAAACCATCAACAAACACAAGTGCATCGTTTAATTCCTTTTATTGTTTCAGCTTTTCCAGTGTTTGAAGACTTAGTGCATCACTGACTGTAACAACCATCCATTCAGTAACCCCAGAGAAACAAATCAGAAAGTAGCTGCTAACAAATCAGCTGGACTTCCAGTAAACGCCGCATACTAACGGTGGAGTTATAGTAATGATATACAGCGAGGAAAACAGCAGACTAATTCTGTCCAGTCATCTGTAACCAATTTATACCTTTACACAAGCTTTTTGTTTTTCTAGATCACAAACTATGTTGGTTCCTGTCAGCGTACAAATATAAAAGCAGCCTTACACCCATAAACACGACTCAGTCTCATTCATGCCCACAGTGATCTGGGGTAAAGCAGGGGTTGGTGGAGTGCTTCTTCATAGGCGAGCGTCTGGAGGTTTGTCGCTGTCTGAGTGTCGGGGTGGTCCTGCAGGGTCTAGTCATACTGCCAGGAAGCTCACAGCTGTGTCTCTCTCCTCCATCAGTTCAGAAGCCGTGGCGTCCATCTTCGATCGGGAAAAGTCGTTGATGCTCAGATCGCCCACGATCTTCCAGGTCTTGTCCTGAGGCAGGGACGTCAAACTCATGTTAGTTCAGGGACACATTCAGCCCAGTTTGATCTCAGCTGGGCCAGAGCAGTAAAATCACAGCATAATAGAGAAACAAAATGACAAAAAATGAGACAAACAACACAAAAAAGTATCCAAAAATAGGTTTTAAAAAAAGAGAGAAAAAAAATCACACAAATGATACAAACGAGACAAAAAAAGAAACAAAATGACAAAAAATGAGACAAACAACACAAAAAGTATCCAAAATAGGTTTTAAAAAAAGAGAGAAAAAAAATCACACAAATGATACAAACGAGACAAAAAAAGAAACAAAATGACAAAAATATGAGAAAAACAACTAAAAAAGACAAAAAATAAGAACAAAATATTATAAAAATAAGGCACAAAACGCCAAAATCGAGAAATAAAATAACAAAAAAATGACACAAATGACACAAAGCAAAACAAAAAAAGAGACAAAAAATGGCATTAAAAACTTACAAAGCGACAAAAACACGAACAAAACAAGACAAAAAATGACAGAAACAAGACAAAAACGACACACAAAACAGCAAATAAAGCAAAAACACAAAATGACAAACACGAGAAACAAAATGACAAAAACATGAGACGAACGGCAAAAGTCAGACTAAAAAAAATCCCAATAAAAACAAGACAAAATATTACAAAAATGAGACACAAAAGAACAATCTACTATTTTACTTTCTGATCCAAACAACTTGTCATCGTCTAGAAATGATTTTAAATTTATAGTTTTACTAATTTACAATCTGCAGTTAATGTCTTCTCTAGTTTTTACACTTTGAGGGCCACTTTTGGACCACGGGGAGTATTGTGTGCTGTATGCTTCTCTGGTTCAACATGAGCTGTGAACATGCATGTCATCTGCATTTTGTATTCCTGTTTGTGTATTCTGTCATTTTGATTTGTATGCACTGTGAGTAGATACTGCATTTCAGTGTTTCTGAAATGAAATTATGAAGGAAGAACAGCTGCTGCCATGTAGTAGCCAATAGGGGATCTTAATGAAACAAACCAGCTGAAAACATCCTCTATGCTGCTACTGCAGAGGTCAGATCAGTTGTACCTTGATCTGCACAGGGAATGAGTAGATGAGGTCTTCTGGGACTCCATAGTTGTTACCAGTGGAGTAAACGCCCATAGAGATGAACTCACCCTGTAAGAATAAATAAAAAGACGACAAACCGTTTGAAGCTGCTACCAAATATTACAGATCTCATCACCACCAGCTTCACAATTACAGATCTGTCAGAAACCCACGGAACAAGCTCTGCCTTCACGTCTGTTTGCCACAAAGCAGATCAACAAGTAGAAACACGTACAGACATACTTCCATCTCATTTATTAGCTACAAACTCCAGAGGAAGAAAGTCAGTGCAGTTTCTAGAACACAGAAATAAACCATACACTCATTCTGTCAGATTTATTTAAACCTGGATATGGAAATGTGTGCAACAATCACATTTTAACCTGAGACAATTAGCCAAAAGAACCACAGCGTTTGATCAGCTGGAGCTCATTCTTGAGGTTACACCACAGTAAAATCTGAAAATACACGTTGCAGCCCACTCTAGATAACTTTAATTTTACACATTCATGTGCAGTAGGTGGTATCTACGTATACATGAGCTCTGCTGCTCAACACGTACATCATTGCTCTTCTAACGTTATCACCATGCAGGAACTCATTCTGGGCTGATGTCCATGGAGGGATTCTCACTGATCTGGGGAGATGAAGAACTTTTGGATGTGGAAAGGACCACAGCAGACTGAGTTTGGTTTTTCTGGAGGAGCTCAGAGGAGAACTGCTGCTCACTGAAAGGACCTGGTTAAGGTGGTTCAGGATGCTCATTTTAGGTGTTCTAGAATGTCCTACCAAGAGGAGAACTTATGACAAAACCCAGGATATGCAGGAGAGTATGTTCCTCAGTTAGCATGGGAAAGCCTTGGTAGTGAGAAGAGACGGATCTGAAGATCTGCTAAACGGTAGAAAACGGATCGTATTCTGATAATGTACTCACTCTGGCACTCTTTTCATTTTCACTTTACCAGATCATAAAAAGGTACCAGCTGAGGGGTTGTGGGCTGTCCTCTTTAGCAGCATAACAGGTCACCAGGCAAACATCCCCATATTCCAGCTCCTACAGTAATGAACTTACCTCGGGGGTGCCGGTCCAGATGTCTCTCATGTGGTCACAGATGGCCTTGGCTGCAGACATGGCGCTGGACAGCTTCCTGGCCTTGATGACTGCAGCGCCTCGCTGTTGAACCGTCTGCAGGATGAGAACATGGACTGTTAGATGAAAAGCAGCAGCCTAAACACACAGTTCACCCTCTAACCACAGCGTAACTCCAGTAAAAGCTGGATTTGACTTTAAGGTTTTTGATTTCAAGGGTGGAACATTTGCAGCTGCTTTCTCTGGAATTCTGGGCCCAAAGCACTTTAATAAATACAGAAATGAAAAAAACTAAACCATGACTCCTGGACACATAAAAAAGTCATAAAAATGTGTGTGACCAGACCAACATTCCTCTTCCATAGGACCTCTTAGAAATTTTAATCAAGCTTTCCATGAAATGTGAACATATTTCTGTTTACTACATAAACCTACTTGGTGAGTGTCGTTTTGTCTGATCGACTTAGTAATTGTCATCATCATCTTCATCTTCATGTATCGTCTTCGTTCCAAAGACTGGCCACCACAGAACATTTTGTCTCTGTTCTCCTCAGCTCTCTTTGCTCCAGTCTAGGACTGTGTTGGACTCATCACTCATTTACCTCTCTGCCTTCCTCTAACACGTGTTCCTTCAGGAGTTATGCTATGGAGCTGCCATCAGAACTCCTTTTCCTTTGCTTCAGATCCACACTAGGTTCCTTTACTATCAGCTCTCTCTTCCATGTCTGTCACTCTTTCTCTCCAACTGATTTTTAACGTTCTCCTAATGTACCACATCTCAAAGGATTGTTTTCTCTTCTGGATCCTTCACTTCCTTAATCCAGAACAGAACACACAGTTTGACGTTTCTACAAAGGAATTCTTTGCATTTCCAAAGCTTGGTCTTCACCTTTCCGATTCTTCCCTTAATTTCTTCATCTTCTGTTATCGTGGTTCCAAGGTACAGGGATTCATGGACTTGCTCGTTACCTTCTGATTACAAAGCTCTCTGGTGTCGTCCTGCTAACACACATGGTCTTTGTCTTTTTGGAACTTAACTCCATCCCTTATGCTCTATGGGATGGACTTAAATCATCAACTTACAGCAATGAATTCTCCTTTGAGCCAGGCGTCATCCTTGACTGCATCGAAGCAGGCGAGCTCGCTGCCGGACATGTTGACCAGGCAGTGGTGCACATCTGGATACTGGGTGGACGAGTGGTTGCCCCAGATGATCACGTTCTTCACATGAGTGGCAGGAACGCCACAGCGCATGGCTACCTGCACAACAGAGAGGACGTTTGGTTCATTAATCACTTAACAGAAGACACTGTGAACTGAAAGCAGCAGCAGGTCACCTGAAGGAACGTACCTGAGAGCGAGCCCTGTTGTGGTCCAGACGGGTCAGACAGGAGAAGTTCTCTTTGGGGATGGAAGGAGCAGACTTGGCTGCAATCAGACAGTTGGTGTTGGCAGGGTTTCCAACAACCAGCACCTGAAACCAAACATTAAGCAGAACCTCAGCATACAGTCAACGATGCAGCTTATTCACTGCAGCTCCCCACCAGCCATCGTCCACTTCTAAATCATACGCTGCTGTAGGTTTCATATTTGAGTCTCTGAAAAGTGGAGCCACTGTCTAAAAAGCAAAGTTATAATCTGCAGTAGCACAGAGGTTCAGCAGGAGGAAAATAAGTTGCCATCTTGGAGAACATGAGAACTAAAGAAAAACATAGAAATCCCCCCAGAACAACTCCAGAAATATGGAACATGAGCAGAAGTTTCCTTCGATAAGCAGAAAATGTGGGAGTTATGGAAGTCTGCATGTGATCACCTTGACGGTCTTCTTGGCATACTTCTCCAGAGCAGCTCCTTGGCTTTTGAAGATGGCTACGTTGGCTTTGAGCAGGTCCTTCCTCTCCATGCCCTCCTTCCTGGGCATGGAGCCCACCAGGATGGCAGCGTCCAGATCCTTAAAGGCCACCTCCTCCTTGTCGGTGGGGACGATGTCTGAGGAGGGAGGAATGACTTACTGTTGTGTTTTTACACTCTGTAAAACCCTTTAGGGCAACTTTTTGGTGCTCTGGCTTTCAAAGATGTGGCTACTAAGGAGTATTTTTGCCAACTGTACCCCTAAACTGACTTTTTATTATTTTTTTTGTTGTAAATGACGTAAACAGACAATCGACCATTTGAGTGGAATCAAGTAGGAAGTGTGCATGCTTCATGATCCTTTAGTGGTTTCTCTTGGCAGGCCAGGTTTGCAGGGACAACAGCAAAGTGTTTTCAGTTCTTTGGCTAAATAAACTAGATTTCCTCACACAGTCCCTAAAACAGCTACAACAGAAGTCCATGACATACGCAGCTAGTCTGGGCTCATTTCTACATCCTTCTTACAACCATCCACACATACAACACTTAGAAATGTGCTTTGGATGCGTCAGACATGTGAGCGGCATTGTGCTGGGCCGGTCCATCTCCGTGCACCAAGCGTTGTCTTTGCTCTACAGCTGGTTAATACTGGGGCCTCTCACAGCCCTGACCAAACAAAGCAAAGGACAGCACCGTTTCAAAGGAAAAATTCCAGGTCACAATGGAGGTGGCACATAATGGCGCCTCACGACTGGTGTTATGACAGCCGTTACCATGACGACACCAAAGCCAACGCCATATTTATTTTATTTTAATTCATCTAGTGTCTCAGAAAAGCAAACTGGGCCTTTCCAAACCAAGTGTTCGCCTCCTCCAACATTGAGAAGAAATGCAAAGCTCCCATTAGCTCCAATAAATGAAACTCAGAGATGTGTATAAACAATAATAAAGTAAAATTTAATACTGACTAAGGATCTCTTGAAGCGCTGCTACCAACAAAACAGCTGGATCTTACAGTTTCTACACAATATATGGCTCCAACATCTGTTATCCAAGATGATAAAAATTAAGTAACAGTGGCAAATTGGGAATATATTCTGAACACATTGAGCCACGAGGCCGTAGTTTAACTACATCATAGCAAGAGTTCAGTTATTAATGTGACGACCACAATGAAAGCTCAACAATATTACATTCATGTTTGAGTTTTTGGACAGGGAATCCAAACCTCAGTAAGGCGTTATAGCAGGAGGCAACAATGTGGTTTTTCATCTTTAATTTATACATACACAACACTAAACATTTCCCCGCTATGGGCTCATTAAAGGTTCTATCTATCTATCTAGCTTGGAGATTCACTCAGCATGTGCATATGTCCTCATATTATACAGGAAGAGTTACAAACTGAGTGGCACATCACAGTCATAGAAAACAGCATTTTAAATTTTCTGTGTACCAAAATAGCTTCAAAAAAACCCATACAGCTGTAAAGTAAAATCCATAGTCAAACTGTGATATTTGGTGCCACATTTTCAGATGATCACCTCTCAGAAGTGGGAGGGCGCAGTCCTGCAGCTCCATGACGACACCTTCCAGGACCGGCAGCATGGGGGTGATGTCCAGGAGGAGCAGGACGATCGGCTGGCAGGAGACGGGGAGAGAGGGGGAAGAATGTTTGGCAGCGGAATGTGATGAATGAAATGTGCTGGAAAGAATTCAGATGCATTTCTAGAATGATTTCCATGTAGTGGGAGGCTTAGTTATCTCTGGAACAGCGTGTGAAGGCCTAAGCCATGCGGTGCGCTGACTGGGGCATGAGCCAAATGGATCAAGTGGTTTTAAAGTTGGCCTAAGGCTCTTGGAACGAGATCCATTTCATTGACTTCAAGGACAATCCCGGCTGGTCCAAGGAGACTCGGATGAGCAAACGCAATCTGATCAATTCCCACAGGGACAACATCTGTTCAGTGTCACCTCCCAGGAATGACGTGGAACATTAGTGACATTCACAGCTGTTTGGTAGAAGCCTACACGTCTTGTGACACCGTCTAATGAGATAAGGAAATGGAGGTGTGCTATAAGAGCAGGACAAAGCCCTTCTTTACCTGATCTTTGCCAAAGACATCTCCCTTGGCGATGCTGAACAGCAGAGAATAGGCAATCTGCCCAGCAGCGCCGGTCACCAGAACTCTAATAGGCTCAGACTGCAACACACAAGGCAAAGGAGGCTGCTGTTAGTATTATTAGCATTGATTTTACTGTATTACAGTCACAGTTTGGGTGTCCATGTTTGTCTACAGGATTTACTAAGTCAGGGGGTCAGTTTTAAAAATAGACCTGAGGCTTCCTGAGAGCTCTGGGTTACATAACAGAACCACGATATATTTAACCTGGTGAGCAAGTCTTTACATTCACCCATAACAGAACCAGGATATATTTAACCTGGTGAGCAAGTCTTTACATTCACCCATAACAGAACCAGGATATATTTAACCTGGTTAGCAAGTCTTTACATTCACTCTGCAGGATTCATTCAACACCTTAAACAAACTGAAGTAGCAAATGACATGAATATGGCTGAGTTATTACCTAAAATAAACTTCAGCTTCATGCCACAGACCGGACTATCGTTAAAATCTACGCACACAACGAATTTTTCACAACTTTGTGAACTCCTTATCAGATTATCTGGAATAACAGCAGTCCACAACGCATTACGAACAAATAATAAGGTGTAAAACAGCGTTTCCAGCGCTACTTACCATCGTCACTGCTCGCTCTCCCACGTCTCTCTCAAGCCGGAGGTCACTGAGCGTATCAATGCCTATAAGTCCTCCGTTCGTCACGACACTTGTAGAGGACAGACGGTAGTCTGAAGACGTAGGGAATTGTAGTTTTGCATCGTTTGTGTAGTCTTTTATCAAAAAGAACAATTTAGCCTCAGCACACAGTCTTATTTGTTAAAGAACACGTCGTTTACCCTTTAAAGTGTCACACAATATCTTCTAAAGGACGTTAAAATAAGTCGGGAGGTTGGTTTAGAAGTTTCGACTAACGAGCTAGCTGTTAGCATAGCCTCCAAAGCGCCGCTTGTTGCTTAGCGACCCGATTCCACCAAGCTGGCTAGCTAGCAACGAAAGTCCCACTTGTGTGGTACTTCAGCAAAATAGCTATACTTCTACTCGATAGAAAAGGTACAGAGACTTCCAGTTTACGTTCTTATACTCGACAAACAGCGGTAGTTCTCCACATGAAATGAAAGTGGTTAAATGTGAACGTTTTCAGTTAAAATCAGAAGTTTGGATGATGCTTGCTAACTACCTGGAGCGACTGAAGGAGTTGACGTCTGGGTTAATCTGAACCTAACTGTTCATATTTACCGAGAAAATCACGTGTTGAAGGCTTTAAGTAGAGCTGAAGGAAGGCAGCAGCACTAAACCTCAGGCAGTCCTCATCAATCAGATAATTAAGGTAAGCTGTGTCCCTCATTAGACCTGTTTGTTAATACAAAGTTTTACACTTTAATTTATCAGTTAAACACAGCCTTAATGCTTCTAACAAATTAATCACCTCCAGATGGGTACGTTTATTAAAGAGTCAGCAGTTATCTGTCATTGTTTCTCAGAAATATAAGGTATCGTGAATGACCTAAAGAAGTATCTATAGCAGTCTGATGAAGTGAGGGACTTCCAGTTTCTCTTTATGGCTCAGTTTTTGTCAAATTGTGGTTTTGTGCATCTCAAGTTATGTTTGCCACATGAATAATGAGACTCTGATCAGTTTTCAAAGGGATTTTTGCATCTATTTCACATTTTTAGAATAGAATAGAATGTGCTTTATTGTCAGTATACAGTGTACAAGGAGATTGGAGAGCTTCTCCTTTTCAGTGCAACCATAGCAGAAGGTGCAAAATAAAAGTCTTAAAAACCTTAAAGGTAGTGCAAACAGTCTCTGTTTACAAATATACAATATAAATGTCACAAACGATAAATGTCTTTGAAAACATATGAGAATTGTACAGAAAAATAATGTATTGCACTGTAAAAAAATGAGTTGCACACTTTGGTATGATTGTATTGCACAGGGTGAGTGGATATGAATAGAATCAGAACAGAATCACTTTATTCATCCCCGAAGGGAAATTCAGTATATTATATGTAGTATAATATAATAAGTAATATATAATATATTATTATATAGTATGAGGTGGTATACAGAACATAGAGAGAATATTAAGGTGGTATACAGAACATAGAAAGACTGTTAAGGTGGTATACAGAACATAGAAAGACTATTAAGGTAGTATACAGAACATAGAATATTAAGGTGGTATACAGAACATAGAGAGAATATTAAGATGGTATACAGAACATAGAAAGACTGTTAAGGTGGTATACAGAACATAGAATATTAAGGTGGTATACAGAACATAGAAAGACTATTAAGGTGGTATACAGAACATATAGAGAATATTAAGATGGTATACAGAACATAGAAAGACTGTTAAGGTGGTATACAGAACATAGAATATTAAGGTGGTATACAGAACATAGAAAGACTATTAAGGTGGTATACAGAACATAGAATATTAAGGTGGTATACAGAACATAGAATATTAAGGTGGTATACAGAACATAGAAAGACTATTAAGGTGGTATACAGAACATATAGAGAATATTAAGGTAGTATACAGAACATAGAGAGAATATTAAGGTGGTATACAGAACATAGAAAGACTGTTAAGGTGGTATACAGAACATAGAATATTAAGGTGGTATACAGAACATAGAAAGACTATTAAGGTGGTATACAGAACATAGAATATTAAGGTGGTATACAGAACATAGAATATTAAGGTGGTATACAGAACATAGAAAGACTATTAAGGTGGTATACAGAACATATAGAGAATATTAAGGTAGTATACAGAACATAGAGAGAATATTAAGGTAGTATACAGAACATAGAGAGAATATTAAGGTGGTATACAGAACATAGAAAGACTGTTAAGGTGGTATACAGAACATAGAAAGACTATTAAGGTGGTATACAGAACA